>NC_060125.1:84367382-85567382 GCF_021461395.2 Schistocerca americana | reverse complement strand
TGACTCTGCCCTTCATTCGATACTTGCGAAACCCTACATTTCAGCAGGATAATGCACGACCGCATGTTGCAGGTCCTGTACGGGCCTTTCTGGATACAGAAAATGTTCGACTGCTGCCCTGGTCAGCACATTCTCCAGATCTCTCACCAACTGAAAACGTCTCGTCAATGGTGGCCGAGCAACTGGCTCGTCACAATACGCCAGTCACTACTCTTGATGAACTGTGGCATCGTGTTGAATCTGCATGGGCAGCTGTACCTGTACACGCCATCCAAGCTCTGTCTGACGCAATGCCCAGGCGTATTAAGGCCATTATTACTGCCAGAGGTGGTTGTTCTGGGTACTGATTTCTCAGGATCTATGCACCCAAACTGCGTTATAATGTAATCACATGTCAGTTCTAGTATAATATATTTGTCCAATGAATACCCGTTAATCATCTGCATTTCTTCTTGGTGTAGCAATTTTAATTGCCAGTAGTGTATTATTATTTTGGAGTCGGAGGCTGAGATGGCAGTTTCATAACTAATACTTCTGAATGACAAAAATACTGCGTTTATTATTTTATATAACCAATTTACTTTGATTTTAAGTTACTTACGTAATCAACGATTACAAGAAATAAGGGAAATGCGTATTTTGAAAGTAGAAACATTAATAAAAAAACTTGTCATACTAGTTAATGCAAACAGAGAGGTTCTAAAAATGAGAAATTATCTATATACACGAATAAAAACGGTCACTCAGTCACACATACCCAGTTGTAGGTTCCAAGAGCAACAAAAATTTGATCTACAGTGTTTCACACAGTTATTGCCCCAATTTAAAATGCTGTCATAATCTATTCATTCACAGATACAGTCCTACATTAAAGGTTTAACGCCATAAGTCAAGTCGTGACGTTAAAAACTGCATATGTCTGAGGCAGCATAACTCATTTCGCGCAAATTACCCAGAATATATTTATACATTGTTAGAGGACGAGAACACTTAGTGACTTCCAACAAACTTTAAACATAATTTCAAACACTTTCTAAACTTCTTCTTCCTCTTCTTCTGGTTTTTCATCCTTATTGGACCACTTCTGTCGTCATTTTCTAATTATCTCGTTCAATAACTTTTCTTTCTGAATTGTCTTGCAACATTTCACTCGTTCCAATTTTTCTGTCGTTCCTGATTTGTAAATACGCTATCCATAGTACGTCGTTAGTCTGTTTTTGGTTTAAATCTTGTATTCTTAAGTTCTTCAGTATCTTTAAATTTTCTGTTTTGTTTCTCGAATCGTCCAGGTTTAATTCTAGCTGTTTTATATCCTTCCTGATTTCCTTTATCCATCCTACTTGTTCCTTCATGTTCCGAAAGATACTCTACAACATTTTTCTTGGTAATCTGGTTTCCGGTGTTCACATAATGCCACCAAGAAAAGAGATTTATTTCTTCCATATAGTGTCCAGTTCGCTGTACACCGCTTCATTTGGTACCATTCGCCACTGTCCATCTTTCTGATACTTCTTATGCACTCATGTCCTAGCTATTCTTCTCTCTACTTTGATGGATTTTATCGATTCTATTTTTCTGAGTAACTCTGAAAAAAAAAGTTCAAATGTGTGTGAAAACTTATGGGACTTAACTGCTAAGGTCATCAGACCCTAAGCTTACACACTACTTAACCTAAATTATCGTAAGGACCAACACGCACACCCATGCCCGAGGGAGGACTCAAACCTCCACCGGGATCAGCCGCACAGTCCATGACTGCAGCGACTTAGACTGTTTGGCTACTCCCGCGCGGCCAGAGTGACTCTGAAAAGAGTTTCACTCCCGTATGTCACCTCTGGTTGAACCACTGTCTCTTAATGTGTTAATTTAGTTTTGACTGATAAACATTTTTTATTGTATGCAGGCCATGTTAATTTCTGAGATTCTGTCATTTCATTGCTTCTTTCTTACCATGCAGGTTTCTCGTCCAAATTGCATATTATAATCTCTCGTAGATATCTAAATCGTTTCACTCTTTTTGCTTTCTTATCGTTTAGCTGTTATGTATTGATTACTAGTGGATCTGCTACTAAACTACATATGTTTGCTTTTTACTTTATCATTGGCCTTTGGGAGAATAACTTGAAACTAATGAAACCAGCATAATTAGGGTTAATCGTCTTTAACCACAAGGTTTTCACACGCATAACGACCAATATTTAACACATTCGCTCATTTGTAATCAGACGTTTGAAGCTGGCCGGTCGCGGTGGCCGAGCGGTTCTAGGCGCTTCAGGCCGGGACCGCGCGACAGCTACGGTCGCAGGTTCGAATCCTGCCTCGGGCATGGATATGTGTGATGTCCTTAGGTTAGTTAGGTTTAATTAGTTCTAAGTTCTAGGGGACTGATGACCTCAGATGTTAAGTCCCATAGTGCTCAGAGCCATTTGAACCATTTTTTGTTTGAAGCTGTTGTATACATAGGAGGCATCCCCTCCAACTGGGTGTGCCATTACTGCGGGAGAATCTGTGCCTCCAGAATAGGAGCATTTAGCCACCAAGGAATCCACACATAACGCTAGCAAAAGACATTTTATAATCGTCAACGGTTAAATTACTACTGTTAGTAACCAGTAACTTTGGGATTGGCATTCATTTTATCTGTTTATTGGGATGTCTCTTATTAACACTTCCGCTACACTCTTGCCAATCTCCGGCAGTCCATCCTGTGCGAGCTTCTACATCGGTACGCGACTACTGCAGCCAACAACTAATGAAACCTGCCCACTGTAGTCAACATTTCGTCTTCCCATACAGATTTTACTCTCCTTTCCGACTTTCCATTGCAAAGTTAACGATACCGTGATGCCTCAGGAAGCGACTTATCAATCTGTTCCTTGTTTTAGTCAAGTTGTGCCATAAATTTCTATTCTCAACGGTTAGATTCAGCAATCTTCATCAGTTAACCGATGAGCATATCCAATCTTAACCGACGAACATATCCAATCCTCAGCATTCTTCTGTAGTAGCACATTCGAACAGCTTCTATTCTCTTACTAGGCATAAAAAGGGGAAATATACTGCTGAATTACAATATTGAGGATAATCGTCTCACCTCGGTTTCCAGCTGTATCTTCTAAACCTTTCGTTTACAAACCGTGCCAACTTTATCTTTGAGATGTCAGTACACAGCCAGCTGAATATTACAGACACTTGTAGTGGCATATTAAAAGATTTATGTATACTAATGTAGGGCTGTCCGTATTGTTGCAGTACCTAGCTTTTTATTATTCTCTTCGAAATTTTTATAATAGACAGCCTATCAAAAAACGCGAAGCTCACAGAGCAGATTATCAGATTGAACTTTTCACTCTACAGCGGAGTGTGCGCTGATACGAAACTTCCTGGCAGATTAAAACTGTGTGCCGGAGCGAGACTCGAACTCGGGACCTTTGCCTTTCGCGGGCAAGTGCTCTACCATCTGAGCTACCCAAGTACGACTCACGCCCCGTCCTCACAGTTTTAATTCCGCCAGTACCTCGTCTCCTACCTTCCAAACTTTACAGAAGCTCTCCTGCGAACCTTGCAGAACTAGCACTCCTGAAAGAAAGGATATTGCGGAGACATGGCATAGCCAGAGCCTGGGGGTTGTTTCTAGATTGAAATTTCCGCTCTAGAGCGGAGTGTGCGCTGATATGAAACTGCCTGGCAGATTAAAACTGTGTGCCGGACCGAGACTCGAACTCGGGACCTTTGCCTTTCACGGGCAAGTGCTCTACTATCTGAGCTACCCAAGTACGACTCACGCCCCGTCCTCACAGTTTTAATTCCGCCAGTACCTCGTCTCCACCTTCCAAACGTTACAGAAGCTCTCCTGCGAACCTTGCAGAACTAGCACTCCTGAAAGAAAGGATATTGCGGAGACATGGTTTAGCCACAGCCTGGGAGTTGTTTCTAGAATGAAATTTTCACTCTAGAGCGAAGTGTGCGCTGATATGAAACTGCCTGGCAGATTAAAACTGTGAGCCGGACCGAGACTCGAACTCGGGACCTTTGCCTTTCGCGGGCAAGTGCTCTACCATCTGAGCTACCCAAGTACGACTCACGCCCCGTCCTCACAGATTTAATTCCGCCAGTACCTCGTCTCCTACCTTCCAAACTTTACAGAAGCTCTCCTGCGAACCTTGCAGAACTAGCACTCCTGAAACAAAAGGATATTGCGGAGACATGGCTTAACCACAGCCTGGGGGATGTTTTCAGAATGAGACTTTGACTCTACATCGGAGTCTGCGCTGATATCAAAGGAGAGCTTCTGTAAAGTTTGGAAGGTAGGAGACTAGGTACTGGCGGAATTAAAGCTGTGAGGACGGAGAATGAGTCGTGCTCGGGTAGCTCACTTGGTACAGCACTTGTCTGCGACAGAGAAAGGTCCAGAGTTCGAGTCTCGGTCCGGCACACAGTTTTAATCTGCCAGGAAGTTTCAGATTATCATATGTCAGTGTAACGTGGTGCACATACACCCCATCGGTGGGTACGTAGACGATTAGCGTTGCGATTCTCCGTGACAGGTGGAATGGCCACCATGATGCATTACTTTTGTCCGTATTCAGTGTTGTTGCTGACCCTAGTAAGATATATAAGGGGCTTGAACAACGGCGGATCTTGACTGTTCACCGTGAAGGACACTGAGATGCCGCGTACTCGTGTGGTACACGGTTAACAGCACTGGACAGTGTGTGACAAAGACCTCACTGGGAGCCTCCATTTGACCGACTGGTCCAACCGTGCGGTACCCAGATTTGGGAGGCATTCTGATGTGAGAGTGGCACGATATTGCACTGCATGGGAACTTGAGGGCAGGGAAACTCGTCAGGAAGGTTCACGTCGACCGCGTCTGACCACCACAAGGAGTGCACCAAACCCGTTGACATCTGCACGGGCTGTCCGAGGCAGGTAACGGACCCCCTGCAACTTCTTGTTTTATCCCGCACAATTGGTTGGAGACTTTTTCTTCAATTGTTGCTTTATTTTTATGGCCGATTGCCCAGTTTCTTTCTTCAGGCCGTTTAGGTCTGCTAGCCGCTACGGTTGGCACTGAGGACTGAGGTTACCGAGAAGTCGTTACCATCCCTCGACACCGTTTCCCGTTAGCGGTCACGGACAGGAGGACCTTTCCTCTTCCCTCTCTTCTTTTAATGCAGCATTTGTACTCTGATTAACAAAAAACATATGTCGATCGGGAAACAGGAAATTATAGTAATTGTTTTTCAGAAGAGGGAAAAAGAAGGTAGGATGGAGTATAGAACAGAAATTTATTCCGCCATAAAGCGTCTGGAGGTGAAAGCCGCGGATTATTATTTCGAGCCACTGACGTCCCGTCGCCTTTCAGTTTCTTATGTTACTTTGTTTATAGTTGTAGCCCAATTGTGTCGGGTTGCAAGCTGTAAAATATACAAGGTTAACCAAACTATCTTTACAATTACCAATCTCTAAATCTGATGTATACATCCATGGACAGGATTATATTGAATCTCAGGTACAATAACGAGCCTCCATCTACGAGGGTTGCCCAGAAAGTAATGCTTCACTTTTTTTTCTCAGCCGGAAACAATGCTACGATTGCGAACCGTTATATATGTATTATTTGAAGTCTCCTAAGTGAGCGCGCCCAGTTCTGCCACTTATGACAGATAGTGTAGTCAGGACCGTTTCAAGCTGGCGTCTGTAGATGATATACGTTGGAAGCAACGTGCCGTCATTGAACTTCTCACTGCAGACAAAGAAACTGTGGGGAATATTCAGAAACGCTTGTGCAGAGTCCGTGGAGCATCTGCTGTCGACAGAAGTTCAGTTAGTCGCTGGGCACGGAGGGTGAGGTCATCAGAAGGAGGTTCGGCGGAGCTCCACGGGTTGCAGCGGTCTGGGAGACCATCCACGGCTGTCACACCTGACATGTTGCAGAGAGCTGATCTTGTCATTCGCAATTAAAGGATGCGTTGCGTGGAAGACATTTTGAGCATACCATGAGGAAGTGATGCACACAGTGAAGCACTGGTTCCGCCACCAGGACAAGGATTGGTACCGACAGTGCATACACGCCCTTGTTTCACGCTGTAGGAAGGGATGGAGATTACGTGGAAAAATAGGGAGTGTAGATAAAACACCTCTCGTTCGTGTGTGTAATTCTCATTGTCTATTATCTTCAATAAAGAATCGTTGCAGAAAAAAATGCGGAGTGATAGTTTCTGGGCAACCCTCGTACATCTACCATATATATATATGTTGTGTGTGTAACTCTGGTACAACAATCAATAATCTCTCTCTCTCTCTCTTATATACAGGGTGCTCCATTGATCGTGATCGGGCCAAATATCTCACGGTATAACCGTCAAACGAAAAAACTACAAAGAACGAAACTTGTCTAGCTTGATGGGGGAAACCAGATAGAGCTATGCTTGGACCGATAGATGGCGCTGCTATAGGTCAAACGGATATCAACTGCGTTTTTTTAAATAGGAATCTCCATTTTATTACATATTCGTGTAGTACGTAAAGAAATATGGATGTTTTAGTTGGACCACTTTTTTCGCTTTGTGATAGATGGCGCTGCAATAGTCACAAACATATGGCTCATAATTCTGGACGAACATTTGGTAACAGGTAGGTTTTCTAAATTAAAATACAGAACGTAGGTAAGTTTGAACATTTTCTTTCGGTTGCTCCAATGTGATACATGTACCTTTGTGAACTTATCATTTCTGAGAACGCTTGCTGTTGCAGCGTGATTACCTGTAAATACCACATTAATGCAATAAGTGCTCAAAATGATGTTCGTCAACCTCAATGTATTTGGCAATACGTGTAACGACATTCCTCTCAACAGCGAGTAGTTCGCCTTCCGTAATGTTCGCACATGCACTGACAATGCGCTGACGCATGTTGTCAGGCGTTGTCGGTGGATCACGATAGCAAATATCCTTCAACTTTCCCCACAGAAAGAAATCCGGGGACGTCAGATCCGGTGAACGTGCGGGCCATGGTATGGTGCTTCGACGACCAATCCACCTGTCATGAAATATGCTATTCAATACCGCTTCAACCGCACGCGACCTATGTGCCGCACATCCATCATGTTAGAAGTACATCGCCACTGTGTCATGCAGTGAAACATCTTGTAGTAACATTCGTAGATCATTACGTAGCAAATCAGCATACATTCCACCATTTAGATTGCCATCGATAAAATGGGGGCCAATTATCCTTCCTTCCACAATGCCGCACCATACATTAACCCGCCAATGTCTTTGATGTTCCACTTGTCGCAGCCATCGTGGATTTTCCGTTGCCCAATAGTGCATACTATGTCGGTTTACGTTACCGCTATTGGTGAATGACGCTTCGTCGCTAAATATAACGCGTGCAAAAGATCTATCATCGTCCCGTAATTTCTCTTGTGCCCAGTGTCAGAACTGTACACGACGTTCAAATTCGTCGCCATGCAATTCCTAGTGCATAGAAATATCGTACGTGTGCAATCGATGTTGATGCAGCATTCTCAAAACCGACGTTTTTGAGATTCCCGATTCTCGCGCAATTTGTCTGCTACTGATGTGCAGATTAGCCGCGACAGCAGCTACACCACCTACTTGGGCACCATCATTTGTTGCAGGTCGTGGTTGAAGTTTCCCATGTGGCTGAACATTTCCTGTTTCCTTAAATAACGTAACTATCCCGCTAACTGTCCGGACACTTGGATGATGTCGTTCAGGATACCGAGCAGCATACATAGCACAGGCCCGTTGAATATTTTGATCACAATAGCCATACATCAACACGATATAGACCTCTTCCGTAATTGGTAAACGGTCTATTTTAACGCGGGTGATGTATCAACTGACCCTTAAGATAGACAAATGTAACGTATTGCGAATACATAGAAAGAAGGATACTTTATTGTACGATTATATGATAGCGGAACAAACACTGGTAGCAGTTACTTCTGTAAAATATCTGGGAGTATGCGTGCAGAACGATTTGAAGTGGAATGATCATATAAAATTAACTGTTGGTAAGGCGGGTACCAGGTTGAGATTCATTGGGAGAGTCCTCAGAAAATGTAGTCCATCAACAAAGGAGGTGGCTTACAAAACACTCGTTCGACCTATAGTTGAGTATTGCTCATCAGGGTGGGGTCCGTACCAGGTCGGGTTGACAGCGGAGATAGAGAAGATCCAAAGAATAGCGGCGCGTTTCGTCACAGGGTTATTTGGTAAGCGTGATAGCGTTACGGAGATGTTTAGCAAACTCAAGTGGTAGACTCTGCAAGAAAGGCGCTCTGCATCGCGGTGTAGCTTGCTGTCCAGGTTTCGAGAGGGTGCGTTTCTGGATGAGATATCGAATATATTGCTTCCCCCTACTTACACCTCCCGAGGAGATCACGAATGTAAAATTGAAGAGATTCGAGCGCGCAAGGAGGCTTTCCGGCAGTCGTTCTTCCCGCGAACCATACGCGACTGGAACCGGAAAGGGAGGTAATGACAGTGGCACGTGAAGTGCCCTCCGCCACACACCGTTGGGTGGCTTGTGGACTATAAATGTAGGTTTAGATGTAGAAGAAAATACCGTCCGCACTGGCGGAATTTTTCATGATACCACCTACTTACACGTTTGTGACTATTACAGCGCCATCTATCACAAAGCGAAATAAGTGGTCCAACTAAAACAAGTACTAGACGAATATGTAATAAAAAAATGGCGGTTCCTGTTTAAAAAAAAACGCAGTTGATGTCAGTTTGACCTATGGCAGCGCCATCTAGCGAGCCAACCATAGCGCCATCTGGTTTCCCCCTTCAAGCTAGACAAGTTTCGTTCTTTGTAGTGTTTTCGTTTGATGCTTATTGCGTGAGATATTTGGCCCGGTCACGATCAATGGAGCACCGTGTGTGTGTGTGTGTGTGTGTGTGTGTGTGTGTGTGTGTGTGAAACTCTGGTACAATGATCTCTCTCTCTCTCTCTTATATATATATGTTCTTATATACAGGGTGAGTCACCTAACGTTACCGCTGGATATATTTCGTAAACCACATCAAATACTGACGAACCGATTCCACAGACCGAACGTGAGGAGAGGGGCTAGTGTAATTGTTTAATACAAACCATACAAAAATGCACGGAAGTATGTTTTTTTACCACAAACCACGTTTTTTTAAATGGAATCCCGTTAGTTTTGTTAGCACATCTGAACATATAAACAAATACGTAATCAGTGCCGTTTGTTGCATTGTAAAATGTTAATTACATCCGGAGATATTGTAACCTAAAGTTGACGCTTGAAACCTCCGACGTTCAGTTGCGTGTTGTAACAAACACGGGCCACGGTCGGCGAGCAGCATCTGCAGGGACATGTTCACGATGACGACCGTGTTTACGAGTGTGGCTGTAGTGCACTGTTGTGGTTTGGTCTAGCTCTCGCACTGTCCGCATGTAGCGCTTCCTGCTATTGTTATTCTGCATTCGTCTCCGCACGCAGACCAACTGTAGTACACCGTGTTACCAGACGTCTGTGATAGTGTAGTGTTGTAGGAACTGTGACCATGGTGTATTCGAACTCTGAAAAGGCGGAGATGATACTCATCTATGGCGAGTGTCGACGAAATGCAGCTGAAGCCTGCAGGGTTTATGCCGAACGGTACCCGGACAGAGAGCATCCAACGTGCCGCACATTGCAAAACATCTACCGCCAACTGTATGCAACAGGTATGGTCGTAGCACGCAAACGAGTCCGTAACAGGCCCGTCACAGGAGAAGCGGGTGCAGTTGGCGTGTTAGCTGCTGTTGCCATGAACCCACACATGAGTACACGGGACATTGCGAGAGCCGGTGGACTGAGTCAAAGTAGTGTCATGCGCATACTGCATCGTCACCGCTTTCACCCGTTTCATGTGTCGCTACATCAGCAATTACATGGTGATGACTTTAATCATCGAGTGCAATTCTGTCAATGGGCATTAACAGAGAATGCGTTGCAGTTCTACCTGTCTACCGATGAAGCGGGTTTCACAAACCACGGAGCAGTGAATCTACGGAACATGCATTACTGGTCCGTGGACAATCCTCGCTGGCTCAGACAGGTAGAGCGACAGCGACCGTGGACTGTAAATGTATGGTGCGGAATCATTGGCGACCACCTCATTGGTCCTCACTTCATTGCAGGGGCCCAAACAGCTGCAACACACATCGCGTTTCTACAGATCTGCCAACGTTGCTCGAAAATGTCCCACTGGAAACGCGTCGACGTATGTGGTATCAGCATGATGGTGCACCTGCACATTCCGCAATTAACACTAGGCTGACCCTTCACAGGATGTTCGACGGGCGTTTCATAGGACGTGGAGGACGCATAAATTGTCCATCCCGTTCTCCTGATCTTACACCTCTGGGCTTCTTTCTGTGGGATACGTTAAAGGAGAATGTGTACCGTGATGTGCCTACAACCCCAGAGGATATGAAACAACGTATTGTGGCAGCCTGCGGCGACATTATACCAGATGTACTGCGGCGTGTACGACATTCATTATGCCAGAGATTGCAATTGTGTGCAGCAAATGATGGCCACCACATTGAACATCTATTGGCCTGACAAGTCGGGACACACTCTATTCCACTCCGTAATTGAAAACGGAAACCACGTGTGTACGTGTACCTCACCCCTAATGGTAATGTACATGTGCGTCAGTGAAAAAGACCAATAAAAAGGTGTTAGCATGTTGACGTAATGTGCTGTTCCAGTCTCTTCTGTACCTAAGGTCCATCACCGTTCCCTTTGGATCCCTACGTAATTCGGTGCTCTCCAATACACACGATCGAACAGCGGCGGAGTGGTACTCAAGCGTCAACTTTAGGTTACAATATCTCCGGATGTACTTAACATTTTACAATGCAACAAACTGCACTGATTACGTATTTGTTTATATGTTCAGATGTGCTAAAAAAACTAACGGGGTTCCATTTTTTAAAAAACGTAGGTTTGTGTTAAAAAACATACTTCCGTGCATTTTTTTATGGTTTGTATTAACCAATTACACTAGCCCCTCTCCTCACGTTCGGTCTGTGGAATCGATTCGTCAGCATTTGATGTGGTTTACAAAATATATCCAGCGGTAATGTCAGGTGACTCACCCTGTATATGTGAGATACTAGCAGTAGCGCGACTAGGGAATTACAGCCCCTTGCATAGGCTGGCGTAAACACCGCAACACAAGTCGGCTGCATCTGGAGTGGTGTCGTGATCGGGAATCACGAATGCCATCGAACTGTGTTCAGCGACGAATCGTGGTTCTGCACTGGCCTGGTGGGCCATAGTATAGCGGCGACCTGGCGAAAGAAACCTTTCTGCCATTGGAGAGGCACAACAGTGTTAGTCCAGTCGTCGTGATGTCGGGAGGCATCGGGTGTGGCTTCAGGTCACGAGTGGTAGTGACTGGGTGAACTTTGGCGGCACAGCCGTACACCACTGACATTTTGTGCCCTCCTCACGTGTTAACTCTCATGTGACAGTATCGTTATGCTGGTCCCCACAAGCCACTCGTCTCTATCAACTATATGCGTGATACTGACGTACTCCCATAGCCAGCAAGGTCCCCAGGTGTATCCATGACAGAACATGTGTGGGAACAGTTCGGACGTCGGCTCTGTCCCAGTGATAGTATGCGGGATACGGAGGACGAGTTACAACTGCTGTGCGCCAGCTTGCTTCAGTAGAAGATACAACGGCCTTGTGGCATACTTCCAGCGCGCGCATCCAGGCCAGAGGGTGGGCAACGTGATATTAATAAATGGGATCATACTGCCAAGTTCTCTGTAAATTTGACTGGACGTTGTAAGCACTGAAACAACACCATATATCATCTTATCCCGTGAAGATTCGTTTCACTTTCTCGTCCCGCTCTATGTGCTTCACGTTTTTTGGTCAGGTACTGTATGATAATTTCTAAATTCTTTACGTAACTTTCGAGGAGAAAGTAGTTTGAAACCTAAGAGTCTCGAAAATGGCAACGAATTCTAGAAATTACGAGCTGTATTTAACACGGGATGGCACTCGGATGTGCCTCTTGCCCAGCTTCTGGACACATCATCGCTGACAGGAAAGATGTTCATTCAGAGACAGACCCTGCGTGCTGCTAACAACAAACTAGACGCGGTTCGTGAGTCCACAGGCAGAAACAACCAAACCACAGGAGCTGAGCAAGGCAAGACAGAAAGAAAAGACTCTGCACTTGAAAAAAAAATTATTGCCAGACTGACTTTCGGCAACGTAGGCGCTTGCGACTGAAACAAACTGAATTTCGCAATTGCAGTGTCAAGTAGGGCAACGCCAGTCATCAGCGCACATTTCGATTTTATATTGTGTAAATAATGCAGCTGTCAGTTTTATGAGAGGTTGATGTTGTTACACATTCTAAGACCAAATACCAAGGAAAGGACGCACCACAAGGGAATTATCCGAAACTTTTTGTACATTATATTATAAAAAAAAAAGCACTCCGTCTTCAGGCCACAAGTGGCCCATCGGGACCATCCGACCGCCGTGTCATCCTCATGTGAGGATGCGGATAGGAGGGGCGTGTGGTCAGCACACCGCTCTCCCGGTCGTTATGATGGTTTTCTTTGACCGGAGCAGCTACTATTCGGTCGAGTAGCTCCTCAATTGGCATCACGAGGCTGAGTGCACCCCGAAAAATGGCAACAGCGCATGGCGGCTGGATGGTCACCCATCCAAGCGCCGGCCACGCCCGACAGTGCTTAACTTCGGTGATCTCCCGGGAACCGGTGTATCCACTCCGGCAAGGCCGTTGCCACATTATATTATAGTTAAACAATTTATTAAAAACTTTTTGACACTTTTTTGTCATTTTTTAATTTTTAAAACAGCACGTTAAAAGTGGGTTGACAGTAATTTGTATTTGGACATCGGGGGAAAGAAGATAATAATAAATTGTGACCTCCCAGGACCGATCTCTGGTCCCGGAACTGACTGCTACGTTTTACGTCAGCGGTGGCGGGCCACGTGACCCCACGGTACCAGTTCTACACCTTTGAGCCTTTGTCCGCGATCTTTTGTCCGGTGAGCCTGGGATAATAGTAACACACACAATTTCCCTTAATTCACTGTACACCAGCAGATCACAAGTGGCACGTGTTTCTATTTGAACAACACCTGAGACAGTATTCTTCCTCTCAAATGACGAATCAGTTTACTCGTTACAGCTGTCTCGAAGTCACGATAACAGATGATAACGACAGCCTGTTTTGTAGCAGCGGAGGCGTTTATCTGAGATGTGCCCATTTAAAGGGCACCTAACTGCGCAGCGGCTCCCTTTCGATGCAGAGGCGCATAACCTATCCAATGAGCTTTACGGCGGTTCTAGCAATGAGAGAGGCACTCAGATACGCATTGCATAATATCAATGATATTATGATAACAGATTCGCTGAGTGCCCTTGCGACATCGAAAACAACCCATTACCTCTTTGGTATACAGGAACTAATACGCAAAGCCGCGCGGGATTAGCCGAGCGGTCTCAGGCGCTGCAGTCATGGGCTGTGCGGCTGGTCCCGGCGGAGGTTCGTGTCCTTTCTCGGGCATGGGTGTCTGTGTTGCCCATAGCGTAAGTTAGTTTACTTTAGTGCGCTTACAGACCGATGACCTCAGCAATTTGGTACCATAGGATCATACTGTGGTGTCACGGCCAGACACCACACTTGCTAGGTGGTAGCTTTAAATCGGCCTCGGTCCATTAGTACATGTCGGACCCCCGTGTCGCCACTGTCAGGGATCGCAGACCGAGCGCCACCACAAGGCAGGTCTCGAGATACGGACTAGCACTCGCCCCAGTTGTACGGACAACTTTGCTAGCGACTACACGGACGAAGCATAGCTCATTAGCCGAGCAGATAGTTAGAATAGCCTTCAGCTGAGTCAATGGCTACGACCCAGCAAGGCGCCATTAGTAACATTGCATGTATCTATGGAGTCTCACTTGTATCGCCACAATCTCCAGATGTACCACAAGGATGGATTAAAGTTAAGTATTCCAGCAGCTACGTACTTTTCTTTATAGCATTCATTACGTATCCTGTTTCAGACCTCACGCCATCCAGCTTTAGCTTAGCGCGTGCCTTTCGGCTTCCTCTTATTGTGTCTAGGCTGTCTTGTCTAGACACAACACATACCACAAGTTTTCAATTTCCGTATACTTCGCAACTACTGTACTAAAGGGGCATTCGATGATTGGTACACATTCTGGGAAACCTCTCAGATGACAGAAGACAAAACTTTGCGAGATTCAACAATGCAACGAGGAAGAAGATAGTATTCGGGGATAAAGCTTTCTCGACGTACAACATCCATTCCACAGTGCAGAATGGCCACAGGTGTTACCCTACACATCTCTACAGAATCAAAGTTCTGACCCGTCGATATTGCGAAGATCATCCGTCAGCAGTGGCAGATCTAAATCAAAACCAGTCCCTATTATACCAGAACAGTCCAAACATTATCCACAAGTATCACGAATCTTTCCCGGCGGCCAAACTTCACGTACACACCGTAAGAAAGCTTCAAGAGGCGAACATCCACATGTAAATTGCAAAATATGAAAGCACCGAGCCATGGCAACTACTCTACTTCATTGACTCCACAGCTGCACATCAGCATCTGATACCTGAAGAAGGAACCTCCTGCAGTCAATATATAATCGGTCATCTGTAAAGAGTGTTAACCTTCTGCCTGATTGGTTATTTAACTACAATGATGATACGAATAAAACTTACTCCAGTGAAAATGATTGCAATTATTAACATTCTCAGCACGATAAGAAGAAAGTTTATATGTTTTTATTTGTAACACTAACGCGTAATGAAGCAATAATGAGATTTATTTATTCGCTATTAATGTAAGAGTTATATGTAATTGTGATAAGCACAGATATTGTAAAAATGGACATTTTTGTGACTGTGTGTAAGTGAGTACGTTCCACATTTCCTCGTAAACCACTGGACCGACTTCAACAAAACTTGGTACGCACATCCCTCACTGTCTGCGAGGGTTAGAACAACTTACCCATCGTGGTTCAGGAGATACGACAATATAAACAATGAGATGCTTGAAAATTGCACCACTGTGCATGACGTCTGTATTCACAGACAGTGTCCACATTTACCGCTGAATGTACCTAGAATATTATATCGCCGGCCGGAGTGGCCGTGCGGTTGTAGCCGCTACGGTCGCAGGTTCAAATCCTGCCTCGGGCATGGATGTGTGTGATGTCCTTAGGTTAGTTAGGTTTAAGTAGTTCTAAGTTCTAGGGGACTGATGACCTCAGAAGTTAAGTCCCATAGTGCTCAGAGCCATTTGAGCCAAAATTATATCGTTGTATCACACACAGATTAGGAGATAAGACGTCATATACACTGTGATGCGTGAAAAACTGTCGCTTCATACCTGACGTTTCAATTTATTACCTCTTGGCTACTAACTCTGTTCGGACACATTTCTCAGACAGTATCCACGTATGCTCCTGAATGTACCTCCACAAATGTAAAAAATTGTATGACTCATATTACAAGAAATGTGATGTCATAAAAACTGAGACGCGTGAAAAACTGCCGCATCACGAATAAAGTTTTATACATTTATTTCTTGCTACTAAGACACTCCTACAGTCGCGTCAGTTTAAGGACATTCTTGACACCTGACAATGCTTTTGACAGCCTTCAATTACGAAGAGCAAATGGCTTTAGGCGAAAACAATAGCCGTCTATAGACCTATGAAAACGCGTTGCCATAGAGACGTTTTCAAAATCGCGTTGTAGGCAGGCGAAACTACTGCGCCCAACGTGCAGAAAATGTACGCTACAAACACAGTTCACTCTTTGGTTTCGGTTCTGGTAGAAAATTGAGTCACATCAGTAACAGGTTAACATATTTACACTATGAAAGTCTTTCTGAATTCGTAATCACAGATAAACAATGACGTATTTTATGGGTAGAGGCGTGCACTGCTGGAGACTAGTTTCGAAATGCAACGTGGTCCAATTTTCGTTTATTCGACCCTATCTCAGATGATATGGCACATAGAAGACGGGTACTGTACGTAGTTTTAAACTGGCATCCGGATAGTAGCGCGATTTTTCTGAGCTGGAAACGACATCCGACCGGCTCATGCACCTAGGTTCGCTGTCAGTCAGCTGCCGCTAGTAAAATTCCATTCCTTAAAGGCACTACTTATTCTGCTGATGGATCTCTAAAATACGACAGCTTATTTAATAACGGGCACTCGCTTAACGGCAGCAGCCGACGCATTACTCGTCAATTTGAGAGCATGTCCGTCAGACGTGGAGATTCGGAAAACTCCGTCAGATGTCGGCTCAGAAAGGTGACCACAAGATCTCCTACCACAATTCCGGCAGAATCGATCGAATAGTCTGAACACACAGAAGGACACACAAAGCTAAACTGACGCTGATAACAAATAAATTGTCGGGTCCGGATGGAATCCCAGTTAGGTTTTACCTACATTGGCCTCTTACTTAGCTTGCATTTATCGCCAGTATCAGCTTGCATTTATCGCCAGTCTCAGCGACTGGGAAAAACTGCTGTTGATTCTTCTGTGTGAGACAGGTAGAAGAACGAACTCACAGAATCACAGACCAATGTCCATAACATCGGTTTGTTGCAGAATTCTTGTACATATTCTTACTTCGAATATAATACATTTCGTTGAGACTGACAAACTTCTCTCCACGAATCAGCACGCTTGTAGAAAGCGTCGTTCATGCGAAACTAAACTTAGTCTTGAGAAGTTCAATGCCGTCTTTTGCATGTCGCCTCTCATATTCATCAATTTTATTAATGTGATTCTTCAGTTTCTTCCGGCGTATTTCTTGCTCGAACAGTCCACGGGTATACTGCCGGTTCATAGTGTTCAACGGGGACAATATTTCGGCGAAAACTACTTGTTTCTTCCGTTATGTCGATGACACATTCGTCATCTGGCCCCATGGTAGGGACAAGCTCCTGGATTTCCTTACACACCTAAACTCCATACATCCAAACATCAAATTCACTATGGAGACCGAAGCAGAAGGAAGATTACCATTCCTGGACGTCATGGTTAAGAGAAGAGCTGATGGTACCCTGAGCCACGGTGTGTACAGGAAGAAAACGGACACTGACCGGTACCTGCATGCAGACAGCTGCCACCACGCTTCTCAGAGGAATTGAGTACTATAAACACTAGTACACAGGGCGCGCAGCTACTCAGACGTAGAGAATCTGCCCCAGGAATTCGAACACCTCAAAACCGTG
Organism: Schistocerca americana; assembly: GCF_021461395.2. Taxonomy (NCBI): domain Eukaryota; kingdom Metazoa; phylum Arthropoda; class Insecta; order Orthoptera; family Acrididae; genus Schistocerca; species Schistocerca americana. The sequence continues at coordinate 85,550,035 of NC_060125.1, read as the reverse complement.
TTCCGAAAAAACGGGTACTCGGAATGGCAAATCAGACGCGCTCTCCGTCCCACCACCACAGCACAACCTGTGGAGACGGATGAAGTCTCGGAAGAAGAGGTAGCCACTGCCTTTATTCCGCATAATGGCGCCCTATCGGGGAAAATTGGCCGTATATTAAAGAAACACCGAGTTAAAACCGTCTTCTTCCAGCCCAGTAAAACACGGGCATTTCTGGGAAGTGTGAAAGATGATCTCGGTTTGAGGAAGGCCGGAGTATACCAAGTTCGCTGTGAGTGTGGGAAGACATATTGGACAAACAGAACTCACCGTCGAAGATCGTTGCCGAGAACATCAAAGGCACACTCGACTGAAATATCCAAATAAGTCGGCGGTAACAGCACTGTTTGTCCGAGAAACACGAGATGGATTATGAGCGTACCAAGATCCTATCTCAGACCTCTAAATATTGGGACAGCGTTATAAGGGAGGCTATCGAAATTCGCACCAGTGAAGATCTTCTCAACCGAGATTGCGGCTACAATCTCAGCAAGGCTTGGGACCCGGCACTGAATGTAATTAAGAAGACTCTCAGCAAGAAGTACGAACTGGCGACCAGGGCGGACGTAGCAAGCACATCGACGCTACGACAGATTCCGACGCCCACGTCTTCGCGACCGCCGGCGCGCGGGCGCGGACAGCGAAGAGAGCGGCCCGCGGCGGCCGCCCGCCCTCAGGAGCTCAGTTCGTCAGCGCACCTGACGATGGCGACATGTCTGATCGCCGAAATATTGTGCCCGTTGGACACTACGAGCCGGCAGTATACCTGTGGACTGTTCGGGCAATTTTATTAATGTTTTATGTCATTGCACGGTGGTAACAGGCCGAATAAAGTTATTTTAATGAATTTGTACCTACTGACAGCAGAAAATACTTTTTTTCACTTGATTGCTATGCATGTTGGGAGCTGTATGCTATTAGTTTCCTCTGTTAGTTCCCGGGGTGGCCTGTGCGAGGCGAACACCGGAGAATGCGGCACACAGCGTTTCCGGTGGGGGGCTGCACTTCCGCGCATACTGAGAGGGTCGTATATCAATGGGCTTGAGCGACTGGCGGGACGACTGCCTTCGGTCGAGTTTCCCCTATTGTAGGCAGGGCGAAACAACATGTGAGACGTCTGATGTCGCCGCAGTTCATGTGTTTACCATTCCGGTGCTTCTGGAACGAAGACTGCTGGCGCCGACTGACTGCATTGCCCTCATGATTCTGAGAATACTTGTGGACCGTGCCGTGCTGGGCGTGGCTGCCTGGCGCCGGATGGCCGGTGGTCTAGGCAGGTTGTTTTCATAGTCGGTCAAACAGCAAGTTCAGTGCCCTGAGCTAAATAACAGAGGCATCACTGGTCAACTTAAACAGAGGCCAGTTGATGTCATAAGGCCCTGCTCGATATTGGAAGGAACGGTCGCTATTGGCACGAATGATGTTCTGAGACAGTTTGGGGGAATTTTGGAATCAGCACTGAATGCTGACTCACAGTTTTCGTGGATAGTGGGGAGTTGAGTAATGTTGGCTTCGCTCTTGTGTTGCGTGGGCGCAGGACGTTCGGAATCTGATCTTCGTCAGAACCGGACGGTCTTGCGCCTTAGTCGCACTTTTTAGGCAGAACTCAGAATTCTCGAACAGCCTTCGAGGACAGGGGTCGACACAGAGTTGCTGCCCAGCAGAAATCGACGCCCACATCACCAGAACGCTGCCTACCGACGACTTGCTGCAGGTTTCAGTACTGGTAAAGTATTTTGCGGCTACGGCATTGTAGGGCCTATCGTTTTTATACTAAATTCTTCAGCAGCACGTGCGCTCGCTTTGCTACAAGTTCACCTTGCTTCTTTCTCCATGTGATTCCATTTGAGCTCTCACTACTAATCGCAATATTTCATTATAGTCGGGGGAATAATATTTGATTCATTAGGACCTCCAGTCGTTATCGTCAATCTATTGCATCACTAAGAGTAGGAGCTCCTTCTTCTCGAGCCAGCTCTTATTCTCATAATAGTTCAGTATAACCTACCCTTTATCCTAATGTTTGTATTGACAATCAAGTACCTTAGTGTTCTGATTTATAATAAATCACATTGTAATATTTAATCCGCATATCATTTCGTGTCGTTTGTTGTGTTAAAATTCCCTTTTTCTTTACTGAGTAGATAATGATTATTATTAAATTATTGTGAGTGTGCACTCCTTATTTTACCAACTAGCGAGGCCCACCATTAATTCCTTTCGTTACCGTTGTGTACACAATCAACAAGGGGTAGGTAAGAAGGGGGTCGAGTGCATGACCAGTTCTCATGCAGAATTCGCTAGAATTAAAGAGGTACAAACTCTTCTCCACCCTGGCACCTCGCCGTCTTTTCTCACGTGATATAATGCAACTATGGATGAATGGCAACAGAAAGATTGCATATTTCTATATTTCCGAAAAGCATTTGACACGGTGACCCATTGCAGACTGTTACCAAAGGTACATGTATAGCTATTAGGTTCCCAGATAAGCGTGTGGCTCAAAGACTTTTTAGAACACAGTACGCTGTCTTCGATTGGGAGTGTCAATCACAGACAAGGGAGTGCCCCATGGAAGTGTGATGGAATTTTTTTCTGTATGCGTAAATGATCTGGCGGACAGTATGAGGAGCAATCTGTGATTGTTTGCTGACGATGCTGTGGTACACGGTAAGGTGGAAGTTGAGTAACTGTAGGAGGGTACAAGATGACGTAGACAAAATTTCTAGTTGGTGTGATGTATGGAGAAATGTAAGTTAATGCGGGTGAGTAGGAAAAGCAAACCCATAATTAGGATACAGCATTAGTAGCGTCCTGCCCGTCGCAGTCGCTCGTTTAACATATCTGCGCGTAACACTGCAGAGCGATTGGAAATGGAACGAGCATATGAGGATTGCGGTGGGGGATGCGAGTGTTCGACTTCGGTTTATTGGGAGAATTTAAGGAAAGTGTGCCTCATCTGTAAAGAGGACCGCGTATAGGATACTACTGCGACCTATTCTTGAGTACTGCTCGAGTGTTTGGGATCCGTACCAGGTCAGTCTGTTACATTACTCTCCATTGTCTTCTACGACGGTCGTCTGGTGTCACAAATTCCGCACTCTCTGGTGAAGTGAATCCAGCGACAGTGATTCAGGTTCCCTTCGTGGTATTCTTTTGACCGCCTTCTCTGCTGTGGTTCGTCGTGGACGGCCCAACATTCCACTGTTTCGTTTATCTCAGCCAGCGTCAGTAGTATCGTTGGTATGTGTCGTTACGTGGTGACGTGAACGTTTAAGTTTAGTTGCTTTGTTCGTTTGTTTCGATTTTGTCAGTGTTAAAATGCTAACCATCGAAGAGAGTGTGTTTTTAATCGAACAAGTGTTCAAAGCTGGCGGTAAATACACGGTGTCAGTTCGTCAAACATTTAATTCAGTTTTCCCACATCGCGATACTGTGGGAGATCCGATTAACAAATTTCGAAGTACGGGTTAAGTGACAGATGCACCGAGAAATGGTCGTCCTAGCGTTTTGTCTGAGGATAAACTACTCGATATTTCCGATAAAATGTCCATGAGTCGGAACAAGTCAGTAAGAAAACTCGCCCAGGAAATTGATGTTAGTGTCGGAAGGGCCCACACAGCTGTAAGGAAAAAATTAGAACTTTTCCCATACAAAGTGACAGTCGTGCAAAAATACTGATCATGGCAAGAATTTGCATTGTTGTCAATCGCTCAAAAATTTCGTTCAACGAAATGTAAGGGATATTCTTAATGAAACGTTTTTCACGGATGAGGCGTGGTTTCATTAATCCAGGTACATGAACTTGCAAAACTCTCTTGTGTGGAGTAATGCAAATCCATTGTGTATTCATGAGAAACCACTTCATTCTGTGAAAATGGGATTTTGGACTGCAATTTTTAGACGTCGTATTGTGGGTCCCATATTTTTCAACGAAAGAATAAACGCACAACGATATAGCAATGAGTTGCATTTCGGTATATTCACTGCGGCATACGGCACTCGCGGCTAACAGTCATACGGCACTGCGGAGAGACTTCTTGAACGCCCGTTATTATCTGCAGACTGTGGTAATCGGTTGAGTATTTTGATATTTCTTAATTAGATGTATAGGATACTACAATAGGAACACTACTGAGAAAATATAGAGAACCGGCATTTGAAGCTGATTGCATAAGGACTCTACTGCCTCCAAGATATATTGCACATAATGACCACGAAGATAACAGAAATTGGGATGCACATAGCAGTTCTTTCTGTCTCGCTCTGTTTGCGAATGGAACACGAAAGTAAATGACTAGCAGTGGTACGGGATACCCTCCGCCAAGCGCTGTACGGTTGATTGCCCAGTATCTATGCAGATGTAGCGATGACTGTAGACGTAGATGTCACTCACACTATTAATGAGGTGCTGGCTCAGCAGTAATTCATAAATGGGGACCATGCTGCATTGTGATTTTAGCAGCAGTAACAGACGCTCAAATGTCCCTAAGATGTATCTCGGGAGTACGAGAGGGATCAACCGAACGAGTGTTCTGTGAACACTACACTCCACCGCATTTCCTCCTCTTCGCATTTCGCTGCCTCATGACAATGATTTCTATAATTGGCTACAGTTCTCCAAATGTTATGTGCGAAAAGTGCAAAGTGATTCGGCACGTCTATGCTAAATTTTGCTTAAGGAAGAAGCATCGTTTACAATCCACGGCGAGTCAACTTCGCAATATGCACTAATCGTCAGTTGAAAATCCACACTCACTCAAAGAAGTGGATAAAAACGACGTTCTTCGTGTATCAAAGTTTGGCCGGTGTCTTCCAAAACGGCATCATTGGTAGCTATTTTACTTATGGGAATCTAAATACACTCTAGTATATCGAGTTCCTAAGATATACTGCTGCCGCCGTTATTGGAAACCATCCCTGTGGACACAAGGCAGTCAGTGCTGTACCGTAACATCACGATGCCCCTCCCGCCCCGCACTTGTAATGAGACTATCATAAGAGAATATCTGGAAAGAATTGGAACGGTCGTTCAGGAAACGCGAAGCAGTCTGCCCACTCACCAAACTCAACACTTCCATACTTTTATCAGTGGCGAGGATTAAAATAGTAGGTCTATTAGGAAACACCGACGACTGTCGAAGACATGAAATGCCTTATAACAGGGCCCAGAGCTGTCATTAATTCCAGATCAAATTCAACGTACAGTACTATTTCTCCAAAATACCTGAATAGCGTGTAGCAACGCTCATAGGTCAAAGTTTTGAGCACTTGGCGTGCCAGCTGTAATAATACACACGCCAAGCGTACCTGAATTCTGTGCTGACTTACATTTTATATGATAGGGCAGACGTTTGTGAAAACTGTTCTCCCGTCGGCGGGTCAGTGGTCTGCGGTGCTGTTACCTTGAGACCATTTTATCAAGCCCCATACATGTTATGTCGTTGAAGTTATCTTAGAAGTTTCTTTCAAATACCAAGATAAAAGCATACAGATCCATAAGAAAAAAGAAACGAAGTCGGTGTCACAATTCGGCGACTATAAACGAGAAAAATTACTTTAGATCGTCAGGATATTCGTCATATTGTCCGTTATAACTTGCTGAAAACGGCACCTCGATACATTCATTCATTCTGCATATATTTGATGTGGCCTATCGTAGCTGCTTTGCCCTGTGTAAGTGAGCGAAGGTATTAATTCCAAGGTGTTGCCGACTGCTGGGAGTTGGGCCACAAGTATGGAAAAATCCTCTGGAAAAAGTTTGTTTCATGTCGCCAACTGAGAACTTCCGAGCAGCCGTCTGGCTTCGGGTTCTGGGTAATGCGGTTGCCAGAACAATGACGAACGTGAGGTTGGAGAGGCAGAACAATGGGCCGCACACCACACAGACAACGGCGCGGTGCTGCCGTGCCGAAACGCCAAAAGTCTTACAAAATGTATTCGCCAGTCGTGGTTTTGTATCCGTTCTGCACTGAGTGACAGTTTTCAGTATTCTCGGGTTCAGTGCCTGTAATTGCCATTAAAGAATACGTCGTTTATTGTTGAAACAACTTACGGGAATGCACCCAGGCGACGTCGATGACAAGCATGGATATTTCGACAGTTGACTGTCCTGCAGAACATAAGCGCTGTGCAAGTTAATTTGAAACCTCTGTTTGCAGAGAAATTTCTGGAAGATAACACACACACACACACACACACACACACACACACACACACACACATACTACACTCCTGGAAATTGAAATAAGAACACCGTGAATTCATTGTTCCAGGAAGGGGAAACTTTATTGACACATTCCTGGGGTCAGATACATCACATGATCACACTGACAGAACCACAGGCACATAGACACAGGCAACAGAGCATGCACAATGTCGGCACTAGTACAGTGTATATCCACCTTTCGCAGCAATGCAGGCTGCTATTCTCCCACGGAGACGATCGTAGAGATGCTGGATGTGGTCCTGTGGAACGGCTTGCCATGCCATTTCCACCTGGCGCCTCAGTTGGACCAGCGTTCGTGCTGGACGTGCAGACCGCGTGAGACGACGCTTCATCCAGTCCCAAACATGCTCAATGGGGGACAGATCCGGAGATCTTGCTGGCCAGGGTAGTTGACTTACACCTTCTAGAGCACGTTGGGTGGCACGGGATACATGCGGACGTGCATTGTCCTGTTGGAACAGCAAGTTCCCTTGCCGGTCTAGGAATGGTAGAACGATGGATTCGATGACGGTTTGGATGTACCGTGCACTATTCAGTGTCCCCTCGACGATCACCAGTGGTGTACGGCCAGTGTAGGAGATCGCTCCCCACACCATGATGCCGGGTGTTGGCTCTGTGTGCCTCGGTCGTATGCAGTCCTGATTGTGGCGCTCACCTGCACGGCGCCAAACACGCATACGACCATCATTGGCACCAAGGCAGAAGCGACTCTCATCGCTGAAGACGACACGCCTTGATTCGTCCCTCCATTCACGCCTGTCGCGACACCACTGGAGGCGGGCTGCACGATGTTTGGGCGTGAGCGGAAGACGGCCTAACGGTGTGCGGGACCGTAGCCCAGCTTCATGGAGACGGTTGCGAATGGTCCTCGCCGATACCCCAGGAGCAACAGTGTCCCTAATTTGCTGGGAAGTGGCGGTGCGGTCCCCTACGGCACTGTGTAGGATCCTACGGTCTTGGCGTGCATCCGTGCGTCGCTGCGGTCCGGTCCCAGGTCGACGGGCACGTGCACCTTCCGCCGACCACTGGCGACAACATCGATGTACTGTGGAGACCTCACGCCCCACGTGTTGAGCAATTCGGCGGTACGTCCACCCGGCCTCCCGCATGCCCACTATACGCCCTCGCTCAAAGTCCGTCAACTGCACATACGGTTCACGTCCACGCTGTCGCGGCATGCTACCAGTGTTAAAGACTGCGATGGAGCTCCGTATGCCACGGCAAACTGGCTGACATTGACGGCGGCGGTGCACAAATGCTGCGCAGCTAGCGCCATTCGACGGCCAACACCGCGGCTCCTGGTGTGTCCGCTGTGCCGTGCGTGTGGTCATTGCTTGTACAGCCCTCTCGCAGTGTCCGGAGCAAGTATGGTGGGTCTGACACACCGGTGTCAATGAGTTCTTTTTTCCATTTCCAGGAGTGTATAAACACTAGCGCCACCACACAATTAAAGATGACCGACGCTAAAGGTTATCGATACTGAAAACTACTAAACAACGGGTGAGACATCATTAACTTTGTCTCTCTGTTGTCTGACAAGGGAGAGAGCAGGATTCGATGCAGAATTTAAGCAGAAACCTCCATCTCTGTCTACAAGGTCTGGCGTTAGGAACTTGCATATTCTGTATAACAAATAGTAGTAAATAGTAATAGTAGAGACACTTAAAGTAGAGACACTTAAAGTAGTAAAGGAGTTTTGCTATCTGGGGAGCAAAATAACTGATGATGGTCGAAGTAGAGAGGATATCAAATGTAGACTGGCAATGGCAAGGAAAGCGTTTCTGAAGAAGAGAAATTTGTTAACATCAAGTATAGATTTAAGTGTCAGGAAGTCGTTTCTGAAAGTATTTGTATGGAGTGTAGCCATGTATGGAAGTGAAACATGGACGATAAATAGTTTGGACAAGAAGAGAATAGAAGCTTTCGAAATGTGGCGCTACAGAAGAATGCTGAAGATCAGATGGATAGATCACATAACTAATGAGGAGGTACTGAATAGAATTGGGGAGAAGAGAAGTTTGTGGCACAACTTGACTAGAAGAAGGGATCGGTTCGTTAGACATATTCTGAGGCATCAAGGGATCACCAATTTAGTATTGGAGGGCAGAATGGAGGGTAAAAATCGTAGAGGGAGACCAAGAGATGAATACACTAAGCAGATTCAGAAGGATGTAGCCTGCAGTACGTACTGGGAGATGAAGAAGCTTGCACAGGATAGAGTAGCATGGAGAGCTGCATCAAACCAGTCTCAGGACTGAAGACCACAACAACAACAACAGTAATAGTGATGCTGTCACTGTTGGTTGGTAATATTTACTGACAAAATGCAACCTAACACTAGACTGCGTACTTACGGCTATCCTGTCTGGCCGTTTTTCAGTACGACTTGAAAAGAGAGAGGTTATTAATTGACCACCAATGCGTCGATCCTTGATTGTGTTCTGGAGACGTACGGACTGATTACGCGAATTAATTGAACTTTTGACCCGGATTGTCTTCACGCAACCAGAATCTTCCATGAAAATACCTAAGGGACCTACTTGAATATGAAAATAGAAATGAAAGCAAATTAGTGGAATTTCGTAAGAAAAAGATTAACAGATCGGAAGTTGAACACATTAGTGGTCTTCCAAATACAATCGAGACACCACGATAAAGACCGAACCTGTAACAAAGCTCAGATACAGTTGAACATCACTTTTGGTTAGTAAAAGAAAAGAATAAGAAGAAAATTACTGCATCGTAAAATATCAATATATTTTAAACAAATTGGCTTTAAACTTCTAGACATTGACAAATATACAATGAATACATGACTTACATCTGATATTTCTTTTGTACATGGCACAGTTTAATAATCGCTGTTCTGTCAGTCCGTTCATCCGTGTGCGTAAATACATTATATCTTCACCCGACTTACCGAAACTTTTGTTCGTCGTTTCACATAATTTTTACACAAAATAAAAATACAACTTGTAGCAATGCTATGTATTACGTCTTAACATGTCGGCGACCAAAAGTACAAGGGTTAATGAAGTCTCTAGAATATTTCTTAACAAAAGATAGATTGCTCTTTCTTCTGTTTTGCAGCTTCTTGCTACAAGCGCTGCGGCAATGATTTTAAATATCTGCGCCCAGCGGGTCATAGTGTTTAGAGTATTTAAACGCTGGCCGCGCGTCTTGGTATAGGCTCAAATTAAAACAAAAATATTTCGTCTCTTTACTCCCGCGGTGTGATGCTTAGCATCTTTACGATCAACAGCTCGTTGGCTGTCCTTTTCTTTTGTGACAAATATCTCGTATGCAAAGTATCTGAAATCGAATAATATTACAAAGGTTACTTGCTGATTTAATCTCAACTGCTTCCTTAACAATATCATCTGAATAGCTGGAAGTGCATGCCGGAATGTCCGTGTCTTTATATTCCATAGGATGACCGATGCCATGTCGATGTTCTGGAACAGCCGACTGAAAATGACAGGGTGGTCACCTGTCGAAATATCGACGATTGTCGACGTCGCCATCCGGTTGCATTCCTGTAATTTTTATTTTGTATATTTCATTTCTTTATTTTTAAACATTGTATATGCCAGTAGGAGCTCAGTCTCATATCGTTTATTCTTCTGAGTAGTTCATCACTTCCTTTACAAACTAAATCAAGTGAAAGTTAGGCTACTTTTTTAGCAATTAACTGCAGAGTGTACAGTTTCTTCTTTATTAATTGCTTGTGAAACTGAGACAATCGATAATCCTTAATTTTATTGTTTAGTATTCCTTGGAGTTTAGCCACTGTGGTGTTACGGAACATTATTTTCGTAACCATACGCGAATTCCAGGGCCCCAGACAAGAGTTGGTAAATTAACATTCCCAGGAGAATTTTATCTCGGGCTCCTCATAGCGGCGGCGCTCTCGTGTCTGACTATACAGGGTCGTCCATTGATCGTGACCGGGCCACATATCTCACGAAATAAGAGTCAAACGAAAAAACTACAAAGAACGAAACTTGTCTAGCTTGATGGGGGAAACCAGATGACGCTATGGTTGGCCTGCTAGATGGCGCTGCTATAGGTCAAACGGATATCAACTGCGTTTTTTAAAAATAGGAACCTCCATTTTTTTGCATATTCGTGTAGTACATAAAGAAATATGAATGTTTTTGTTGGACCACTTTTTTCGCTTTGTGATAGATGGCGATGTAATAGTCACAGACATATTGCTCACAATTTTAGACGAACAGTTGGTAACAGGTAGGTTTTTTAAATTAAAATACAGAACGTAGGAACGTTTGAACATTTTATTTCGGTTGTTCCAGTGTGATAGATGTACCTTTGTGAACTTATCATTTCTGAGAACACATGCTGTTACAGAATGATTACCTGTAAATACCACATTAGTGCAATAAATACTCAAAGTCATGTCCGTCAACCTCAGTGCATTTGGCAATACGTGTAACGACATTCCTCTCAACAGCGAGTAGTTCGCCTTCCGTAATGTTCGCAATGCATTGACAATGCGCTGACGCATGTTGTCAGGCGTTGTCGGTGGATCACGATAGCAAATATCCTTCAACTTTTCCCACAGAAAAAAACCGCGGACGTCAGATCCGGTGAACATGCGGGCCATGGTATGTTGCTTCGACGACCAATCCACCAGTCGTGAAATATGCTATTCAATACAGCTTCAACCGCACGCGAGCTATGAGCCGGAAACCCATCACATTGGAAGTACATCGAAATAATGGTTCAAATGGCTCTGAGCACTATGGGACTCAACTGCTGAGGTCATTAGTCCCCTAGAACTTAGAACTAGTTAAACCTAACTAACCTAAGGACATCACAAACATCCATGCCCGAGGCAGGATTCGAACCTGCGACCGTAGCGGTGTTGCGGTTCCAGACTGCAGCGCCTTTAACCGCACGGCCACTTCGGCCGGCTGAAGTACATCGCCACTCTGTCATGCAGTGAAACATCTTGTAGTAACATCGGTAGAACATTACTTAGGAAATCAGCATACACTGCAGCATTTAGATTGCCATCGATAAAATGGGGGCCAACTATCCTTCTTCCTATAATGTCGCATCATACATTAACCCGGCAAGGTCGCAGCGATCGTGGATTTTTCGTTGCCCAATAGTGCATATTATGCCGGTTTACGTTACCGCGTTCGTGAATGACGTTTCGTCGCTAAATAGAACGCGTGCAAAAAATCTGTCATCGTCCCGTCGTTTCTCTTATGCCCAGTGGCAGAAATGTACACGACGTTCAGAGTCGTCGCCATGCAATTCCTGGTGCATAGAAATATCATACGGGTGCAATCGATGTTGATGCAGCATTCTCAACACCGACGTTTTTGAGATTCCCGATTCTCTCGCAATTTGTCTGCTACTGATGTGCGGATCAGCCGCGACAGCAGCTAAAACACCTACTTGGGCATCATCATTTGTTGCAGGTCGTGGTTGACGTCTCACATCTGGCTGAACACTTCCTGTTTCCTTAAATAACGTAACTACCCGGCGAACGGTTTGGAGACTTGGATGATGTCGTCCAGGATACCGAGCAGCATACATAGTACACGACCATTGGGCATTTTGATCACAATAGCCATACATCAACAGGATATCGACCTTTTCCGGAATTGGTAAACGGTCCATTTTAACAAGGGTAATATATCACGAAGCAAATACCGGCCGCACTGGCGGAATGTTACGCGACACCATGTACTTATACGTTTGTGACTATTACGGCGCCATCTGTCACAAAGCAAAAAAAGTTGTCCAACTAAAAGATTCATATTTTTTTACGTGCTACACGAATATGTAATAAAAAATGGAGGTTCCTATTTTAAAAAAAACGTAGTTGATATCCGTTTGACGTATGGCAGCGCCCTCTAGCGGGCCAACCATAGCGCCACACGTTACAAGGGCCAGACGGACCAGCATATTCGGCGGAAGAAAAAGCGGAACTGATGGCCCTCACACTCGCAGCGTCATTCACACCGAACCTGGATCCCTCAGACCCAGCATTCACACTTGATACGGACCAGGAGGTCACACGCATCTTGGCCCAACCAGCGCGCAACAACATCCGACAAGCTAGTACAGCAGAAATCAAATGGGCCATCATGCACACCACAGCTAGGAAGGCCCCTGGTCACGATGGCATTCAAAACCGTGTCCTCCAGGAGTTCACGGATAAAGCTGTAGACTACCTAGCACACATTACGAATGCCATACTCAAACACCAACACTTCCCCGCCTTTTGGAAGACGGCCAAGGTCCTGATGTTCAGGAAGCAGGGGAAAGACCACTCCCTCCCACAAAATTACCGACCCATCAGTCTGCTGAGCGCGCTCAGCAAGATCGTTGAGAAGGTAATATTAAAACGACTCACCAGGCACTGCATCACAAACGACACCCTGAGACCGGAGCAATTCGGTTTCAGGAATCACCACTCAACAACACAACAACTCCTCCGCGTCGTTGAATACATAACACACGGATACAACACAAGCAAAGCAACTGGGGCGGTGTTCCTGGACATCGAAAAGGCTTTCGATCGTCTATGGCACAACGGCCTAATACGCAAACTTAGCGACGCAGGGTTCCGCGACGGGCTCGTACGTCTCATACACTCATATCTCACGGACAGGAGTTTCAACACCGACGTGCAGGGCAAACAATCGACACGACATGGTATCCAGGCAGGAGTACCCCAAGGAAGTATCCTAGGGCCCTTACTGTTTAACCTCTACATCAACGACCTCCCAGCTACACATAACACGACGGTAGCAATCTACGCAGATGACACTGCCATCCTTGCGCAAGATTGGAAGCCGTCTAACATTAACTCACGACTACAGACCGCACTCAGAACGGCGGAGCCTTGGCTGGTGAAATGGCATGTTAGAGTAAACGTCGACAAGTGCGAGGCCGTTCTGTTCACTAGAAGACCGAAGCAACTGCGCAAACATCAGCACTGCAACCCAATAACACTACACACACGCCCAATACGTTTCCGCGAGAAGGTCAAATACCTCGGTGTCTGGCTGGACAGGAAACTACTCTGGGGGGACCACATTCAACACGTGACCAACAAAGCTAACGCGAGGCTCAAACAACTCTACCCTATGCTTAACAGGCGTAGCACACTAAACAGGAGGGTGTCTAGGTCCATGTACATGACACTTATTAGACCCATGATGACGTACGCAGCCCCTGTCTGGGGATACGCTGCGCCAACTCGCCTGCGCCGTCTGCAGCTCATACAGAACAAAGTACTCAAAATCATAAGCAACGCTCCGCGCTACACACGCATCGCGGATCTTCACCGGGAATACCGGCTAGATACTATCTTGCAGGTATTCCAAAAACTCTCCACACGACTGTACAATAACACGAGACACTCGCGCAACCCGTTTATCCTTTCTCTGGGTAACTACGACCACAACCATAGATGGAAGCATAACAGACCAAAGACATTACTGGCTAGGAACTTAACATCTATGGTCTATAGAACGCTAACACGACAGTACTGGCGAGCCCCTGCAACACAGTTATTACTGGAAACCCAGATGTGCGACTAGCCGAAAAACAGGCAACCGCAGGGAAACCGTGCTGTACACAGCACGCAAACCGGCCACACACACCCCCCTACACAGTCCGTGAGCCGATCTATGACCGATCGCCCACTAATCCACAACGACCTTGAACTGTTGCAGTGACGCAGCAACTGCAGCAAGCGCCGCAACAAGCTCCAACAACGACAAAGGTAACGATGCACGATACCTCGAACTAACACAACCACACCTTGCATGCACTGTCGCAGATAGCAAGCCGCTACTGCCCTTACTACCCGTCCTACTGTCGCAGAGGTTTTTTTCCCTTGGCGCTGGCCTTGGCACTTTTTTTCCTCTGCTCTTACAACCGCTACCCTTCGATCGCTTTCGACCACTTCTATCTCCTGATGGACCATGTTAATGAGTAGTCTTACCCAGACGCATGGATAACATCACAGCCTGCATCCTGTGACGCCTTGATTCAAAACTAACATGCATACGGAGGTGACAGTAGAACTTTTGTGTTGGTCACCACGTTGGTGCGGGCGTGGAGGGGCCCCATCCTTTGTGAAAAAAAGCGCCATCCGGTTTCCCCCTTCAAGCAAGACAAGTTTCGTTCTTTGTAGTTTTTTCGTCTGATGCTCATTTCGTGAGATATTTGGCCCAGTCAGTATCAATGGACCACCCTGTATAAAAACTAGAAGTCCTCATTCAAGTTATTAGAAAAGTGGGTCACTATAGGAGCACTGACGAAGAGGTCTCCGAACAAAAGATACACACACTTTTCAAGTTATTGACGATCTTTTTGCCTTTGTTTTGTTCAGCGGAACCGCCCTCCGACTTGTGTTGGTGAGTTTCAGAAGCGCCAGCAGCCAGCGGTGAGAGTGAGATAAGGGAGCCAAAACACGTGCACGAGTGTGTCTGGCGACGCGCGGCCAGCCTTGGCCGACAGATAACTTCACTGCCTGTCACCACGGGCCTCCACAGCTGACCAGCCACAGAGCGCGCGGCGGTCGCGCCACTTGTGGGCGGGTAACACTCGTTTAACTCGGCTCGTTTTGACGTCACACGCTGTGCCGAAGACGGAAACAGCTGTCTACCGACTGTCGTGACCGCACAGATCGCAATACGTGGGGCGAGCGTGACGTTCGAAACGTTCGTCTTAATTAGGATGCACTCCATGTTACGCTTTTTCTTTACTACAGCGTACGTTAGCCCCGGAGTTATTTATAAACGTGTAAAACTGTGCATTCCTGTGAACGGGGCTGTGGATAGCGCAGAGACTAAAGTGTCAACAGTCAATTCTGAGACTTACTCAAAGAGTTGTACTGAGTACACTACTGGCCATTAAAATTGCTACACCACGTTGATTACGTGCTACAGACGCGGAATTTAACCGACAGCAAGAAAATGCTGTGATATGCAAATGATTAGCTGTTCAGAGCGTTCACACATGGTTGGCGCCGGTGGCACCACCTACAAAGTGCTGACATGAGGAAAGTTTCCAACCGATTTCTCATACACAAACAGCAGTTGACCGGCGTTGCCTGGTGAAACGTTGTTGTGATGCCTCGTGTAAGGAGGAGAAATGCGTACCATCACGTTTCCGACTTTGATAAAGGTCGGATTGTGGCCTATCGCGATTGCGGTTTATCGTATGGCGACATTGCTGCTCGCGTTGGTCGAGATCCAATGACTGTTAGCAGAATATGGAATCGGTGGGTTCAGGAGCGTAATACGGAACGCCGTGCTGGATCCCAACGGCCTCGTATCACTAGCAGTCGAGATGACAGGCATCTTATCCGCATGGCTGTAGCGCATCGTGCAGCCACGTCTCGATCCCTAAGTCAACAGATGGGGACGTTTGCAAGACAACAACCATCTGCACGAACAGTTCGACGACGTTTGCAGCAGTATGGACTATCAGTTCAGAGACCATGGCTGTGCTTACCCTTGACGCTGCATCACAGACAGGAGCGCCTGCGATGGTGTAAACGACGAACCTGGGTGCGCGAATGGCAAAACGTCATTTTTGCGGATGAATCCAGGTTCTATTTACAGCATCATGATGGTCGCATCCGTGTATGGCGACATCGTGGTGAACTCACATTGGAAGCGTATATTCGTCATCGCCATACTGGCGTATCACCCGGCGTGATGGTATGGGGTGCCATTGGTTACACGTCTCGGTCACCTCTTGTTTGCATTTACGGCACTTTGAACAGTGGACGTTACATTTCAGATGTGTTATGACCCGTGGCTCTACCCGTCATTCGATCCCTGCCGAACCCTACGTTTCAGCAGGATAATGCACGACCGCATGTTGCAGGTCCTGTATGCGCCTTTCTGGATACAGAAAATTTCGACTGCTGCCCTGGCCAGCACATTCTCCAGATCTCTCACCAACTGAAAACGTCTGGTCAATGGTGGTCGAGGAATTGGTTCGTCACAATACGCCAGTCACTACTCTTGATGAACTGTGGTATCGTGTTGAATCTACATGGGCAGCTGTACCTGTACACGCCATGCAATCTCTGTTTGACTCAATGCCCAGGCGTATCAAGGTCAGAGGTGGTGGTTCAGGGTACTGATTTCTCAGAATCTATGCACCCTAATTGCGTGAAAATGTAATCACATGTCAGTTCTAGTATAATATATTTGACCAATCAATACCCGTTTATCATCTGCATTTCTTCTTGGTGCAGCAATTTTAATGGCCAGTAGTGTATTTTCCCTAATACGTCTTCATCAGCACCGACATGTGGTTTAGAAGCAAACACACAAGCGGAATTCAGCCAGCACTGATTCCTATTAACGTAAATATTCAACGTTGTTCATTAAGGTGTCTCAAGAACTTATGTTTATTTTTACAAACTCTGAAAACTAATTCCACGAATAGGTCTGCAGTTCCTGCTGTCTTCGATAATGCACGTGACGCCATGTGTGAGTGCAGTCTCGTGAAATCTGTATAACTCATTCTGTACGCCACGTAAGATGCAGGTCATGCTCATTTAACTTATGGTCTACGAATAGAAGCAGTTGCAAAACAGCAATACATTGAGGACGATATCCTGGTGTGGGTACAATTTGCTTTAATAGAAGACATTCTTTTTTCTCAAAGAAATGTCGTAAAAAAACTAGCTCCTAAATCTTCCTTTATACTTTATAGAGGGCGTAGATTAAGTTACTTTTTTCATTCTTTTATAAATGTGTCACTCTTTTCTATGTTTTTTATTCTATGTAGTACTTTGTTTTACCAGAAGATCAAGGTGTTTTAATATTTATTGGCATCTGCCCTGTTTAATGCATAGTTTATAAATTACTGAAAATGACAACTCACTCCTAACGGAGAACACTCTTGTATGTATATAACATCAACTATTACAGAATAGCCGGTCGCTGTGGCCGAGCGATTCTAGGGGCTGCTGCTACGGTCGCCGGTTCGAATCCTGCCTGGGGCATGGATGGGTGTGATGTCCTTAGGTTAGTTAGGTTTAAGTAGTTTTAAGTCTCGGGGACTGATGACCTCAGATGTTAAAGTCGCATAGTGCTTACAGCCATTTGAACCATTTTTTATTACAGAATATACTTCTGTTAAATTACTAAGTAAATTCCAGAATCTTTCAGAACTGCGAAGGCGGAAAAAGAATTGGACACGGCTGGATGCTGAACCCGCTATTTTACACTTCATATCTCTCCACGTATAAACAGTACACCACGATGACCCGACAGAATTTCAGACTTTATGTTGTAACCTTTTTTTTTTTGGTCATCAGTCTACTGACTGGTTTGATGCGGCCCGCCACGAATTCCTTTCCTGTGCCAACCTCTTCATCTCAGAGTAGCACTTGCAACCTACGTCCTCAATTATTTGCTTGACGTATTCCAATCTCTGTCTTCCTCTACAGTTTTTGCCCTCTACAGCTCCCTCTAGTACCATGGAAGTCATTCCCTCATGTCTTAGCAGATGTCCTATCATCCTGTCCCTTCTCCTTATCAGTGTTTTCCACATATTCCTTTCCTCTCCGATTCTGCGTAGAACCTCCTCATTCCTTACCTTATCAGTCCACCTAATTTTCAACATTCGTCTATAGCACCACATCTCAAATGCTTCGATTCTCTTCTGTTCCGGTTTTCCCACAGTCCATGTTTCACTACCATACAATGCTGTACTCCAGACGTACATCCTCAGAAATTTCTTCCTCAAATTAAGGCCGGTATTTGATATTAGTAGACTTCTCTTGCTCCGTCCGTCATTGGTTATTTTACTGCCTAGGTAGCAGAACTCCTTAACTTCATTGACTTCGTGACCATCAATCCTGATGTTAAGTTTCTTGCTGTTCTCATTTCTACTACTTCTCATTACCTTCGTCTTTCTACGATTTACTCTCAAACCATACTGTGTACTCATTAGACTGTTCATTCCGTTCAGCAGATCATTTAATTCTTCTTCACTTTCACTCAGGATAGCAATGTCATCAGCGAATCGTATCATTGATATCCTTTCACCTTGTATTTTAATTCCACTCCTGAACCTTTCTTTTATTTCCATCATTGCTTCCTCGATGTACAGATTGAAGAGTAGGGGCTAAAGGCTACAGCCTTGTTTTACACCATTCTTAATACGAGCACTTCGTTCTTGATCGTCCACTCTTATTATTCTCTCTTGGTTGTTGTACATATTGTATATGACCCGTCTGTCCCTATAGCTTACCCCTACTTTTTTCAGAATCTCGAACAGCTTGCACCATTTTATATTGGCGAACGCTTCTTCCAGGTCGACAAATCCTATGAAAGTGTCTTGATTTTTCTTTAGCCTTGCTTCCATTATTAGCCGTAACGTCAGAATTGCCTCTCTCGTCCCTTTACTTTTCCTAAAGCCAAACTGATCGTCACCTAGCGCATTCTCAATTTTCTTTTCCATTCTTCTGTATATTATTCTTGTAAGCAGCTTCGATGCATGAGCTGTTAAGCTGATTGTGCGATAATTCTCGCACTTGTCAGCTCTTGCCGTCTTCGGAATTGTGTGGATGATGCTTTTCCGAAAGTCAGATGGTATGTCGCCAGACTCATATATTCTACACACCAACGTGAATAGTCGTTTTGTTGCCACTTCCCCCAATGATTTTAGAAATTCTGATGGAATGTTATCTATCCCTTCTGCCTTATTTGACCGTAAGTCCTCCAAAGCTCTTTTAAATTCCGATTCTAATACTGGATCCCCTATCTCTTCTAAATCGACTCCTGTTTCTTCTTCTATCACATCAGACAAATCTTCACCCTCATAGAGGCTTTCAATGTATTCTTTCCACCTATCTGCTCTCTCCTCTGCATTTAACAGTGGAATTCCCGTTGCACTCTTAATGTTACCACCGTTGCTTTTAATGTCACCAAAGGTTGTTTTGACTTTCCTGTATGCTGAGTCTGTCCTTCCGACAATCATATCTTTTTCGATGTCTTCACACTTTTCCTGCAGCCATTTCGTCTTAGCTTCCCTGCACTTCCTATTTATTTCATTCCTCAGCGTCTTGTATTTCTGTATTCCTGATTTTCCCGGAACATGTTTGTACTTCTTCCTTTCATCAATCAACTGAAGTATTTCTTCTGTTACCCATGGTTTCTTCGCAGCTACCTTCTTTGTACCTATGTTTTCCTTCCCAACTTCTGTGATGGCCCTTTTTAGAGATGTCCATTCCTCTTCAACTGTACTGCCTACTGCGCTATTCCTTATTGCTGTATCTATAGCGTTAGAGAACTTCAAACGTATCTCGTCATTCCTTAGTACATCCGTATCCCACTTCTTTGCGCATTGATTCTTCCTGACTAATGTCTTGAACTTCAGCCTACTCTTCATCACTACTATATTGTGATCTGAGTCTATATCTGCTCCTGGGTACGCCTTACAATCCAGTATCTGATTTCGGAATCTCTGTCTGACCATGATGTAATCTAATTGAAATCTTCCCGTATCTCCCGGCCTTTTCCAAGTATACCTCCTCCTCTTGTGATTCTTGAACAGGGTATTCGCTATTACTAGCTGAAACTTGTTACAGAACTCAATTAGTCTTTCTCCTCTTTCGTTCCTCGTCCCAAGCCCATATTCTCCTGTAACCTTTTCTTCTACTCCTTCCCCTGCAACTGCATTCCAGTCGCCCATGACTATTAGATTTTCGTCCCCCTTTACATACTGCATTACCCTTTCAATATCCTCATACACTTTCTCTATCTGTTCATCTTCAGCTTGCGACGTCGGCATGTATACCTTGACTATCGTTGTCGGTGTTGGTCTGCTGTAGATTCTGATTAGAACAACCCGGTCACTGGACTGTTCACAGTGACACACCCTCTGCCCTACCTTCCTATTCATAACGAATCCTACACCTGTTATACCATTTTCTGCTGCTGTTGATATTACCCGATACTCATCTGACCAGAAATCCTTGTCTTCCTTCCACTTCACTTCACTACTATATCTAGATTGAACCTTTGCATTTCCCTTTTCAGATTTTCTAGTTTCCCTACCACGTTCAAGCTTCTGACATTCCACGCCCCGACTCGTAGAACGTTATACTTTTGTTGATTATTCAATCTTTTTCTCATGGTAACCTCCCCCTTGGCAGGCCCCTCCCGGAGATCCGAATGGGGGACTATTCCGGAATCTTTTGCCAATGGAGAGATTATCATGACACTTCTTCAATTACAGGCCACATGTCCTGTGGATACACGTTACGTGTCTTTAATGCAGTGATTTCCATTGCCTTCTGCATCCTCATGTCGTTGACCATTGCTGATTCTTCCGCCTTTAGGGGCAATTTCCCACCCCTAGGACAAGAGAGTGCCCTGAACCTCTATCCGCTCCTCCGCCCTCTTTGACAAGGCCGTTGGCAGAATGAGGTTGACTTCTTATGCCGGAAGTCTTCGGCCGCCAATGCTGATTATTTATCAAAATTTAGGCAGTGGCGGGGATCGAGCCCGGGACCGAAGACGTTTTGAGTATGAATCAAAGACGCTACCCCTAGACCACGGGTCCATTAGCAACTTGTAACTTAGATTCCACGAAAGCTTTCACAGCTGATATGTATTTATGCGACATTTAATTATACAAATCGTATCAAGAACGACGTGTTTTTATGAATCTTCTGTGTGCCGTTCCCTTGAAACGCCATACTTCCGTAAGGTACAAGTTATACGGAAATTTTCAATATGGCGGCACCCACACGTCCCACATCAAACGCTAACGAAAGACGATTTCACTTCCTCCTGTCTTCAATACTGAACGTGACGTCAAAGTGACGTCATACACGCAAGCAGTCTTGTGAAATGTGTGCTACCTCTGTTGGACACCCCGTGAGAAGGGGGTCGCGTTCCGGCGTAAGGAATGCAGAACCGGGCAGAAGCTGTCAAGAAAATGGGAACAAATGTCAGCTTAGTTGTTTGTCATTTGAGCGAAACTTGTGTAATACATCTCACAGAAATAAAAATGCATAACATAAGTGATGAGTCAGCGAAGCTGTTCAACTGAAATACTTCCAGAATTAAAATTTCGTAATTCTGTATTCGACAAGACGAACTGTGAGAAATTCCTTTCTAAAACCGTGAAATCTCTTTTCATAGATACATTATACTGAAAGGGTACAGTACCGCCCGACATTGAAAATAGGTACAACATACTTCATTCTTTTTGTAAGAACAACACTTTTTTTTGTAAAATAACTCAATTTTAATTAATACAGCGAAGCCGGATACGAGTGTGGGAAAGAATGACAATTTATTTATTTAATTGATCACATGTGCACTCCCACAAAGTAAATCTCTACATCCAGTTTGGTGAGATCTGTGAAATGAATGAATGTATGGTCGTCTGCTAACCGCAGATAGTGAATGTGAATATATGATCATCTTTGAGACGATCCTTTGCCCACCTTTGGTGGGACCAAAGAGATGAAATTTACCTGAGCTTTGAGCGCCTGAAATGTGGCTGACCAATATGGTAGCAAGGTGCCTCCCCACTTCAGCAAAGGTGCGAGAGGACCTGGAGAACGGCCATATTTCAGCACTCTGCCGCTGGATCTTGTGCTGTTAAGACCTGTTTTAGTTGTGCTCCGTAATGACAAAAGAGTGGAGACATGGTATGCATGTGGAGTATTTAAGAGTAGTTTGAAATAATAATTTCTCTATTTCAGGAACTCTTGTGGGGAGAATTAAATGGAGTATTTAAGAGTAGTTTGAATTAATAATTTCTCTATTTCAGGAACTTTTGTGGGGAGCATTAAATGGCAGGCTGGTAATATTAATGGGATTGTAGTAATCTTCGGAAGTGACCAACGATCACAATGAAACCACGTGTAGCAATAAGTTGAAATACTTCCGTGTGCTTAAGTTAAGCTGAATTACTAGCGTGTGTACAATAAGTTGAAATATTTAAGAAATAGCGTGTGTACCATAAGTTGAAATATTTAAGAAATGGCGTGTGCAGCACTTGAAATTAGAGTTGAGTACTTCCACGTGGTGAGTACTGTGTGAGTATCAATCTGTGTATGAGGCAAAGGATAAAGAGAAGTACTCGTCCATGGTATCAGTTGAGGACTCGTGTGTGTGATGAATATGTTCTTAATATTACTTTGCGTGATATGATTCTGAGTGACGCTAGATTCAAACTCTGAGAGAGAAGCAAGGTGAGTCGGCCGTCTATCCAGCAACGCCACTTGGCTTGCATTGCGCAGGAAGACGTGCATATACACTCTTGGAAATTGAAATAAGAACACCGTGAATTCATTGTCCCAGGAAGGGGAAACTTTATTGACACATTCCTGGGGTCAGATACATCACATGATCACACTGACAGAACCACATGCACATAGACACAGGCAACAGAGCATGCACGATGTCGGCACTAGTACAGTGTATATCCACCTTTCGCAGCAATACAGGCTGCTATTCTCCCATGGAGACGATCGTAGAGATGCTGGATGTAGTCCTGTGG
Organism: Schistocerca americana; assembly: GCF_021461395.2. Lineage (NCBI taxonomy): Eukaryota > Metazoa > Arthropoda > Insecta > Orthoptera > Acrididae > Schistocerca > Schistocerca americana. Next base: position 85,527,228 of record NC_060125.1, on the reverse strand, counting down.
AACGGCTTGCCATGCCATTTCCACCTGGCGCCTCAGTTGGACCAGCGTTCGTGCTGGACGTGCAGACCGCGTGAGACGACGCTTCATCCAGTCCCAAACATGCTCAATAGGGGACAGATCCGGAGATCTTGCTGGCCAGGGTAGTTGACTTACACCTTCTAGAGCACGTTGGGTGGCACGGGATACATGCGGACGTGCATTGTCCTGTTGGAACAGCAAGTTCCCTTGCCGGTCTAGGAATGGTAGAACGATGGGTTCGATGACGGTTTGGATGTACCGTGCACTATTCAGTGTCCCCTCGACGATCACCAGTGGTGTACGGCCAGTGTAGGAGATCGCTCCCCACACCATGATGCCGGGTGTTGGCCCTGTGTGCCTCGGTCGTATGCAGTCCTGATTGTGGCGCTCACCTGCACGGCGCCAAACACGCATACGACCATCATTGGCACCAAGGCAGAAGCGACTCTCATCGCTGAAGACGACACGTCTCCATTCGTCCCTCCATTCACGCCTGTCGCGACACCACTGGAGGCGGGCTGCACGATGTTGGGGCGTGAGCGGAAGACGGCCTAACGGTGTGCGGGACCGTAGCCCAGCTTCATGGAGACGGTTGCGAATGGTCCTCGCCGATACCCCAGGAGCAACAGTGTCCCTAATTTGCTGGGAAGTGGCGGTGCGGTCCCCTACGGCACTGCGTAGGATCCTACGGTGGCCACGTGTTGATAAAAGCCGTTAAATAAAAGACAAAAAGAAAATGTGGTATTGCCAGTGCGTAGTGAACAGTCAGAGTTCTGTAAATCACTGGTAGTCAGATGTGCGTTTCCGTTGCGTATTATTCATACAGGAGGATAATTTGTAACTTAATTGTGAGTACGAGAGTTCATGTTACTCGATAAATAAGGATGAATCCACTCGCTTGGCAGACCACTCATCTTGCAGGCCTGACTGCTTGATGCCACAGTATGAGCAAGGCATGTGGGTGCCTCTCAATACCAACACGTCGATACCAACTTTACTTTTTCAAACTAATTAATTTCGTGTGACTCAGTGGGCTGGCTGCTGTGGCCGAGTGGTTCTAGGCGCTTCAGTCCGGAACCGCGCTGCTGTTACGGTCGCAGGTTCGAATCCTGCCTCGGGTATGGATGTGTGTGATGTCCTTAGGGTAGTTAGTTTTAAGTAGTCCTAAGTCTAGGGGACTGATGACCTCAGATGTGAAGTCCTATAGTGCTTAGAGCCATTTGAACCACTTTTTTTTTTCTCAGTGGCCCCTCTTTCAATTGGTCACCACGTCATTGACCTGTATGTCGCTAACCTAATCCAGTTAGCCAATCGGGGAAAGGGGACCTACAGTTTAACTTGGAATCCGAACCACCTGCCGTTTCTGACGACTGCTCACATTGTTGAGAAACGAAGATTAGATTAAAGAGACACGGAAAATTTCTGTTCAAAAACGGCTCTGAGCACTATGGGACTTAACATCAATGGTCATCAGTCCCCTAGAACTACTTAAACCTAACTAACCTAAGGACATCACACAACACCCAGCCATCACGAGGCAGAGAAAATCCCTGACCCCGCCGGGAATCGAACCCGGGAACCCGGGCGTGGGAAGCGAGAACGCTACCGCACGACCACGAGATGCGGGCGGAAAATTTCTGTGTCTGAAAGGGATTCACCCCTCGAGTTCTCGGTTTCCAAGCACGCGCTTTGCTACTAGGCCACCAGAGACTTCTTCAAATGGAACTACAGTAATTTCTCCTGCTAGTACCGTAGTACTAAAAGAGAAAAATCCAACATTTATCTGTTTGAAGTTGTAACAGATTTCTGTTGTAACGGTACATCGATTTATTTTCCTATATACAAATGATTAAATGCTATTTGATATCTGTAATTTAATGACCTTTTATGCACATGGCCAGAGAAGACAAACTTAATGTACATGGTGATAAAAAAAAGCATAAAATTGAAAACAATAAAACACGGAATAATGTTGATAGAGAGGTATAAATTGACACACATTCTTGGAATGGCATGGGGTTTTATTAGAACCAAAAAAATACAAAAGCTCAAAAAATGTCCGTCAGATGGCTCTTCGTCTGATCAAAATAGCAATAATTAGCATAACAAAGTAAGACAAAGCAAAGATGATGTTATTTACAGGAAATGCTCAATACGTCCACCATCATTCCTCAACAACAGCTGTAGTCGAGTGATAATGTTGTGAACAGCACTGTAAAGCATGTCCGGAGTTATGGTAAGGCATTGGCGTCGGATGTTATCTTTCAGCATCCCCAGAGAAGTCGTTCGATCACGATACACTTGCGACTTCAGGTAACCCCAAACCCAATAATCGCACGGACTGACGTCTGGGGACCTGGGAGGTCAAGCATGACGAAAGTGGCGGTTGAGCACACGATCATCACCAAACGACGCGCGCAAGAGATCTTTCACGCGTCTAGCAATATGGGGTGGAGCGCCATCCTGCATAAACATCGTACGTTCCAGCAGGTCTTTATCAGCCAGGCTGGGGATGATCCGATTCTGTAACATATCGGCGTACCTCTCACCTGTCACGGTAGCAGTTACAAAACCAGAATCACGCATTTCCTCGAAGGAAAAAGAACCGATGACAGTAGATGTGGTAAATCCAACCCATACCGTGACTTTCTCGTCGTACAATGGAGTTTCCACTACAGTTCTAGGATTTTCTGTAGCCCAAATTCTTCAGTTGTGGGTGTTGACAGACCCTCGGAGCGTGAAATGAGCTTCGTCGGTCTACAACACGTTACTCAACCAATCGTCATCTTCCGCCATCTTTTGAAACGCCCACACCGCAAATGCCCTCCGCTTCACTAAATCGCCAGGTAACAGTTCATGATGCCGATGGATTGTGTACGGATAGCATCGGAGGGTGCGGCTAAGTGCCAACCAAACAGTAGTGTATGGAATGCCGGTGCGACGTGCGACTACACGAGCGCTGACTTCCCCATGCATAGACGAATCCGCTACAGTCTCCATTTCTTCCTGAACTATCTCAGCAGCAGCATTACGCCTTGTGCTCGGTCGGCCACTACGGGGTCTATCGTCTAAACAACCCGTGGCTTAGAACTTCGAAATCATTCTCGCCACAGCTGCATTTGTCAACGGACCTTTACCCGTTCGAATGCCCTTCCCATGGCGATAGGATCGTAACGCTGAACTAGAACATTCCCCATTCTGGCAATACAGCTTCACTAAAAGCGCCTTTTCAGGTAACGTCAACATGCTGTGACTGTTGGCGCATCTGATTCCCTCTCTCATTACAGCTCCTTTTATGCACGATTGTCATGCGCAGTCACTGACGATTTGCTGTCCAGCGCCATCTGTCGGACATTTTGTAATTATTTTTTTTTGTTCAAATAAAACCCCATGTCATTCCAAGCATGTGTGTCAATTTTTACCTCTCTGTCTACATTATTCCGTGGTTTATTAAGTTTTCAAATTTATACTGACTTTGTGATCACCCGGTATATACCAGTACTTGTGACAAAAAATAACAAAATGTTTTCTGAATTTTTGTAAGTTGTTCATCACTTGTCTTTAATAAAGTATCTCTTCTCTACTTCATCTTCTTCTTCTTCTTCAGCTAGCCTAGTGTTCCAACTCCCGAGCTCAGGGATTGTAATATGTCAGAAGAATCGAGAGGTTTGGTTTGGGTCAGAGAGGTGACGCACGCCGAAGCTTGCAGACAAACAACGCTAAGTGCGTCATTGACTCTACTGCGTCGCAGGTATACAGCCGGCCTTCCGTTGACCCCGGTGATGCCGCCGCGCGGCGTGCGTGCATGGGTCTGCGCTGTTAGCCCGGGACAAGGCCGTTCCCTCAAGCGCAACTCGCAGGCCCCACGTATGGCACCGAAGGGAACAGGCGTCCGCCACCCTTGTCGTGAGCCATAGCAGCTCAGGTCGTGAGCGCAGGGCAGCTCGGTCAGTGACCGCAGACAGCTCTGCATCCGGGAGGCCGCGAGTTCGCGCCCCGGCCCCGCCCCTGCGGATGGCAGCTCGCAGTCCACCCAGGGAGCGGCAGCCAGCAGCCGTCTCGCTCCTCGCGCCGGTGCAGCTTCAAGGTGTGGCCCACCCCGCCACAGCAGTGCCTTTTATAGTGTTGTCCTTTTTAGTTGCTGTTTTAACATTGTGCCTCGCAGTGCACTCATAATTTAGTCTGGGCTCTAATGACCGCAGTACTTGAGGGCCCTCAAAAAACACCTGTGGCTCGTCAGTGCAGCGGTGATTTGTGGTAGTTTCAACTGGCCGGCTGGTCGCCGATGTCCATCACCACAGACCGTCGTGGTTGTCCTGCAACTTACAGTCACCAGTCTCTCCGGTTCTGGACGCAGACTGAGTGGCGACACGACTGCCTCCGGGCTCACTTATTTATACTTTTCCCTACGCCCCTGTCGTAGTTCCTCTGGAGGATACGAGTGGAGCGCTCTTTAATAATTTCCTCACCCCACTTCGTATGCCACATGTTTTAGAATAAAACGGACGAAACATACACTCCTGGAAATGGAAAAAAGAACACATTGACACCGGTGTGTCAGACCCACCATACTTGCTCCGGACACTGTGAGACGGCTGTACAAGCAATGATCACACGCACGGCACAGCGGACACACCAGGAACCGCGGTGTTGGCCGTCGAATGGCGCTAGCTGCGCAGCATTTGTGCACCGCCGCCGTCAGTGTCAGCCAGTTTGCCGTGGCATACGGAGCTCCATCGCAGTCTTTAACACTGGTAGCATGCCGCGACAGCGTGGACGTCAACCGTATGTGCAGTTGACGGACTTTGAGCGAGGGCGTATAGTGGGCATGCGTGAGGCCGGGTGGACGTACCGCCGAATTGCTCAACACGTGGGGCGTGAGGTCTCCACAGTACATCGATGTTGTCGCCAGTGGTCGGCGGAAGGTGCACGTGCCCGTCGACCTGGGACCGGACCGCAGCGACGCACGGATGCACGCCAAGACCGTAGGATCCTACGCAGTGCCGTAGGGGACCGCACCGCCACTTCCCAGCAAATTAGGGACACTGTTGCTCCTGGGGTATCGGCGAGGACCATTCGCAACCGTCTCCATGAAGCTGGGCTACGGCCCCGCACACCGTTAGGCCGTCTTCCGCTCACGCCCCAACATCGTGCAGCCCGCCTCCAGTGGTGTAGCGACAGGCGTGAATGGAGGGACGAATGGAGACGTGTCGTCTTCAGCGATGAGAGTCGCTTCTGCCTTGGTGCCAATGATGGTCGTATGCGTGTTTGGCACCGTGCAGGTGAGCGCCACAATCAGGACTGCATACGACCGAGGCACACAGGGCCAACGCCCGGCATCATGGTGTGGGGAGCGATCTCCTACACTGCCCGTACACCACTGGTGATCGTCGAGGGGACACTGAATAGTGCACGGTACATCCAAACCGTCATCGAACCCATCGTTCTACCATTCCTAGACCGGCAAGGGAACTTGCTGTTCCAACAGGACAATGCACGTCCGCATGTATCCCGTGCCACCCAACGTGCTCTAGAAGGTGTAAGTCAACTACCCTGGCCAGCAAGATCTCCGGATCTGTCCCCCATTGAGCATGTTTGGGACTGGATGAAGCGTCGTCTCACGCGGTCTGCACGTCCAGCACGAACGCTGGTCCAACTGAGGTGCCAGGTGGAAATGGCATGGCAAGCCGTTCCACAGGACTACATCCAGCATCTCTACGATCGTCTCCATGGGAGAATAGCAGCCTGCATTGCTGCGAAAGGTGGATATACACTGTACTAGTGCCGACATTGTGCATGCTCTGTTGCCTGTGTCTATGTGCCTGTGGTTCTGTCAGTGTGATCATGTGATGTATCTGACCCCAGGAATGTGTCAATAAAGTTTCCCCTTCCTGGGACAATGAATTCACGGTGTTCTTATTTCAATTTCCAGGAGTGTATAACACAAAACGGAAAAAAAGGAAAAGCGAGCGAAGGGAAGGCAACGAACACTAAAAGGAAGAAAAGAGGACAAGAAAATAACAGAGAGACGCTAGAAACAGAAGAGAGTTGTAAGTAGGCTGTTCAGGTTTTTTTATTGGTAACGCCACGTAGCGCTCTGTATGAAAATCACTGACTGTGCTGTGTGCAGTCTGTGGCTGGTTTGCATTGTTGCTTGCTCTTGTAGTGTTGGCCAGCTGGGTGTTAACAGCGCGTAGCGTTGCGCAGTTGGAGGTGAACCGTCAGCAGTGGTGGATGTGGGGAGAGAAATGGCGGAGTTTTGAGAGCGTATGATCTGGACAGAGACAGTAAATTTGTAAGACTGGATGTCATGAACTGATATATATATATATATATATATATATATATATATATATATATATATATATATAATGACTTTTGAACACTATTAAGGTAAATACATTGTTCGTTCTTTATCAAAATCTTTCATTTGCTAACTATACCTATCAGTAGTTAGTGCCTTCAGTAGTTAGAATCTTTTATTTAGCTGGCAGTATTGGCGCTCGCTGTATTACAGTAGTTCGAGTAACAAAGATTTTTTTTAGGTAAGTGATTGATGAAAGGTATAGGTCATTGTTAGTCAGGGCCATTCTTTTGTAGGGATTATTAAAAGTCAGATTCCGTTGCGCTAAAAATATTGTGTGTCAGTTTAGTGTTGATCAGAATAAGTAAAGAGAGTAATGTCGTTCAGTTTTGCTCAGCTGCTTGAAAAGCAAATAATGTAAGAGGTTTATCAGCACAGTCATTCATAAATTTTTCTAAGGGAACGTTTCAAACTAAAGCTGCTGCGGAGGCATTGTCGCCCAACACCGAAGGCAGGGTGCTAGGAAAGTTAAAAGTCTGCCGCAGAGCGGCTAAAAGTGGGCAGTCCAGCAAGAGGTGGACGACTGTCATTTGGGAGCCACAACGACACTGAGGCGGGTCCTCGCTACGGAGTAGGTAACCATGCGTCAGCCGCGTATGGCCAATGCGGAGCCGGCAGAGGACAACTGATTCCCTGCGAGAGGCCTGCATAGAGGACTTCCACAGATTCACAGTCTCCTTAATGACACGCAGTTTGTTGTGCGTGCTGTTATGCCATTCCGTCTCCCAAAGCCGGAAAACCCTGCGGTGTAAGATAGAAATTCAGCACGAATAAGCATTCGTGTTGATGTTACTTGGTAATTAATAATCTTCGTCTACCTAAACGCTGCGGTCAGCTTCGGAAAAGCCTATCTCCAGAAGCGGTTTCCGCCTAGCCTGTTTGACCAGCGTGTCGGCAAGTTCGTTGCCGGGGATTCCGACGTGTCCTGGGGTCCACACAAACACCACGGAGCGGCAGGACTACATCTACATCTACATCTACATTTATACTCCACAAGCCATCCAACGGTGTGTGGCGGAGGGCACTACGTGCCACTGTCATTACCTCCCTTTCCTGTTCCAGTCGCGTATGGTTCGCGGGAAGAACGACTGCCGGAAAGCCTCCGTGCGCTCTCGAATCTCTCTAATTTTACATTCGTGATCTCCTCGGGAGGTATAAGTATGGGGAAGCAATATATTCGATACCTCATCCAAAAACGCACCCTCTCGAAACCTGGACAGCAAGGTCCACCGCGATGCAGAGCGCCTTTCTTGCAGAGTCTACCACTTGAGTTTGCTAAACATCTCCGTGACGCTATCACGCTTACCAAATAACCCTGTGACGAAACGCGCCGCTCTTCTTTGGATCTTCTCTATCTCCTCCGTCAACCCGACCTGGTACGGATCCCACACTGATGGGCAATACTCAAGTATAGGTCGAACAAGTGTTTTGTAGGCCACCTCCTTTGTTGATGGATTACATTTTCTAAGGACTCTCCCAATGAATCTCAACCTGGTACCCGCCTAACCAACAATTAATTTTATATGATCATTCCACTTCAAATCGTTCCACACGCATACTCCCAGATATTTTACAGAAGTAACTGCTACCAGTGTTTGTTCCGCTATCATATAATGATACAATAAAGGATCCTTCTTTCTATGTATTCGCAATATATTACATTTGTCTATGTTAAGGGTTAGTTGCCACTCCCTGCACCAAGTGCCTATCCGCTGCAGATCTTCCTGCATTTCGCTGCAATTTTCTAATGCTGCAACTTCTCTGTATACTACAGCATCATCCGCGAAAAGCCACATGGAACTTCCGACACTATCTACTGTTCCAGGACATAGATGGGCTCCTGAATGGACGCTACCAGAGGGTTGTCGAGGGTAGCACTGGTCGATAGCTTGTAGGTTGCTCAATATGTCCTCTATGAACATATGCGAAGCCTACGTGACCATCAGCCATTGAGCCGTCGGTATAAACCACTTCAGAGCCCCAGAACGCGTCAAGAATAGAGAGGATGTGACAGCGGAGAGCGGCGGGCTTAACGGAGTCCTTAGGGCCATGCAAAAGGTCCAGACGAAGCTGCGGCCGAGGCGTGCACCATGGAGACGTGCGAGAACGGACCGCAAGTACAGGTGGTAAAGGGAAGGACTCCAGTTCGGAGAGAAGGGACCGCACGCTAACCGCAATCGTTAGCCCCGCTCCGGGCCGCCAATGCGGCAGATGGACTGCCGCGGGCGGGAAAAGGAGACGGTTATTCGGAGGCTCAGGGGAACTATGAATGTGTGCTGCGTAACTGCAACGTATGCAATCTTCACAGCATGTCAGTGTCTTCTGCTGCTCTGATTATTTCACACTTGTTCACAGTGCCCGCCGGGCCGATCCTTCTCGCTTGCGATCGGTGTCGCAAACCTGCGTCGCAGAATCATTTGCTAAATACCAATTTCGCCCGCACCTGCCATGTGACAGTCGGTCCCTTAGCTACTACCTTACAGCCATAACGAGGCGAAATTTATAAGAATTCCCCATATCCATTCGTGGCGCAGCGCTACTCTCTCCTGTTTTATCCATTGCTTCTGTAAGCATTTGTGATTATTAGATAATAATAACGGCATTAACTGGGAATAGTGTACGTGTATTTATTGTAAGACTAATTACCACCGTTTTCACAGCTGACAGACCAGATATTTGGGTTGCTGTGAGTACTCGTAACGCTTTCCAGAATAAAGCTTGCGGACGAACAGTTTAGCAGCTGTTTTTTATATCTCATGCATTGGTTACTAACGGTAGCATACATTTTCAGAGCCTGGAATTATTATTTCGCTTTGAAGTCCGATGAAAAAATGAAATGATCATATGGCATTGTTGGCCGGGATGCCCCAGTCGGGTTCGGCCGGCAAGCCCAAGTTTTACTTCAGTCGGCGCCGCATTGGGCGACTCGCAACCGAATTGAAGTCCGATGTTCAAGCGCGAATAAACTTGGCAAGTCCATAATAATTAATATTCACGCGGTCGCGAACTAGGAGTTGCAAGCCTATTACCCTCGCAATGGAGTACCAGTCTACTTTCTCTCTTTCTCAAAAATGTGAATAACTATCTTTGCCAATGAATTGTTCTCCTCGGTCGTAGAGGAAGGGTTATACTGTCTCATGTCGAATTTGCGATTTCGTATCCAAATAAGGAAATACATGACATCAGATAAGTAGCCAAGGGGGTATTGCAACCCCTTTGATACAGGCTATAGAAGGGGAACTGAGGAAATGCAGCTTTCATTCTGTTCCTGTCGTTTACGTGTGTCGGGTGTTGGTTAATCTGAAAAATACATGTCTATCGGAAACCAAGAGAAACTATATATGTTACTTCCTTACCGCGAACACAGAACGAAAGCGAAAGGAACAATTGAGTTGCACACACAAAGGCATCCTGACAAACAGTGTCCAACAAGAATGATAATTCAGCGAATGTACAAAAAAAAAAAAGAAAAAAGAAAAAAAAAACTGTTCGAAGAGCACAAGAATACTTCGCAGAGCGTAATGATCAAGCCTTTAACGAGCGTTGTGACTTGAATAACTGTTCCTTGCACCAGTTACTGCACAATAAACCGAGTGTAATTTGAACACTTGATACCATACATTTTAAGGAAGTGTTTATGATCACATTCTTTTTATTGCTCTTGCTGGTGTAATATGGCATTTTTCTTTTTCTTGTTTCGTCGCTGTGTGTGGCCGCCATTTGTGTAGACTTTCTGCCGTCCTGCTGTCGCAGTCCGTTGCCCGGGATCGTCCATCTTGGAGGTTGTCTACACGTCGCACGTCTATGCGACTCACCAGGCTGTGACTGTGGAGCACCAGAACAGAACGTCCGCCATATTATTGAGGAATGCCCCTTGAAGAAGATACGCTAGACTTGTCTCTGGGGTTATGTATGTGAAACCCTCTGCTTTGGATTGGCTATGCAATGTAGATATTGAGCTTTAAATATATGAATGAGCTTCTAGTCAGGCTTGCCAAGCTTTTAACGTGTAGTTATTTTGTTTTGAGTGTTTGTACTTTATCCTTTTGTGTTATTGCTTGTTTCTTACACATGTACTATTTACACATTATTTTGTTTTATACATTTCGTTTACATATTGTTGTACTTATATAAAATATTGTCGCTGTATTGCCATACGCAAAATAATAAATAAATAATGTAATTTGGCAATGTAACGTTGTATCTTGACGTTAAACTCATGACTAGAAGTTATTATTTAGCAGTATTTATAGCTCAATTCCCCTTTTTACAAACCAGTTTAATTACTGACGCGCACCTTAATTTCGGGATTCTGGCACAAGCAAGAGCCGAACTGTTACCATAGTGAGCTGGTGAATCGACGGTAGATGTCACATCCTCTGCCATCCAGTCGGATGAAGCCAAGTGTGAATTGAACTTATCTTCATCATTCCGCTTTTGTAGGTAGAACGCACTTAGCTGCATCAGGTGGAACGCCCCGCCATTGTGACGTGACAGCTACTTACAACAGCACGAAGTTCCGGATAACACAGCAGTCGGTTTCATGTTCTAAACACATTAAGCCTAAGTTCTGTTTCTTGTGATTTCTCGCAAGCTGCTTATCACATTCTGAAGAGAGAAACGCTGTTCAAATTGTCTCTTTTAGGACTATTACACTAGCAACAGAAAGTACAATGTAGTTCCTTGTTCATAAGTGAAGTTGATTCCGAAATGTCTGCAACTATTACAGCTATGAAGAGGGACTATATTTCATTTGACGAGGATTTTTCCAGGTGTAAAAGAATTACAATATATTTAACGGTTAGGGAAATGTCTGAGGTGAGCACCTTATCTGAATCATCCTGCATATTTAGAACTCAAAAGCTAATATTCCTTCCACACATCCAAAACGAAATGTTTCTCAAGGAAGTGGAACAAGTAAAAAATCTGAAATATACACTGACGGGAAAAAAATAGCAAAACCAAGGAGACGTTTTGAGACGTAGACGAAAGTTCCTAGGCGTGTTTCTACATCTGAAAAAGACGTCTATTCCAATTTGGCGCCAGTCGCATAAGAGTGCCGCTAGTAGAAAAAAAAAGGTTCAAATGGCTCTGAGCACTATGGGACTTAACATCTATGGTCATCAGTCCCCTAGAACTTAGAACTACTTAAACCTAACTAACCTAAGGACAGCACACAACACCCAGCCATCACGAGGCAGAGAAAATCCCTGACCCCGCCGGGAATCGAACCCGGGAACCCGGGCGTGGGAGCCGCTAGTAGAATAATCTACATTAGATTTCCCTTAAACAAGGAACCTTTAGTTACGTCTGAGATTGGACATGGTGAGTTGACGTTGGTCAACAATGCGTTTTAGGCGGCGAAGACGCCATTGCCAACATCTCACAGAGTTTGAACGATGTTGGGTAACAGTGCTACGAGAAGCTGGACGTTCCTTCTGCGATACTGCAGAAGGACTTGGCGGGAATGTAGGCAATTAACATTACTGCTGGCAGTGGTAGTCACGAGAACGCACACTCGCAAGGAGATAGGCCACTGGACGGCAACGTGGTACTACTAGAGGGAAGACTATCGTGTTCCGCGTGTGGCTCTGGCGCATAGCACTGAATCTGCAGCAGCAGTCTGAGGAGCAGCTGGCGCGAAAATGAGACAACGAACTCTTACAAATCGGTTACTTCACGCACAGCTCCGAGGTAGACTCCCTGTAGCGTGCATTCCACCGTCTCCAAACCACCACGTGTTGCGACTTCTGTGATGTCAAGTGGGAGCTCACTGGAGGACAGGGTGGAGGTCTGTTGTGCTTTATGATGAAAGATGGTTTTGCCTCGGTGCCACTAACAGCCGTGTGTTGATTGAAAGAGGCTAATTAAGGCCCTGCAACCAACCAGTCTGTATGCTACAGTACTGGCCATTAAAGTTACTACACCACGAAGATGACGTGCTACGAGTAGCCTAGGGAGAACCAGCCATGACAAAACTCTTGCATCTGGTATGCAACATGTATGAAACAGGCGAAATACCTTTAGACTTCAAGAAGAATATAATAATTCCAATCCCAAAGGCAGCAAGTGTCGACAGGTGTGAAAATTACCGAACTATCAGTTTAATAAGTCATGGCTGCAAAATACTAACACGAATTCTTTACAGAAGAATGGAAAAAACTGGTACAAGCTGACCTCGGGGAAGATCAGTTTGGATTCCGTAGAAATCTTGGAACACGCGAGGCAATACTGACCGTGCGACTTCTCCTACAATATACGTTAAGGAAAGGCAAACTTTATGTTTATAGCGTTTCTAGACTTACAGAAATCTTTTGGCAGTGGTGACTGGAATACTATCTTGGAAATACTGAAGATAGCAGGGATAGAATAAAGAGAGCGAAAAGTTATTTGCAACTTTTACAGAAACCAGATGACAGCTATAAGAGTCAATGGGCACGAAAGCGAAGCAGTGGTTTAGAAGGGAGAGAGACAGGTTTGTTGTCTATTCCCTATGTTATTCAATCTGCATACCGAGCAAGCAGTAAAGGAACCAAAGAAAAATTTGTAGAAGGAATTAAAGTTCAGGAAGAAGATATAAAAACACTGAAGTTTGCCAGTGACACTGTAGTTCTGTCAGAGACAGCAAAAGACCTGGAGGAGCAGTTTAACGAAACCGACGGTGTTGTGAAACGAGGGTATAAGATAACATCATCAAAAGCAAAACAAGGATGATGAACTGTAGCCGAACTAAACCAGGTGATGATAAACAGTTTCGACAAAAAGAGAACAGAAGCTTTTGAAACGTGGTGCTACAGAAGAATGCTGAAGATCAGGTGGGTAGATCACGCAACTAATGAGGAGGTACTGAACATAATTCGGGAGAAAAGAAATTTGTGGCACAATCTGACTAGATGAAGTGATCGGTTGGTGGGATGCATTCTGAGATATTAAGGGATCACCACTTTAGTACTGGAGAGAAGTGTGGGGGGCAAAAATGGTAGAGGGAAACAAGGAGATGAATACAGTAAGCAGATTCAGAAGGATGTAGGTTGCAGTAGTTATTCGGAGATGAGGAGGTTTGTGCAGGATAGGATAAAACACGTGCATGCACTGGAAAAGAGAGACTGAATAAGTGACAGTCAGACAGACCTTGCCTAACAACATTGCTCATACAAAGATTGAGCCAATAAAACAATCCAAACTATAAATAAAAGAAAACAGATTGAAATAAACAAGCGAGCTGGGGTACTTTCCACTTCTTGCAGAACATCAGTTATACGAAAATATAGTATAGTAAACTATATTATAGTACTACAGGGTGGGGCAAATGAAATTGGTCCGGACGAATGGATACGATTGGACGTGGATGTACGCACATAACCACACTCCGTGACGCGCACATCACTTGTAGGCCCGCCAAGTGATCCACACCGGTTCAGAGCGTAGTGCAGGCAGAATGAGTGGAGCAGTGCACAGGGGAGAATGGTACTCATAGCGGAGCAGCGGGTGTTACTTGTGAAAAGTTACGTGACAACAAAGTCGCGTAAACGGTGTGGGTAGTCGTTTACTGATAAGTTTGGTGGTGTCAAAGTTCCAGCAAGGAGAGCCGTGCAACGCTTCGTTTAAAAATGGCATCAGACTAGATCTGCTTTGAACAAGTCAAAAAACATTCCTAAACGTGCCAGCGCACCAGAAATTGTGGTTGCAGTTCACCAGAAAATGCTAAAGACTCCTACCAAATCAACCCGCCGCCTGTCTCAAGAGAGAGGCATATCACGTCAATCATGCGGAACAATACACCCCTTGGACCTGCAAATGCATCCCTCTGTTGTTCGTGCATTAACACCAGCAGGTACTCCTCAGCGCCTCCAGTTTTGTAAATACCTGTTCACTGAGATATCAATCAATGGCTTGGTCATGGATCTGTCCTTTATCTCTGATGAAGCCTGGTTTCACCTGAGTGATTATGTCAACTCGCAGAATTACAGCTTCTGAGCAACAGAGAATCCGCGTAACTTCCACGAAACACAGTTGCGTGACCAGAAGGTTAGGGTTTGATGCGCAGCGTCTGTCCGCCGCTTTATTGGCTTCACCTTCTTTCATCAGACGCTTGCTTCGGCGCACTGCATTTCCAACACTTTGAAATCATTTGTGGCAGCATTAACGGAGGAGGAAAAGACCTACAATTACGCACTTACTTCCAACGGGCTGAAGCAACTGCCCATACAGTCGGCTGAACCTTGGACCACATTTCCAAAATCTTCACACCTGACAGAGTTGTTAGCAGAGGCCAGTCTGTTGGTCGTCCAGGTCATCTGATCTGTCAACGTGCGATTACTTCGTGTGCGGAGCCCTCCAGGCTAAGGCGTACCGCGACAATCCTCACAGTCTTCAAGAAGTGCAGCGAAACATTTCAGAAGAACTTGCAGCAGTTCCAGCAGCCCATCGCGATCCGCTTTCAGCGACTTGCTGACCAGGGCCCAAAAGTAACAAGAGATGAATGGTGACATCTGCTATAGTCTGGTTAGTCCTGTATTTCTTTTGCTCTGCTGTGTTTCTTTGTACCCTGGAACTACACTACTGGCCATTAAAATTGCTACACCACGAAGATGACGTGCCACAGACGCGAAATTTAACCAACGGGAAGAAGGTGCTGTGATATGCAAATGATTTGCTTTTCAGAGCATTCACACAGGGTTGGCGCCGGTGGCGACACCTACAACGTGCTGACATGAGGTAAGTTTTCAGCAGTTGACCGGCGTTGCCTGGTGAAACGTTGTTGTGATGCGTCGTGTAAGGAGGAGAAATGTGTACCATCACGTTTCCGACTTTGATAAAGGTCGGAGTGTAGCCTATCGCGATTGCGGTTTATCGTATCGTGAAATTGCTGCTCGCGTTGGTCGAGATCCAATAACTGTTAGCAGTATAAGGAATCGGTTGGTTCAGGAGGGTAGTACGAAACGCCGTGCTGGATCCCAACGGCCTCGTATCACTAGCAGTCGAGATGACAGGCATCTTATCCGCATGGCTGTAACGGATCGTGCGGCCACATCTCGATCCCTGACTCAACAGATGGGGACGTTTGCAATACAACAACCATCTGCACGAACAGTTCGACGACGTTTGCAGCAGCATGGACTATCAGCTCGGAGACCATGGCTGCGGTTACCCTTGACGCTGCATCACAGACAAGAGCGCCTGGGATGGTGTACTCAACGACGAACCTGGGTGCACGAATGGCAAAACGTCATTTTTTCGGATGAATTCAGGTTCTGTTTACAGCATCATGATGGTTCCTCGGCGTGATGGTATGGGGCGCCATTGGTACTCGTCTCGGTCACCTCTTGTTCGCATTGACGGGACTTTGAACAGTGGACGTTACATTTCAGATGTGTCACGATCCGTGACTCTGCCCTTCATTCGATCCCTGCGAAACCCTACATTTCAGCAGGATAATGCAGGACCGCATGTTGCAGGTCCTGTACGGGCCTTTCTGGATACAGAAAATGTTCGACTGCTGCCCTGGCCAGCACATTCTCCAGATCTCTCACCAATTGAAAACGTCTGGTCAATGGTGGCCGAGCAACTGACTCGTCACAATACGCCAGTCACTACTCTTGATGAACTGTGGCATCGTGTTGAAGCTGCAAGGGCAGCTGTACCTGTGCACGCCATCCAAGCTCTGTTTCACTCAATGCCCAGGCGTATCAAGGCCGTTATTACGGCCAGAGGTGGTTGTTCTGGGTACTGATTTCCCAGGATCTGTGTACCCAAATTGCGTGAAAATGTAATCACATGTCAGTTCTAGTATAATATATTTGCCCAATGAATACCCGTTTATCATCTGCATATAGTCTTGGTGTACCAATTTTAATGGCCAGTATTGTATGTTCTCTGAGCCACTTTCATTTGCCCCACCCTGCGTAAGGCACTTATGCTGGTGTATTCATGCAGCTTTGTGATTCTCAGAAAGTTTTCAAAGATCGATCTATTAGGATTGCATTGGCAAACATAATTATGCGACGTTCAAGTTGATTTATAAAATTTCACTACTTAACGTACCGGCGTTCTAAGTATGAAATACATGTGGGAGTCAGCATGAGTTTCGTTTAAGATATACACACATTTTAGAGTCGTATAAATAACAACAGTACAGTGCTTGACATGAGGTGAGAAGATGATAGACATAGTTCAGCTTAAAGGTTACAGACAGAGTAAATCACCACCAATATTGTATAATTAGTGTGGTCTTAGCAACACGACCTTATTAGCTTGTTTTTTCCAAACATTCCGAGAACCACAGAGTTGTATGAATACATCAGCATATTTTACATGAATCCGAACCAGAGGTTTTGGTTCCAGAGATCTGCAAAGACATTAACTTTCGAAGCCACTGCCTTAATTTTGCTTTTTTTTGCCATTACTTCACAGTTAAGGTTCTTTTAACTGGTGTCAAAAGGCTCATCTTTCATTTCTCATTCGCGATGAATCTAATCCAGACACCGATCGAGTTATGCACCTGGCGCAAGCAAGCTACTATTTACGTGGCACCCACATCGCGAGGCGTGGGATAAAAATTTATGAGACCTGCACACGTGTATCAGTAATGGCCTGACTTATCTGATCGCTGCTCTCTGCCATCCACTGTCCAGTAAATGCATGTGCGGGCCGTCTGCATACGTGCTCAAGTGCGGAGAAGAACGTGCGCGCACGCAGTAATAAGGGCCTGTTGCTCCGTGTTCAAGTTTTGTGTTCTACTGCCACTCAGACCATGCTATGTACATCTGTTGCCCGCAAGACAACGTGCGGTGTGTAGCTGAACGGTAAGACGGGTTGTGGAGTATAGATGTAGATACGCATGGCCTCCACAAACCTGCATGTGTCGGTATGACACAGCCATTTCCTGAAGACAGCACGTTTTGCACCAGTCCAACCTACATCTACATCTGCATACGTACTCCGCAGATCACCGTACGGTGCGTGGCGTAGGGTACCCGTCACCACTACTAGTGTTTTATTTTCCTGTCCCTCTGCAAACATAGCGAGGGAAAAATAACTGCCTCCGTGCCTCTATGCGAGCCCTAATTTCACTTATCTTCGTGGTCCTTAAGCGAAATGTATTTGGTGGCAGTATGACCGTTCTACAGTCAGCTTCAATTGTCTGATCTCTAATTTTCTCAATAAGGTTCCTCGAAAAGAACGTCGCCTTCCACCCAGGGATTTCCATTTGAGTAGCCTAAGCATCTACGTAATACTTTTGTAACGTATCTGCAGCCCGTCTCTGAAGTGCTTCGATGTCTTCCTTTAATCCGACCAGGTGAAGATCACAAAGATTGGGCCGTACTAGTGTCTTATATGCAATCTCGTTTACAGATGAACCACACAAACAGACAAAATTTCCGCGCGGCATAGCCGCGCGGTCTTGGGGGTCTTGTCACGGTCCGCGCGGCTCTCCCCGTCGGAGGTTGAGTCCTCCATCGGGCATGGCTGTGTGTGTTGTCCTTAGCGTAAGTTAGTTTAAGTTAAATTAAGTAGTGTGTAAGCTTAGGGACCGATGACCTCAGCAGTTTGGTTGCGTAAGACCTTACCACAAATTTCAAATTTTATTTTCCACAAAATTTTACGAATAAGCCAGACTCGACCATACGCCTTCCCTTCTACTATCCTTACTGCTCGTTCCATCTCATATCGGTACGCATAGTTACGCCTAGATTTTTAATCCACATGCCGCTGTCAAGCAGCACAGTATTAATGCTGTATCCTAACAATATGGGACTGTTTTTCCTACTCATCGGTATTCACTTACATTTTTCTACATTTAGAGCTAGGTCTTATTCATTACACCAACTAGAAAATTTGTTCATGTCTTCTTATACCCCCTACTGTCACTCAACAACGACAGCTCCCTCTACACCACAGCATCATCAGCAAACAGCCACAGATTGCTGTTTACCCTGTCGGCCAGATCATTTATGTATACAGAAAATATTAGCGATCGTGTCACGCTTCCCTGTGGTGCTCCTGACGATACCCTGGCGTCTAATGAACACTCGCCGTCGAGGGCAGCGTATTGTGTTCTGTTACTTAAAGTCTTGGAGCCGCTCACACATCTGGGAAGCTATTCCGGATGCTTGTACTTTTATTAATAGTCTGCAGTGGGACGCGATGTCAAAAGCTTTTCGAAAATGTAGGAATATGGAATCTGCCTGTTGTCTTTCGCAGGATATCATGTGAGAAAACGGCAAGCGGAGTTTCGCACGGGCGGTGCTTTCTGAAACTGTGCTTATTCGTGGAAAAAGGCTTTTCGATCTCAAGGAAAATTATTATATTCGAACTCAGAATATTTTCAAGAATTTTGCAGCAAACCGATGTAAAGGATATTGGTCTGTAATTTTGCGAGTCCGTTCTTTAACCATTCTTACATACAGAAGTCACATGTGCTTTCCTCCAGTCGCTTGGGACTTCGCGCTGGACGAGATATTCGCGACAAATGCATGCTAAGTAAGAAGCCAATGCCGTAGAGTACTCTTTGTAAAACCGAACTAGGAGTCAGTCCGGACCTATCGACTTATTTGTTTCCGACGACGCTTTCAGTTGTTTTCAACGCCAGGGTGCCTATTACTACGTCCTGCATACTGGAATCTGTGCGACTGTCAAACGACAAAAATGACATGTCCTTTGTCTTCGACTAAGCATACTGTTAGTCGCTTCCACATTACTGTTTTGTTCGACGACACTGCACAAAATCAGCTAGGTGTACCCCGGTCACCCGGTTGGGGTGACCGAGCGGTTCTAGGCGCTACAGTCTGGAACCGCGCGACCGCTACCGTCTCAGGTTCGAATCCAGCCTCGGGCATGGATGTTTTTAACTTACTGGTAGATCCTACACCTGTTATGGTAATCGGTTACTGATCTTACACCGCCCTGTGCATCTCTCGAGTTAGTGTTTCTTGTGGTTCTTCTTTCTTAATGTTGAAATTTTCTCGAAGATGGCTGTAGTATTCTAATTTCTGTCTTCCATTACATTTTTGGAGGATGATCGGAGTGCAAGTGTCTGTAAGTCCCTGTAAGAAACAGGATTTATTCAACTGTACCGTTGTGTTCAATCCTTGCCATGTATATGAGACACTAATACTTTGTTCGAGCCCTTTTGTAACTGAATCCTTTTTTTAAAATATCCGTTGCTTCCGTAACACATAAAATTGTGTTAGACCCTTACACCAGTTATCGAGCGATCTAAAGGTATTCCTTGAGGTCCTTTTGAATTCGCGGTAAAGATGAGTGTTCAAAGAAACGAGTGTAGCGAATACCACTACTTATGCGAAGATAGGAGTAAAATCACTGTTATGTGTTAGCGCAGTCGCGTAAAACATCTGTTATTGTCATATTAATAATCGTGATGGCTGAAATAGTAACCTTGGATCCACGACTCGTCATAGTCCAGTGGTATCGGCAGAATTTCATCCCTGGCAACAAACAGCGTCAGTGAGTATTTTAGTTAAGTAAGCTTTCTAATTTTCCTCTTACGCAAGAGACATTTGGTAAAAAATACCTCGCGAAGCACGTCTCATCACTCGCTAAAGTGTTATCGACTGTCTCGCCAGGCAAACTTGAAGGTCGCAGAGCCTGTTGACGGTACAGGTTGATGTATTTTCAGATGTGCGCGATATCGAAGAATCGTGTGATCTGAAGCTTATCCGAAGATCAAATGATCAGATAACAATTGCAACAAGAGAGGTCCAGGTCATATGATTGAACTGCTCCTCCAATATTTATTTCACATAAATAAATTTTCTAAGTGGTTCAAATGGCTCTGAGCACTATGGGACTTAACATCTGAGGTCATCAGTCCCCTAGAACTGAGAACTACTTAAACCTAACTAACCTAAGGACATGACACACATCCATACCGGAGGCAGGATTCGAACCTGCGACCGTAGCGGTCGCTCGCTTCCAGACTGTAGCGCCCAGAACCGCACGGCCACTCCGGCCGGCAAATTTAGTTTAAATTCATGAAGATTATCAGTAATCTCTTAAACCCAAAACACATTTATTTTCATAGAAAATTTAGTTCTTGAGTATGTACCCGCACATGACTATCACAACGTTATGAAACACGTCCCGAATTTTTAGTTGCCACAGCGACGATTCGCGACGACGGCATGCTTTGTCACGCAACCGCTTTTCACGTATTACATCAGCACTGCATGTATCTGGTAGTTACATAAGGTACCTCAGGAAGATGTCTGCAGCATCAGCGATGTGACAAAATTAATTAAATTTTCCTTGAGACGTATGAGTCTCGACTTTATCTATAATAATGGTGGAAGCAGGAGAAATGAATTACAATTTCTGCCACAGCTGGGATTTGAACACAGGTCTCCTTGCTCACTAGGCAGGTATGTTACCATTACACCACTACAGCAAACAGCTGCACGGGCTAGTCTATTACGATGCTGAAGACATGAACTCAAGTTTATGTTAGAGAGGACATTGGACTAGAACAGCTCATGCAGCTGTGTTACCTGTACTGCTGTGGCGGTGTAATGACTAGCACACCAGCCTAGTAAGCAATTCAACTCCCAGCTGCAGCACAAATTTTGATTCATTTCTTCAGCTTCTGTCCTCATTCTCTCTCCTCCTACGTCTTCTTCATCACTTTCGTTATTATTTTCCTGAACGCTTTTTACTATTTCTTCATCTCTTGAAGTTTGGTATGCTTACGCTTTTCTCATTCAGCCGTTTAGCAACATCTTCTTCATCTATTTCCCCCCCTCCTGGAAGCTTGTGTATGACGTCAGAGTACAAAGTGTCAGCAGCCGATGATTCCGAATTGACTGGCTCACCGCTGTCGCTCAGTAATGGCATTAACTCTGCATCAATGACCGACTACACTTTTCTCCAGTTCTTCATTATAGTAACGTTTCTGTCTTGTTTGAAAACAACATCACATGACTTTATCGCTTTCCACTCCCTCAACATAGCCTCGGTGGAGTCCTCTTCACATTCGTTCCGCGCAGAGACAACAATTACATGTCGACGATAATGACGTTTAATTGACTCCAAAACTCCTCGGTCGATGGGCTGAATCAGCGCCGTAATACTGAGTGGAAGAAAGAGTTCTTGTTAAAATCGGACTTCAGAGTCACATCAGAAGGATAACTGGGAGCGTCGTCGATTATAAGCATTGCTTTCAATCGAACTTTTTTTTCAGCTCTTTTCTCACGGCTGGTAAAAAGGTTGCGTGGAACCACTGAAAGAATATTTCTCTGTCCATCCACTAGTTCTTCTGAAGACTATATTACACTGGTAGCGTATTTCTGCCTTTGTGTTGATAGCTAGGGGCATGCTGGAGTTTCCAAATTATCATGAGCGGCACTGTGTGACTCTCATTTGCGTTACAACACGCCATTAATGTCACGCGCTGTTTCTGTAGTTTGTACCTAGGAGCTTCCTTCTCGTTCTTGTCAGTTAATGTTTCTGAAGGAAGCATCTTATAGAGGTGGCTGGTGAAATCAGCATTGTGCAAGGCATCAGCAGTTAAATCTTCATCCTCCACAACTGCTTTAGAAACTCTTCTGCATCTATTTGTGACTTTCCCTGGTGACTGTCAGCTGCAGCAAGTTATGTCGCTTTTTTCAGATTGGTTACCGACCCTAGTTTGCAGCAAACAAGTTAGTGTCACCAAGTTGTTTGTTACATACAACTGTTTTTTCCTCTATTATCGAGCCACTGGCTGGAACTACATTATTGTTGCTTTGTAAGTCAGTCTATGTAAGTGTGTGTGTGGGTGTGTGTGTGTGTGTGTCTGTGTGTGTGTGTATGTGTTTGTCAGAGAGAGAGAGAGAGAGAGACCTATCTATAAACGGTTACATCATGTTCTTCAAACTCACTTTCGTTTTCCCAACTCGCTCTCCATTTAAGTCGAGTACTGTCGAAGTAACATGTAATTCTTTTTGATGTCATAAATAGCTGCCTGCCCAAAATTTTTGCGAAGACCCTTGGTATAACTCATCTAAAATTTGGAGCTTCTGCTTGCAGTTGAGTGTAACGTGTTACCTTTGAGAAGCCATTGTAACGAATTGTAAAGAATGCCATAATTTCGAATATCTACATCATTATTTAAGATCATATTTAACTAACAACATTCTTGGGCACGACAGTTCGTGGTTGTGAACTTCACTTCTACTTGAGCGACTGGGGGTCCCTTAGATGCCGGACTACTGAGGGTCGGATTAGTAAGAATTTGGCTGTATTTAGACGAAATAGTTGACGAGCGAACAGCCTATAGCAGTGTCCATCTGGCCTGTAAAGTGTCATTCCTCAGTGACAGGTGATCTCTTACATCTGACTTTCATAGTCCTGGTCTTTGACACTATGAAACGGTGACCATGTTTAACCAGGTGGGCGGAATACGGTCTTCACTTGCAGAACTCGTTCTGTCTTTCTTTATAGTGCCCCACAACGTGGAACAAACGCAATGGCCAGTTTTATAATCGGTATAAGACGTAGGGCTCTCTGAATATTTGATAATTCTTTGAATAAGGCCAGTGCGAAATCATTCACCAACCTTTCTCAGTTCAGCCTCTTCATGCGTGTCTCTGTTGACCATGACCCTTGACGGGACGCAGAATGCTGTCCTCCTTGAGGTTCTGCCTGAACCTTTATCTGTGCCTTTTCTGCGAGATAGCAGTAGAAATACTATTGACGACAATGCTGCCAAAGCAGAGTTACTAAACACAGCCTTCCGAAATTCCTTCACCAAAGAAGGCGCTGTAAATATTCCAGAATTAGAATCAAGAACAGTTGCCAACATGAGTAACTTCGAAGTAGATATCCTCGGAGTAGTGAAGCAACTTAAATCACCTAATAATAGCAAGTCTTCCGGTCCAGACTGTATACCAATTATGTTCCTTTCAGAATATGCTGATACAATATACAACCGCTCGCTCGACGAAATATCTATACCCACAGACAGGAAAGTTGCAACGGTCACACCAATACTCAGGAAGGTCAGTAGAATTAATTCACTACATTACAGGCCAATATCATTAACGTCGACATGCAGCAGCATTTTGGAACATATTTTGTATTCGAACATTACGAACTGCTTTCCAATGATAGAGCACAGCAATCAGTCGTCCTTTTCTTTCAGGTTTTAAGAGCCAAATCTAGATTTCGGCTAGTGCCTAACCATTATCAAAGCACTATTTCACAGTATCAATGCATGTCCTACTACGTCAGTCTCCTAGTACGTCAGTCTCCTAGTACGTCAGTCTCCTAGTACGTCAGTCTCCTGTTGTGCAGGCTTCCGAACAACATACTGACAACGTATTGACTGCCGAGTCAAACTTTTGTAATCACCTGTCAGCGTCCAAAGAAACCGCTGTTGTTCTGAAAGTCACTTAATCGGGTGCTGATAAGTTATCAGCGGCGCCTTCAAAGGATGTTGGATGGGGCGTGGCGGTGCATTCACGCCCTTAGAGGTGGCCGCACGAATACTGAAACAGAGTAACATTCGAAGAATTTGCGATCGTGCTGTCCCAACCCTTTTCGGGCACTTGTGCCACAACATTAGGGCGTTACGCGGATTGTCCTCAAAGGCGTTGTTCCTTTATCACCCCCATCTCATTTCTAGATTGCACCACGACTCCTCCCACTACTGTTTAATTAAGGCCATGCTACAAGTCAACCGGTAGCTCTGGAATATGAGAAAAATAAATTAAGAATTGTATTACGGTTTCGCTACGAGATTTAAATACTTGGAGCTAAGTTCTGCTGCCCTTCGTATCCACGTCAGAGCTGCGACTTATCCACTTTGTAAGTAGGCTGTTTAGGTTCTTATGTGTAGGCTGTTTAGGTTCTTATATTGGTAACGCCGCCGCCACGTAGCGCTCTCTGTATGAAAATCACTGGCTGTGCTGTGTGCAGTCTGTGGCTAGTTTGCATTGTTGTCTGCCATTGTAGTGTTGGGCAGCAGCAGCTGGGTGTGAACAGCGCGTAGCGTTGCGCAGTTGGAGGTGAGCCGCCAGCAGTGGTGGATGTGGGGAGAGAGATGGCGGAGTTTTGAAATTTGTAAGACTGTCATGAACTGCTATATACACTCCTGGAAATTGAAATAAGAACACCGTGAATTCATTGTCCCAGGAAGGGGAAACTTTATTGACACATTCCTGGGGTCAGATACATCACATGATCACACTGACAGAACCACAGGCACATAGACACAGGCAACAGAGCATGCACAATGTCGGCACTAGTACAGTGTATATCCACCTTTCGCAGCAATGCAGGCTGCTATTCTCCCATGGAGACGATCGTAGAGATGCTGGATGTAGTCCTGTGGAACGGCTTGCCATGCCATTTCCACCTGGCGCCTCAGCTGGACCAGAGTTCGTGCTGGACGTGCAGACCGCGTGAGACGACGCTTCATCCAGTCCCAAACATGCTCAATGGGGGACAGATCCGGAGATCTTGCTGGCCAGGGTAGTTGACTTACACCTTCTAGAGCACGTTGGGTGGCACGGGATACATGCGGACGTGCATTGTCCTGTTGGAACAGCAAGTTCCCTTGCCGGTCTAGGAATGGTAGAACGATGGGTTCGATGACGGTTTGGATGTACCGTGCACTATTCAGTGTCCCCTCGACGATCACCAGTGGTGTACGGCCAGTGTAGGAGATCGCTCCCCACACCATGATGCCGGGTATTGGCCCTGTGTGCCTCAGTCGTATGCAGTCCTGATTGTGGCGCTCACCTGCACGGCGCCAAACACGCATACGACCGTCATTGGCACCAAGGCAGAAGCGACTCTCATCGCTGAAGACGACACGTCTCAATTCGTCCCTCTATTCACGCCTGTCGCGACACCACTGGAGGCGGGATGCACGATGTTGGGGCGTGAGCGGAAGACGGCCTAACGGTGTGCGGGACCGTAGCCCAGCTTCATGCAGACGGTTGCGAATGGTCCTCGCCGATACCCCAGGAGCAACAGTGTCCCTAATTTGCTAGGAAGTGGCGGTGCGGTCCCCTACGGCACTGCGTAGGATCCTACGGTCTTGGCGTGCATCCGTGCGTCGCTGCGGTCCGGTCCCAGGTCGACGGGCACGTGCACCTTCCGCCGACCACTGGCGACAACATCGATGTACTGTGGAGACCTCACGCCCCACGTGTTGAGCAATTCGGCGGTACGTCCACCCGGCCTCCCGCATGCCCACTATACGCCCTCGCTCAAAGTCCGTCAACTGCACATACGGTTCACGTCCACGCTGTCGCGGCATGCTACCAGTGTTAAAGACTGCGATGGAGCTCCGTATGCCACGGCTGACACTGACGGCGCCACGTAGCGCTCTCTGTAAGAAAATCACTGGCTGTGCTGTGTGCAGTCTGTGGCTAGTTTGCATTGTTGTCTGCCATTGTAGTGTTGGGCAGCTGGACGTGAACAGCGCGTAGCGTTGCGCAGTTGGAGGTGAGGCACCAGCAGTGATGGATTTGGGGAGAGACATGGCGGAGTTTTGAAATTTGTAAGACTGTCATGAACTGCTATATATAATATGACTATTATGGTAAATACAGTGTCTGTTCTCTATTAAAATCTTTCATTTGCTAACTATGCCTATCAGTAGTTAGTGCCTTCCTTAGTTTGAATCTTTTATTTAGCTGGCAGTAGTTGCGCTCGCTGTATTGCAGTAGTTCGAGTAACGAAGATTTTTGTGAGGTAAGTAATTTGTGAAACGTATAGATTAATATTAGACAGGGCCATTCTTTTGTAGGGATTATTGAAAGTCAGATTGCGTTGCGCTAAAAATATTGTGTGTCAGTTAAAGCACAGTCAAGTAATAATTGTTCAAAGGGGACGTTTCATATGTCGACCCTTAGCCGAGGATACCTCACTGGAATCTTCTGATTTTTTTCTTGTAGTTTGTGTAATTAGTGTAGCTATTGTTTATTGCAAGAGCGTAATTGTAGAGAGAATCTCCTTTTGTAGTTGCAGTCTTTCATTGTTGTACAGTAAAACAGTTGTGGCATGCATGTAGATTTGCAGCAAGTATTTCGCAGCTGCGTTTGCAATTAACTAGATATTATTTTCAGTGCTATGTTAATGTGTTCCCCTATTTTTGCTCTTCAAATTGCGCTTTTCTGTGTTATTGTGTGAAATATTGTGACAATAATGGCGTGTGAAAAACGTAACACTAGGCTCCAAAGTAAACTGAGAAATGATAGTGACGACGAGCGTAGCTTATCAGCGCCACCATGTAATGAATTAACTAATGTTCAAAGTACTAATTTGGTAACTGTGCATAGGGAAATGGAGCGGGCGTCAAATAATGGTGTAGACAGTGAAACAGGTAGTGAACAGGGAAGCATTATCGATCGATCGGTCGGCAACAGCTCGCCTCAGGAATCGGGAATGACAGAACACAATATTGCAAATACTGTAGACTCAGGTTTTGGGTTCTCACCGTTTTCTCAAATGAGTCAAGACACATTTTCCGCTTGTAAAAATGTGAATGTTGCCGGTGCAAATTCACTGCCGAAAAGCACTGAGGAACATGTTTCAGACACCAGTGCATTGTTATTACAGTTAATGCAACAAATGGGACAAAGGCTACAAAAATTAGACACAATGGAACAAAAGCTTCAAAAGTTAGACACAATGGAACAAAATCAGAGACAAACACAGCAAAAGCTTCAAAAGTTAGACACAGTGGAACAAAATCTTAAAAAGTTAGACACAATGGAACAAAATCTTCAAAAGTTAGACACCACGCTTGAACACACACGTGAAGATTTAACTACTGAGTTACATAACATCGAATCGAAATGTCAAAAAGTCTGTAATGACGTAAAAACACAAATTTGTGAGCATTTCCAACCTATTTTTTCGCGTCATGAAAATGCATTACAGAATCACGAAGCAGCCATAAAAGAACTGCAAACTATTGTTCATGAAAATCACGACACCTTGCAAGCTAAAATTGACTCAGTTGCATTTACCGATTCGGTTACGCAACTTGCAAAAACTCAAGAAAACTTAAAGGACACAGTAGATTCGATTTCAGCACAAATGGACACTCTGAAACTTGGTTCAGAAAAACACACTGAGGAAATGTGTTCACTATCGGAGAAAGTAGCCGAACTTTCGGATCAGGTCACTAATTTATCTACGAATGTAGATGATAATCTGAATGACACAGAAGAGTGCAAACAAATTAGGAAATTCAAACAAAATCAGAATCAAATTAATACGCAACACTAAAGAGAAATCCAGGAAGTACAAGATTAGCTGACACAGGTAATACAAGAATTACGTATTTCAGAGGACACTCGCGCCCCAATACAGGAAGAGGGACATAGAAATACGGAACAGCCACAAAATAATAACACAGCGCATTTCGGAAATTATGAAAGAAATTGGCAAGGTGCACCGAATTTTGAAATGGAACCGCCGAAACGACGTAACAATGACCGATATGCGACTCGCCGACATGATGACTTTGACTATAAGCTGTTCATTACTACACGTAAATTCAAAACATTTAAGAATTCTGGCAACGACATTCATCCACAAGCGTGGCTCCATTAATTCTCTCATTGTTTTCCTCGCAACTGGTCATTAGAGCACAGATTAGAATTTATGTGTGGCTACTTAGAGAATGAACCAGCTGTAAGAATGCGATCGGTCATTCACGATTGCCACAGTGAAGGGAAGTTTTACCATGCCTTCCTCTCAGCATATTGGTCTCAAGCCACACAAGACCGAGTAAAATATGGCATCGTAATGATGAAACATTTCGAACAATCTGAATTTTCCAGTCTTGTGAAATATTTTGAAGACATGTTGCACAAGAATCAGTACCTATCAAACCCATACAGCCCCTCAGAACTCATCCGCATTTGCTTAATCAAATTGCCTGAACATTTACGACATATTATTTTAGCAGGACGTTGCAAAGACGACATTGAAGCTTTTCAGGGACTCTTACAAGAATTAGAAATTGACACAGACAGTCGCGGGATGCGAAAACAGGAAAACAATCACTACAGGTCACATCCGTCACAATTCCGTGACGACAGAAACGATAACTGGACGCGACAAGGCTATTCTCACCACACAAATCGTGACCAAAACAGACACCACCCGTATGACAATCGTTGGCAGTGTAGTAATAATTACAGGGAATGATCACCTCTCCACGATAATGACTATCACAGAGACAATCAGAGAAACAGACAATATGGGAACCAAAACAATTATTATTACGGGATACAGAATAACTTCAGACGCAACAGTTCAGCGCGCAGGTACGATTCAGGAAGAAATTCTCCACCACATGACCGAGAAGAAAGAAATTATGAAATCTACCAACATGACGACAGACGAGATAATCATAACGACAGACCTGAATTCCATCAGAACTGGTGGGATTTAAACAGGGCAGGGCCCCCTCGGCAAGTTGAATTTGTAGAACTTAGGTCTCCTAATCCCAATAACGGCGCGCGCCAACAAAGAGACAGACAATGACTTGCACCCCAGGCAGCCACCTGCACCGGCTGGCTCAGAGAAAAATAACACAGACGCTAACCTTGAGAAAAGATTTAGCATTCCTTTCCGACGTGTACACATGATAATTGGGTTGAAGTTGGACCTCTGCATAGTAGGAAGAGTAAAGGATTGGTCCACATTTCACATGTAAAACCGTTTATTAAAAGATAATCTGCTTTTTAACTTTGTCTTTGCCATAAAATTTTTCACTTCATATTTCTAGTATGCTTTGTCAGACTTAGAATCTGTTAACATGCAACAATGTTTGAAGTTAAATATCCAGTCAAGAACCAAGAGAACTTATTTAAACAGAAATTACGAATGCATTGTTATTGTGAACAGACGACACAGTGTTATTGTGTATGTACATTCTTGCTTGTTAGTTGCATGTTTACGTAACGACTATAAGGCTCACATACTTAGAACATTTACCAGTACTGCTAATGAGATTTTAATGCAACATTTTGGTTTACTTGCAAATACATTATGGATTTAAGGTACTTTCTGTGAGATACCAGTTGAGACAGTGGTTAGTTTATGTGACAGCTACACGATTTTATCACGACGCTACAAATGTGTGACACAATTTACCTTGTTGCTTTTGCGGTGTATCTGTTTTATATCTGCACAGTTTTTCTGAATTCTTCTGGAAAGTAAAACATGTTTTAGTAGTAACTTTTGTGGTATAACTACAATGAAACAGCCTTTTTCGTAGCACAACAATACATTACATTATAGTACTTTCTTGATCATGGTAAGGTACGTAATAACTACGATATCTATACGTAAAGCATTTCACTTTTGTTTATCGTTAGGTAAGTACATTGACTTCTGCAGAACTTAGCTTTCGGAGGACGATAACTACGGCACTTCCACAGAGATCATCTTACAACAAGACGCACAGTTTAGCGCTACAGTACACGTATTTGAGTGATTAATTTTGTACTTAAAACATTTATTTTTTAAAGATATTTGAAGTACAATGATACAAATGTCTTCTGTGATACATTTCATTCCATTGCAATAATCTGTAACACCTGGGGGTATAATTACATTAATCCTCAGGGGGGTACACGCCTACTTTGTGTACCATGTGTTTGGCAAGCACAAGGAGCCCTAGCTAATATGGTATTTGCTTATGCAACTTTACACATTGGTACCATATTTCTCTAACACAGAATTACACAGCTATCTGATCATTTAACTGAGAGAGACAAACCTTTTTACTACGGCAGTGACAGATGTTTACGTAATTACACCGTTGTATAACTTCACACTTACAAAACTGTATTTTGTCTGTACTTTGTGAACTGTTCATATTTTTTCAGACCCATTGTGATATTATGAGAACTTTGAATGATATATTTGGTATGGGATCACGATTTTTAAAGTATGTTTGAGGCAGATGACACATTTGATATGAGCAGAGAATTTTTTTTAGGTTTTGAAATTATTGGAGGAAGCTACGACGATTTTGAGAGTTGACTGAGGTGTTATGATGTTATTATTACGATGACTATGTGTATTATGCTGTTGCGGTATGTTTATGATCAGTAAGCTGATGCTACATGAGTTATTTGATTATGCTACATATCTGTTATGATGAAATACTGAAGAAGTGTCGACGAATAAGGTAAGGAATAATGAGTAGTGGTTAGGGTCTCTGACTTGTGAAAAAGGATGTTGGAAACCAAGAATCGTACTTTAAGAGTTATGAAATGTGTGTAAATGCGTGAATGTATCACAATGCGGGCGAAAATTTTTTGAACTCTGTTATATTTACAGGATTTTGTTTCTAGAGGTTTGTAATGCAAGTTCTTGACCTGTGAAATATTTTTATATGAGACTGTCACTGTAGCGGCAACTGGTGTCGTAAATATTTCGGTAAGAAAGTTAAATGACCACCTGCACGTAATGCGTCGTGGGCACCCAGCTGGGCGACAGTCGCCTGAAAAAAAAAAGCCATTAGCATGTGCCCCTTTCAGAGGCACAGGTAGAAAAGAAAAAAAAAGTGAGGCCATTATCCTCGCTATTGACATTCCTTGTAGAAAGCACCGCAAATACGACACGCTCATTACTTGGAAAGATACTTACATCTGCGCCCCTGATTATGACAAGCGTCTTTCTCGAGAATTGAGAGAATTTTTACTGCCTTATAAAATCCCATATGGCTAATGAATGATGTTTCACGCCTTCCTTTGCACATATTTGCTCATTTTCTTTAATATCTAGTTTCTAGCATTGGTTAAAATAAAATTTAATATATGTGCTAATATAGTTATTTTATGCCTACAGATCCAGTCAATAAGAAATTTATGATCTACTTCCAAGGAAACGAGGGCACATAAATAGACATTTCCCTTCACAGAAATTGCATAAATAATTTCTTTACGATTTGGTAACTTATCTGCTAGTGTAAGTTCTCGTGATGCATCACTCTAGTGTTAAGATGTGACATAGGTATTAGACATGGTCATTTTTAGTGTAATATTTTTTCTGCTTGAGCTATGTCATGTTTAGATATAAGTTTTTGCATTTGCTGCTGCTGTTTGCCAGGCATAGTGCTACTAAATTTCACTTTGTATTATTCTTTTAAGCCAGTTTTACTACTGATTTATTTTTCTTGTTTGCTGCTCATTGCCTTATATTAGTTGTAATTTATGCTGCTTGCTTTGTCTTTTGTATTTTTTATCATTGCTGTTTGTGTTAATTGTTTTGTGCTGCTGCATTGCCTCGTCCCTTAGTTTAGCATCTGAGCGCAGTAGATTTAAGTTAGCTTAAGAGGGGGTAGACTATATAAGAAACTAACTATGATGAATTGGAAGAAATGCATTTAGAAGCTACACTCCTGGAAATGGAAAAAAGAACACATTGACACCGGTGTGTCAGACCCACCATACTTGCTCCGGACACTGCGAGAGGGCTGTACAAGCAATGATCACACGCACGGCACAGCGGACACACCAGGAACCGCAGTGATGGCCGTCGAATGGCGCTAGCTGCGCAGCATTTGTGCACCGCCGCCGTCAGTGTCAGCCAGTTTGCCGTGGCATACGGAGCTCCATCGCAGTCTTTAACACTGGTAGCATGCCGCGACAGCGTGGACGTGAACCGTATGTGCAGTTGACGGACTTCGAGCGAGGGCGTATAGTGGGCATGCGGGAGGCCGGGTGGACGTACCGCCGAATTGCTCAACACGTGGGGCGTGAGGTCTCCACAGTACATCGATGTTGTCGCCAGTGGTCGGCGGAAGGTGCACGTGCCCGTCGACCTGGGACCGGACCGCAGCGACGCACGGATGCACGCCAAGACCGTAGGATCCTACGCAGTGCCGTAGGGGACCGCACCGCCACTTCCCAGCAAATTAGGGACACTGTTGCTCCTGGGGTATTGGCGAGGACCATTCGCAACCGTCTCCATGAAGCTGGGCTACGGTCCCGCACACCGTTAGGCCGTCTTCCGCTCACGCCCCAACATCGTGCAGCCCGCCTCCAGTGGTGTCGCGACAGGCGTGAATGGAGGGACGAATGGAGACGTGTCGTCTTCAGCGATGAGAGTCGCTTCTGCCTTGGTGCCAGTGATGGTCGTATGCGTGTTTGGCGCCGTGCAGGTGAGCGCCACAATCAGGACTGCATACGACCGAGGCACACAGGGCCAACACCCGGCATCATGGTGTGGGGAGCGATCTCCTACACTGGCCGTACACCACTGGTGATCGTCGAGGGGACACTGAATAGTGCACGGTACATCCAAACCGTCATCGAACCCATCGTTCTACCATTCCTAGACCGGCAAGGGAACTTGCTGTTCCAACAGGACAATGCACGTCCGCATGTATCCCGTGCCACCCAACGTGCTCTAGAAGGTGTAAGTCAACTACCCTGGCCAGCAAGATCTCCGGATCTGTCCCCCATTGAGCATGTTTGGGACTGGATGAAGCGTCGTCTCACGCGGTCTGCACGTCCAGCGCGAACGCTGGTCCAACTGAGGCGCCAGGTGGAAATGGAATGGCAAGCCGTTCCACAGGACTACATCCAGCATCTCTACGATCGTCTCCATGGGAGAATAGCAGCCTGCATTGCTGCGAAAGGTGGATATACACTGTACTAGTGCCGACATTGTGCATGCTCTGTTGCCTGTGTCTATGTGCCTGTGGTTCTGTCAGTGTGATCATGTGATGTATCTGACCCCAGGAATGTGTCAATAAAGTTTCCCCTTCCTGGGACAATGAATTCACGGTGTTCTTATTTCAATTTCCAGGAGTGTATAAGAAAATGGTTTGGCAAAAAAAAAAGTATTTTGAAAGAGGATATGAACCAAAAAAGTAGGGTTTAGGGACAACAGGTTTAGGTAGGATTTTCTTGGAAATAAATTATGAGGTAAGATAATGGAAAATAAATAATGAGGTAAGAAATGTGTGAACATATAAATATAGAAAGCATGCTTGGATAGAATTTTTTTGGTGGAAACAAATATTGAAATAAGAGGAAAGATATATGGAATGAAGTTCTGGGTTGGACTGCAGTACCAAATGTTACACTGAAAACAAACCCTGTCCTTTCCTTTTGTATTATTATGCTATGTGTTTGTGTACCCTTGTATATTTCTTTTCTTCCTGTCTCTGTGTCCTGTTTCATAGAAATTTTTTTCTGTTCTAGTACCAAGCTACATTCACTATGATGAGGAATACTGTTATCCTCAAATATAATTGACATTAATAACAAGTAACACTGATATATATGTTAGTTCGATTCTTTTGTAAAGCCTGTACCACAAATGTTATGTGTATCGTTATGTTCTTTAATGATGTATTTTGTACCTTTGTAATTGTATTCTCATGTTATAAAATTGTAATTGTCACCAGTTCATCATATTATTAACTTGTAAGTTCCATTTCACTGCACACGTTTCTGTTGGTCGTAGTATATGGACAATATGTGAGAAGTAGGGACTGTTAGTGTTTGCACGTGTGTTAATAATTCAGCAAGGGACTGGATAACAGCATTGCTGGTTCTAAGGACAATTCCAAAAACTTTGTGAGTGCACAAGTGGTGGTTATGGACTTGCTATATTATCCGCAAGACTCTTCAATGATGATTGTGCACCTGCACAGTCACAACAGATGGCTGCTGGCCATTTCTACAAGGACTACAGTGGGTCTACACCTTTGCTGACTCACCAGTACCATTATTTCTACAAGGACTGCAGTGGGTCTGCACCTCTGGTGGCCCACCAATACCGTAATCTCTACCAGGACTACAGTGCATCTGCTCTGTGATGACCTACCAATACTCTTCAAAACTTCGATTGACCCTGCTGTGGGTTTGCTCTGTTGTGGCCCATTACTTGTCTGCATGTCAAGAGTCAGCACTGTCTTTCCGTTGGAAGGACAACACTACTTCTTCAAGACTGCATGGAAATCCACTACTTCTGTGTGCATTCTTTTACTAATGAGACTTTGTGAAAAAACTGTAATTACTATTATGATGAATGATCAGGACTATTTTCATGGAAAATTTTAGCTTTTGACCAACATTGTATCAATAAGTGTGTGCATTTGATATCTTTGTTATTGTAATTATGAAAAATTTTATCAAATCATTATTGGCCACTGCCCAAAACAATTTGTAAAATTTTTTGTGGGGAGCATAGGGGCTATGTAAGTAGGCTGTTTAGGTTCTTATATGTAGGCTGTTTAGGTTCTTATATTGGTAACGCCACGTAGCGCTCTCTGTAAGAAAATCACTGGCTGTGCTGTGTGCAGTCTGTGGCTAGTTTGCATTGTTGTCTGCCATTGTAGTGTTGGGCAGCTGGACGTGAACAGCGCGTAGCGTTGCGCAGTTGGAGGTGAGGCACCAGCAGTGATGGATTTGGGGAGAGACATGGCGGAGTTTTGAAATTTGTAAGACTGTCATGAACTGCTATATATAATATGACTATTATGGTAAATACAGTGTCTGTTCTCTATTAAAATCTTTCATTTGCTAACTATGCCTATCAGTAGTTAGTGCCTTCCTTAGTTTGAATCTTTTATTAGGCTGGCAGTAGTGGCGCGAGCTGTATTGCAGTAGTTCGAGTAACGAAGATTTTTGTGAGGTAAGTGATTTGTGAAACGTATAGATTAATATTAGACAGGGCCATTCTTTTGTAGGGATTATTGAAAGTCAGATTGCGTTGCGCTAAAAATATTGTGTGTCAGTTAAAGCACAGTCTTGTATAATTCTTCAAAAAGGGGACGTTTCAACATATATTATCAATATAATGGAACGGGTAAATAAATACCAGCTAACTGTCATGACAGATAATCCTAGACACTCATTCATTGTGTTACTGTACTGTACGTCTATAGAACATTCACGCAGCCACGACACATCCTTCCTCATTAAGATCGCAGCCAAGAATGACGTTCTATCCAGCGACTTTATTGGGATGGCGTCTGCCCCACGCTTAACTACACGATTAATAAATGAGCCAATCGGCTTCTACTAATTCCACGCCACAAGTCAGGTCATCTCCCGTTGTTGTAAATATTGACTTATTACGTAATGGTCGGCCGCTGTGGCCGAGCGGTTCTAGGCCCTTCAGTCCGGAACCGCACTGCTGCTACGGTCGCAGGTTTGAATGCTGCCTCGGGCATAGATGTGTGTGATGTCCTTAGGTTAGTTAGGTTTAAGTAGTTCTAAGTCTAGCGGACTGATGACCTCAGATGTTATGTCCCATAGTATTAATCTTTTTTGTTTTTGAAACTCCTCATTTCTTCTGGTCGGTCGATGTGCTAATAATTCGTGATTTAGAATTCGTTTTCTCGCCCCATCATGTCTACCCAAAGTTTTTCTGTCCATTCAGTATCTCCCTCTTCTCAAGGATGGGGAATAGTGACGCCCTGTATCTGAAACGGCTCCTTCTAGGGAAAACACACCTCATCATTTCTGACTCAGTGTTCTCGAGCCAGGCAGGCACCTCCCCTCTTCTCCCTCCAGCCCCCGCGCCACTCACCTACCACCCCTGCGCCAGTGGCCAATGCCGACTTCCCTCGCATAAAAAATAAATAATAAATAAATAAAAATAAAAGAAACTGAGATTAAAGTTTACTTGCAAACTGTTCCCACCTCGTTGCCTTACAACATGTGCATGTTGTCTCAGGACAGACTGGTTACCAAGTCGTTCTTAGTGTCTTCCTTGCTGATTAATGGTCCCGGGGAACATAAGGCGAGCGTCCACAAGACAATGGCGCTCCACTTCCACCCCAGTGATCTATTATCAGTGGCTGAACAGTACTTCTGGTCCGACTTTTCTCGCAGTGCAGGGCCACATCCATCCATCCGTCCAATGAAGAAGAAGAAGATGGGAGTCATCGAGGAACGTTATCCGTTCTCAAAGCAGTGGTCACTTTCGGCGCTGGACTGTTCCAGTCTTCCACCGGTACGATCACTGCGACTGCATACACCGTATATTTGCTTGGAAGCCCCGTAAGATAGTAACCATTCTGGATGTTCTCCAGTTTATTTGGACTATGAGTTACACCAGTGTTTAACATGATGGCTGACAGGCACGCACTGCCATACTCGTTGGTCTTCTCGCACGAGCATGCCACGTGCAGCTCCACGATAATGGTTCACGGTGGTGAATGAAATGTTCTGTGGGCTTCCAGCACCTTCAAACAGATAATACGCCACGAGCTTTCGACCAAGAACCGCATGACCGTCAGCAAGAAGAACGATTTCTGATATCCTACTAGTTACTGGCCATTAAAATTGCTACACCACGAAGATGACGTGCTACAGACGCGAATATTAACCGACAGGAAGAAGATACTGTGATATGCAAATGATTAGCTTTTAGGAGCATTCACACAAGGTTGGCGCCGGTGGCGACACCTACAACGTGCTGACATGAGGAAAGTTTCCAACCGATTTCACATACACAAACAGCAGTTGACCGGCATTGCCTGGTGAAACGTTGTTGTGATGCCTCGTGTAAGGAGGAGAAATGCGTACCATCACGTTTCCGACTTTGATCAAGGTCGGATTGTAGCCTATCGCGATCGCGGTTTATCGTATCGCGACACTGCTGCTCGCGTTGGTCGAGATCTAATGACTGTTAGCAGAATATGGAATCGCTGGGTTCAGGAGGGTAATACGGAACGCCGTGCTGGATCCCAACGGCCTCGTATCACTAGCAGTCGTGATGACAGGCATCTTATCCGCATGGCTGTAACGGATGGATCGTGCAGCCACGTCTCGATCCCTGAGTCAACAGATGGGGACGTTTGCAAGACAACAACCATCTGCACGAACAGTTGGACGGTGTTTGCAGCAGCATGGACTATCAGCTCGGAGACCATGGCTGCGGTTACCCTTGACGCTGCATCACAGACAGGAGCGCCTGCGATGGTGTACTCAACGACGAACCTGGGTGCACGAATGACAAAACGCCATTTTTTCGGATGAACACAGATTCTGTTTGTAGCATGGTGACGGTCACATCCGTGTTTGGCGACATCGTGGTGAATGCACATTGGAAGCGTGTATTCGTCATCGCCATACTGGCGTATCACCCGGCGTGATAGTATGGGCTGCCACTGGTTACACGTCTCGGTCACGTCTTGTTCGCATTGACGGCACTTTGAACGGTGGACGTTACATTTCAGATGTGTTACGACCCGTGGCTCTACCCTTCATTCGATCCCTGCGAAACCCTACATTTCAGCAGGATAATGCACGACTGCACGATGCAGTTCTGTACGGGCCTTTCTGGATACAGAAAATGCTGCTCTGGCCAGCACATTCTCCAGATCTCTCACCAATTGAAAACGTCTGGTCAATGGTAGCCGAGCAACTGGCTCGTCACAATACTTCAGTCACTACTCTTGATGAACTGTGGTATCTTGTTGAAGCTGCATGGGCAGCTGTACCTGTACACGCCATCCAAGCTCTGTTTGACTCAATGCCCAGGTGTATTAAGGCCGTTTTTACGGCCAGAGGTGGTTGTTCTGGGTACTGATTTCTCTGGATCTATGAACCCAAAGCGTGTGAAAATGTAATCACATGTCAGTTCTAGTATAATATATCTGTCCAACGAATAACCGTTTATCATCTGCATTTCTTCTTGGTGTAGCAATTTTAATGGCCAGTATTTTATAACCGTTGTATACTCTATCCGCTGAATTTGACATCACTGGTGCAGGAGCACTTTGTGTCATATATGTGGAAATATCCCGTCAGTCCAGTCGAGACTGGATTAATGATGGTGGTTTCAATATTTTGAGGGTTCTGAATAGTCTCGCCCCACTTGTGTACATCATACGGAACGTTTATACAATCATGTGAAACTGTCATAAAAGTTCTTTCCGATGTTGTTCAGCTCGTCCGTCACGTTTAATTTTGTCATACCACTAGAGCCATTTTCTGCACCTCCGCGTTTTTTGGTAGATTCTCGTTGATAATGCCAAGTCTCGTCGTGATTCTTTCCAGAGAAAAACTGTCTGCATTTTTTTATTTCAATCAAGTCGCAGCAGGTGTCCATGCGTTGCTGTCTTTCTTCGGGAGTCAGGGTGATGGGACAACGTTTGCACACAGGTTTCTCTTCTTCAAAACCTCGTGAGAACATTTTTGATTTAGAGCCCTTCACTTTTTGCCCCTTAGCGATTTGTGGCACAACAACACACTGCAGTCTCACGTCCACTACTTAACACTGCCTGCTCACATCTGAATCGTCGAATGTACACCTGCTGTTTGTAGTTATTTGTTCAGCTGTCTCCGTAGTTACTGCGCTGACGTCGCTTGCCTATGCGAGGCATGAAAACAGTCGCCGAACGTTTTTGACGGACGATATACGTTGATTCTACGTTCGATGTGACCCCTTCACTCTAGCTATCGCTGGGTCCAGCGCCGGTCTGAGCTGAAGGTCTTCGTCTCTATTTAGAGTGTTTTCAGTGATTTTCATTCTGATGGCTTGTTTAATTACACTGTGTCAGAAGCCTGTAGTGCGGGCGACGGCACAAGTTTGATGCCGTGACCGTTTTCTAGAACCCGCTCGGCTAAAGCACATTTTTTGGAGAAGCGTAGGCGATAAAACTTGTCGTGCTTCTTCCGGCGTTGATCTGTGGTGCGCCCTATTTGTCTCACTTAAGACTAGCCGCACTCGTCTGGTATTTTGTGAAACCCAGTCGTTCTGACATCTGCAACATTTTTAATTTGTCTCAGTAGCTGTCGGATTTTCGACGAAGTCTTGAAAATCGATTTGATTTTGTGTTTCTTACCCGCCGCGGAAGCACAGAACGGCCAAAATGCGAACTTCGTTTCCTGCTTCTCGTCGATGGTATTATTGTGATTCTTGCCTGAAATTACCTCCAATATCTCGTGATCGCTTTAGCCGTTGTTCCGGGAGACATTGCATAGGTAGCTCAGCTCACGGGGCAAGTCATTGGCGACTTATAACGTTTTTGCACGATGTTCCAAAGTTTGCACTGCAGTGTACTTCTGTGCTGGTTGGTAACGGCTGATGGCGAGCAAGTAGAAATCGTTGTGTGTAGGTTTTCTGCAGACCCTCTGCCCTAGGCATCCATTTTGTTTGCCGTGGACGAGAACGTTGAGGAAGGTCAGGCATCGTTTTTTTCGTACGTTCTTAGGGAACTGGATGTTACTGTTAAGTACTCAGTCGAAAGCTGGAGTAATTTTAATCATGTGACGCGGCCAGCGGGCCGAGAAAATATTGTTCAGTGTTACCTTCGCGAGAGTCTGCTTTCTTACATTCACAATGGTGTGAACAGATCCAGTTAAAACGACAGTTTGAAGGAATTTAAATGGCCGCTGTTAATTTGTAATCGGACGTTTAAGCTAGCCTAACAGTCTCAGAGATAACTAACGATCCAAAACATAATCCTTGGAAGAAATATGACTGCTTCTTGCGAAACGTTGTTACATAATTTTAAGAAACCAGTATTTGAGGCACACAGCGAAACTGTTCTGACGTTGTCACCGTAGATTTCGGGAGAGTACAGCGAAACCGATCTACATTTACATACATACACTGCAAGCCACCATACAGTGAATAGCAGAGGGTACTCTGTAATCATTTCCTTTCGCGTTCCACCTGCAAATGGAAAAACGACGGTCTCAGTGCCTTCGTATGAGCCATAATTTATCGTATCTTATCTTCGTGGTTCTTACGTGAAATGTAAGTTGACGACAGTAGAATCGCTCCGGAGCCAGTTTAAAATGCCACTTCTCTAAAGTTCTGCAACAGTGTTTCTCGAAAAGAAAGTTGCCTTTCCTCCAGGAATTTCAATTTGCGTTCCCGAAGCATCTTGTAGTGTGTTGTTCGAACCTACCGGTAACACACATAGCAGTCCGGCTCTGAGTTGCTTCGATCTCCTCCTTCACTCCGACCTGTAGTGTATCTCGAACGCTAGAGCATTACTAGCGTCCAACGTGCGGTCTCCTTTACAGATGAACCACACTTTCCTGAAAAATTCTTCCAATAAACCGAAGTCGACTGCAGTATTCACTTTCCCTATTACGATCCTTACATGCACGTTACATTTGATATTGCTATGCAGTGTTGTGCCAATATACGAGGGTTGGAACTTAAATAGTGGCAACTATTTATTCACAACCGATACAAAAGAGTTACATGTTTGCACCTGTTACTGTCCTTGAAGGTAGTCACCAGCGTTGTGTAGAACTCGTTGGCAGCGATGTGGAAGGCGTAGTATACCGTTAGCAGAGCCTGTTCTGTTGAATAGAATTATATTAATACCATCAGCTGCGCACGGGCGTTAATATAGATCAACGCGGACAGGTGAAAATGTGTGCCCTGACCGGGACTCAAATCCGGGATCTCCTGCTTGCAAGGCAGACGCTCTATCCATCTTTCTTTTTTTTTTTTTTTTTTTTTTTGCTGTTTACAACTCTGTTAATTAGAATGGAAAATAAGAGGTTGTGTTCAGCGGCTTTCACCGATGTTGGAGCTGCCGTCTCATATGGCACCAGCACCGCAACACGTAAGAGAACCACTTTTTTTGTTTTTTTTGTTTTTTATTGTTTTTATTTTTTTATTATTATTTTTTTCCCAATGTCAGGCTTACCACCTTTGCTGACATACACTTTGTTGTACTACCACATAAATAGTGTCTACAACGTCCATATGTTGACATATAGTGGCGAATTAAAAAATTAATTAATTAAGGAAATGAATAAAACTGAAAATGCCCAAATGAAAGACATGAAGACATTGCGGATAGTACAAATACAAAAGAAACATGCTCCTGTAGCAATGAAATGAAATTCGTGTCGGGGGCGACACCTGCTCACGACCCGACGTTCGATAGAGCAAGAGAGCCATCTATCGACTCGTTCTCCAGACGTTGGTGTACGACTGGGTCGTCTTCTCGAAATTAACTAAGGGTCCGTAAGTGTGATCGATGTCTATCTCGGCTTCTTCGTCTATCTCATCTCTCACCCGTCACACCCCATCCGGCCGGCGGGTCGGTAAATGTAAGTCGCAAGTAATTAGCGAAGTCTTGCCTATACTTCTTAGGCTGTTGCAGCTTCGTGTGTCCATCCAGGAGAAAATGCCAAAAATCAATTTTGTCCTTCTCCGATTCGTTATACACGTAGCCCACCACCATTCCCCGTACCCATGTCACTGCATTGGTTTTTTGGACCGGAAAATAAGATTCTTGGGGTAAAAAAAGTGTGTCTGATGAAATTGTGTGAGGAGCGGAGCGTAACAGGAACGCCAATATCTGTTGTGCCAAGTGCCACACTGGAGCCGTCCCACTACATGCTAAACGATGTTCATCAGTGTCCACTGTTGCGCAGCCTAAA
Source organism: Schistocerca americana (assembly GCF_021461395.2). Classification (NCBI taxonomy): domain Eukaryota; kingdom Metazoa; phylum Arthropoda; class Insecta; order Orthoptera; family Acrididae; genus Schistocerca; species Schistocerca americana. The sequence continues at coordinate 85,485,489 of NC_060125.1, read as the reverse complement.
CATAGCGGAGTGTCTGCCAAATGAATCGCGTGCCGCCGTTGATTCGTTGCGAACTTCCTATTTACCACCGCATACCATGTTGAGCGTACCGACGTTGGGAGGTAAACGTTCCGTATAAGGCGCCATATCTGTCGCCAGTTCTTGTCTGGGTACTTCTTTTCCAGGGTATTCCTGGGGCACCGGCGCAGTAAGAGTTGGTATACATCTCGCGTCGTCTGTAGTCGTGTTGTTGGGAAGGAATCTCTGACGTAGCTAAGCTCCAAAAAAAAAAAAAAACTTGAAATGTGACAGCTTCGGTGAAATATGGCCCACATTGACTGGGGGCAGCATGGAAGTGGCCGTTAGTACATGGCCAACGCACTCGAGATATTGCGAAATTGACCGCGCCACTGTCGGAAAGTCGTACTGACGAATAACGCCCGTGCCCTTTCATATACGTTCACCAGACCAAGTCCACCCTCTCCAGGTGGTAGCGTAAGCGTTGTGTATTGGATCTTAAACAGGTGTCCCACACTCACGTAGGTTCCGAAAGTTGCTTGTATTCGTGATGCCATTGTGCGCGCTAAAGGCAGGACATGCGCTAAGTGAGTCTCGGTGCTGGGTATACGTTAACATAGGTCACCCTCTGAATCACATCCAACGCTCTTAATTTCTGTAACAGCACCATTGTCCGCATCAGCTTCAATATGCGTCGGTAGTTATCCGCTGCTGTCCGCTGCACATCCGCGTGGAACGTAATACCTAGACATTTCATGGTCTCAACTAACATGAGCAGGCCTTCCTCCCCCGGTTGTAATCCTCGACCGACACTCATGCAGCGTGATTTCTGTAGATTAAGTACGCTTCCTGCCGCCATCCCGTATCGCTGTATCCATGCCAACGCCGTACGTACTTCTTCGCCTGTCCGTGCCACCAGCATCACATCGCCAGCATAAGCGCGGCAATGAAAGGTCAGTTGTGGTAACGGCACTCCCTCCAACCGTCTTCGGAGACCATATAGACAGGGTTCCAAAGCCATTGCATACAAAAATATCGAAAGGGGCAACCTTGACGAACTGACCTTGAAATAACAATGTAGTCAGTGCCCCGCCCATTCACCGAGACCTTTGATCGCACGCCGTGTAACAGTCGCATGATCACTAGAATGAAGGCCTGTGGGATTCCCAATCTGCCCATCACCGCATGCAAAAAGGTATGACCCACTCTGTCGAACGCATGATCGAAGTCAATAGTGATGAGTGCCCCACGCACTCGGCATGCCGCTGCTAATGCGATGATATCTCGGTAGTCACCGAGCGCCGTATGTGCGTTACTCTTACCACCGAGGCAAGTTTGATCTATGAGGAGTCTATCAGAAATTGAAGACCGCAGGCAAGCCCCTAGAATGCGCGCGAAAATCTTATAGTCGCAGTTCAAGAGAGTGAGTGGTCTATAATCTCCTGGCCTTCTGCCACCGCGTGGTTTGGGTATTGGGATGATGATACCCTCCGTGAATTCGGCAGGTATCTCAGTCTGTGGTAACAGGAGTTCGTTGTACATCAGAATCCAGGTCCGTTCCATGAGGTATGCAAAGGCGCGGTAAAATTCAATTGGGAAGCCGTCCTGTCCTGGGGACTTGTTCGGAGCCCCCCTGGCAATTGCGTCTGTCAGCTCGTCCTCTTTATCGCTGTGATGAAAGTCTCTGCATCCAGTGGTGGTCCTCTATCTGGCATTTCCGAGATGACATCATGTAGTGTCTCGTGGTTCACTTTGTACAGGTCCATATAACTGGCGGAAATAGTCAGTAAACACATGCGCAATATCACGCTGGTCCACAACTTGCTGGCCAGTTTCAGAGATTAGTTCCCTGATCAATGTACTGCGTCGTCGTTGGCGTTCGCGTACTACGTGGTGCATGGAGGGGGTTTCGGCAGCAACTGTGTCCGCCAATCTCGCCCGGACCATTATACCTTCCATTCCTAGTCTCGTCAGCTGTAATAACTTGGCTTTTATCCTGGGCATGGCCGTGTGCATTTCCGGCGATGGGTGTTGGGTCATCAGCTCCCTCAGGGATGTAAAATAAAAATCAGCCATCGTGCGGTTCCACTGCGATTTGTCCTGCCCGTAACGTATCAACGTTCTCTGTAACGTTGGTTTTGCGCATTTGATCCACCACTGGAGAACCGAGGTGTATGCTCGTTGGCGGCGAACGCAGGTCTCCCTCTATCGACCGGCGACATTCAGTGTCACGTAAAAGTGCACAATTCATTTTCCAGTGACCCTTACTCCGCCATATCTTCTGACGCGTTAGTGGAATCGTACGGACGTACGCCATATGATCCGTAAAAGCCGCTGGCCAGATTTCGGCATCCAGTATCGCCGTCCGTAGAGCTCGTGTCACATACACTCTATCAAGTCTACTCGCCGAGTGTCCCGTTACAAACGTATAACCCGGTCTGTCGCCATGCTGCAGTTCCCAGGTATCCAGAAGCGCCATTTCGGTAATCAACGCACGCAGTTCCGTGCATGGCACATAATGAGGTACTTGGTCCTTTTTGTCGACGACACAATTAAAGTCGCCGCCCACTATATAGTTATCATAGCGTCCAGCGAACAACGGTGCTATCTCTTCGGTGTAAAAGGTCGCCCTTTCTCTTCGTTTTGTGGAGCCAGATGGCGCGTATAAATTGATGAAACGAACGCCGTCGACAGTGATCGCTATGCCACGTGCCGAAGGGAGAGACATGACGTCCTCCAGTCCTATTCCTTCCCTGGTGAGAATCGCCACACCGCATCCACTTTCATCGTGCACTGAATAATGTGCCTCGTAGCCGTAGAACTCTGGCAGCGATGTGAAACGCACTTCTTGTAGGAGTACAATATCCACGTCCGCAGCGCGTAACATATCATTCAGCTTTTGAATTTTAAGCGGTGTCCGAATGCCATTAATGTTTATCGTTGCAATGCGGTACGCCTGGCGTGTGTTCATCAGTTGTAGGGCGGTGTCATTAAGCGTCAATCTGCACCCCCGGCGCCCCTCACCACACTAAGTTGTTCAACATTTCCCGACCCCGCCCGGCCTCTGGCCAGGACTACCCTCAATCGTCGCGTTCGTATTTTCATTCTGTTTCTGTTGGTCCATTTCTTGCGCCCAGTCACCCAGCATATTTCCGGAACTGCTTGAAGGATGGGAGGCAACGTTGTCACCGCTCTGATGTTGTACAGTTGTCATCTCCACTTCTGCCCTCCGGTCACCAGAAGGAGAGTTCAAGTTATCGTCGCTGTGTAGTTCCTGCATCGTCATCTCGGTATCTGTTGAATCCACTGGTCTCAGGTCGATACTGTCGTTGTCGTCCACTACCCCCTCGGGACTATGGCTATCGTCAGCAGAAGTCAGCCGACGCTTCTTTCTTCTCTTCGGCGAACGCTGTTTCCGTTGCCTTGCTTCCGCATCGGCTGTTTGGGTTGCGCATTCTCCGTCTTGGGCCTGGCCTATCACGCTCTCGGTGGAAGCACTGGCAGCCACCACGGATGAGCCTGGAGCGGCCGTCAGCTGCATCTCTTGTGTGGTGTCCTGTGTCTGCTGTGGTGGAACCGGTGGTCGGAGTTCCAGTCCGTTGGTGTCCATGTTCTCTATAGGGGGCAGCTGCTGGTGCCCATCGGAAATCTCCCTCACGTCGCCTCTCAGGGCTTCCACAAAGGTCAACGGTAAGACAGTCATCTGTTGTGGCGCCTGAACGTCATCCCGTGGAGTTTGCACTAAACGTCGCTGGAGGCATTCCGAGCGGACGTGACCTTCTTTCCCGCACCCCGAGCAAGTGCGAGGTTGCCCATCATAGATTATAATCGCTCGACAACCTCCTATGTACAAATAAGAGGGGACGTGCTTTCGCAGCTCTATCTGTATTTGCCTCACCCCATTTAAAACGGGGTACGTGGTAAATATCGTCCATTTTTCGGCCACATGGGATAGAACTGTACAGTATGGTCGAAAGGCGTCGATAACATGTTCAGACGGGACCTCAAACGGAAGTTCGAAGACTCGTATAGTGCGGATCCCCATTCCCGCGTGATCGACTGTAACCACACCAACATTCCCGTCGGCATGACAGAAACGATACCCGTTCGGTGATCGTTGTAGAAGTCTTTCGCAAGCAGCCTCGTCAACAAGCTTGACGTAGACGACGCTTGAAACGATCGATAAATTGATTTCCACGATTTCTTGTGGATCGATTTTTACCTCTTCTCTTAAGAAACGTTCAATCTCGTGTGCCTTTGGTCGTGTATAGTCGTTCGCAAAACTGAACTTCAAAGTCGTTTTTCTGTACGAGTGTGCCATCTCGTTCTAGACTCACAACACCGCACACGCGAAGCTGCTCCGGCGTAAACAAACAGGCACGCGCACCACAGCGCGGCCGGCAGGCAACACGGTCCGCACTGTGTCACTGCCGAAGACAGACGTCCACACACTTCATTCGTAGTGTTCCACTCCAACACACTCATTACTCGTGGAAGACATTCTTCCAAGTCCCACAAGAGTTCGGGGAATATGTGTGCATCCGCACAGAAGAAGAAGGTTGTGGCTGGTATCGCCAGAACTATATACTTATATGGATATAAGGATTTGTTCTGTTGATGGTGCGCCGGCCGAAGTGGCCGTGCGGTTAAAGGCGCTGCAGTCGGGAACCGCAACACCGCTACGGTCGCAGGTTCGAATCCTGCCTCGGGCATGGATGTTTATGATGTCCTTAGGTTAGTTAGGTTTACCTAGTTCTAAGTTCTAGGGGACTAATGACCTCAGCAGTTGAGTCCCATAGTGCTCAGAGCCAGCCATGTTGATGGTGCAAATGGAACGTTCTACTGCCTGTCGAATCTCTGCAACAATTCTGAAGCGAATGCCACGAAGTGGTTCCTTCATCTTCGGAATCAAATCAAAGTCACAAGGATTTAAGTCCGGGGAGTATGGTGGATGGTACAGTACTTGCTAGTCCCATCGACCGAACAGAGCAGCCACAGCTTGCGCTGTATGCGCCCGCGCATTGTCGTGCAAAATGATGGGTGGGTTGCGCAGAAAGTGTCACCACTTCTTTCGCAAAGCTGGTCGCAGGAGATGGTCCAAAAACGAACAGTAATACTGTGCATTGACGGTCTGCCCTGAGGGAACGTAATGCGTTAGGATAACACCATCACAGTCGTACACCAGAATAACCATAACTTTCACCATACTGGAGCTCTGACACACTTTCGACTTTCGCGGCGACCCATAATGACGCCAGACGTTGGATTGGTGTTTTCCGTTTTGGCTTCGCGGCATTCGCTTCAGAACTGTTCCAGAGATTCGACAGGCAGTAGACCGCTCCATTCGCACCATCAACAGAACAGGCTCTGCTAACAGTATACTACAGCATCCACATCGCTGGCAACGGCTTCTACACAAAGCTGGTGACTACTTTGAAGAACAGTAACAGGTGCAAACATGTAACTTTTTTGTATCGGTTGTGAATAAATAGTTGCCACTATTTAGGTTCCAACTCTCGTATTTAAATGACGTGTTTGTGTCAGGCAGCGCTCTGCTAATGCAGTATTCGAACATTACGGGCTTATTTTTCGTTCTAATCCGCATTAACTTACACGTTTGTACATTCAGAACTAGGTGCCATCATCACACCAATTAGAAATTTTGTCTTAGTCGTCTTGTGTGCTCTTACAGACACTCAACTATGACACTTTCCCGTACACCATTATCAGAAATCTACAGCGGATTGCCGCATCACTTATGCATGTAGAAAATAACAGCGGACCTGTAACAGTTCCCTTGGACACTACTCGCCGTCGAGGACAACATACTGGGTTCTATTACTTAAGAAGTAATCGGAATGCGAATTGAGAAACAGCGGTAATCAGTTGCCTCACTACCCATTACATACTTGAGAAAACCACAAATAAGTGTAATGCACCCTCCGCCAGACGATATTCAGTGACCTGTGCAGTATTTATGTTTATGTAGATTAGACGCACGTGCCAACAAATCTTACTCACTGATGCGTTCCTTTGTGGTTAGCTTTGAACAACAGAACACGGCCTTCGCCTATCTGCTGCAGGCTCCGACTCAAATCAGTCTGTCCCGAGCAGCCGACAAGGTCACTACGGCTGACTCCAAATCTCCGTGACGCACTTGGCATCGGAGAAGTGTGGCTGGTTGCATAGCAGCGTGGGGAATTTTGCTGGCGTCTTCCGCCTGTCCGGTCGTATTACAGAGGACGGTTCTGACAACTGTCCGCCGTCATTACCGTGTCTATCGCAAGTTTCGCTAAACTCTATACACATTGTTCATGATAAGAATAAGCCTGATGTAAACGAATATAAACAGGATGATTGGTCAGCAGCCGTAGTACGCATACACTGGTATTGTCCCAGTTATGTATTATATATGTCATTACGATGTCACTGTAAATGAAACTTCAAGGTATTCCAGTGTATTAGTATCTATTACCATTCTTCTTTATCATACTTTGACTAAGTAGTTTTTATTTCAAAACGCGTATACAGTCTCAGTCTCTGAACGCTAGTTGCACTCTGATTGTCGCGTTGTTAATACGTGCTGGGAAAATAGCTGACACTGCTTCGTGCTTCGTAGTGAAACGCGCGTGGAACATCGTTAAAACTGGCGAGAAACAAGTTGATCTTAATGGTTTTCACAAGATTACAGAGGTAATCGGCTTCAAAGTTTTTCGATAAACTATATTTACCAAATGGCTCTGAGCACCATGGGACTTAACATCGGAGGTCATCAGTCCCCTAGAACTTAGAACGACTTAAACCTAACTAACCTAAAGACATCACACACATCCATGCCCGAGGCAGGATTCGAACCTGCGACCGTAGAGGTCGCGCGGTTTCAAACTGAAGCGCCTAGAACCGCTCATCCACTGCGGCCGGCTATATTTACCAAATGTAAGGCATTCTTAGATATGAGACTCGTGACATACTCGCTAGCGTTGCAGACAGATAGTCGATAAGTGAGTCTCTGGTTCGAATCTCGATGTAGCCTTTTTTGTTCAGTTCGAATACTTACATACAAGTAGGAAATTCACCATTTATACACTAATTAAGACATACGCAATCATCATTTTTTTAATGAAAAATGCCCTCTTCTCCTTTATAATTACATATTGCACGCAAAGAGCCAGTTTTCATGGCAAATATGAAGTCTTCATTAATGAAATTTTAAGTAATATTGTTAGTAAAGATTCCTTAAGTTAAGAAAACATTACACAATTTTTTTGGAGCAAATGATAAATCAAATACATATTACTTGGACAATGTCGTTTATTTTATACCACAAATGTGGAATCACACTAGAATTTTAGAAGCACAAAAAACCAGAATTTTACACGACATCGAGCACACAGCAAAAATCCTGCATTTTTACATATGACACCGCACCATTGCAATCTGAACGCAATAGAATTGATCTGGAGACAAATTTAGGGATCTGTCGCGAGAAATAACACGATGTTTAAGCTGCCAGATGTAGTGGAACTCATGCACGAAGCTTCGTGGATTCTGTTGCTGGTTGCCTTCTTATAAACCTAACAGTCTGGCACATGACTGTTCCAATATTTCTCACATTTGGTTACACAAGGAGTTCAGAGATTACTAGATGACTGACTGTAAGTAATACATTCAGTGGTTTGAATATTTAACTATACGGTGAAATCCGTGCAAAATGCTTTTACGTCTCACATAGCTCACACAGAAAAATTTTCCTGTTTTTATGTTACGAATTTTCATCACTCTTGTTTTTAGTTCAGTACTATGTTAGCTCGGAACGAGAGCATCCTACGTTTTCCGTCTGGTCACCTAAGAATGTTATTGCCGGACTTGTGTCGTATATTATTTCGTTCTGTTTAAAAATTAAATGACTTTCGAACCCATATTGTTTCTCTTCTCGTCTCGTTTTGCGTCTTAACTGCGACTGCTCATATCACTACAGTTTACTTGGACCAGCTGGCTGGCCAGTACTGTCAAAGCTAAATGCGCCGGTAACGCTGAGTCGCTATGCGTGTAACGCACAGCACAAAGCGAATCATTGTTGCAGTTCACTGTACTCGAGACAACTCGGCTTCCATTCCACGTGACACTAAATCCAATGAGGTTCCAGCAAACACGGAAGAATACATGGTGCAATGTTTACTTCAGGTTTATCCTTACGATGGACGCAGTGTAGTGGAGGCGAACTTGGCGATGGCTCCCCACACACCGACGCTGCAGTGCGACACTGCCAGGGCACTCGCTGTTAAAAAGAAGCAGCAGGGAAACCTCGCCGAGCCACCACACAGACGTCTGTTTTCCATGGCGTGCCTATATCATTTCAGGTAAATGCAGTGATGGTTCTCTCAATAGTGTCTTCGCAGATTATCCTTTCTTTCTCTTCTCCTATTGCTACGCTCGTCCCTTCCCACAAAACGTGATAGACCGATCCTGTCTCGACAGATGTATAGCAAATGCCACCGAGTTTAATATGCCTAAAATACATGTAACAGAAATAAAAGCGTTACCAGTCGACATTGTCAGCATGACATCGTACGTACTTGCGACAGTACAGGACGGAGACCAGCCTTGCTTGAATGTCATATTGTAAGTAGGCTGTTTAGGTTTTTATGTTGGTAACGCCACGTAGCGCTCTGTATTAAAATCGCTGACAGCGCAGTGGGCAGTCTGGGGCTGGTTGGACTCGTTGTTGGAAATTTTTCGCCAGTGTAGTGCTGGGCAATTGGAGGTGAGCCGCCAGCACTGAAGGATGTGGGGAGAGAGATGCCAGAGTTCTGAGTTCTGAGATTTTAATATGAGCGGACGATCTGGACGTGTGTCCGTCAGATAAAGAAATTTGTATATTTATATATTATACGGATATGTCGACGGAGAAAATATCGACGTACCGGCCCATAAAAATATTGGCTTCACATTGTAAATATATTCCTACCTTCAGAGCTGCATATTTAAGTACTGGTTTATTATTTGATATTCTGCAGATCAACAAACTAGCAGCACGCTGATCCCACTTAGAGCAAGAACTGGAAGGAGAACGATGCACGTTCACGCTTGGAGATAATCACTTTGCTAACAATGGTAACTGCATGTAAGCTGCTCAACAAAATATGTGCGCTGGGTCCGTCGTTCGGTTTCGTCACGTAACAGATTTGTCCGGAACGCTTCACGTCGAATTCCCTATTTTTTCATTTCTGCCGACGACAGCAACCTAGTAGTTGTAGTGCCAAAATTGCGTGGTAAAGCTAAACGTGGCAGTTTCCGTTGGTAGCTCCGAGCGCCGGTTACGTCAGCGATTCCCCTCATACGTCTCACCCCACCGAAAAGACCAATCTTGCCATTTAGATTTTTGCTCATCATTTTCAGCAACTCTTCTTGAAGAATGTCAATAGGAGGAAACAGCACACTAGTTGAGTTAAAAATTGTTTTTTAACGCAACTGGTGTGCCATTGATGCACATAGAAAATCTTGTTATTCCACTCACACCGTCTCGGTCCAGTGCAATCGGACTTCTTCTTTTGGGCCACATATACTTGCTTCCCACAGTCAGAGAATGATTGGACGTGATGGATGCTCAGAAAGTAGTAAGAATCCTGCACACAGTGAAAGTAAAATTATATACAGGGCTATTACAAATGATTGAAGCGATTTCATAAATTCACTGTAGCTCCATTCATTGACATATGGTCACGACACACTACAGATACGTAGAAAAACTCAAAGTTTTGTTCGGCTGAAGCCGCACTTCAGGTTTGTGCCGCCAGAGCGCTCGAGAGCGCAGTGAGACAAAATGGCGACAGGAGGCGAGAAAGCGTATGTCGTGCTTGAAATGCACTCACATCAGTCAGTCATAACAGTGCAACGACACTTCAGGACGAAGTTCAACCAAAATCCACCAACTGCTAACTCCATTCGGCGGTGGTATGCGCAGTTTAAAGCTTCTGGATGCCTCTGTAAGGGGAAATCAACGGGTCGGCCTGCAGTGAGCGAAGAAACGGTTAAACGCGTGCGGGCAAGTTTCACGCGTAGCCCGTGGAAGTCGACAAATAAAGCAAGCAGGAAGCTAAACGTACCACAGCCGACGGTTTGGAAAATCTTACGGAAAAGGCTAAAGCAGAAGCCTTACCGTTTACAATTGCTACAAGCCCTGACACCCGATGACAAAGTCAAACGCTTTGAATTTTCGGCGCGGTTGCAACAGCTCATGGAAGAGGATGCGTTCAGTGCGAAACTTGTTTTCAGTGATGAAGCAACATTTTTTCTTAATGGTGAAGTGAACAGACACAATGTGCGAATCTGGGCGGTAGAGAATCCTCACGCATTCGTGCAGCAAATTCGCAATTCACCAAAAGTTAACGTGTTTTGTGCAATCTCACGGTTTAAAGTTTACGGCCCCTTTTTCTTCTGCGAAAAAAACGTTACAGGACACGTGTATCTGGACATGCTGGAAAATTGGCTCATGCCACAACTGGAGACCGACAGCGCCGACTTCATCTTTCAACAGGATGGTGCTCCACCGCACTTCCATCGTGATGTTCGGCATTTCTTAAACAAGAGATTGGAAAACCGATGGGTCGGTCGTGGTGGAGATCATGATCAGCAATTCATGTCATGGCCTACACGCTCTCCCGACTTAACCCCATGCGATTTCTTTCTGTGGGGTTATATGAAAGATTCAGTGTTTAAACCTCCTCTACCAAGAAACGTGCCAGAACTGCGAGCTCGCATCAACGATGCTTTCGAACTCATTGATGGGGACATGCTGCGCCGAGTGTGGGAGGAACTTGATTATCGGCTTGATGTCTGCCGAATCACTAAAGGGGCACATATCGAACATTTGTGAATGCCTAAAAAAACTTTTTGAGTTTTTGTATGTGTGTGCAAAGCATTGTGAAAATATCTCAAACAATAAAGTTATTGTAGAGCTGTGAAATCGCTTCAATCATTTGTAATAACCCTGTATATATATAAGTCACAATATATACAAGGTGGTGCATTGATCGTGACCGGGCCAAATATTTCACGAAATAGGCGTCAAACGAAAAAGTTACGAAGAACGAAACTTGTCTAGCTTGAAGGGGGAAACCAGATGGCGCTATGGTTGGACCGCTAGATGGCGCTGCCATAGGTCAAACGGATATCAATTGCGTTTTCTTAAATAGGAACCCCAATTTCTTATTACATATTCCTGTACTACGTAAAGAAATATGAATGTTTTAGTTGGACCACTTTCTTCGCTTTTTGATAGATGGTGCTGTAATAGTCACAAACATATGACTCACAATTTTAGACAAACTGTTGGTAACAGGTAGGTTTTTTAAATTAAAATACAGAACGTAGGTACGTTTGAACATTTTATTTCGGTTGTTCCAATGTGATACATGTAACTTTGTGAACTTGAGAACTCATGCTATTACAGCGTGATTACCTGTAAATACCACATTAATCCAATAAATCCTCAGAATGATGTACGTCAACCTCAATGCATTTGGCAACACGTGTAACGACATTCCTTTCAACAGCGAGTAGTTCGCCTTCCGTAATGTTGGCACATGCATTGACACTGCGCTGACGCATGTTGTCAGGCATTGTCGGTGGATCACGATAGCAAATATCCTTCAACTTTCCCCACCTGAACGCGCGGGCCATGTGTAAGTAGGCTGTTTATGTTTTTTCTATGTAAGTAGGCTGTTTATGTTTTCTCTATGTAAGTAGGCTGTTTATGTTTTCTCTATGTAAGTAGGCTGTTTATGTTTTCTTATTGGCAACGTTACGTAGCGCTCAATATGAAAATCACTGGCTGTGCTGTGTGCAGTCTGTGGCTAGTTTGCATTGTTGTCTGCCATTGTAGTGTTGGGCAGCGGCAGCTGGCTGTGAACAGCGCGTAGCGTTGTGCAGTTGGAGGTGAGCCGCCAGCAGTGGTGGATGTGGGGAGAGAGATGGCGGAGGTTTGTAATTTGTCATGAACTGATATATATATTATGACTTGTGATGATATCAAGGTAAATACATTGTTCGTTCTCTATTAATATCTTTCATTTGCTAACTATCCCTATCAGTAGTTAGTGCCTTCCATAGTTTGAATCTTTTATTTAGCTGGCAGTAGTGGCGCTCGCTGTATTGCAGTAGCTTGAGCAGCGAAGATTTTTGTGAGGTAAGTGATTTGTGAAAGGTATAGTTAAATGTTAGTCAGGGCCATTCTTTTGTAGAGAATTCTGAAAGTCAGATTGCGTTGCGCTAAAAATATTGTGTGTCAGGTTAAGCACAGTCGTGTAAGAATTGTTCAAAGGGGACGTTTCATATGTCGACCCTTAGCCTAGGATACCTCACTGGAATCTTCTGATTTTTTTCTTGTAGTTTGTGTATTTAGTGTAGCTTTTGTTTATTGCTAGCGCGTAATTGTAGAGAGAATCTCCTTTGTAGTTGCAGTCTTTCATTGTTGTACTGTAAAACAGTTGTGGCATGCATGTAGATTTGCACCAAGTATTTCGCAGCTGCGCTGGTAATTAACTAGATATTATTTTCAGTGCTATGTTAATGTGTTCTCTTATTTTTGATCTTCAAATTGTGCTTTTCTTTGTTATCGTGTGAAATACTCTGACAATAATGGCGTGTGAAAAACGTAATACTAGGCTCCAAAGTAAACTGAGAAATGACAGTGAAGACGAAAGCAGTGTGTTAACGCCACCATGTAATGAATTAACAAATATTCAAAGTAGTAATTTGGTAACTGTGCATAGGGAAATGGAGCGGGCGTCAAATAATGGTGTAGACATTGAAACATGTAGAGAACAGGGAAGCATTATCGATCGATCGGTCGGCAACAGCTCGCCTCAGGAATCCGAAATGACAGGAAACAATCTCGCAAATACTGTAGATTCAGGTTTTGGATCCTCACCGTTTTCTCAAATAAGTCAAGACACATTTTCTGCTTGTCAAAATGTGAATGTTGCCGGTGCAAATGCACTGCCGAACAGCGTAGAGAAACAGATTCCAGACACTAATACATTATTATTGCAATTAATGCAACAAATGGAACAAAATCAGAGACAAACACAGCAACAGTTAGACACAGTGGAACAAAATCAGAGACAAACACAGCAAAAGCTTCAAAAGTTAGACACAGTGGAACAAAATCTTAAAAAGTTAGACTCATTGGAGCAAACTCTTGAACAAACACGTGAAGATTTAACTACTGAGTTACATAACATTGAATCTAAATGTCAAAAAGTCTGTAATGACGTAAAAACACAAATTTGTGAGCATTTTCAACCTATTTTTTCGCGGCATGAAAATGCATTACAGAATCACGAAGCAGCCATAAAAGAACTGCAAATTATTGTTCATGAAAATCATGAGACCTTGCAAGCTAAATTTGACTCAGTTGCATCTACCGATTCGGTTACGCAACTTGCAAAAACTCAGGAAAACTTTAAGGACACAGTAGATACTCTGAAACTTGGTTCAGAAAAACACACTGAAGAAATAAGTACACTATCGGAGAAAGTAGCCGAACTTTCGGATCAGGTCACTAACTTATCTACAAAGGTAGATGATGATCTGAATGACACAAGACCCGTAGCCTTCACTGACACAGAAGAGTATGAACAAATAAGAAAATTCAAACAAAATCAGAATCAAATTAATACACAACACCAAAGAGAAATCCGGGAAGTACAAGATCAGCTGACACAGGTAATACAAGAATTACGTATTTCAGAGGACACTCGTGCTCCAACACGGGAAGAGGGACTTAGAAACACGGAAAAGCCGCAAAATAATAACACAGGGCATTTCGGAAGTTATGAAAGAAATTGGCAATGTGCACCGAATTTTGAGATGGAACGGCCGACACGACCTAACAATGACCGATATGCGACTCGCCGACATGATGATTTTGACTATAAGCTGTTCATTACTACACGTAAATTCAAAACATTTAAGAATTCTGGCAACGACATTCATCCACAAGCATGGCTCCATCAATTCTCTCATTGTTTTCCTCCCAACTGGTCGTTAGAACACAGATTAGAATTTATGTGTGGCTACTTGGAGAATGAACCAGCTGTAAGAATGCGATCGGTAATTCACGATTGCCACAGTGAAGGAGAGTTTTACCATGCCTTCCTCTCAGCATATTGGTCTCAAGCTACACAAGACCGTGTAAAACATAACATCATAATGATGAAACACTTCGAACAATCTGAATTTTCCAGTCTTGTGAAATATTTTGAAGACATGTTGCACAAGAATCAATACCTGTCAAACCCATACAGCCCCTCAGAACTCATCCGCATTTGCTTAATCAAACTGCCTGAACATTTACGACATATTATTTTAGCAGGACGTTGCAAAGACGACATTGAAGCTTTTCAGGGACTGTTACAAGAATTAGAAATTGACACTGACAATTGCGGAACGCGAAACCAGGAACACAACAATTACAGGTCACATCCGTCGCAAATCCGCGATGAAAGAAGTAATAACTGGACACGACAAGGCTATTCTCACAACACAAATCGTGACCAAAATAGACACCACCCGTATGACAACCGTTGGCAGAGTAGTAATAACTACAGGGAAAAATCACCTCTCCGTGGTAATGACTATCACAGAGACAATCAGAGAAACAGACAATATGGGAACCAAAATAAATATTATCAGGGGAGACAGAATAACTTTAGACGCAACGGTCCAGCGCGCAGTTTCGATTCAGGGAGAAATTCTCCACCACGTGACCGACAAGAAAGAAACTATGGCATCTACCGACATGACGACAGACGATATGATCGTAACGATAGACCTGAACTGCATCAGAACTGGCGGGATTCAAACAGAGCAGGGCCCTCTCGTCACGGCGAATTTGTGGAAGTTAGGCCTCCTAATCCCAGTAACGACGCGCGCCAACAAAGAAACAGACAATGACTCGCACCGCAGGCAGCCGCGTGCGCCAGGTGGCTCAGGGAAAAATAACATTGACGCTAACCTTGAGCAAAATTCCCGTATTCTTTACGGACGAATACCGCATGATAATTGCATTCAAGTTGAAACTCTGCGTATTAGGAAGAGTAAAGGTTTACACCACATTTCTCATGTAAAACCATTTATTGACAGATAATCTGCCTTTTAACTTTGTCTTTGCCATAAAACGTTTCACTTCACGTTACTAGTATGCTTTAGAAACTGTTACCATGCAACAATGTCTGAAGTTAAATATCCAATCAAGAACTAAGAGAACTTATTTAAACAGAAATGACGAATGCATTGTTATAGTAAACAGACGTCACAGTGTTATTGTGTGTGTACATTCTTGCTTGTTTGTTGCACGATTACGTAACGACTATAAGGCTCACATACTTAGAACATTTACCAGTACTGCTAATGAGATTTTAATGCAACATTTTGGTTTATTTGAAAATACATTCTGAATTTAAAGTGCTTTCTGAGAGATACCAGATGACACAGAGGTTAGTTTATGTGACAGCTACACGATTTTTATCACGACGCTACTAATGAGTGACAATTTACAATGTTGCTTTTGCGGTGTATCTGTTTTATATCTGCACAGTTTTCTGAATTCTTCTGGAAATCAAAACATGTTTTATTAGTAACTTTTGTGGTATAGCTACAAGGAGACAGCCTTTTCCATAGCACAACAATACGTTGCAGCACAGTACTTTCATCATCACAACAATAAGCGTAATAACTAAGATATCTCTACGCAAAGCATTTCACTTTTGTTTATCATGAGGTAAGTACATTGGCTTCTGCAGAACTTAGCTTTCAGAGGACGATAACTACGACACTTCCACACAGATTATGTTGCAACAAGACGCACATTTAGCGCTACAGTACACGTATTTGAGTGATTAATTTTGTACTTGAAACATTTATTTTTAAAGATTTTTTAATTACAAAGAAAGTTTTCCGTGATACATTTCATTCCATTGCTGTAATTTGTAACACCTGAGGGCATAATTACATTTATCCTCAGGGGGGTACATGCTTACTTTGTGTACCATGTGTTTGGCAAGCACAAGGAACCCTAGCTAATATGGTATTTGCTTATACAACTTTACATATCGGTACCATATTTCTCTAACACACAAATTACGCAGCTATCTGATCATTTAACTGAGAGATAAACATTTTTTTACTACGTCAGTGACAGATGTTTACGTAATTACACAGCTGGATAACTTCACACTTATGAAACTGTATTTTGTCTGTACTTTGTGAAACTGTTCATATTTTTTCGGAACCATTGTGATACTATGAGAGCTTTGAATGATGTATTTGGTAAAGGGATTATGATTTTTAAAGTACGTTTGAGGCAGATGACACTTTTGACATGAGCAGAGAATATTTTTTAATTATTGGAGGAAGCTACGACGATTTTGAGATTTGACTGAGGTGTTATGATGTTATTTTTACGACGACGATGTGTATTATGCTGCTGAGGTATGTTTACGATTAATAGGCTGAGGCTACTATATGAGTTATTTGATTATGCTTCATATTTATAATGACGAAATATTGACGAGTGTCGATGGATACGTATATGTGTAATAAGGTAAGGAGTAATGAATAGTGGGTAGGGACTCTTGACTTGTGAAAAAGGATGTTGGAAACCAAGAATCGTACTTTAAGAGTTATGACATGTGTGAATCATGTGTGAATGTATCACAATGCCACTGAACATTTTTTGGACACTGTTATATTCATAGGATTTTGTTTCTACAGATTTGCAACGCTAATTCTTGACCTGTGAAGTATTTTTATGTGAGACTGTCACTTTAGCGAAAATTGCTGTCGTAAATATTTCCGTAGGAAAGTTAAGTGACCACCTGCACGTAATGCGTCGCGGGCACCCAGCTGTGTCAGACGCCTGGAGAAAAAGTCATTAGCGCGTGCCTTTCAGAGCACAGGAAGAAAAAAAAAAAAGAAAGGGAAGGCCATTATTCTGGCCATTGTCATTCCTTTAGAGAAAGCATCGCAAAAACGACACGGTCGAACTTGAAAACATATGATTACACTAGCTCTTAATTTACGATATTTACTGAAATGCCTAATAAAATGACAAGCAATATTTTTACATCTGCACACCTGATTATGACAAGCGTCTTTCTATGAGAGTTGAGAGAATTTCTACTAACTTACGAAATGTCACATGACTACTGAATGATATTTTTATGCTTTGCTTTTCATAGTTGCTTATTTCATTTGACATCTGTTTTCCAGCTGTGTTGCAGCATTGCTTTTATAAAATAAAATGCATTTGCTAATGTGAACACTTTCTGTCAACAGATCTATTAAATAATTATTTTATGATCCACATTCTTTAAAAAAGGAGCACTTGGAAAGGAAAGAACAATAAGAAGGAACTAGTAACTGCATTCATAATTTTCTTTTCAAGTAATTGGTAACTTTTTGGTAGAATAACTTCTTGTGGTGCACCACTTTAATTACATAGACATTAAGATGTGAATATACATTTCCCTTATCTGCATTGTTGTTTAGTGTAATATTTTTTCTGCTTACGCTATGTCATGTTTAGGTATAAGTTGCTGCTGTTTGCCAGGCATAGTGTTATTGAATTTGACTTTTGCTCATTTATGCTGCTAGCTTTGCCAATTTGCATTTTTTGCATTGCTGTTTGTGTTGATTTGTTATGTGATGCTGCATTGCCTCGTCCCTTAGTTTAGCATCTGAGCTCAGTAGATTTAAGTTAGCTTAAGAGGGGGCAGCCTCTAAGAGAATGAGTTGCGATGAATTGGAAGAAATGCATTGAGAAAACAGGTTTAGGTAGGATTTTCTTGGAAATAAATGTTGAGGTAAGAAATGTATGAACATATAAATACAGAAAGCATGCTTAGATAGAATTTTTTGGGTGGAAACAAAGGATGAAATAAGAGGAAAGATATATGAAGTTTTGGGTTGGACTGCAGTACCACATGTTACACTGAAAACGAACCCTGTCCTTTCCTATTGGTGTTATCCCACTATGTGTTTGTGTACCCTTGTGTATTTGTTTTCTTCCTGTCTCTGTGTAGTTTCATAGAATTTTTTTCTTTTAATATTAAGCTACATTCACTATGAGGAGGAATACTGTTATCCTCAAATATAAGTTGCATTAATAATATGTTATTTTCTTTGTAAAGTTGTTTACAATTCTGTTCTGTTTCAATGTTCATGTGTGAAATTAATGTTTCGAAAACTATTCTCATTATTTTATGTATGTACTTATGTCACTATTTTTGTAACACTGATGTATATGTTTATTTCTATTCTTTTGTAAAGCCTGTACTACAAAGGTTATCTGTATTATTATGTTTTTAATGATGTATTTTGTACCTTTGTAATTGTATTCTTATGTTATAAAATTGTAATTGTCACCAGTTCATGACATTATTAACTTGTTAGTTACATTTCACTGCACACGTTTCTGTTGGTCATAGTATGTGGACAATATGTGAGAAGTAGGGACTGTTAGTGTTTGCACGTGTGTTAATAACTCAGCAAGGGACTGGATAACAGCATTGCTGGTTCTAAGGACAATTTCAAAAACTTTGTGAGTGCACAAGTGGTGGTTTATGGACTTGCTATATTATCCGCAAGACTCTTCAATGGTGATTGTGCACCTGCACAGTCACAACAGATGGCTGCTGGCCATCTCTACAAGGACTACAGTGGGTCTGCATCTTTGATGGCCCACCAATACCGTAATCTCTACAAGGACTACAGTGGGTCTGCACCTCTGGTGGCCCACCAATACCACAATCTCTACCAGGACTCCAGTGGGTCTGCTCTGTGATGACCTACCTACCAATATTCTTCAAAACTTCGAATGACTCTGCTGTGGGTTTGCTCCATTGTGGCCCATTACCTGTCAGCATGTCAAGAGTCAGCACTGTCTTTCCATTGGAAGGACAACACTACTTCTTCAAGACTGCATGGAAGTCCACTACTTCTGTGTGCATTGTCTTTTACTGCTCAGACTTTGAGAAAAGAAACGGCAGTTTCACTGTGATGAACAATGTGGACTGTCTTTATGGACTGTGAGAAATTTTTAGCTTTTGACCAACAATGTATCAATAAGTGTGCGCATTTTATATCTTTGTTACTGTAATTGTGAAAAATTTTTGTCAAATCTGTATTGGCCAGTGCCCAACACCATTTGTAAAAATTTTTGTGGGGAGCATGGGGGCTATGTAAGTAGGCTGTTTATGTTTTCTCTATGTAAGTAGGCTGTTTATGTTTTCTCTATGTAAGTAGGCTGTTTATGTTTTCTCTATGTAAGTAGGCTGTTTATGTTTTCTCTATGTAAGTAGGCTGTTTATGTTTTCTTATTGGCAACGTTACGTAGCGCTCAATATGAAAATCACTGGCTGTGCTGTGTGCAGTCTGTGGCTAGTTTGCATTGTTGTCTGCCATTGTAGTGTTGGGCAGCGGCAGCTGGCTGTGAACAGCGCGTAGCGTTGTGCAGTTGGAGGTGAGCCGCCAGCAGTGGTGGATGTGGGGAGAGAGATGGCGGAGGTTTGTAATTTGTCATGAACTGATATATATATTATGACTTGTGATGATATCAAGGTAAATACATTGTTCGTTCTCTATTAATATCTTTCATTTGCTAACTATCCCTATCAGTAGTTAGTGCCTTCCATAGTTTGAATCTTTTATTTAGCTGGCAGTAGTGGCGCTCGCTGTATTGCAGTAGCTTGAGCAGCGAAGATTTTTGTGAGGTAAGTGATTTGTGAAAGGTATAGTTAAATGTTAGTCAGGGCCATTCTTTTGTAGAGAATTCTGAAAGTCAGATTGCGTTGCGCTAAAAATATTGTGTGTCAGGTTAAGCACAGTCGTGTAAGAATTGTTCAAAGGGGACGTTTCACATGGTTTGGTGCTTCGACGACCAATCCACCTGTCATGAAATATGCTATTCAATACCGCTTCAACCGCACTCTAGCTATATGCCGATTATCCGCCATGTTGCAAGGACATCGCCATTCTGTTCATGCAGTGAAACATCTTGTAGTAACATCGATAGAACATTACGTAGGAAATCAGTATACACTGCACCATTTAGATTCCATCGATAAAATGGGGGCCAATTATCCTTCCTCCCATAATGCCGCACCATACATTAACCCGCCAAGGTCGCTGATGTTCCACTTGTCGCAGCCATCGTGGATTTTCCGTTGCCCAATAGTGCATATTATGCCGGTTTACGTTACCGCTTTTGGTGAATGACGCTTCGTCGCTAAATAGAACGCGTGCAAAAAATCTGTCATCGTCCCGTAATTTCTCTTGTGCCCAGTGGCAGAACTGTACACGACGTTCAAAGTCGTTGTCATGCAATTCCTGGTGCATAGAAATATGGTACGGATGCAATCGACGTTGATGTAGCATTCTCAACACCGAAGTTTTTGAGATTCCCAATTCTCGCGCAATTTGTCTGCTACTGATGTGCGGATTAGCCGCGACAGCAGCTAAAACACCTACTTGGGCATCATCATTTGATGCAGGTCGTAGCTGACGTTTCACATGCGGCTGAACACTTCCTGTTTCCTTAAATAACTTAACTATCCGGCGAACGGTCCGGACAGTTGGATGATGTCGTCCAGGATACCGAGTAGTATACATAGCACACGCCCATTGGGCATTTTGATCACAATAGCCATACATGAACACGATATCGATATTTTCCGCAAATGGTAAACGGTCCATTTTAACACGGATAATGTATCACGAAGCAAATACCGTCCACACTGGCGGAATGTTACGTGATACCACGTACTTATACGTTTGTGACTATTACAGCACCATCTATCACAAAGCGAAAAAAGTGGTCCAACTAAAACATTCATATTTCTTTACGTCCTACACGAATATTTAATAAAAACTGGGAGTTCCTATTTAAAAAAACGCAGTTGATATCCGTTTGACCTATGGCAGTGCCATCTAACGGGCCAACCATAGCGCCATCTGGTTTCCCCCTTTAAGCTAGACGAGTTTCGTTCTTTGTAGTTTTTCGTTCGATGCTTATTTCGTGAGATATTTGGCCCGGTCACTATCAATGGACCACCATATATATATGTGACTTTTGAACACTATTAAGGGAAATACATTGTTTGTTCGCTATCAAAATCTCTCATTTGCTAACTATGCCTATCAGTAGTTAGTGCCTTCAGTAGTTAGAATTTTTCCTGTAGCTGGCGGTACTGGCGCTCGCTGTATTGCAGTAGTTCGAGTAACGAAGATTTTTGTGAGGTAAGTGATGCATGAAGGGTATAGGTTATTGTTATTCAGGGCTATTCTTTTGTAGGGATTATTAAAAGTCAGATTGAGTTGCGCTAAAATATTGTGTGTCAGTTTAGAAATGATGAGAATAAGTAAAGAGAAAACTGTCTGAGTACGTTCAGTTTCACTTTGGAGTTTGAAAACCAAGTAACGTAGAAGTTTTACCAGGACAGTCATTCTCTACTTTCAAAGGGTAAGTTTCAATATCTTTCATTCCCATATTTGCTGGAAGTCTTGTTTCCCGTTTTCTTCTATCTTCCACCATGTACTTCGAGTTATAGGACGTTTGCGACCAGGTTTGACTTACAGGCTTGCTAGTCATCTGAAAACGTACTGGATGAAACAAAATACGCAGTGTGAAGCGTCACGGCATGATTCCTCAAATGTTAACTGTACAAAAAATGTCTATCGCAAAATTTCGTCCCTTGCAGAGGTCCGGTAGAAAATGGAAGTCAAAGCAAGGTAATCTGGCAACACTGTGATCTCGCGTACGACAAGTATATTCATTCAATACTCTGTAGCTGTTCTGTCCAGATGTAGTGGGTGGAATATTTTAGTTTGCGAGTTCAGTAGCGGGTCTAGGTGTGATTATCTTAATTATACTGCAATATATGGTGCCTGGCATTACACAGCAATTGCAGAGGGTCTTATAGCAAAGGCATCCAATTATTTAGCAGTAAGACAAAAATGACGACTACAATCGTTTTCATTACACCACTTTTTAGCGAAGAGTTCAGAGGAACATGGTCCAGCAAGTCGCCAAATGTTTGAAGATGCATTAAAGTTGATTTGAGCATATGCTCTGAAGGCTATATATGTTTTGTGAACGACATGTGGACCCTGAAAGTGTATTTAAATTATTATAACTGGCCACTCTTAGAGAATGTAGTACGTATGTTTAACGCCGTCATATTGATAAGTTTTGTAATTATTCCTGCGCTATGTCAGATAATTTTACTCGTCATGAATATTTATGACATGTCCAATCATTAATTCTAGTGTTCAACATTATAAAAAAAGTTTCTTTGCGTGGCCATCTTCCACAGCAGCTGTTAAAATCAATTTTTATAAGATAAGGAGAGAATAGAAGCTTTTGAAATTTTGTGCTACAGGGGGTGCCGTAGATTAGATGGGTAGATCACATAACTATTGAGAAGGTACTGAATAGAAATGGGGAGGAAAGAACTTCGTGGCACAACCTGACTAGAAGAAAGGATCGGTTGGTGGGACACATTCTGAGACATCAAGGGAACACCCACTTGGTATTTGAGCGAAGTGTGTGTGGGGCGAAGAGGGGGGGGGGGGGGTTCTAAAAATCGTAGAGGGGGACCAACAGATAAATATACCAAGCAGATTCAGAAGGATGTAGACTGAGGTAGTTATTCGGAGGTTAAGAAGCTTGCACTAGATAGAGTAACATGCAGAGCTACATCAAACCAGTCTTCGGGCTGAAGACAACAACAAGATTACTGCATGTAATTAAAGATAATTTTACATCAGACACCTTTCAGCTTCACTTGCAAAGCATCTTCTGTGAGTCATTGGTATTTCTGCCTTCTCCAAACCAACGGTTGAGAGTCAGCAGCCAATTTCTTTTCACAAAATGTTGAAGATCATCTTCAAGGCTTTCGGCATTCCATGCCAATTTCGTAGCGACCTCATACAGCTGCTCGTCTGCGAAGAACCTCACAGCGCTACAGGCTATTTGTTTGTCAGATGCACGCATTATCTTATCAACGCTATGCAGACACCGCCATGTAGTGCTCAACGGAGCACTAGGTGTACTAGAGTCGGACCCGCCAGTACAAAAGGTGGGGGGGAATATTGTGTCGTCGAAAGAGAAGCGGTAACATCAGAATGAGTCGGTAAGGAAAGCTCAGTGGCCTCGAATATGGACGACACACCGCACGTCACCAAAGCAACAGATCCCTCAGGGGCATTCCAGCCTTTCTAACGATGTTCAAGGCGACTGCTGTCGAGGTGATTTTGAAGTGGAAACGTGAAGGAACAATCACAGCTAAAGCGAATCGAAGCAGACCTGATGTACTAATGAACAGAGACCACTAAGGAAAGTTGTAAAAACGGCATGAAATCAGCGGAAGGACTCACTCGTGAGTTCCAAAAGTGATACCAGCAGCTCAGTTAGCACAACGCCTTTACGTAGGGAGTTCAAAAGAATGCGGCACAGTGGTCGAGCAACTCCTCTCAAGCCACACATTTCTGTGGCTAAGCGATGCTTGAAGTGGCGTGAAGAGCGACGCCAGTGGTCAGTGGATGCGTGGAAACGAGTGATTTCGAGGGGTGAATCACGCTGTACCCTGAAGCTATCCGAGGGAGGGTTTGAGTTTGGTGGATACCTGAAGAACGTTACGTGCCATCACGTGCAGTACTACTGTGCAGGCCGGCTGCTGTCCCCGAGCGGTTCTAGGCGCTTCAGTCTGGAACCGTGCTGCTTATACGGTCGCAGGTTCCAATCCTGCCTCGGGCATGGATGTGTGTGGTGTCCTTAGGTTTAAATAGGTCTAAGTCAGGGTGACTGATGACGTCAGATGTTGATACGCCCGCTAAATCGGCTGGGCAGAACAGGTAATTAGGATTGTGGAAAGGACCAAAAACGGTCAGAGTCAGTTTCACCTTCTAGTTGTAATTTATTGTAATTTAATAACACTTTTACAACCAAAGCGGCACATAGCAGTTCCTTCACCGAATTCAATTCTTTCACGGCTGAAGGCCTCCCAACAATAAATCTTAACAAATCAACAAGATAAAAATCCAATTAAGATAGCGACAAAATAATTAAGAAAAATCGCAGCAAAGCAGACAAAACAAACATATGCAAGATGCAATACGAAAGGCTGAAGGCCACAATTAAGTTTCAAAATTTTAGAATATATTACCATAGACTTTTAAAGGCAGAAGGCCGCAATGTTTAAGCTTAAAAGATAAATTTAAGGATTAATTTCGCAAAATTATTAAGAAAAAATAAAATAACCATAAGCCTTAAATTTTATGTAGCTGAAAACAGATAATTAAACACCGGTGGCACTCAGAAGCCTCCAGGGAGGTCGGTCTGCCTTCGTTCACTTAGACGAGACAGGTGGTGAGCCCAACTACACTTCATCCGTCGGAACCCAACCAGGGGACAGCCACTGAACGACCGACACAACGACTTGCTTCCCATCAATCAGCACATGAGAAGTCAAACAGAAAAGGTTACAAACGTGATAATCCACAATGGCGTATGTATTAGCTGTCAAAATTACACACCATGTTGGACAGCGACAACGGGTGAGGAAAGGACGCTATCTGAAATTATGTTAGTGGCCAGGGCAGGTAACCGGAACACTAACGCCACAAGGCTGAAAATTCCACTGGTGTACTCGAATTGTAGTCAACTAAAATAGTTAATTGCACCGCATGGCGGCTAAATTTCAGCAATAGAAACACTCAGTGTTGCTCACAGGTAAACCTCCCCAACAGCGAACCACTGAAACGAACCACACAACATGAATGGACGTGGCTTGGGTAGTTGAAACCACTACTCAACCATGACGTATTGGGTCGGTGAACCACGACGCTCGTAGCGATCTGACAGCTCCACACACGCTCCGACACTACGCAGGGGCTGCCAGCGGTCCCAGCCGACTGCACCGCGCGGAGATAACTTCCCTGGTCTGCAGCAACCGACCGACTGACTGCTGGTCCTTCAGCGACTGCTGCTCCGTTGCGACTGCGCTGCTGGTGCTTCTCCCCCTCACTTCCAGACACACGACGGCGGAAATACTGGCTCGGACCCAACTTTGCAGAGGAAACTTGCCCACTGGCTAACCGACATCCCTCCACCAGGAAAGGGCCGACCCAAGTTCCACAAGATGGTAATTGAAGGGGTCCAGAAGCGCTCAAAGAACCAGTTACACGTCGCCTGATGAGACAACCGACTTCTCAGATCCAGTACGCCGACTACAATTAAAATAACTTGCCAATCAAAATCACACAAACTACACACACAACCTGACAAACACTTACACGAAGACCTGAACGATACGCAACAGTAACTAAGCACACACGAAGACAAATCGAGAGTCGATGCACACACACACAGCCGACTCATGAACGATCGGCGAGCCAAAACGCGTCGTCCGGTAGGACGACCGACCGACGATCCACCAAGACCGTGGTCCGGCTCAAGTGATGCGTGGCGGCAATGGTCGGGCGAGCCATGCCGACGCAGACCTCACTGCTGCTCCACCCGACTGCACTTGTGCCGCATTGCAACTCTCCTACTGGCAGGTCCGGACTGCAGACGACTTCCAACTGACTGGCAGACCCGAACTCACGACCCGTACTCGCCACCGGACCTCGTCTATGACAGACAACGACTGGGAATTAATAGCAATCAAGCAAAGATACTACGAGAGGGGATGTATCGATACACGCTGCTAGTGCTGGTCACGGTCAGGCAAAGAAGCAACTCAGTGACAGTAGTAATTTTATTTAACGTAGTGAATGGTTCAAATGGCTCTGAGCAGTATGGGACTTAACTTCTGAGGTCATCAGTCCCCTAGAACTTAGAACTAATTAAACCTAAGTAAGCTAAAGACATCACACACATCCATGCCCGAGGCAGGATTCGAACCCTCGACCGTAGCGGTCGCGCGGTTCCAGACTGTAGCGCCTAGAACCGCTCGGCCACACCGGCCGGCTTTAACGTAGTGAGGTTGAAGTACTTTAAAAATAGGGTGTAAAATACATGATGGCAGGAACATGAGTCACGCACGGCTCAGATGTTAAGTCCCAGTTCTTGGAGCCATTTGAACCACTTGAACCACTGTGAAAGGGGAGGTGGCGTTACGGTACTGGGATGTTTTCCGTAATTAGGATGTGGTCCCCTTATTACGCGTAAGAAAATGCTAAATGGGGAACCATATGAACACATTTCACGCCACTGTAGAGGTACAGCTCGAAGATGATGATTGTTTGTATCACTATGATAATGCATCCTTCATAAAGTAGTATCTGCGAAACAATGTTTTGTGGACAGTAATACTTCTGAAACAGACTAGCCTGCCCAGAGTCCAGGTATGAAAGCGGTGGAAGACCTGTGGTATGAATTAGAACGCCGAGACACTCAGATGTATCACTGAAAGCACGTCCAGGAGTGTTCAAGCCGTCATAATGGCGAAGAGTGGATAAACTGCACATTAATGCCCAGACATAGGGGTGCGGATATTTTTGATGAATGTGAAGGACAGTGCTCCTGTCGCACTGCTGTGTGAAAACGGGTCGCTATGTTCGCTTTAGGCGACGTCTGGCCACTAAGAGCGGCGTACTAAGTTTGCTGCGAATCCTTTAACCAAATCTCCTATCTTCCCCGGACACTTCGGATCCGCGTGTTTTATTAGGCGACGGAGGAACACTGTATCAAGGGCCTAGGAGCACGTTGCTGTATCGAGGGCATTCTGAATGTCGAGCGGCGCCACACTAACCTGACCTGCACTGTTATTTAACGCTATGTTGATCTTACGAATGAACAGAGCAAATAGTGTTGCATATGATCAGTATTCGCGGCATCCGCGTCGATTCCCGAAGAGTGTTAATAAGACTCTTCATAAGCAAAAAAATGTATAAGTAGGAACTAGTCGGTCAGTTACACGTCCAGCCGCATTCATCTGAACACCTACCAACACCTACCAAAAGCCTCTTGCAGTGGGGACGTGCAGCAAGAGAGTCAGTGAGGTTCTGGAAGGTTCTGGAGGCATGGCGACTCCAGTGCTGTGACCTGCTGCTCTAGGTTTCATGTCTCAGAACCCATGGAGCGAACAGCGCGATCGAGGTGGTCCCACATATTCTTAATTCGTTTTAAATCCGGGGGTCTGGCGGCCAGGGGTGCATCCGACCCAGCCGAGAATCGAACCCGGGCCCTTAGGATTGACATTCCATCGCGCTGACCAGTCAGCTATCTGGGGGGGGGGGGGGGGGGGGGAGACAGTTTTGCCATGTAGAGTCTACTTAAACCATAGTGCCGTGCGAACAGTTTACAGATTTAGCCTTTCGGAAATGCTTCCATCGTTGGAAGCCAATGATAATACCCTTTTGGAGTCCAGATAAATCGCTCTGTTTCCGCATTACGACAATAAATGCACTGATTTCCGCATTTCCCCTCCGCTGCTAGTGCTGCCGCCCGTCGTCTGTGAGTGGTTATCGCACAGTGCCATCAAACACAGGCGGTGGTCACATTAATGAGACTGGATCGCGTAGAACCTGTCAGACCAGCTGATGTCATATTATGCCTCTTAGACTACCCCTGTTAGAGAAAGGATAAGGAAATCCATCATAAATGACATAAGCAACTGCACGAGCTCGATGAATAATGCTTACAAAGTCCTGTCTTCTGTGTAGTTTAGATAAATCCATGAGAAGCAATGGTTGAGCAATTGTAGCAGTTCGTAAAGGAAATAGTTTTTCGTCCTCTTTTCAGATTTTCGTATGAGAGCACGCCAGGGTCGATCCTTTAGAAATACAGCGACTTTCGCGGCTTGTGCGGCGAGTCCATGCCACGACAGCGCGAGATACTAGAGCGACACAAGTGTCCTCGCCTGGGATCAAGTCCATTCCAAACCGAGGAAGTGTTTTCATAATACAGCCTGCGCGACGTGCTTGCTTGGCCACGTGCTAATCGAAAGAGTAGGAAACGAGACTCTTGTTCTCTGTCCGAAGCTATCCTTCGCAAGCTATTCCTCAGAATGCCACCCCATCATCGACCAGACACCAGCCATTCCCCGGCACAACGGCTGCGCGGTGAGGCGTCACTGGTGATCGCATTCGTCTGAAAAAAATAGTCACTATCGCCACAGACTGCCCCCACATAGTTTGGTAAACAACAAACTTTTCCACTCACGGATGGTAAAAGGTTAGGTTCCGCTATGTTAGGGTTAGCTGATTGGCACTTACTGAACTTCATTTGGAAGTACAGAGCAACTTCTCGTTTCTCTCGCCTGATTAGCCGACCGGTGGTTGATCGTACAGAGCAAGATATGCTTTTTTTCTGAGATGGGAAACACGAAAATCAATACTTTGCGAAACTTCGAGCGGAGCACAAGAGGCGCTGGCGCTGAGTCTTCAGTCTTGACAGCCCATCCTAAGTGACGAGAACCTCGAGTCTCTTTTGCAGCGACGTCCGTCGTCTGTGAAGCTCCATCTACTCTACGATCGCGGGTGTTAAATTTGATAAGCGCTAAGTACACTCTAAGAGAAAAAAAAAGATGCAACACGAAGGAATTATGCGGATGGGACGGAAATCGGTAGATATTATGTACATATACAGACAAAGATTACAGTTTCAGAAATATTGGATGATTTATTGGATAGACAGAGGTTCACAAATTGGGTGATTCAGTAACGCGTTCTGAGGTGTGGGGTTGATCTGTTATTATGTTATTCTGCGCAACGGATTAATGTGAGATGTACCCTTTACCCTGTGGCTCCTGCAAGATGCAATTTCCACCACTACACTACTACAGAAGTCAGACAGACGCTCCTAACGTTCTAAAGAGAAATGCCAGAAAAACTTTCAGCAATAAATATCTTCTGGAGTCGTCCGCTGTAAGGACATGACACAAAAATTCACAAAATTTCTTACGTAACTAGTACTTGGGTACTGGAGTAGTGCTAGTTAGTGTAAGAAAAACGTGAAACTAACAAAAGTTACTATTTATTTTGCAAAAATTCTGAGAAATCACAATGGCACTTTTAGTTATGAATTGAACAAGTTGTATCCTGGTTCTTTTCGTAATGTGAAGTTACCTCTCAAGGATAGGATTCGCTAATGAAATTTCTATACAAAGTTTAAGATGGTTGTTGACTTGGCAGAATGGCTGAGAGGCACGCCTACTGTGTTTGATACACACACTACATAGTATCTGACTCGCAAAGCGTTCTTAAAAACATTCAGTACAGTCGATGGAAGAAAACGACCAACAGTTATATCTTGGATGTGATATCTGAATATATTCGCAGCACACGCACGGGCCGGACGATCCATTTGTTGTGGGTACCTTCCCACTCTGGTATCCTCTATAATGATGAAGTTGATGCATTAGCCAAACAAGCGGCAACGTTAGGCACC
Organism: Schistocerca americana; assembly: GCF_021461395.2. Classification (NCBI taxonomy): domain Eukaryota; kingdom Metazoa; phylum Arthropoda; class Insecta; order Orthoptera; family Acrididae; genus Schistocerca; species Schistocerca americana. Next base: position 85,456,037 of record NC_060125.1, on the reverse strand, counting down.
GTCCTGGATCTGCACCTTCCTTATACAGACTACTTGCGTGCGGTCAAGGATCACGCAAGACAACAATGGCAGGAAATGTGGAACGTTTCTCAACAGACAAAAGGCGGTTATTACGCATTGCTACAACCTCGGATTCCTCCACAGCCGTGGTTCATGAGGACACATCTGGACCGATCCACGATTTCTACCATCATAAGACTCTGCTTCAATCATGCCTCTTTCCCACAACATCTACATCGGATCAACGTTTACAGTTCACCAGCATGTGAGTGTAATCCTGAGTCGGAAGCTGATGTCAACCACATCTTATTTATGTGCCCCAAATATGACCGTAAACAGTTGGTCTTTTCGAAGACATTGCTGAGTATGTGCTACCATCTTCCTCAATCAGCTTCTTCTGTTTTGTGTACTAAAGACGTTCGTCTATATAAAGTGATCGTTAACTTCATCAAGAGTACTGGTCACAATCTGTAGGTTTTAATGGTGTACATCAATTATAAATATGTCTTGCTGATGAAGATATTTCAGAATTGGTGTGAATTGTAAGCCAAGACACTTTTAATTATTTTCCGATTCAATTCAATTCAATTTTTAAAACAGTATATACAAAACTGTAACAGTTAAGCTTTTTATTCTTGTAAATATGCATTTCTGTATTTTTTTATTCAATTATGTGTACATTGTCACTAAGTGTTGCCGATGGCCAAATTGAGTACACACTCAAAGGCCAAATAAAATAAAAAAAAAAGGTTGATCCGAACGACAGACATACTAGCACTCCGAACGACAGACAGACACTAACTGGCGCACAAATGCGAACGAGAGACAGACTAGCAACTGCTGACGAGTGACTGCCCCAGACTCACTCCAACTGACAAACTGCCCATAGCGAGCTCATAGCGCCCCTTAAATGCACGTGAACAGGCTACCTTTCCCCTTTCCCACCAGAGGGAGACACCAAAGCTGCGATTGCCACAGCGGCGCCACCGCCAGAAACTGCATCACACTACGCGCTGCGGCGCGCTCTTCAAATCAGCAATTTTTACCACGGCTCAATACCCTCGTATCGACACATCCCATGTTTTCTATCCTTGCCAGCTGCGGCGTGAAATTTGCGCTGCAGCGTCACACATTGATCCATCGGCCACCAAAGTTTAGAACTTCGCATTTTCCGTCGATACATGTATTTATGAATTTGCGTCATCTTGTTTCACGTCTCTCTCTCTTTTTTTTCCTAAATGTAGAACGCTGGGCCTAAGCTCAGTTTTTCAAGCTACACGGAAATTGCAGAAGTGCGCGTTTCACTTAGTTTCATTTCGATAATTCGATTAGCCGCTTCTCTTTAACACAGTGTTGATCACAATTTGTGACAGCTTATCCACTTCCGAGCAGGTGCAATTTCACCTCATGCATAGTGAACTACAATTTCTGTAGACCAGTATGTTGTTGTTGCAGTCTTCAGTCCTGAGACTGGTTTGATGCAGCTCTCCATGCTACTCTATCCTGTGCAAGCTTTTTCATCTCCCAGTACCTACTGCAGCCTACATCCTTCTGAATCTGCTTAGCGTATTGATCTCTTGGTCTCCCTCTACGATTTTTACCCTCCACGCTGCCCTCCAATACTAAATTGGTGCTCCCTTGATGCCTCAGAACATGTCCTACCAACCGATCCCTTCTTCTGGTCAAGTTGTGCCACAAACTTCTCTTCTCCCCAATCCTATTCAATACTTCCTCATTAGTTATGTGATCTATCCATCTAATCTTCAGCATTCTTCTGTAGCACCACATTTCGAAAGCTTCTATTCCCTTCTTGTCCAAACTATTTATCATCCATGTTTCACTTCCATACATGGCTACACTCCATACGAATACTTTCAGAAATGACTTCCTGACACTTAAATCAATACTGGATGTTAACAAATTTCTCTTCTTCCGAAACGCTTTCCTTGCCATTGCCAGCCTACATTTTATACCCTCTCTACTTCGACCATCATCAGTTATTTTGCTCCCCAAATAGCAAAACTCCTTTACTACTTTAAGTGCCTCATTTCCTAATCTAATTCCCTCAGCATCACCCGACTTAATTAGACTACATTCCATTATCCTTGTTTTGCTTTTGTTGATGTTCATCTTATATCCTCCTTTCAAGACACTGTCCATTCCATTCAACTGCTCTTCCAAGTCCTTTGCTGTCTCTGACAGAATTACAATGTCATCGGCGAACCTCAAAGTTTTTACTTCTTCTCCATGAATTTTAATACCTACTCCGAATTTTTCTTTTGTTTCCTTTACTGCTTGCTCAATATACAGATTGAACAACATCGGGGAGAGGCTACAACCCTGTCTTACTCCCTTCCCAACCACTGCTTCCCTTTCATGTCCCTCGACTCTTATAACTGCCATCTGGTTTCTGTACAAATTGTAAATAGCCTTTCGCTCCCTGTATTTTACCCCCGCCACCTTTAGAATTTGAAAGAGAGTATTCCAGTCAACATTGTTAAAAGCTTTCTCTAAGTCTACAAATGCTAGAAACGTAGTAGACCAGTATAATAAAAGTAATTGCTTTTTTCCAGGCAGGTCACCCGGTTTTTGGCCGCACACATTCCAAGTGATATCTACAGGGTTGCCCAAAAAGTAATGCAGTGCATTTTTTTCTTTTACAGTTCTTTATTGAACATAATGAGAATTACACGAAAGAGTAGTGTTTTATCTACACATCCCGTTCTACGGCCTTCTTCCAGCGCGAAACAAGGGCGTATATGCCCTGTCGGTACCAATCCTTGTCCTGGTGGCAGAGCCAGTGCTTCGTCCTCAAAATGTCTTCCACGAATGACATCATGTAATGAATGACAAGATCAGCTCGCTGCGACATGTCTGGTGTGACAGCTGTGGATGGTCTCTGCTGCAGATCGTGGAGCCTGCCGAACCTCCTTCTGATGACATTACGCTCCGTGCCCAGCGACTAACTGAACTTCTGTCGACAGCAGATGCCCCACAGACTTTGCACAAGCGTTTGTGAATATTCCCCACAGTTTCTTTCTCTGCAGTGAGAAATTCGATGACGGAACGTTGCTTGTAACGTACATAATCTACAGATGCCATTTTGAAATTGTCCTGCAGCTACACTATCTGTCGGAAGTGACAGAAACCTGGCGCACTTCAAATAATACACACGTAGCATTTCGCATTCGTAGCATTGATTTCGCATGAGGAAAAAAGGCGGTGCATTACTTTCTGGGCAACCCTCGTATTGTTCTATGTTGCAAGTTTTCTTTGCAGCCCAGCCACTAATGTTGCTTGTCCATTTCTTAATTTGAGGATGTTAATTCGTATTCAGATGTCTCTTTGTGACAATGTGACGTTTATAAGAAATATTAAATAATCTAATGTGTCCTGTACTTTTAGTTTCCTTTAAATAATTACAATCAGTAAGCAGACCTCATTCCAACTCTAGAATGTACTGACTTGTGGCTGACTAGCTACACTGTTAATACGCTACCCAATGCTATAGTGCACTGCAGACCTGCAACACGAGGAAGCATAACAAATAACGAAATTTTCCTTACTTCTCCCATCCAGTATAGTAGGGAGAATATATGAATAAATTTGTAGATGATTTGAGGGCTACTTTTTTTTCGGAACAGCGCGAAAACAATCCCGATTACCGAATGTTATGCGCCCAAGTTACAGGCATTTTTTTTGCATTTATTTATGAACATAACATTATTACAACAATAAATGTACAGAAAAATGTAATTGTGAATAGCTGGTCAATATTTCACATAGTCGAAATCCTTTAAGAACAGAAATAAATACAACTGACATGTGTGACAAGTTAGGTACAGAAAGCTTTTAGTAACAATACCAAAAAAAAGCAGTATGTGTTGTGAAATGTAAACAAAATGTAAATAAGTTGATGAGGTAAGAAACTAATAGAAAATGGAAAACACAAATGAGGAAAGAGAAACAAATGGGATACTTCTAACTGTAAGTGAAGCGTCCTCAGATATCCGTACAATAACGAAACTGATAAAGTGTTGACAAAATGCTCGCGGTACTGCGGTGAACGGTGCAATCGTTGATGACATTCCCACAGGTAGGCCATGCACTGCACGGCGTCCCTGAGTTGTAACTCAAGAATGGCGTAGATAATATGTCCCAGTAGCCAGTCCACGACGTTGCACTTTGTTTTTGGGTGCAGTTTAAAGCCAGGAAAGAGAATCCACATTGGTGCCACACTGGAAGGAGTACTCTAGAGGTTGATAAGCCCCACCATCAATCGGCACTATTCCCACACTCCCCACACGTAGCGGCACGTTATACGGTGGTCTCTGGTGTCGGCACCTCCACACTGGTTGCACTCGTTCGTCTGGCTGAGGTGAATGTCTGCTAGACGCTGCTTAGTTGGAAAGGTGTCACCGACGACTCAGTACCACAAAGAACTGATGTCCGACGGCAGAAATGGGTTGTTAATATTAGCCCATACCTGCTTCCAGACGACCGTTGGCATCCGTATTTCCAGTTTATGCGCTGATGGACAGCCTAGGAGAGCCTCATAGATCCGTCGAGCCGACGTAAATCGTCGCCAGCCACGGTGCGCCATACTTTACCCGTGCCGGACGCGCGGGTCACGTGGGGGACTAGGTTCGGCTTCTCTCGGCTATGCTCGTTGCTTCCCGATAGTATCGGGTACAGCGCGAGCTTTCATTGGAGGGTTGCGGTGTGGCATTTTTCGGCCGGCACAACTGTCTTCAGTTCGGTACAATCGTAGTGCCAGCGCAGTTTGTCCTTCGCTGTTTGTTCGAGGTATGAAACATGATCACACGTCCAGTGGCTGTTTACTCGAAAAGAGGCGGTCTAGTGATCTATCGTCACTAGCCTTTAAAAATGAATGGTGTGATGTCACCGCCAGACACCACACTTGCTAGGTGGTAGCTTTAAATCGGCCGCGGTCCATTAGTACATGTCGGACCCGCGTGTCGCCACTGTTAGTGATCTCAGACCGAGCGCCACCACACGGCAGGTCTCGAGAGACGGACTAGCACTCGCCCCAGTTGTACGGACGACGTAGCTAGCGACTACACTGACGAAGCCTTTCGCTCATTTGCAGAGCAGATAGAATAGCCTTCAGCTAAGTCAATGGCTACGACCTAGCAAGGCGCCATTAGTAGTTTATTGCCTGAATCTACAGAGTCTCACTTGTATCGTCAATAGCGATGTACAACAAGGATGGATTAAAGTTAAGTATTCCAAATGCTACGTACTTTTCTTTATAGCATTCATTACGTATCCTGTTTCAGACCTCACGCCATCCTTCGTGTGTTTATAGCGTGCATTGCGGTCCCGTCAAATCACACTGTGTCGGCACTTCTGTCGACACATCAAATGGTAATAACAGGAAAGGGGGACGAGAAATCTCAATACATACATTATGCGGTCACATAAGTGACAGGTACTACAAATTTTCTATCAAACCATATTACTGTACCATGCAGAAAGAATTTAAAGATTTGGTTAACAACGAACAGCAAAAAATTACAACGATTGACAGGCGAGACTCATTGTTCTGTACATCAAAAAGCACTTTCTGCTAAAGGTTCAGGCATGCAGCACGTGAAGAAATTGGTGGTACGAATAGTAGAATTTTTAAAATCGAACGCATTATTCCAGTGTCAGTTGCAAGAGTTTTCGAAGGAACTGAACGAAGAGTATGGAGACTTAAAACATTAATGCAAATTACGTCGGTTAAGTCAAGCGGCATCCGTGGAACGATTTTTTCGATTTAAAACTCGCTATTGTTGAATTTGTGAAGGAAAAAGGAGTGCAGGAACGAAAATTAGAACATCCTGAATGGACTGCTGACCTCGTACTTTAAGTGAACCTGAAAGCACACTGCACACACTGAGATACATTAAGTTGTGAAACGACTTCTTTCTGATTTGTTGGGGATGCATTTCCAGTTCCCCAACATCACTGCTGTTAAAGAAAATGCGAGGTCTGAATAATTCATTGTGGCCTTGAAAGAATTATAAGGAGAGTCTCCTACACGCTTTAAGGACGCTGCCAATCTTACATCCCTTTTAGAGACCGTTTTCCGTTTCAGCTGAAAGCGCCAGTATGCTTGTGCAGGTGTAGGCTGCAAGGTAATTCCCCTTTTAATGATAAATCCTTTTATGCAGAAGCTGTTCAGGACGTCTTCGTTGCTATCCTCAGGCTGAGTCTCCACGTCTTCGTAATGAGGTTGCAAAAGTGGTACAATAATGTCAAAAACTTTTTGTGAAAGACCTTTTTTCGATTATCAAACTAAATAAGTCACCATTATGTGATAAACTTTGTGCGAAAATCAATGAAATTGTCTGCGTCTGTCCGTATGCCGATAGTTTGTTCAAAAATGTTCAAATGTGTGTGAAATCTTATGGGACTTAACTGCTAAGGTCATCAGTCCCTTAGCTTACACACTACTTAACCTAAATTATCCTAAGGACAAACACACACACCCATGCCCGAGAGAGGACTCGAACCTCCGCCGGGATCAGATAGTTTGTACCAGATTAAAATTATATTGTCTTCGTACGCCAAATTAATTATCTAATACTGAAAATTTGTTTTGTTTGTGATATATATTGTCGCAAAATGTGAAATATAAAACCAAATCGTGTGCAGTGCGACTGCACAGCAGTTTAAATGCAGTACATTCAGAATTTCCCCCTCTTCCTCCTTCTCACGCTCAGGCAGCGTGCCGTGGAGTTGGGGGAGAGGTGCAGTGAGACCCAGCACTATGGCATTCTCGTTGGATGCGGATCGCAAGGCGATTTCTTGTCTGTCGCTGTCATACAGGGTGAGAAATTGACTACGGTTGGCAGCAGCAGTAGTTCTAACTCAGCTGGAAGTTGAAATACACTTGCAAGATCGATTTGGATACGTCGTTTCATGATGGCCAAGGCCCATAACAAAGACAGGATGTGGCGCTTACGTCTCACAAATGTCTGCAGCCGTCTCCTGCAGGGAACAAGTAACTATTTCAGATGAGTTTAATAATTCTTCACTGCGTGTTTAAATGCATACATGCTCTCAATACCACACGACAAAGTTAAAACCTTTAGTGGGTACCTTTCCAATTACATATTGCTTACCTGCGGCCCTGGAGCTGAGCCTTCACGAAGTGTGTCGGACAAGCCGACTAGTGTTATGTCACAAGGTCATTGTGGGGCCGGTATTTCTCGTGGCCTCCGATGGTGCCTCAACTCTAAGGTATAGCTCAGCAATCATAATGATTGGCGAGCGGTAACATGCCAGCATCTCGACAGCCTATGATCTCATCTAGGACAGGACAGCAGAGGCAGTCTTGCGCTATCCAACTGAAAGAGGTCAATGAGACCTCAAAGACAGGACACAGTCACTGAGCTTAATACCTTCGTTCTGCTCAGATGCATCCTTTTTGCTGCAGTATGGAAAACTGGCTTTGATACGTCCCGCAGCTGGCGCCAGTATCCCTATCTTTGCCATCGATTTCGCTTTGACCGGCCGCGAGCCAGTTGTTCATCGCGGGTTCGGCTATGTAAGTCTGCAGCGTCGAGGCAGCAGCTCTCACTGTGCGAACTGTCGGTTGCGGTTACAACGGGGTCGGGGGGCTGGCCCTTACTTGTTGCGCATCCTCAATGTACATGGTACTGCTGGAGAGCTGAGGCCGGAGACGGCGGTCAGGTTCTGGGTTCCGGCACGAGGCGTGGTGTTTGGCTCTTCTCGCCGCACAGTGCACGTTGAGAAGAAAAGCTTGTCGGAGCGTCGCCTGGTATTAACTGTTCGCCTGGGCATATGGTGTGTGTTTGATTTAAACAGGTGCGATTGTGTGCTTATATATATTTGTTAACGGTTAACTAATGTTGTCTTCAGTGACGAGTCTCATATGTCAAAGTTACGTCACACGTGGCATGATAACGGGGCTGGGGCTTTCCATCTTAGTTTCCTACCATTTGTTGGAGGATTTACAGCTATACATGAGGAAACCTGGTGAGCTGCTCATTATTGAGTGATGGTATATGTAAAATTGTTGTAATCTTGGTGATTAAGTACCAAAATTTGCACCTTAATTAACGAGTAAATAATTACGATGTTGTCTCGTAAAATTACATCAGATTCCATGAAAGTGTAGTTTGGTGGGCTCTTGCCCGTTGAAAGTAATACTCACCTGTTGATGTTACGTTTTGGAGAAAAATCATATTTACGAGTCTATTGCAATATTTAAATGAATTCTTAAGTGTTGATGTTACGTTTTGGAGAAAAATCATATTTACGAGTCTATTGCAATATTTAAATGAATTCTTAAGTGTTGAGTTAAAAAAAAATTTAAAAATTGGGCGAGCCTTCCTGTTTTAATGTTATGTTTTATTCTGTTATGTAATATGAACGTGCAATTGCAAGTGCGCCGTTGTAGTTTATTTATGTTTCAGTTGAATGGAGCATGCCGGCCGCTGTAGCCGCTTCAGTCCGGAACCACACGGCTGCTACGGTCGCAGGTTCGAATCCTGCCTCGGGCATGGATGTGTGTGCTGTCCTTAGGTTAGTTAGGTTTAAGTAGTTCTAAGTTCTAGGGGACTGACGACGTCATATGTTAAGTCCCATAGTGCTCAGAGCCATTTGAAGCATTTGTACGGAGCGCAGTGTATTTCGTCCGGAACGGTAGGACGTGGCACCGGGGCTTGACGACTTAGCGTTGCCAGTGGAACTGTGTTGCATTAGACCGGTCTCCATGTTCCTGCCCTTCTGTCTCAATCTCGTCCTCAAGTTGAGTATTGCTGTTCTCTTTGTTCCTGGCTCTGTCAGGTCGTTAAGCTTTATAGCTCCTTCCTCCACCGCTTTGGCGGATGCACCCTTCGCTCGAAATATGAGTTTCAACTTCTAAAACTGGGTCACTTCGTAATTAGTGTCCGATCAGGTTGCTGGAGGCTCCACATAATTAATTCTGTATTCCCTTATCTGCCATTTGTGTCATATTTGTATCTTGTATGCTGATCATCATCATCATCATCATCATTTAAGACTGATTATGCCTTTCAGCGTTCAGTCTGGAGCATACTCCCCCTTATAAAATTTCTCCATGATCCCCTATTCAGTGCTAACATTGGTGCCTCTTCAGAAGTTAAGCCTATTACTTCAAAATCATTCTTAACCGAATCCAGGTACCTTCTCCTTGGTCTACCCCGACTCCTCCTACCCTCTACTACTGAACCCATGAGTCTCTTGGGTAACCTTGCTTCTCCCATGCGTGTAACATGACCCCACCATCTAAGCCTGTTCGACCTGACTCCTACATCTATAGAGCATTCCCAGTTTTTCTTTGATTTCCTCATTGTGGACACCCTCCTGCCATTGTTCCCATCTACTAGTACCTGCAATCATCATAGCTACTTTCATATCCGTAACTTTATTGATAAGGTAATCTGAATCCACCCAGCTTTCGCTCCAATACAACAAAGTTGGTCGAAAGATTGAACGGTGTACAGATAACTTAGTCTTGGTACTGGCTTCCTTCTTGCAGAAGAGAGTAGATCGTACATGAGCGCTCACTGCATTAGCTTTGCTACACCTCGCTTCCAGTTCTTTCACTATGTTACCATCCTGTGAGAATATGCATCCTAAGTACTTGAAACCGTCCACCTGTTCTAACTTTGTTCCTCCTATTTGGCACTCAATCCGTTTATATCTGTTTCCCACTGACATTACTTTCGTTTTGGAGATGCTAATCTTTATACCAGAGTCCATACATTTCTGATCTAGCTCTGAAATATTACTTTGCAAACTTTCAATCGAATTTGCCATCACACCTAAGTCATACGCATATGCTGATTGTGAAGTTTAATTTTTATAAAGGTAGGTTTTATGCGCGTATGTTCTGAGGGAATGTTTAGATGCTGAGGCGCTGTTTTTTTATTAATTGTTTGCTGTTTGGTTAGTCCCTACGTGTACTGGCATCAACTGGATTATTCCTTAGTCAGAAGTACGTACGCCCGGTGTCTTCATTGCCGAGCGTTCAAGTTATAAGAGTTGCCTTATTGTTACTGGTGTGCCTTGTGTTATGCCTTATGTTTTAACTTGGTACGAACTTACATTGCAAAAGAGATGTCACTGTATAGGATAATCTTGCGGGTTCAGAGTTTGGCAAGTTTTGATTGTATTAAGTATTTATATCAACAGAAATTTTCTTAATGTTTTATGCATTTATTATGCAGATTTCAACAGGAGTTTAAGAAAAATTTTTATTGTGCTCCTGTGAGGTTGTTAAATTTATCGCTTTTATTGTATTTGAACTGTGCAAGCTAATAAACATTGTCTAACACAAGCTGTGTATGTTTGGTAATTATGGCGTTGCTGCTTCCTGTCGTATTATTGGACGCGTATACCACGTCCTAGGCTTCGTCTGAAAAGATGAAGTGGTACCGCTCCTGTGTCCAGTTTGCTATTGCACACATGCCACACTCTGCTGTCATATGAAGGCAAAACAACGGTCAGCATGTTGACAGTCTGTGGAGCACCAGGCAGCATCGCACAGCCTTTTGGACTCTCCATTTGGATTTGCTCCAAATGACACAATTTCCTGGCTCGAAGCTTGGGGAGTGGCTGTTAGACCATGCACGGCTGAGCGAACAATGTCTCTTCTGTCGGGCGCCAATCACATGGGTCTGTGATATCCTGTATGGTATTGAGTATGACCCTCCTGAACGATTAGATCTAACATCTCACTGGCAGTCGTTGGCTTCCTAACAACTCGAGCAGAAAATCTGTGGAATGATGAAACACTGTGTTGACGGGCCATGGTGCTGTTGCTGAGTAATTCTCATATGTGCCGGTGGACGCTTCTCCTTCTTTCACATCGCTGAACCTAGTCTCCAAACAAGCTATATTCGAAGGCGCTTTCTGAATATAGACAGCGCTACTTCCATCTAGGCCGGCCAGTGTGGCCGAGCGGCTCTAGGCGCTTCAGTCTGGAACTGCGCGACCACTACGGCCGCAGGTTCGAATCCTGCATCGGACATGGATGTGTGTGATGTCCTTAGGTTAGTTACGTTTAAGTAGTCCTAAGTTCTATGGGACTGATGACCTCAGATGTTAAGTCCCATATTGCTCAGAGCCATTTGAACCATTCGAAACTTCCATCTACTCTTCGCGGATGCACTCTACCCTTCCAAATACAAGGCCAGTCTGTTCAAAACAGTGCTACCTCGTACGGTTTATTCATAGTGTACATTAGTTTTGCAAAGAAGTTACTTCATAATGTAAGAGGCTAGTGCTACACCGTTAATTCATTTCTTACTCCCAGTCACTGCACACACTACACACTCCATATACACACTATCCGATGGTGTAGCCCTACACACACTATCAGCTGGCGTCAGGACCATAGTGACGATGATTGGTTTCCATTTTGTGTACCGCAACTTTCCATTTGCTAGCCTGGAAGACTAAGCCAACATCCCTCTAGAACGAGTGGGATGTTGAGCCCAGAAAGAGGACAAGGTGCTACTACTACACATATCACAGCTTTGGGAGTAAGCTTTCCCAGAAAAAGAAACGAAAAGAAGAAATGAAAAGAAAGCGATAAAACACAGAGTGAAAGTTTTACATGTACTAATAGATGTTTTATTACCGTTATTTTTATTTACTTGTGTTGCATTTTTAGAAAATCCCTACTCTCTGTTATTAAAGTAATCCTTCAGTGCGAAGAATATATCTCTTAACAGATACTTTTTAACTCTCTTCATGAGTCGTTTTAATCTCTTTAACCTCCTTGGGCAATTTATTGCACTGTTTTATCCGTTGGCAAAAAAAGGTTGTTTTGAATTTTATGTTTATTCTTCCTTGCTGGGTGTGAGTTCAGTCTAGATCTCGTCCCATGCTCATGGGCAGAGTCGCCTGTGTAGTAATTATCAAACTTACTTTCGATGTGCACAACTGACTGGTGAATGTACACACATGGTGCAGTTAAAATCCTCAGTGTTTTGAACAGATCTCTACAATGAGCTTGACTACTATCCTAGTTATTATTTTATGGCCTTTTTCTGCAATTTGAAATATTTATTCCCCAGAATATGAACAGTGTGTAACTAAAAGACACTGGCTGTTACACACCGATGACAGGCGTCCAAGGCACAGCGAGCTGATGGCTTTATGTTTCCAAATATGTTTGTGTGTTCACACCCCTTAAACTGAGAATCAGTATTCATTCCTAGAAATTTTGTTTGTTACGGTGTATTATGGAGCAATCTACATTTAGTTTAATAGTATCATTTGCCAACTTCAACCTGAAATTCTTCGCATTTGTTATCTTTATGTTGAGTGTTACTTTTTTTGCATATTGACCAGTTGCAAAGTTCCTTGAGGCTTTAATTTGTTTTCTCTGCAAGATGTTCTCTTGTTTTCTCAATGACTATAATACTAGGTTATCAGCAAAGCGAATTTTTTGCCATGACTTGCGGAACTGGGAAAGTCATTGATGTACTGTACACGAGGAACGGTAATAGTCCTAGTATGCTACCCTGAGGAACCCAAGTATTAATGTATTTTGGTTCTGGTAAGTATGTCACTAAGAGTTTACCGTTGTTTAAGGCATGTGTAATCTCCACTCTTTGTAACCTGTCTGCTAGGTGTGGTTGGGACCAGCCATTGCCGGCCGCGGTGGTCTCGCGGTTCTAGGCGCGCAGTCCGGAACCGCGCGACTGCTACGGTCGCAGGTTCGAATCCTGCCTCGGGCATGGATGTGTGTGATGTCCTTAGGTTAGTTAGGTTTAAGTAGTTCTAAGTTCTAGGGGACTGATGACCACAGCTGTTAAGTCTCATAGTGCTCAGAGCCATTTGATCCATTTTTTGAACCAGTCATTAGCTACGTGTTTATTCTTAATGATAACCAGCAATGTGTCTTAATGTTCACCCATCCTTTTTGTTTCTTGGCAGTTATGAAGAATGTTCAACAACAATTCAATAATATTTTTCTTAAGGCAGGTAGGTTTTCTTGAAGCTTCCAATATAGTATATTATTCTCCACTGTTTTGGCTACAAAAGCCTACTTTTTCTACATAATCTCTGTCCAGTCAAGACCTTACACCAACTTACTGGGTGGTCCCATCCGCCCACGCGGCAGCACTCCACGTCTGTATCCTCCCCATCATCCACGTACTGCTTCCCATGGAGTGCATCCTTCACTGAGCCACGTAGATGGAAGTCGGAAGATGCGAGATCCAGGCTGTAGGGTGCATGAGGAAGAACAGTCAAATGAAGTTTTGTGAGCAGACACCTTTTAGTTATCCAACTGGTCGATGGGTGTGTCAGCACTACCAACAGAGACATCCAGTTGGACGGCGAGGCGTTTGAGTGCGATCCATCCATCACCTCCAATGAGGGTGTCTGCACGTTCCAACACTGCAGCAGTCACGACCTTGTGATGATGACAGACACCTCGCCCAACGACTCACTGTGCTTTTGTTCACTACCAGATCCAGAAACAAATTCTACAAGCGCCTATGAATATCTGCAGTGTTCTGGTTTTCGGTCAAAAGAAACTCAATGACGGCTCTCTGTTTGGAACAAACCTCACTTGTATACATCATTTTGAAGTATACGTATAGTGCCGCCACCTATCGGAACTTCTTGAAACTAAAGATTAATTACGTCACTTCTACTGTACCTGTGATTATCGTTTACTGTCCAGAGAATAGGACATTTCTGTAATGTGCGACTGTAATGCTTTACCTGTTGAAAAATATATGTCTTAGGGTAGCGCATCAATGTTCCAGTTTTTTCGGCACCCAGGCCATTGTATAAGTAGGGACGACTTTGCTCGTGCAGTGAGTCAATAATGTACAGAAATGGCTCCATTTTTACATAAAATCACAGAACTTTATCCAAAAACTGGTGATAGATTTCTTCGTTTCATTTGGCTGACGGCTATTCCTGTAACTTTGCCACCTCAGAATGATAATGTTCTCCAACTAGAGCAGTGATGCGTTCTGTTTGATCCATACTAATAAAAGAAAGCAGGGCTGAATTTAAGAACTGTAGTGGACGTTTGAAGTACGAGGGTTGGAACTTTAATAGTGGCAACTATTTATTTACAGCTCGTACAAAATAGATACGTGTTTCAAAGTTTTACTGACCTTCAAAGTAATCACCAGCATGGTGTGTAACCCGTTGCCAGCGATGTGTAAGTCGTAGGATACTCTTAGCAGTGCCAGTTGTGTTGACAGTTCGAGCGGGGCGGTCTATTGCCCGACGAATTTGTAGCAGTTCTGAAGCGAATGCCGTCAAGTGTTTTCTTCAGTTTAGAAATCGAGTTGAACTCACGAGGGCTTACGTCAGGGGAGTGCAGTAGGTGGTATAGCACTTAGCAGCTCCATCAGCCAAACAAATCAGTAACAGCTTGCACTGTACGTGCTTGAGCATTGTCCTGTAAAATGATGGTCATGTCCTGCAGAAAGTGTCATCACTTGTGTCTCTAAGCTGGTCGTAGTTTGTGTTCCAAAAATGAACAGCATTTTACCTACTGCACTCCTCTGACTTATGCCCTCGTGAGTTCAACTCGATTTCGAAACTGAAGGAAACACTTGACGGCATTCGCTTCAGAACTGCTACAAATTCGTCAGGCAATAGACCGCCCCGCTCGAACTGTCAACACAACTGGCACTGCTTATCCTACGACTTTACAAATCGCTGGCAACGGGTTATACACAATACTGGTTACTACTTTGAAGGTCAGTAAAACTTTGAAACACGTATCTATTTTGTACGAGCTGTAAATAAATAGTAGTCACTGTTAAAGTTCCAACCCTCGTAGAAACAACCTAGATGTTCCCAGCAGTTCATCAAACGAACACTTTTATTTGGTGCTGATGTATTTGGTGAGATGATGCCCCCTTAATTCTGTGTTTCACCTCGAAAGAATAGCATGAGGTGTTTGAGGCTTTGTATTCACAACTTTGCAAAAGCAGAAAGGCCGGTGCGCCTAACTGCCCACTGCCGCAGTGCTTGTGTAGTAATCACATGTCCATTGTTCCTAGCCTCTGTGAAACGAACACTTCTTCAAAACTGGCTCTGAGCACTATGGGACGTAACATCTGAGGTCATCAGTCCCCTAGACCAGGGCTTCACAACATACGTGCTCGCGGAGCAAGCTGTGAGCAGCAAGGCGCGAGCACGGAGCAGCGCTAGCACGTTACCCCCACTACCGGACCAGAGCGGAGAGTGGGGAGAGTCACGTGGGGTACACAACAGCTGCCGCCAGTCAATGTAAATCCGCGGCCACCTGCAGGGATATCACTCACGAATTATTACTGCGACAAATGAAACAAATAAAGGAGAATGTACACATGCCACATAATTTTATTAGCTTAGTGTATGCCTCTACATTCGTATTAATTTGTGAACAGTTACACAATAAAAGGTGTCACTGAAGTGTGGGATTCTCTGTTATCTTGTACATTTTGCGCTTTACAATTGCGTCTATGTTCGGAGTAATTGTTCTTGTGCATCGTAGGCGCAGCGTGCAGTTTAAATTTCGATCAGACAATGCGTTTCTCAGGTGCGTCTTGTTACATTTCATTGCAGATAACAGTTATTCACGAACATACATGGAACCGAACATTGATATTATTGTAGCCGCCAGTTTGTGCAAATGAGGAAATCTATCCCGAGGGAAGTGTCTGTAAAATTCCAAAATGTTTTTCTTGTTCTGAAATTTGTCTCTGTATTCTCTGTCACACTGCAGGTCAATAATTTCTAGTTGCAGCTCAGGACGAATCTCTTCAATATTCGCTGAATATGGAGAGGAGAACAGATCAGACTCACTGTCTAGTGCTGTCAGATCTCGAAAGCGTTGATCAAATTCTTCCAAGGGCAACTAAACTATGTGAACAACGTTCACAGTCTTTGTGAACATCTTGCATGAATGATTTAGGTAAATGAGCTAGATTTCCTGTTTCCAGCTGACTCACCCAAAGTGTCAATTCCATTTTAAAAGCTCGTATTCGATCTATGAAATGAGTAATTAGCAGATCTTTACCTTGTAGTGAAATGTTCAAAGCATTCAGATGGCTAGTTAAATCTGCTAAGAACGCGAGATCACATTTCCATGAAGGCCTTTTCAATTCAGGAACACATGTTATTTATTTCCATGAACATATTTATCTCATATAATAGGCAAAAATTCTATTTAACAATTCGCCACGACTAAGCCAGCGGACCTCGCTGTAATAAGGCAGGCTACCATACTGGCTTTCTACATCCTCAAGAAAGCTTTTAAATTGTCTGTGTTGTAGCCCATGCTTCTTTACATAACTGGTTGTACGAACAACACCACTCATCACATTTTTAGAGTGGTACTCTTTGCACATAAGTTTTCCTGGTGAATCACATAGTGAACGCCCCTCATTTCATTCGGCACGGTCAGTTTTTGCATTTTCTCCTTCAACAGCGCAACGAAACCTAATTTTTTCCCTGTCATCGCTGGTGCACCGTCTGTAGACACTGAAACTAAAGAATTCCACAACAATCCTATATTTTCAACACTTTCTTCAACATTACTTAAAATATCACCTCCGGTTGTAGTGTTCTTCATGGCTACTACATCGAGGAGCTCCTTCCTCACCTGAAGATCTCTATTAACACCTCTAATAAATATGGCAAGCTGCGCTGTTCCAGTGATATCAACACTTTCGTCCAGAGCTAGAGAATACGCCATAAAATCTTTACAGATATTTGCAAGCTGGCTCTGGACGTCGTCTGCCATGTCCTGTATGCGACGCATAATGGTCAAGTTAGATAATGGCACAATCCGAAACTGTTCAACTTGAGATGGACACAAATGTTCCTCTGCAACTACCAAACATCTTTTATTAAATCGCCTTCAGTGATGGGGCGCAGGGATTTTGCTAAAAACAAAGCAATTTTGTAGCTGAGAGCTGCCTCAGTTGATTTTTCTTCGTCATCCAGATCTTCTTCGCACAGCTTCCTTTTAAGTTTAATAACTTCCTGCGCACGATCTGGTCCATCACATTTTCCACTTCCGTAGTCTTTCGCGTGGTACGACATATAATGTCGCTGCAAATTACATTTCGTAAAAGAATTCAGCGTTTTGTGACATACTAAACATTTTACAATACCATCTTTTTCTGGAAACAGATACAGTCCCTCCCAATGGGGGTTGAACTGCGAAAGCATGGTTGGGGTTACACAATGGCGACTTGACTTGATTCTTAACCAGCGAAGTGACTGTAAGAGCTGATCGTAGTACTTTTAACGTTACACAGTCGGCGCGAATTCAATAGGCACGCTGCGGTCCTATTCATACGTGCGCGTGCATTTCCCCTCCCTCCCCTCTCTCCCTACTCCGCGACGTTGCACCTGCTCGCGAGCACGTGCCTGAGCAGACGCGAGTACTCGCACTCAAAACCGGCCAGTTCTTAAGCCCTGCCCTAGACTTACAACTACTTAAACCTAACTAACCTAAGGAGAGCACACACATCCATGCCCGAGGCAGGATTGGAACCTGCAACCGCAACGGTCCTGCGGTTGCAGACTGAAGCGCCTAGAACCGCTCGGCCACACCGGCCGGCTTCCTCTTGTCACTTGGGTCCTCCCTCAAGATAGCTGTTTTGTACTTCTGAGCTTGTGCACTTGTACACTGCTCAGTATGGATTAACGCTTTTTAAAAAACTGTTACTAACGGTTTATGTTTGTCTTCAGAAACAAGGCACACAAAATTAATGAAACACCATCGTAATACATATGAAATATCCACAAAATCTGGAAAGCTCTCAAAAGATAACTATCTACAGAGTTTTGTGGTCTTACATACACTGGTGAGCCAAAACATTATGACCACCTCCTTAATAGCTTGTCTGTCTGTCTTTGGAACAAAAAACATCATGGATCTGACAGGTTGTTGGTAGGTTTGTGGAGGTGTGTGGCATTACATGTCTAGACACAGGTCATGTAATTTGCGTAAATATCAAACTGCCGATTTGTATGCGCAGTGATGATCCCTTCCTTCAGTGTGGATGCATACATGCCCGATTTCTTAAAATAAAAAAAATAAAAAATAAAAAAAATCGAGAACATTGAGTAGGGGGCTCATGGGTAGGCGGCGCTGCATCAGTCGTGTGCAACAGCAGTTTAGGTCAGATGGGAAGATTGGTTCAAATGGCTCTGAGCACTACGCGACTTAACTTCTGAGGTCATCATTCGCCTAGAACTTAGAACTAATTAAACCTTACTAACCTAAGGACATCACACACATCCATGCCCGAGGCAGGATTCGAACCTGCGACTGTAGCGGTCGCTCGGCTCCAGACTGTAGCGCCTAGAACCGCACGGCCACTCCGGCCGGCCAGATGGGAAGGGTGCACAGATGGCCGAGGCGATTAATGCAACTGCTCGCGTAAAGCGTTCGTCAACGCTTTCTTCCCGATGCTTGTACAGTTCAAACAGAGGACTGTGTGGGGTGTGCGTGGCAGCGGTTGCTGGGCGGCAGGTGGCAACCGACTCGCTGCGTGGTCGGTTTCCCCGGCAACGCCACGGTACGCCGCCGCTTGCGTAAAAGAGCGCTGCGCAGGCAGGCGGGCTGCTTGCGTCACACGGCGGCGCTAATCTGCAGCCGCTGGCGTCACGGGTGGACTCGCCAGGTTGCTGCGCAGCAGCTGACGCCCTGACCAGCGCCGAGTAACCGGTCGCTGCTTTACAGCGCGCAAGAAACAACGCTGCACATGCCTGCCGTAGGGGAGGCGACGAGGCCGGTGGTGGGGGCTCTGTTGTGGACTACCGCCGCGCGGTAGGGGAGCTGTGACAGCTGAAGCCTTCACACCAACACATCACCTCTAAAATATAGGTCAGCCCTGGGTCTACCATATTTCCGATCCGGGGGCAAAAGCTTGATAGTGGCGCCCCCCCCCCCCCCCCACCCCCCTCGAGCATTTGAGATACGTCGTCAAAATTTTTTAAAAATCGATTTTTCAAAACTCTGTTCATTTTGTAGTGCACATCTTTCTGAACAGCTTGATATATAAAACATACATGTTCGAGGAAATGTAATACACGTTATTTGATCTTAAGTGTTCCAGATCACAGTGCCTCGCCTCTTCACACAGCATTCCTCTATCGTAGCATTCCTCTATCGCCAGTCACTGTATTTCGCTCTGTGTATTTTGTAACCCAAGCCATTAAGAGTATATTCAGGACAGTGAAATTTAAAACGTCATATGGTGCCTCGCCTGCTCCCAGTTAGCTGGATTGACAACCTACCCACCTTAAAGAAAAGCTCACAATTAATACTGGCTGGGATTATTGGTGACCGGGAGAATAAAAACTACTCATTATCTATTAGCTAACATCTTTTTGTTCTGTGTGACACAAAATTAAGGATAGCAAACATAAAGCCAGTAAAATCAAGAGACAAGCAAGACCAACTTTCTCTTTTGTGTGACCTAAAATCAAGTACGTTGTTCTTGTTGTGGTCTTCTGTCCAGAGACTGGTTTGATGCAGCTCTCCATGCTACTCTGTCCTGTGCAAGCCTCTTCATCTCCGAATAACTACTGCAACCTACATCCTTCTGAATCTGCTTTGTGTATTCATCTCTTGGTCTCCCTCTGCGATTTTTACCCTCCACGCTTCCCTCCAGCACTAAATTGGTGATCCCTTGATGCCACAGAACGTGTCCTACCAATCGATCCCTTCTTCCAGTCGTGTCACAAATTCCTCTTCTCCCCAATTCTTTTCAGTACCTCTTCATCAGTTACATGATCTATACATTTAATCTTAAGCATTCTTCTGTAGCACCACAGTTCGAAAGCCTCTATTCTCTTCTTGTCTAAACTATTTATCGTCCATGTTTCACTTCCATACATGGCTATACTCCATACAAACACTTTGAGAAAAGACTTCCTGACACTTAAATCTATACCTAATGTTATTGATCCTCTGGTTCCTTCACTATTTCATCTCTCAAAGCCACCCATTCTTCTTCTACTGTATTTCTTTCCCGGGTTCTTGTCAGCCGTTCCCTAATACTCTCTCTGAAACTCTCTATAACCTTTGGTTTTTTCAGTTTATCCAGGTCCCATCTCCTTAAATTCCTACCTTTTTGCGGTTTCTTCAGTTTCAATCTACAGTTCATAACCAATAAATTGTGGTCAGAATCCATATCTGCCCCTGGAAATCTCTTACAATTTAAAACCTAGTTCCTAAATCTCTTTCTTGCCATTATACAATTTATCTGAAACCTTGCAGCGTCTCCAGGCCTCTTGCAGGCTTCTTTCATGGTTCTTGAACCAAGTGTTAGCTATGATTAAGTAATGCTCTGTGAAAAATTCTATCAGGCGGCTTCCTCTTTCATTCCTTGCCATCCATATTCACCTACTACTTTTCCTTCTCTTCCTTTTCCTACAGTCGCATTCTAGTCCCCCATGACTACTAAATGTCCGTCTCCCTTAAGTAGCTGAATAATTTATTTTATTGCATCATACATTTCTTAAATCTCTTCATCATCTGCGGAGCTAGATGACATATAAATCTGTACTTCTTTGGTAAGCGTGGGCTTCGTGTCTATCTTGGCTACAATAATGCGCTCACTATGCTGTTCGTAGTAGCTTATCTGCATTCCTATTTTTTTTATTCATTATTAAACCCACTCCTGCATTACTGTTATTGGATTTTATGTTTATTATTAAATTTTGTATTTATTATTAAATTAAGTATAGGAAACATAAAACCAGTAAAGACAAGAGACAAGCAAGACAGTACACACTTATTCAATCATTAGGTCCAAGCATTTTTTTCTCTCTAGGCCTGCTACAGTTTTACACGGCGTGCTTTCTTTTCTGCGAAATTTTGTCAAACGCTTTGGTACATGAAAAATCAAAATGTCATTGTCTAAAACAGAAAAAGTTGTTAACACTATTAGTACCCAAGACCGGTGTAGCTCCTCGATTTAATTACGCCTATTTTGTCGCTACTAGGTGCAACGAAATAATTCTTTCTAGTATGGCAGCAACTGAAACACACGCCAAAACAGCGGAACTGTTTTGGCACAAATGGTCATTTTCATATACCTTATCTATATAAATAACACCACAGAACATAATTCATGAACTACCAATGTTAAATGCCTGTTAGGCCTATTACAAACAAGAAGTTTTATGATAGGAAATAGTTTCACATTTCATTCATAGATTCCAGTTTCTCAAGCATGAGATCGAAAAGTGGTAGTACGAAATTTCTATATAAAATGGGAATCGTCATATTCTTCCATATAATTTTTCTCCGTCCTCGTTTTAGCAAACAATCATGTCATCACTAATTTTGTGACTATTCCTGCTATTGTCACAACTTACTCTCCAGTTAACTAAACCTGCCAGAATCACCGGTTGTATTATCCCGCGTTTATTCATCGGTTAGGCGTTATTACGTGTTCGTACACGGCGTTTTCTGCGCTATTACGAGAATAGAACTTAAGCAGCTCCTAACTAGAGACTGTGCAACTGGCCATTAGTGGTGTAGGGTTCTGGAAAAAATTTTGTCAGAATTTCATTTTCTTGGATACATCGAGACGATAAAAAAAATGGAAATGAGCGTATGGCATCGTTGGCCGGGAGGCTCCATTCGGGGAAGTTTGGCCGCCAACTGCAAGCGTTATTTCATTCGGCGCCACATTGGAGGACTCGCGAGCCGGTGATGAGGATGAAACGATGTTGAGGACAACACAACACCCAGTCCACGAGCGGAGAAAATCCCCAACCCTGCCGGGACCCGCTTCCATGGGAGGCGAGCATGTTACCACCATTTATTTAAATCTCATTTTGTTCGTTGCATCTTTTGTGTTAGCAGAAGAGCCAACACCGTGTTACGAATGGAGGCCGAAATGCACGCGTTTTAGCTCGCAGGCTGGCGTGTGGAGGGAAGAACTATACTGACGTGAGGTCTGGAACATGGCAAGGAATGAGAATTCGGAAAGCGGACGTAATTAGTTTGATACTTAACTTTAATCCATTAATGATGAACGTCGCTCTTGACGGTACATGATTCACAATATATGTTCAGAATACATTCTTGAAGATAGCTCTTATAGTAACTGAATATGGCGCCATGCTACGTCGTAGCAAATGACGTAGCTGAAGGCTATGCTAAACTGTCGTCTCTGCAGATGAGAACGTGTGTAGACAGTGAACCATCGCTAGCAAAGTCGGCTGTACAACTGGGGCGAGTGCTAGGGAGTCTCTCTAGACTAGACCTGCCGTGTGGCGGCGCTCGGTCTGCAATCACTGACAGTGGCGACACGCGGGTCCGACGTAGACTAACGGACCGCGGCCGATTTAAAGGCTACCACCCAGCAAGTGTGGTGCCTGGCGGTGACACCATAGCATCTGCTCGGAGCGGACGACGTAAGACAACAGTTTAAGTTCGTTGTTGATCCATTAACTCAGTTTTTTTTTTTTATTACAGAAGGCAGCTAACCCTCTGACCGAACAAGCTGAGCTACCGTGCCGGCACACCCAGCTACGCAGGCGCATACCGAGATGGTAATATGTAATCTTTCTTACCTGTTATTCTTATTAGTCGTTTATTTCGATCCTGGTAGTCTGAATCTATGGATTTCGCTAGTAATTATAACAAAGTTGATCATTCGCACACTCAGTCAACCACATAAACAAACAGCGATTGGTATTCACCCATTCGGGTTTATTCGCCTCAGCTCGTACAGCCCCGTCCCCTTTTGTCCGTGGGAAAGTTTTTTATTTAGATGCGACGGGGATTCCCCTGGCAGAGACATCACGTACACTGAGCACGCATTCAAAAATCAACTTATGGTTCGTTCAGAAATCAACTTAGGATGTGTTCAAAAACCAACTCAGATGCGTTTCACAATCTGTGAATAATCAATAGATCAACGTACACTGGGTGCTAGGCGTTTACTGAAACAAGCGTTTTTTTTTCTTTTTTTTTTCAAGAATATGAAATTGGCGCCCCCTGAAATTGCCGCCCAGGGCAAATATCCCGGTTTGTCCCTGCCCCCCCCCCTCCCCCTAGGTCCGGGACTGACTATACTGACTATAGTTAGAAACTCTACAAACGTTCGTGTTAACAGGTTATTGTTCAAAGGTTTCATTGATGTTAGCCGCGTTTGGGCACAGAAATGGATATGCTAACAGGTGAAAATTTATGCCCGACTGGGACTCAGATGTGGATCTCCCGCTTTACGCGAGCAGTCGTGATAACCGACTCGGCCATCCGAGCACGCTTCCCCTCTCACCTAAATTCTCAGCCTGTTACCCACTGATGTAGCGCCACCTGTCCATGAACCTCTTATTCAAAGTTCCTGATTTCTGTAAGAAATCGGACACGGTGTGCATCCACACTGAGAGAGATTAGATTAGATTAGATTAATACTTGTTCCATAGATCATGAATACGACACTTCGTAATGATGTGGAACGTGTCGGTTAATAAAAGATGTCCGTACAAGATATTACATTACACAAAATATTGCATGACACTAAGGTTTAAGTTCTCTTTTTTTTTTTTTTTTTTTTTTGCCCCCCTTAATTTATATCTAAAAATTCAACCAATGAGTAGAAGGAGTTGTCATCTAGAAATTCTTTTAACTTATTTTTAAATGTTAGTTGGCTATCTGTCAGGCTTTTGATGCTGTTTGGTAGGTGACCAAAGACTTTTGTGGCAGCATATTTTACCCCTTTCTGTGCCAAAGTCAGATTTAACCCTGCATAGTGAAGATGATCCTTTCTCCTGGTGCTATAGCTATGCACACTGCTATTACTTTTGAACTGGGCTGGATTATTAGCAACAAATTTCATAAGTGAATATATATACTGTGAGGATCTCTAGATCCTTAAATAGATGTCTGCAGGATGACCGTGGGTGGGCTCCAGCAATTATTCTGATTACACGTTTTTGAGCAATGAATACTTTTCTACTCAACGATGAATTACCCCAGAATATGATGCCATACGAAAGCAGTGGATGAAAGTAGGCATAGTAAGCTAATTTACTGAGGTTCTTATCACCAAAATTTGCAATAACCCTAATAGCATACGTAGCTGAACTCAGACATTTCAGCAGACCATCAATGTGTTGCTTCCAGTTTAACCTCTCATCAATGGACACACCTAAAAATTTTGAAAATTCTACCTTAGCTACAGAGTTCTGTTCAAAGTCTATATTTATTACTGGAGTTGTGTCATTTACTGTACGGAATTGTATATACTGTGTTTTATCAAAATTTAAAGAGAGGCCGTTTGCTCAGAACCACTGAATAATTTTGTGAAAAACATCATTTACAATTACATCACTTAGTTCTTGGTTTTTGGATGTTATTACTATACTTGTATCATCAGCAAAAAGAACTAACTTTGGATCTTCATCAATGTGGAATGGTAAGTCATTAATGTATATCAAGAACAGTAAAGGACCTAAGACCGAACCCTGTGGGACCCCGTACTTGATAGCCCCCCAGTTTGAGGAATCAGCTGTTGTTTTAACATTACATGAACCACTTATTTCAACTTTCTGCATTCTCCCAGTTAAGTATGAATTAAACCATTTGTGCACTGCCCCCCTCAAACCATAATGATTTAGCTTTTCTCAAAGAATTCCATGATTTACACAATCAAAGGCCTTTGAGAGATCACAAAAAATACCAATGGGTGATGTCCGGTTATTCGGAGCATTTAATATTTGATCAGTGAAAGCGTATACAGCATTTTCTGTTGAAAAGCCTTTCTGAAAACCGAACTGAAAGGGTCGTTTTTCAGTGTCACCTTATTGCTACGACGGTAACTCAATTATTATCCGCAATTTAGTTATATTCTTGTTTATCTTGGTAGTACTGTCTTTTTACGTTGATGACGCATGCTTTTTTTGTTTGTTGTTATATATTTGCAATTTTCAAGCTGCTAGGTTAGTTTCGTTATCGCTGCCGTGTTGTTAATCATGGCTACTCCGCTGTCTATTTGCTCCAAAGAAGAGTAACGTTCAGTGGTCTGTTTTTAGTGGTCGGAAGGAGTGTAAGGGACCGAAATTCATTGCAGACTTTAGGTACACTACATGAACAGTGTTTTGCCTCAACGGAGTGTCTACTAAAGGATTGAAAAATTCCGAAATGGTCGCACAAGTGTTACGCGCGATGAAGGAGCCGGACGACCGTTTACCGCCACAAATGAAGAAACCATTGAGCGTTCACGTGAAACGATTCTTTTAGACGATTAACTATTGACGAAGTGATACATCGTCTGCAAATTAGTCACGGTTCTGCCTACGAAATCATCCGCAACAGCCCGCAGCTCGTGGTCGTGCGGTAGCGTTCTCGCTTCCCACGCCCGGGTTCCTGGGTTCGATTCCCGGCGGGGTCAGGGATTTTCTCTGCCTCGTGATGGCTGGGTGTTGTGTGATGTCCTTCGGTTAGTTAGGTTTAAGTAGTTCTAAGTTCTAGGGGACTGATGACCATAGATGTTAAGTCCCATAGTGCTCAGAGCCATTTGAACCATTCATCCACAACAGACTTGGGTTTCACAAAGTGTGTGCAAGATGGGTCCCAAAACAACTCGCACAGTTGCATAAACAATCGCGTCGCGCTTGGACATCTGCAAAAAACGTTTGGATCGCTATGGTAACGAAGGGGACAACTTCTTAGACAGAATCATTACTGGTTACGAAACATAGATCCATCGTTACGAGCCGGAGAGTAAGCAGCAGAGTATGGAATGGAAACATCCAAATTCGCCGTGCAATAAAAAGTACAAGACCCAACCGTCCGCAGGAAAAACTGATGCTTACGGTTTTTTGGGACGCACAAGGGCCAGTACTGGAACATTATGGGGAAGTGTGCGTTACAGTGAGATGCTTACTGCCAGGCTAAAAGGCTGCAATTCGAAGCAAACGCTCAGGATTGCAGTCAAAAGGTGTTGTGTTGTTGCTCGACAGTGCCCGTCCGCATACTGCTGCCCACACTGCAGAAACGCTCCAGAAACTCAAATTTGAAGTACTGGATCATCCTCCATATAGTCCCGATCTTGCCCCTTCTGACTATCACTTGTTTGGTCCACTCAAACTGGCATTAAGGGGCCGTCGGCTTGCCTCGGACGAAGCAGTGAAAGAAGCGGTGCATTCGTGGCTCGCAGCTCAACCGAGAACCTTCTTTTATGACGGCATCAGGAAGCTTGTAAAACGATAGACCAAGCGCATTGAAACACAAGGAGACTATGTCCAAAAATGATGTTCTTGTAAGTTTCCTATTTGATTACAATAAAATTTTATAACTACTTTGCGGATAATAATTGACTTACCCTCGTATATACACTGACGGGGAAAAAAGTCGCAACCCCAAAAAATAATTAGGGTAATGAGAAAAACGAAATTTCAAAAATATATTTATCTGGGTAACATATTAATGTGATTAACACTGCAAGCTCACAGGTTGATGTGAGTGTGAGATAAATAATTGCAAATGTAAAATGTTAGTACAGTAATAACAGGTGTAATCACCACAGTGTCGACTGCAAGCATGCAAACGTGCATGTATAGTGTTGCGCAGGTGCCAAATGTCTGTTTGTGGGATACTATTCCGTGACTGTTGCACTTGGTCGGTCAGTACAGGGAAGTTTAATGCTGCTTATGGATGACGCTGCAGTTGCCGTCCGATGATGTACCATATGAGACCGATTCGAGATAGATCTGGTGATCGAGAACGCCAAGCCAACATATTGACACTCTGTAGGGCATGTAAGTTTACAACAGCGGATTGTGGGCGAGCGTTATCCTGTTGGAATACACTCCGTGGCATGCTATTCATAAACGACAGCAGAACAGGTCGAATCACCAGACTGCCATGTAAATCTGCAGTCAGGGTGCATGGGATAACCAAGAGAGTTCTCGAAAATGCTGCTGCTGTCATATAAAATCGCACCCCAGGCCGTTACTCCAGGGGTAGGTTCCAGTGTGTCCAGCACGAAGACAGGTTGGTTGCAGGCCCTCGACTGGCCACCTTCTAACCAAAATACGGCCATCATTTCCACAGACGCAGAAGTGGCTTTCATCAGAAAACTTAACAGACCTCCACGGAGTCTTCCAACAAGCTACAGGTCTACAGGGCGTCTGGATCGCAGCTGTCCTTGAAGAGTTTGTTGTGTCACTCTGGTGCCAAATGCTACTCAAACTGTTGTTGCTGATGCAGTACGATGAAACGTCTCTGTGAAGCCGTTTCATAAGACGCTAGTCGAATTCGGTACAACTTATTCACTTTAATACCTGGTTTTAGCTCAATTCATGAACTCTTCCAGAAAGACTGAGCACTCGAATAAGGTCTATTGAATATTATATGTGTGTTTTAATGTGGGGTCATCGTCCGCTGCGAGCAGACGCTGTTGCTTCTCGTTCGAAGGAGAGCACAGGATTACCAACTTAGGTTTCTTGAACAGAGAGGTTTACCCATCTTAGTCTAGGGCTGTGTCGAAGGCTGCTTTTGTGTGTGAGGTTGGCGTCGGAGGGCTACCCCTCTGGTAGCTTCCGCAGCACGGGGAGCTAGATAATCTCGAAAGAGAAAGGGGCACTCTTCGGCGAACGCTTGGTAGTAGCTCTTAAGGGGAGTTTCAGGTGATAGGAAGCATGTAGAGTTGGGACTTCGTTTTGTTTAAACTGTTGAAAATGTGGTGTCACCGCCAGACACCACACTTGCTAGGTGGTAGCATTAAATCGGCCGCGGTCCATTAGTACATGTCGGACCCGCGTGTCGCCACTGTCAGTGATCGCAGACCGAGCGCCACCACACGGCAGGTCTCGAGAGACTTACTAGCACTCGCCCCAGTTGTACGGACGACTTAGCTAGCGATGCAACACTGACGAAGCCTCGTTTATTTGCAGAGAAGATAGTTAGAATAGCCTTCAGCTAAGTCAATGGCTACGACCTAGCAAGGCGCCATAGCAATTGATAGTTATCGTATGAAGCATGTCTCATCAAGAACGATGTATACAAATGATGGATTAAAGTTAAGTATTCCAGAAGCTACGTACTTTTCTTTATAGCATTCATTACGTATCCTGTTTCAGACCTCACGCCATCCTGCGTGAGCTTATAGCGTGCATTTCGGCCTTCTCTAGCAATATAACAGAAATACTTAAGAACTTCAGTTTAACTGAAGCGTGTGAAGCGAGTTATTTTTCCGTATGTACCATAATTATATTGCTTTAAATAGGCGATTTTTGGGTGTTTGAGCTAAAAGTGTGGAAGTTACTTTGTTCATTTTGAACAACGATGAAGTAGAATTTCAAACGGTATATCTGATGAGGAAAAGCTGGTTAGGATCACTTCAACCGTACGTGAGTGTAATACTGTGTCGAAGCGGGTATGATTTTTAATCTTATATTTTATGGAAGTTGCTTTTGTGTTTGTGTGTCGATTTTGTGCCACGTGTTTGGTAATCAATGACCCTTCTGGTCCACGACGGCACCGCAATAGGCTTTATTCAAACAGTTTGCTTGTCTAATGAGCTATAATTTCTGCAAGAATATCTGTTCTCTCGTGCGCTTTCTACAAAGCAGCACAACAGTTTGATTCGGAATGCACCACGTGCTCTAGTTCGGCCTTTTGCAAGCAGCAGACGCAGTTAGTATGGTGAATAATTATCGCACAGCCTCGTGCATTGGTTAAACCTCTGTCCAGAGTAGTGCATGCGTAGACTCGTAATGCGAATCTCACTGAGATATTTTTTATGGTATGAATGCAAAGGAGTTGATAGTATCATTGTCTCCCACCCCCGTTTTCTGTGTTTCTTCATGCTGTAATTAAATTGGGGTCTGTTACATGTCTCGTAATTCTTACTTAAATGTTTCTAGTCAGGCACCAGTTACGTGTAGTTAGGATGTGCAACCAAATACTTTGATACAACAAATAATCTACGTGAAAGATAAATTCTGTGGTGTTCATCTTACCCACTTACTCCGATTTCGAATCCTGAATTAATCAAGTTGCTTCATGCACGACATGGAGTGCTGTTTATCTGGCTACTTAAAGAAATTTTTCTTATTTGTAATTAAATTATTAAAGTAATTAAACTAATAATTTTCCAGCTCCGTTTTTTTTTTCTAAATGGTTAGGAAGGGCTTGGGCTGGTGGCGACCCTGAATTTCTGAATTTTTAGCATTATTTGTGTGAGAGAAGCAGTTAGAAATGCGAGATAACGTATATGGCTCGATGAGAAACGTCGTAAAGATAGTAAATACGTTACAACGATGCGGCAGAACTATAAGCCGTACACGATGGTCTTCTCTCTATGTAATGTCATGTGCCCTTCTGGAGCCCAGTCTTATCGCGACCGTGCATTCTTGTGCCCACTCCTGCCAGCAACATATCTGCCAAGTTTGGTTTATGTCACACAGCTCCTCCTTGCATTTTTCCCCATTAGTATATAAATATTTAGATTGATGTAAAAAATCAGGGATGGTGTGCATCTGCATTGAAAGAAAGGATAGTTGGCGATCGTCTCCTTATATACTGAAGCGCCAAAGTAACTGGTACAGGCATGCGTATTCAAATAAAGAGATACGTAAACAGGCAGAACACGGCGCTGCGGTCGGCAACGCCCATATAAGAGAACAAGTGTCTGGCACAGTTGCTAGACCGGCTACTGCTGCTACAATGGCAGGATATCAAGATTTAAGAGTTGTGGGTGGGACCCAGTGAAATGTTCAGTATTTCAGAAAGTGATCTAAAGATAATTCGTCGATCCTTTCTCACAATGACAGCAGCAGTGTTGATGTTTTCTTCCGTAAGAGCAGTAACTGGAGCATCGGGTCCTCCTTCATTTGAAATTGATTGTCTCCCCTGTGTAAACATTTAAAACCACCTGTGGAGAAGAACAGACTCTCCATAGGCTTACTGTAACACTGTATAGGCCTCAGCCGAAGATTTGTTGAGACGAAATCAGAATTTCAAAGCCGCATGTTGTTCCCCGCTTGTTACCTCCATTGCTGCGGTAGGCGATACTGAACATGTCTGACCTTGTCTGCCTCTCACAGGCGGGAACCAAGACTCCCAACAATGAAACTACTACGGTGTGTTTGCTGCACATTAACCTAACAGAATATGATAAGATTAAATTTTAGCGTGAGAAATTATGGCCATAAAAAATTATGATTATTCTAGATTGAACAGCCCTCGTATCTAGGGAAAAGATCATGAAAGTAAAATTAGAGAGACTCCAGCTCACACAGTGGCTCACCATCATTCGCTCTTGTTGTTGTTTTTTTGTATGGCGCGAAAACACCTAGCATCATACGCGCCCTTGTCAAAACAGTAGAACACGAAGACAAAGAGAAGAGTTAAAAACGACTACACGTCAATCCCAACCGACGGAAGAGAAGACAGCTAAAAACAGGGATGTGGAGAAAGGTCTATATTTTACGCCATAGAGAAACGGAGGTCTAGAACTAAAGATTAAATGTCCTTCGCCATTTTCCTACGACGGATAATAAGTAAAGCGAGGTCGACAGCCCGCGCGTCCTTCGCTAAAACGGCCGATAACTCAGACGGCAAACACAAACGAGAACGTAAGCGGTTAAAAAAAGGCCATTCCGTCAGAAAAATGACGGACTGTCAAAAGTTGAGCGCGATATGCACAAAGTGCTTCTTCCCGTGAACCATCCGTGAGTGGAAGATGAAAGGAAGAGATAGTAAGACAAAGCACCCTCCGTCACAGACCGTAAGGTGGCTTGCGGAATGGAGATGAAGATGTACATGGTATTTTCGCATTCGGAGGAGAAAGTTGGGCATTGAAATTTTGTAATACGAAAAAGTCATTGTTTTAATGATTGCCACACCAACTCGCGAACCACATCCGTCACACAATCTGCACTATTTCAGGATAGTACGAAAGGAGCTGCCGTTCTTTGAACTTCTTACATGTCCTCCGTTACTCCTATATGGTAAGGATCCCATAACGCTCAGCAATACACCAGCAGAGGACGGAAAGCGTTCGGGACAGAGTGCCGAATATGTCACTCGTCGCGTTTTCTTTCCACGCATCTAGTTCGTGTCCGACTCGGCTCAGTGGGCAGTGTTCGTAATCCTCGAGTTCTCTCATTTCGCACGCTAGGACTTCCTCCGTATGACAGGTCGCCGGCTTTTGCACAGCCCAAAGCGTTAAATGTATTTATAGCAAGTTGCCGGAACACCTTAAGCATGTCGCCGTGCCTTGCCGCTGTAGACAGCAGAATCGCCGAATGTGCCTATACTGAGGCCTATGTAGTCTTGAGGGTCGTCAATGCTGCAGGCCTGCAGCCTAGCTGCTGCCGGGAGTAATTTCTCTGCAGCTGTTCACACATCTAGCAGAGTTAAACACGACACTGCTGGAGTGACCTTGAAGCAGCCAATAACGTCTCAAGTTTCAGGACACACGGCGATAGTAGCGGCACGAAACACAAATCAACTTCATATCATCGCCTGACCAAGATCTTATAGCGATCAGCGTCGTGCAGCTTAAGTCGGCCAGTAAAACTCAGTGACGACAAGCGAGGCTGCATCGTAAACACACCTCTAAGTTTGCATTTATTCTGATATAAAAACGAGAGCAAGTCTTGCAACTTCAGCACTTAATGCTAGTACTATCGTGGTGACTGTTCTGTAGTGTGTAAAAGAGAAAAACCTGTTTCGGGACGAGATCCCACTCAAATGATTCGTTCATTGTCGAGCGCTGCTATAGCCTCACCTTGCGCCGTTCGCAGAATAGCACTCACATACAGTGGCTACGCCAGGAACAGCGTTCAGTAACGAATAACGATTACTTTGTAAGTGGATAGATATATCGACGGTACCGAATACGTACGGTACGAACTTAAGCTCCACTTAAACAGCACTTGATAGACAATCTCATACTCACGGAATAACCGTGGCGGGAGCAGATGCAGGAACCCTGCACTGCCGCACAAGCGGACTTCGTAGTAGAGCCATTGCAGATATATACAGGGTGAGTCACCTAACATTACCGCTGGATATATTTCGTAAATCACATCAAATACTGACGAATCGATTCCACAGACCGAACGTTAGGAGGGGGGCTAGTGTAATTGGTTAACACAAACCCTAAAAAAAATGCAGGAAGTATGTTTTTAACACACACCTACGTTTTTTTAAATGGAACCCCGTTAGTTTTGTTAGCACATCTGAACATATAAACAAATACGTAATCAGTGCCGTTTGTTGCATTGTAAAATGTTAATTACTCCCGGAGATATTGTAACCTAAAGTTGACGCTTGAATACTACACCTCCGCTGTTCGATCGTGTGTATCGGAGAGCACCGAATTACGTAGGGATCCAAAGGGAACGGTGATGGACCTTAGGTACAGAAGAGACTGGAACAGCACATTACGTCCACATGCTAATACCTTTTTATTGGTCTTATTCACTGACGCACATGTACATTATCATGAGGGGTGAGGTACACGTACACACGTGGTTTCCGTTTCCAATTACGGAGTGGAATAGAGTGTGTCCCGACATGTCAGGCCAATAGATGTTCAATGAGGTGGCCATCATTTGCTGCACACAATTGCAATCTCTGGCGTAATGAATGTCGTACACGCCGCAGTACATCTGGTGTAATGTCGCCGCAGGCTGACACAATACGTTGTTTCATATCCTCTGTGGTTGTAGGCATATCACGGTACACATTCTCCTTTAACGTACCCCACAGAAAGAAGTCCAGAGGTGTAAGATCAGGAGAACGGGCTCCACGTCCTATGAAACGCCCGTCGAACATCCTGTCAAGGAACAGCCTCGTGTTAATTGCGGAATGTGCAGGTGCACCATCATGCTGATACCACATACGTCGACGCGTTTCCAGTGGGACATTTTCGAGCAACGTTGGCAGATCATTCTGTAGAAACGCGATGTATGTTGCAGCTGTTTGGGCCCCTGCAATGAAGTGAGGACCAATGACGTGGTCGCCAATGGTTCCGCACCATACATTTACAGTCCACGGTCGCTGTCGCTCTACCTGTCTGAGCCAGCGAGGATTGTCCACGGACCAGTAATGCATGTTCCGTAGTTTCAGTGCCCCGTGGTTTGTGAAACCCGCTTCATCGGTAAACAGGTAGAACTGCAACGCATTCTCTGTTAATGCCCATTGACAGAATTACACTCGATGATTAAAGTCATCACCATGTAATTGCTGATGTAGCGACACATGAAACGGGTGAAAGCGGTGACGATGCAGTATGCGCATGACACTACTTTGACTCAGTCCACCGGCTTTCGCAATGTCCCGTGTACTCACGTGTGGGTTCATGGCAACAGCAGCTAACACACCAACTGCACCCGCTTCTCCTGTGACGGGCCTGTTACGGATCCCGTTTGCGTGCTACGACCATACCTGTTGCATACAGCTGGCGGTAGATGTTTTGCAATGTGTGGCACGTTGGATGCTCTCTGTCCGGGTGCCGTTCTGCGTACACCCTGCAGGCTTCAGCTGCATTTCGCCGACACTCGCCATAGATGACTATCATCTCCGCCTTTTCAAAGCCACCATGGTCACAGTTCCTACAACCTACACTATCACAGACGTCTGGTAACACGGTGTACTACAGTTGGTCTGCGTGCGGAGACGAATGCAGAATAACAATAGCAGCAAGCACTACATGCGGACACTGCGACAGCTAGACCAAACCACAACAGTGCACTACAGCGACACTCGTAAACACGGTCGTCATCGTAAACATGTCCCTGCAGATGCTGCTCGCCGACCGTGGCCCGTGTTTCTTACAACTCGCAACTAAACGTCGGAGGTTTCAAGTCAACTTTAGGTTACAATATCACCGGATGTAATTAACATTTTACAATGCAACAAACGGCACTGATTACGTATTTGTTTATATGTTCAGATGTGCTAACAAAACTAACGTGGTTCCATTTAAAAAAACGTAGGTTTGTGTTAAAAAACATACTTCCGTGCATTTTTGTATGGTTTGTATTAAACATTTACTCACGTTCGGTCTGTGGAATCGGTTCGTCAGTATTTGATGTGATTTACGAAATATATCCAGCGGTAACGTTAGGTGACTCACCCTATATATATAGAGACCGTATTTGTTCTTTCGGACATGTCCGAAAGAACAGATACCATCGTCATATATACCGTATAAAGGGTGGACCATTGATAGTGGCAGGGCCAAATATCTCACGAAAGAAGCACCAAACGAAAAAACTACAAAGAACGAAACTCGTCTAGCTTGAAGGGGGAAACCAGATGGCGCTATGGTTGGCCCGGTAGATGGTGCTGCCATAGGTCAAACGGAAATCAACTGCGTTTTTTAAAATAGGAACTCACATTTTTTATTTCATATTCGTGTAGTACGTAAAGAAATATGAATGTTTTAGTTGGACCACTTTTTTCGCTTTGTGACAGATGACGCTGTAATAGTCACAAACATATGGCTCACAATTTTAGACGAACAGTTGGTAACAGGTAGGCTTTTTAAATTAAGATATAGAAAGTAGGTACGTTTGAACATTTTATTTCGGTTGTTCCAATGTGATACATGTACCTTTGTGAACTTATCTTTTCTGAGACCGCATGCTGTTTACAGTGTGATTACGTGTAAATACCACATTAATGCCATAAATCTCAAAATAATGTCCGTCAACCTCAATGCATTTGTCAATACGTGTAACGACATTCGTCTCAAGAGCGAGTAGTTTGCCTTCCGTAATGTTCGCAATGCATTAACAATGCGCTGACGCATGTTGTCAGGCGTTGTCGGTGGATCACTGTAGCAAATATCCTTCAACTTTCCGCACAGAAAGAAATTCGGGGACGTCAGATCCGATTAACGTGCGGGCCATGGTATGGTGCTTCGACGACCAATCCACCTGTAATGAAATATGCTGTTCAATACCGCTTCAACTGCACGCGAGCTATGTGCTGGAATCCATCATGTTGGAAGTACATCGCCGTTCTGTCATGCAGTGAAACATCTTGTAGTAATATCGGTAGAACATTACGAAGGAAATCAGCATACATCGTACAATTTAGATAGCCATCGAAAAAATGGGGGCCAATTATCCTTCCTCCCATAATGCCTCACCATACATTAACCCGCCAAGGTCGCTGATGTTCCACTTGTTGCAGCCATCGTGGATTTTCCGTTGCGCAATAGAGCATATTATGCCGGTTTACGTTACCGCTGTTGGTGAATGACGCTTCGTCACTAAATAGAACGCGTGCAATAAATCTGTCATCGTCTCGTGATTTCTCTTGTGCCCAGTGGCAGAACTGTACACGACGTTCAGAGTCGTCGCCATGCAACTCCTAGTGCATAGAAATATGGTACGGGTGCAATCAATGTTGATGTAGCATTCTCAACACCGACGTTTTTGAGATTCCCGATTTTCGCTCAATTTGTCTGTTACCGATGTGCGGATTAGCCGCGAAAGCAGCTAAAACACCTACTTGGGCATCATCATTTGTTGCAGGTCATGGTTGACGTTTCAAATGTGGCTGAACACCTCTGTTTCCTTAAATAACGTAACTATTCGGCGAGCTCTCCAGACACTTGGATGATGTCGTCCAGGCTTCCGAGCAGCATACATAGCACACGTCCGTTGGGCATTTTGATCACAATAGCCATACATCAACACGATATCGATCTTTTCCGCAGTTGATAAACGGTCCATTTTAACACGGGTAGTGTATCACGAAGCAAATACCGTCGGCACTGGCGGAATGTCACGTGATACCGAGTACTTATACGTTTGTGACTATTACAGTGCCATCTGTCACAAAGCGAAAAAGGTTGTCCAACTAATACATTCATATTTCATTACGTACTACATGATTATGTAACAAAAAATGGGGATTCCTATTTAAAAAAAAAACGCAGTCGATATCCGTTTGACCTATAGCAGCGCCATCTAGCGGGCCAACCATAGCGCCATCTAGTTTCCCCCTTCAAGCTAGACAAGTTTCGTTCTTTGTAGTTTTTTCGTTTGACGCTTATTTCGTGAGATACTTGGCCCTGTCACGATCAATGGACCACGCTGCAGAGTTGAGGCTCACCGGCCATTTGACCATCTTCTTCTGCACAGATGCACGAACAGTGCCCGAACTCTCTCGGGAATCGGGAGTAAAGCCGCGAGTAGTGAGTATAATGGACAGGGGCACTATGAATATAGTGCGGGACAATAAGTTGCGAATGTGGGTCTCACTGGAGGCGTGCCAGAGATGTGTCCCTGCAGTCGCACTAACCTCTGTGTCCTCGGTGGCTCAGATGGACTACCGGCACGGTAGCTCAGTGTTCGGTCAGAGGGGTGTGTGCTCTCTGTAATAAAAAAAACTGAGTCAAAGAATCAACGATCAACTTGAAGGGATGTCTTGTGACGTCCGCCCAGACCAAACGCAACGAACTATATCGAACAAAATGAAAGAAAACAAAAAAAGATGGATAGAGCGTCTTCAATGTATGCAGGAGATCCCGGGTTCGAGTCCCGGTCGGGGCACACTTTTTCAACTGTCCCCGTTGACTTATATCAACGCTTGTATGCAGCTAGGGGTATACATTTCACTGTAATTTCATTACCATTGCCTTCCTCCCACCTGCTTTGAAGTGTCATGTGTGTGTGTGTCGTGGGGGGGACTGAGCTAACTGCTTGTGCAGTGTGCAAAACGCCCTGCGCCCTGCGTGCGAAAAACTGTCCGGTCCCAGAAAACTAAAATCTGAGTTAATTTTTAATTTGAGCAGTTTTAAAGAATAACGTGTTTTATATAGACCTGAATATAGATTCAAAAGTGGAGATTTACAAAAAAAAAAAAAAAAATAATAATAATAATTTATGCGAATGGAAGGTGTCCAACAGAAACAATCTGCCTATAAACACAATAATTTATTCGTTAAAACATAGTAAAAAAATGAAAACATTATTCAAGATTGCTGAATGATTTATGAACTCAGTGCATATACAGTATAACTGTTCTTCAACTACACGAAATAAAATCATTACAACTTCTGAAAGGTTTGTGTTAGGACGTCCAGACTTCACGGTCGTCCGCGTGGGCATGATGGGAATTAGTATGTTGGTTTGGCGATTAAGCCACCTTTCATTTGGATGGGTTCGTCAATAAGAAAAATTGGCGCATTTGGGGGTCTGAGAATCCGCATTTCGCGATAGAAAAGTATCGTAACCTCAACTGGTGTCTGTGCAGATGCAATGTCCAGCCACGGAATAACCGGTGCGATATTCCTTGATGGCACGCTGACCGAACATTATCCAAAGTGATCCTGGTTTCGACAGAATGTGGGTCATGCAAGACGGAGCTCGATCCCATCTAAGCAGGAGAGTGTTTGATGTCCCGGAGGAGCACTTTGGGGACCGCATTCTGGCTCTGGAGTACCCAGAAGCCGCTGGCATGGGCCTCGATTGGTCGCCATATTCTCCGAATATGAATACATGTTCAAATGTGTGTGAAATCTTATGGGACTTGCTAAGGTCATCAGTCCCTAATCTTACACACTACTTAACCTAAATTATCCTAAGGACAAACACACACACCCACGCCCGTGGGTGGACTCGAACCTCCGCCGGGAGCTGTCAAACAGTCCATGACCGCAGCGCCTTAGACCGCACCTGGACACATGCAACTCCTTTTTTGGGGGGGCTATTTAAGGACAAGGTGTACAGCAATCGCCCCAAAATCACTGCTGAGCTGAAAACAGCAATTCAGGAGATCATCTACAGCATCGATGTTCCGACACTTTAGCGGGTCATGCCGAATTTCACTATTCGTCTGCGCCACATCATCGCCAATGATGGCAGGCATATCGAGCATGTCATAATCTACATGCGAATATCTGTAGTGCCGTTTACATGTTGAATAAAGTGTGTGCACGCTATAGTTTTCAACTAATTTACGTTTTATTTGTCATATATTTCAATAATTGTATCCCTGTAAGTTTAACTACTGGATTTTGAATGGTATGCAGAGTTATTTTCCCCAACAATGGAACTAAGCCCTTCTATCGCAAAATATCTAACAGTAATTTCGTCTGAAAATTCCTTAATCTCAGGCGACGACAGTGACTGGACACCTGGTGGTTAATCTACACTACTGGCCATTAAAATTGCTGCACCACGAAGATGACGTGCTACAGACGCGAAATTTAACCGACAGGATGAAGATGTTGTGATATGCAAATGATTAGCTTTTCAGAGCGTTCACACAAGTTTGGCGCCGGTGGCGACACCTACAACGTGCTGACATGAGGAAAGTTACCAAACGATTTCTGATACAAAAACAGCAGTTGACCGGCGTTGCCTGGTGAAACGTTGTTGTGATGCCTCGTGTAAGGAGGAGAAACGCGTACCATCATGTTTCCGACTTTGATAAAGTTCGGATTGTAACCTATGGCGATTGCGGTTTATCGTATCGCGACATTGCTGCTCGCGTTGGTCGAGATCCAATGACTGTTAGCAGAATATGGAATCGGTGGGTTCAGGAGGATAATACGGACGCCGTGATGGATCCCTACGGCCTCGTATCACTAGCAGTCGAGATGACAGGCATTTTATCCGCATGGGTGTAACGGATCGTGCAGCCACATCTGGATCCCTGAGTCAACAGATCGGGACGTTTGCAAGACAACAACCATCTGCACGAACAGTTCGACGATGTTTGCAGCAGCATGGACTATCAGCTCGGAGACCGTGGCTGCGATTACCCTTGACGCTGCATCATAGACAGGAGCGCCTGCGATGGTGTACTCAACGACGAACCTGGGTGTACGAATGGCAAAACGTCATTTTTTCGGATGAATCCAGGTTCTGTTTACAGAATCATGATGGTCGCATCCGTGTTTGGCGACATCGCGGTGAACGCACATTGGAAGCGTGTATTCGTCATCGCCATACTGGCGTATCACCCGGCGTGATGGTATGGGGAGCAATCGGTTACACGTCTCGGTCACCTCTTGTTCGCATTGACGGCACTTTGAACAGTGGACGTTACATTTTAGGTGTGTTACGACCCGTGGCTCTACCCTTCATTCGATCCCTGCGAAACCCTACATTTCAATAGGATAATGCTCGACCTCATGTTGCAGTTCTTGTACGGGCTTTTCTGGATACAGAAAATGTTCGATTGCTGCCCTGGCCAGCACATTCTCCAGATCTCTCACCAATTGAAAACGTCTGGTCAATTGTGGCCGAGCAACTGGCTCCTCACAATACGCCAGTCACTGCTCTTAGTGAACTGTGGTATCGTGTTGAAGCTGCATGGGCAGCTGTACCTGTACACGCCATCCAAGCTCGGTTTGACTCAATGCCCAGGCGTATCAAGTGCGTTATTACGGCCAGAGGTGGTTGTCCTGGGTACTGATTTCTCAGAATCTACGCACCCAAATTGCGTGAAAATGTAATCACATGTCAGTTCTAGTATAATATATTTATCCAATGAATACCCGTTTATCATCTGCATTTTTTCTTGGTGTAGCAATTTTAATGGCCATTAGTGTAGATGCTGGTGCACCCAATACAGCAAATGTGAATCACAGACAGGTCATGAAAGAAACATCCGAGAGTGCGGAACAAGAATGCTCTATAACGCAGGTGATGCCACTCAGGCCGACCGTAATAGGTCTCGGACAGCTGCGCTGGACGCCGCCGACGTACAGATGGCTGTGTTGCAGAGAATGTGGGCGCAGTTCTGCGACTGCAAAAAATGGTTCAAATGGCTCTGAGCACTATGGGACTCAACTTCTGAAGTCATTAGTCCCCTAGAAGTTAGAACTAGTTAAACCTAACTAACCTAGGGACGTCACACACATCCATGCCCGAGGCAGGATTCAAACCTGCGACCGTAGCGGTCTCGCGGTTCCAGACTGCAGTTCTGCGGCTGCAACTCCGAACGCTGGTCAGACGTTACGATGCGCCCTCTGGACCGCCACTTCCGTTCCCAGCTGCGCGCTCCGAACTCTGACCACTGCGATCTCTTCACACCGTCTGTTTATTTCCTAACGTCTTCCTACACCCAGCAATATTTTTCCGCTAAACCAAATACGAGTATGTCTGATAATAGCGAAAAGTGCGCACACGGCGGCCCAATAGCGCGGATTCCCTCAAGCACACAGAATTCTCCCAAGATGCGTCATGATACCAGTGCAATGATATCGCAAATCGCCTTCCATTTCAAAAAGCAGTCGTTTCAGCTATATCGCCATGACGTAACTGACTGATGTAGTGATAGTATAGCTTCACATCCGGCACTAGCCTCTCATGAGTTCCTCTGAAATTAATGAGCCGCACATGAGGCTAGACCCATTATTTCAGCACTCAATGTTTATTCGGGAAAGCAAGCGACGGTTGTCTGCAAAAGATTTTTTTTCGTTTACATAGCAAAGAGGCCCTCTCCAGCTGTTTGCCTGGTGACTCGGCCACAGATCTGCCGCTAGGCTGGTCCATTGTGTAAAATACACAACAGCGGCTGGGTCCCCTGTTTCTGTGCTGGCGACCCAACGTAAGCGAACACAGACTGCTGAGGCCGCAATCTCCACTCATGGCAGAGAGCCGTTCTTTTCCAGCAGCAGTCTGGTGTGTCCTGTCCCAAATGCAAGGTACTGTCCCGTCC
Organism: Schistocerca americana; assembly: GCF_021461395.2. Classification (NCBI taxonomy): domain Eukaryota; kingdom Metazoa; phylum Arthropoda; class Insecta; order Orthoptera; family Acrididae; genus Schistocerca; species Schistocerca americana. The sequence goes on along the minus strand of NC_060125.1, from coordinate 85,415,380 downwards.
CACACTCACAAGAGTCATCCAGCAAACAGGCCGTTCCAGCACCAAATTAAAATTAAAAGAACTGAGGCTAGAAAAAGCCCAGTATTTCTCGTTTCAGGGATTCGATGTACTTCAATAAACATTGACCATGTAATCCGCACCGTTGTCTTCCTCTGCTTCCGTAATCGATTTCACATGGAATGAAAAAAGCGTCAAAATAGCTTGCCGCTCTTCAAGCGTAGTCGTGCGTTTGTGTTGTCTTAGCTGAAAGGAGCGGAGAGAGTGAAACCCGGTGCCGACGCCTACCCGACAGCTCTCGAAAAGCACCAAGTTGGCCTCCGTGTTTAACATCACTCGACAGGCCGACCACCACTAGCAGTGTGGTGAGACACTACGGAGTAGTTTTGAATTTAATCCAGGACTATTGACCTTCTGGATCTGCAGTTCTTGTTTTACTTTCCGTGCTTGCAGAATGCGGGTTCCGTCTTTTATACAAAAAGACTGCTTTTTCTTTTTACCCAACATGTTTCGGCACCTTTGTGCCACCATCAGTGCAATAGCAGAAGGCAAAAAAGTTTTAAATTAAAATACTACATTCTTTAAAGGAACATTATTTAACACATTAAAGGTATTTTACATAAAAAACAACACAAACAGCTACAGGAGCTCACACACACACACACACACACACACACACACAGAGAGAGAGAGAGAGAGAGAGAGAGAGAGAGAGAGAGAGAGAGAGAGAGAGTAAACAAAATTTAAATTCCGCGCCAAACTCTCTCGAGAACAAATGAACGCTAACGGGATTAGGAAACACAACAACATAGTGCTTAGCGCGTTTTAACTACACAAAGTGATCCAACTTGTGTATGCAAAAGCAAAAGAAGACGCAGTCACTGTAAGTAGGCTGTTTAGGTTTTTTAGGTTTTCTATTGGTAACGCCACCTCTGTATAAAAATCACTGGCTGTGCTGTGTGCAGTCTGTGTCTAGTTTGCATTGTTGTCTGCCATTGTAGTGTTGGGCAGCGGCAGCTGGATGTGAACAGCGCGTAGCGTTGCGCAGTTGGAGGTGAGCCGCCAGCAGTGGTGGATGTGGGGAGAGAGATGGCGGAGTTTTGTAATTTGTCATGAACTGCTATATATATATTATGACTTTTGATGATACTAAGGTAAATACATTGTTTGTTCTATATTAATATCTTTCATTTGCTAACTATCCCTATCAGTAGTTAGTGCCTTCCGTAGTTTGAATCTTTTATTTAGCTGGCAGTAGTGGCGCTCGCTGTAGTGCAGTAGTTCGAGTAATGAAGATTTTTGTGAGGTAAGTGATTTCTGAAAGGTATAGTTTAATGTTACTCAGGGCCATTCTTTTGCAGGGATTTTTGAAAGTCAGATTGCGTTGCGCTAAAAATATCGTATATCAGTTTAAGCACAGTCTTGTACAATTTTTCAAAGGGGTTTCATCACAACAAAACGTGAGTAATAACGAGTATGTACACAAAACATTTTGCAAAGCCTTACCCTGTTTTTTTAAAAAAATCAAGGGATGTGTTAACTCGCCGATGAAATTCACTCTGGGCGGTGTGGCCGAGCGGTTCTAGGCGCTTCAGTCCGGAACCGCGCTACGGCTACGGTCGCAGGTTCGAATCCTTCCTCGGACATGGATGTGTGTGACGTCCTTAGGTTAGTTAGGTTTAACTAGTTCTAGGTCTAGGGGACTGATGACCTCAGATGGTTCAAATGGCTCTGAGCACTATGGGACTTAACATCTGAGGCCATCAGTCCCCTAGAACTGAGAACTACTTAAACCTAACTAACCTAAGGACATCACACACATCCATGACCGAGGCAGGATTCGAAACTGCGACCGTAGCGATAGCGCGGTTCCGGACTGAAGGGCCTAGAACCGCTCGGCCACACCGGCCGGCGATGACCTCAGCTGTTAAGTCCCATACTGCTTAGAGCCATTTGAACCATTGGAGCTCTTGCAGAACATCTGCAACGAACATGATACTAGTCATACCCATAAATTCTTGCAGTTAACCGCGTAACAGACGTCAATACACAAGAGTACTGTTTAAGTGAAAGTTTGGCCATTTGACTATATAGGTTGTCTATTCTAGCGTTCAATGACGATTTCGGCCTTTGGCTATTTTCAAATACAACTATGTTAAGCATGACCAGACTTCTGAAAAAGAAGTCATCATCGAATTATTTTAACCTTGGTTATGCAATGCAGGTGTCTCAGCGTATAAATGAGAACATATGCACACAATGTCTGGCAGAAACAGAATAGACATGTCTGGCATATAAAGAGCAGCTGTGCCACAAAGTGAACGCCGAAAAACAGTCATTACATGTGCAGGCACCCGGATAGCGTTGAGGTATTTAGATCATACTAACGGGCTACGCTTAAAGTCAATTATGTCAGTGAATTTCCTCGTTGATGACTGATATCGTCACTAAAATTATACCCCATTCGTCCATACTCCACTTATATACTTTCCTTACCGCATTGCGTGTCCACAACGCGCCATTCAGTTTCGCGGTGGACAGCGGACATAATGTTTTGGGTCATCAGTGCGCTGTGTATGAGGTAAGGTACAACGAAATGAGTTCAAAATCTAGCAAGTTCGACGCTTTCAAATATTCGACGTTTATACTAAAGCACCAGAGCATATCGAGCATAGAGTGGTTCAAATGGCTCTGAGCACTATGGGACTAAACTTCTGAGGTCATCAGTCCCCTAGAACAGAACTACTTAAACCTAAGGACATCACGCATCAAATTGTGTGCGTATTTGTATCTGGGAACATGACGGTGGAATTTAAGTCCCATTTCCTGAAGGACAGCCAGCCAGCCAGAGCTGACGACGGTCGCTATCAAAAATAGCCAGGCAACGAACCACACAATGCTCGGCGATGTCCCTTGACGCTGGATTGGGGGTTGGGTTGATTTGGTGGAAGAGACCAAACAGCGAAGTAATCGGACTCATTCAATCAGGGAAGGATGGGGAAGGAAGTCAGCCATGCCCTTTCAAAGGAACCACCCCGGCATTTACCTGAAGCGATTTAGGGAAATCACGGAAAACCTAAATCTGGATGGTCGGACGCAGGATTGAACCGTCGTCCTCCTGAATGCGATTGATGCTGGAAACAGCTGTATAGCGAAAGGGAGCTCATACGTAAATAAAATGAGGTACATAAACTGTTACAATTTCATTACTTCATCTGATACAATTATTAGTAAATCATCTTTGGTAACTCTGTCTCTAGCCGGCCGGTGTGCCGAGCGGTTCTAGGCGCTTCAGTCTGGAACCACGCGATCGCTACGGTCGCAGGTTCGAATCCTGCATCGGGCATGGATGTGTGTGATGTCCTTAGGTTAGTTAGGTTTAAGTAGTTCTAAGTTCTAGGGGACTGTTGACTTCAGATGTTAAGTCCCATAGTGATCAGAGCCATTTTTAATTCCGTCTCTAAATAGTGCTACTAGTCAAATAACCGACAGAGGTAGCAGTTAATGTATTAGACAGCAATGAACATAAGGGTACATCCTAATGGACACACCCGTCCCTCTAATAAGCGGAACCTAAGGAAAGAGATTAGATTATATTTTGTCTCGAAATTATAGTAATCAATCCAGGTTATAAGCGTGAATCAAGCGAGGAACTCTCACATTGATCAACCAATGCAAGTCACGGAGATGTTGCTGACAAGGATGTGCAGTAACACAATCGTAACACCGGAAAGAGCAGAAATTTGACAGCGATTAAAGTATTTTGCTCACTGAAGATTCGCATGCACTTCAGCACAACTGATAAATATTTTGCGCTGAAATCAGTGAAAAAGACTACACCAGAATTGATAACCGATATTCACATACCTATACGCCAGGTTAGCCGAGAGCGCTAACGCGCTGCTTCCTGGACCCGGGTAGGCGCACCAGGCCGGGTCGAATCCGCCCGGCGGATTAACGACGAGGGCCGGTGTGCCGGCCAGCCTGGATGTGGTTTTTAGGAGGTTTTCCACAGCCCACTAGGTGAATACCGGGCTGGTCCCCACGTTCCGCTTCAGTTACGCGGCTCGCAGACATCTGGACACTTTCGCACTATTCCATGAACTACACTAGTCGCAGGCAGTTGGGGGCACACTAATTCCTTCCCAGGGGGTACGGGGTGGCGGCAGGAAGGACATCCGGCCACCCCTTAAACTAACATTGCCACATCCAATTAACCATGCTGACCCAGAGTGTCCACAGGAAAACAGGCACAAGCAAAAGAAAGAATTCACATATCTAACAAGACTGCAAAGCAGAATATTTTCTGATACTTCGAAATGAGCTATGTGGCTCAAAGGAGCGAGAACGAGAGGAAACTATGAGCAATGGCGGTTAGCTTGTCTGAAAATGTCCGCAGCTCGTGGTCGTGCGGTGGCGTTCTCGCTTCCCACGGCCGGGTCCCCGGGTTCGATTCCCGGCGGGGTCAGGGATTTTCTCTGCCTCGTGATGACTGGGTGTTGTGTGACGTCCTTAGGATAGTTAGGTTTAAGTAGTTCTAAGTTCTAGGGGACTGTTGACCATAGCTGTTAAGTCCCATAGTGCTCAGAGCCATTTGAACCATTTTTTTGTCTGAAAACGGTAGCATCTCAACGTATAGTTGCATACTGTCAGCCAGCGGTTCATCTTCCGATCGTGCAAATTACGTTAGAGAACGGTAAATTTCACATTTTTCGTTAACAGGTTCATGCTTCTTCCTTGAACCGTTGGCTGTCGGTGGGTTGTCAACATGATGCCTACAGCAAGGTATAATGTGGTGCACGAGTGCTACTGTATGGCGATATTGCCCGTGCGCTGCTCCAGAAACGCAACGAAGCAGAAGCTAGGTGACCGCTTTGTCCCATTTGAAGGATCTGTCCCAAGAAAACACTGTGCTGTCGTGGTAGAAGTGTGTTAGTGCCAGCTTAATTGAAGATTTAAAAAAAAAACCAGATTCATTTTTGCTGGCCAGTTTTAAGGAAACTCTACAGATCTATTGGGTTCTAATGACTTCCCTGGTCCTAGCCGTCAGCTGTTTTCCAAGAGAGACGCCTGTGCGCTCATAGCTTCTACTTCTCCAACCTTCATTGACATCTTGGTGAATATTAGTATTATAAAGTGGAAGATCCGAAGTAACTCCACACCTAACCAGTGTATGATTTAATAAATACACAGAAAGGGGCCGGCCGCTGTGACCGAGTGGTTCTAGGCGCTTCAGTCCGGAACCGCGCTGCTGGTACGGTCTCAGGTTCGAATCCTACCTCGAGCATGGATGTGTGTGATGTCCTTAGGTTAGTTAGGTTTAAGTAGTTCTAAGTCTAGGGGACTAATGACCCCAGATGTTAAGACCCTTAGTGCTTACAGCCATAGAAGGGGTTGCTGTTTCCTCTAATTAAGCTGTGCAGGGAGCGTGTGGCCCCACGTTGCCTCGATCGTCATTGCAGTCTGCACCGTAACCCTGACAAGGGTCCCTTACAAGGTACTACCCCCGCGCAAGGTGAACCAAGGTATTTTAACACTGTATTACTCCTGCTCTGGGTACCGGGTGTATTTACCTACAATCAAACCCTCAAAATTGGCTGCCATCCTTTATTGTGAAGAATTTTAACAGTTGCTGCTGCAGCCATGTTTAAAATCTTGAAACCCTCAAAAGCCTCTCCTAATATATCGCGGGGAAAGGTATACATACACATCGTCGGCGTGGGGCGATATGTCGTGTTATGAACACGGAATGAATTCTCTATTGCCAAGATATCTAAAACCATTTATTCAGATAGATGAGTGGTTTCGGCAGTTCGCTGTTGTCATGTAAACATGTAAACAAGATAATGAAGATGGCAACAGAGAATTGCGGAAACCGCTCACCTACACGGTGATTCACCAAGTTATGCAAATACGAGGGCTGTTCAGAAAGTAACCTCCGGTTGATTTAAAAAAATACACCAAGTTAAATAAAAATATTTTAATATATACATCTTACAACTACATCTTTGCACTATTTTTCTACTTAGTCTCCATAGCGATTGAGGCACTTATCATATCTCTTCACAAGCTTTGAAATTCCTTCTGCATAAAAATCAGCCGCTTGTGCCTGGAGCCAGCCTGTGACCGCATCTTTGAGCTCTTCGTCGTCATCAAACCGCTGTGACCCGAGCCATTTTTTCAAATGCATGAAGAGGTGATAATCACTTGGCGCCAGGTCTGGGCTGTAAGGTGGATGGTTGATAACGTCCCACTTGAAGGACTCAAGAAGGGCCGTTGTTCTGCGAGCAGAGTGAGGACGGGCGTTATCGTGCAAAAAACGATACCGGAAGTCAGCATACCACGGCCTTTGTTCTGTATAGCCCGTCGTAACTTTTTTATTGTTTCACAGTACACGTCTTGATTAATGGTCGTACCACGTTCCATGAATTCAACCAACAACACCCCTTTGGCATCCTAAAACACTGTTGCCATCAGTTTTCTGGCAGAAAAACCTTCGAGGCTTTTCTTGGTTTGGTAGGCGAATTTGAATGTGCCCACATCTTTGATTGTTCTTTTGTCTCAGGGTTCACGTACTTAATCCAGGTTTCGTCACTGGTCACGATTCTGTTTAACAATGGTTCTCCTTCGTCCTCATAACGTGACAGAAAGTCTAATGCAGAGGCCATTCTTTGAGTTTTGTGGTGGTCGGTAAGAATTTTGGGCACCCATCGTGCACAGAACGTACAGTAACCCAATCTTGCTGTCACTATCTCGTACAAGAGAGTCTTAGAAATCTGTGGAAAACCAGTAGACAACTCCGACATTGAGAAACGTCGATTTTCACGAACTTTTGCATCAACTGTCTGAACGAGTTCGTCAGTCACCAATGATGGTCTACCACTCCTCTCTTCATCATGAACGTTTTCTCGTCCACTTTTAAATAAACGTACCCATTCACGGACAACTCCTTCACTCATAACTCTTGGTCCGTACACGGCACAAAGCTCACGATGAATAGCTGCTGCAGAATATCCTTTGGCTGTAAAAAACCTTATGACAGCACGCACTTCACATTTGGCGGGGTTTTCTATTGCAGCACACATTTCAAACTGCCACAAAAACTAAACTAGCGCAGGTACGACGTTCACTCGACCACGGCTTGATGCCGACTGACCTGTTGAGTGCGTGAACGCACAGATGGCGTCGCTACTCCCCCCACAACCCGCACTGTGACCAATCGGAGGTTACGTTCTGAACCGCCCTCGTATTTTAATATGTTATTCTACAAGTAAAACTAAAGAAAAACATTTTGTATAATATAGGTCCGCAAATGTTTAGTTACGGAGTAACGCCTAATAAAAGATTTTGCCTGAAATTTAGCAGCTATGCTAATAAGTTAAAGTAAAGCACGATTTCCATTTATTTTGTTATTATTGGTCTGGTGAATCTAATAAAGCTTGCCCCAGACGTGTATCGGCACTAGTTTAACATGAATTCACGTGTGCTATGGTATTAATAAAAGCAGATTATCTGACACATTCTATAATGTTCCCCCAAGTGTTAACGGATTTCGTGACTGTGTGTTTTCGCGCAGTAGCGCTGAGACGATTTTATCGCTGACAATAGACACTACGATTATAATGAAATTAATATCTCTGTAATTGGGTAATCTATGAGCACTATGGGACTTAACATCGGAGGTCAGCAGTCCCCTAGAACTTAGAACTACTTAAACCTAACTAACATAAGGACATCACACACATCCATGCGCGAGGTAGGATTCGAACCTGCGACCGTAGCGAAAAAGGGCTCGCAATGTTCTTATTCTCTCTCTTCCTTTTCAGCCACTGTGTGGTACGGTCATAAGATATATTGCTTGGTCTGTGTTACGTAGAGATTTTGTTATTTGTGCTCATTCTGCATAATAATAACTATTTAATTTCATTGTGTTTGTTATTACGACTAATCATACCTTTTTTCCTCAGCTTTTTCCATGAAATTGATAATTAAATGTGGCTTACTTTGTGTAGGGATGTCTGTTAGTGAATGATCGCGTATTAACGGCACCAATCAGTGTAATACATTTGGTTTGCTTTCAGAACAGAACCTGAGTCTAAAATTTCACTTTTCACAAAACGAAATCCGCTAGCTTTTAGGCGTAAATCACGTCCCAAAATTATACTCGCCAACAGACAATCTCTTTAGAGGAGCCTAGCTAAAAAATATCAATCATTAATTATTATGCTAGTAACTGCATTCCAATTTCAATATTTAAAAAATATTTTTACGTGGTTTTTCAAGTACGCAATTTTCTTGCTTTAACTGACGGCTCATTTCACCAAAGACAACTTTCATATGGTTCAGACTTGCATTTGAGTTCAAACATTTTAAAATCCAGAATACTATGAAATTAAGCACTAATTTCATTTCATCAGACACTGACGAGCAAGATATGGCGAGTCACTAAACTCAAAATAATGAATTATTGGCTCCCTTAGCATAGGACCTATTTATGTATGTTCATATGTAGGTATATATACCATTGTAATTTTCGTATCTATAAATTTTTTTGTATATTTCTGTTACATGAAAAATCACTGTAACAGGATACGAGACCATTTCAACATGCTGGGCAATATGAGACGTGGCGTACGGTCCTTAAAAGAAAAAAACACGACTCGAGACGTTGCTGAAGCGCCGTAAGAAAGGAGGTAAAAGACTTACTGTTTCGTTTGCCCTGGTGTGTAAACGTCGGTTAGAAAGTGTTAATTCCGAAAAAATATATATATATCTGATTTTGATGAAAATCTCGATATAATTAAAGGATATGCGTATACAATGCAAGTAAAGCCTCAAGAAACATTTTGCCGCTCTACCTATTCTGTCCCGTGGGCCAACAGAGAAGCTGTATCGAATGAAATCCGTCGCATGTTAGAATGGGATGTTATAGAACCGTCCATGTCACACTACAGTAGTCCACTACTTGCAATGGCTAAACCAGGAGAAGGCGTACGTCTTGTGCTAGATGCAAGAAATATAAACAAAATTATCATACCCGTAGAAACGAGGCCAGAGAATTTAGAGCACCAAATTCAGAGATTTTACGGTGTAAAGTATCTCACATCAATTGACATGAACTTCATACTGGCAGGTGGAGATTTCAGAATGTTCTGGGAAATATACAGCATTCACTTTTGCAGGCAGGAGTTATCAGTTTAAAGTATTACCGTTTGGTCTCAACGTAAGCGCAGGTCTCTATTACTGCATTAGATACTGTGCTCGGACCTGCTTACAGAATCGCTGTGTATGTAGATGACTTACTGATTGCTACTGCAACTTGGGCAGAACACTGAAATATTTCAAAAGGTGTTAGAAAAATTCAGTAATGCAGGGGTAACCATAAACTTGAAAAAATTAAAATTTCGTAGAGACGAAATAAAATTTATAGCACACATAGTGACGCTCGAAGGCGTAGCGCCTGACACTAAGAAAATGGAAGCGTTAAAAAACATGCCACCTCCCAGATCAAAAAAGCAGTTGTAAGCCTATTTGGGCCTAGTGCCATTTTTTAGGAGTTTCATACCCGGACAGTTGCTTAACAGCCAAGCGTTGTTAAGCTTACTAAAGAAAAATGCCTTATGGATGTCGACAGGAAGCCTTTCTGAGCATAAAATAAGTATTATTAAATGAACAGTTATTACAAAAAAATGGTTCAAATGGCTCTGAGCACTATGAGACTTCACATCTGCGGTCATCAGTCCCCTATAACGTAGACCTACTTAAACCTAACTAACCTAAGCACATCACACACATCCATGCCCGAGGCAGGATTCGAACCTGCGACCGTAGCAGTCGCGCGGTTCCGGACTGAAGCGCCTAGAACCGCACGGCTACCGTGGCCGGCACAGTTATTACACCACCCAGACACGACCAAAGAATGCTGTATTGCAACAGTTGCTTCCAGTTACGGTTTAGGGTCTTGCTTATGCCAACTATTTGAAGTAGGTGAATAAACAGAAGTAAGAATCATTGGTTTCGACAGGCGTACGTTGCCACAATGTGGACGAGTTTACTATGCAATTGAACTAGAGGCAATTGCTGTGGCACGGGCATTTAGAAAATTCAACTATGATATTTATGGGCACCATGTAAAAGTATGTTCTGACCACCAAGGTCTAAGCTTTCTCCTAGGGTGCACGTTGATGCATAAACGCCTAGCGCGCTGGTCATTAGCTCTACAGGAATATTCCTTTGAGATTATACACGTAAGTGGAAAAGATAATATAACTGCTGACGCTCTTTCTTGTCTACCACAAGGGTGGACAGAAACTTCAGATGCTATTGAGCAAACATCAGAATTAAAAATATTACTAGTAAAAGATCCGACTTATAGAACGTATTATCTTGACATGTGCCCAAAAATATGGAGAAACTGCAAAACATATACCATCGGTGAAATAAAGTAAAACAGTTACTGCAGAAAAGCAACCCTGGCAAAATTAGAACCTATTATAAAGCGTACAAGGGAGTACTGTTTCACACGAGACGCCCAAAGTCTGACATTTGGTGTATTGTATACCAGAAGCCAACCTAAAAACGCTTATCTGACACACACACACACACACTTAGTTTGGGGATACTTTGGTATAACAAAATGTTGTGAAGAGATTAACGAGTACTGCTCTTTCCTTAATTTAAGGAGACATTTTACACAAAACATTAAGAACATGTTTACTATTTCAGAAAGCTAAACCCATGACTGTCGGATGTCGCCAACCATTACGTTCGATTATTCCTAGGCAACAACATGACCTACATCCATCGATGTAGCAGGGCCTCTCCCCATAACACGAGGAGGGGTAGATGTTTTCTCTAAGCATGCAAAAATGTATGCCATGAGGTCAATAACATCAGGACCAATCATTAACAGAATCACTAAAGAATACGTTCCACAAGTCGGAAAGCCTAAAGCCACAGTAACAGACAATGCTTCGTATTTTACAAGCAGAAATGGAAATCCTTTTTGAATGAAAATGGTATAAAACGAGCTTTCATCTCCTTTTTTCATCCCAAATCAAGTCCAACAGAAAGAATTTTTCGCGAGTTTAACCGTTTTGTAAGAACATATGCCTCAGAACAACAAACTAAATGGGTGGAGTCAATAAAAATGTTTGAGGAAGTAGTAAATAGCCTACCCCATATGTCAACAAAATATAGGCTACTCTAAATGAGCTTACGGTCAATGCTGGAGAAAATAATGAATGGCTATCACCCTTGCTCTCTATACCAAGAGAAGAATTAAGTTGGAATGAGAAAAGAAGACAAGCTGTCATTTCTCTAACACATTAGGCAAAGCTGAGGAAATGTCGATATGACACAAAGCTATCCAAAGCACAGACAGGGAAAAAGGTGATGCTTAAGACTCACGTGAAACCCTCACTGCTAAAGAAAAGAAACAAGGAGTGCCAGATGTTATTTTCTGGATCATTTAAAGTAATAAAAAATGGTTCAAATGGCTCTGAGCACTATGGGACTTAACGTCTGAGGTCTTCAGTCCCCTAGAACTTAGAACTACTTAAACCTAACTAACCTAAGGACATCACACACATCCATGCCTGAGGCAGGATTCGAACCTGCGACCGTAGCGGTCGCGCGGTTCCAGACTGTAGCGCCTAGAACCACTCGGCCACCCCGGCCGGCTTAAAGAAACAGCAAAACCACATGGTTGCCGCTATCTGCTAGCATATCCAGAATCACACAAGATCAAAGGTTTAGATCCACACCAGGATATATAGATATATTTTGCAGAGTAAACATTTCCTAGAGTGGATGTACCTCTGTAAATATTATGAGAATTTGTAAATGTGTTAGTATGTAAGACATTTCACAGTGTACATAGTAATCTTAAGACAAATTTATTTTCTTCAGGTGCATAAGTAGAGCTGTACTAAACCTTTTGCTGAACAAAAAACTTTCACATTAGTAGTAGAAGTTCAGCAATAAACTTTTAAGTAAAGTCATTTCATTAATATTATAAAGAGAAAAGTAACAAAAACTTGTTTTGATGTAATCATAGTAACATTTTCATGGATGCAATTATTCCATTTCTTTTGCTATGCAATTCTAAGTAAAGAAAGTATGGCATAAGCCATATAGATTATGAAGTTTCTCTATCAAAGTTTTGTACTGATGCAATGATTTGTAGTGTAAAATAATTTTTCTTTTTATGCCTAACATAAAGTTTGTAAACTCAAGCAGCAAGCTACTGTGGGTCGTGTTTTTAAAGTGAAGTAAGAAAAATATTGAGATTTTAGTTCGATAGTAGGGAAATGGCAACATCGTGCCATAAGCAGACTTGTATTCTGCACTAATTCTTGCGACTAATTTCACCGGTACACGCCAGTTTGTGTGAGGCAAAAACAGTTAGTGATGTCCTTAGCTCCAGTAGTAATGACTAAAGTCGCATTACAAACTGAAAAAATACTGTAAAGCTAGGCTTCACTACCGTAAACGGCCACACAACGAAATTAATGTCACGAAGAATTTTAAAGAAAGTTACAGAACATAAACACTATGTAAATCATACAGTAAGTACCTACAACAGAGTACAAAATCTGTGGGATTTTTCTTTGAGCACATTTGTAAGTAACATGACACGTACCGACAGAGGCTGAGTAATAAGTTGTCAATGGCAAATAGAACTGTCAGTGGTGAAGTGGTTTTTTTCTAATTAACTACTCACCCGAAATCGATGAAACTGGCGTTACTTCTCGACGTAATCGCCCTGCAGACGTACACATTCTTCACAACACTGACTCCATGATTCCATGGCAGCGGCGAAGGCTTATTTAGGAGTCTGTTTTGACCACTGGAAAATCGCTGAGGCAATAGCAGCATGGCTGCTATGTCCTTCATTGCTGCTATGTCTTTCATTGTTGGAAAAAGCCAAAAGTCACTAGGAGCCAGGTCAGGTGAGTAGGGAGCATGAGGAATCACTTCAAAATTGTTATCACGAAGAAACTGTCGAGTAACGTTAGCTCGATGTGCGGGTGCGTTGTCTTCGTGAAACAGCACACGCGCAGCCCTTCCCGGACGTTTTTGTTGCAGTGCAGGAAGGAATTTGTTCTTCAAAACATTTTCGTAGGATGCACCTGTTACCGTAGTGCCCTTTGGAACGCAATGGGTAAGGATTACGCCCTCGCTGTCCCAGAACATGGACACCATCATTTTTTCAGCATTGGCGGTTACCCGAAATTTTTTTGGTGGCGGTGAATCTGTGTGCTTCCATTGAGCTGACTGGCGCTTTGTTTCTGGATTGAAAAATGGCATCCACGTCTCATCCATTGTCACAACCGACGAAAAGAAAGTCCCATTCATGCAGTCGTTGCGCGTCAACATTGCTTGGCAACATGCCACACGGGCAGCCATGTGGTCGTCCGTCAGCATTCGTGGCACCCACCTGGATGACACTTTTCGCATTTTCAGGTCGTCATGCAGGATTGTGTGCACAGAACCCACAGAAATGCCAATTCTTGAGGCGATCTGTTCAACAGTCATTCGGCGATCCCCCAAAACAATTCTCTCCACTTTCTCGATCATGTCGTCAGACCGGCTTGTGCGAGCCCGAGGTTGTTTCGGTTTGTTGTCACACGATGTTCTGCCTTCATTAAACTGTCGCACCGACGAATGCACTTTCGACACATCCATAATTCCATCACCACATGTCTCCTTCAACTGTCGATGAATTTCAGCTGGTTTCACACCACGCAAATTCAGAAAACGAATGATTGCACGCTGTTCAAGTAAGGAAAACGTCGCCATTTTAAGTATTTAAAACAGTTCTCATTCTCGCCGCTGGCAGTAAAATTCCATCTGCCGTACGGTGCTGCCATCTCTGGGACGTATTGATAATGAATGCGTCCTCATTTTAAAACAGTGCACATGTTTCTATCTGTTTCCAGTCCGGAGAAAAAAAATCGGAGGCCTTAGAACTTGAATGCACCTCGTACTGCACGTAAATTTGCATTTCACGGGAGGACTCTTCACACAAGAGCAAAGAGAAATGTGTTATCAGACGCGTTATATGCGTGATAATACAATTTCGCCTGGTGACATAAATACAAACATTTTGCACTAATGTCGAATATGGACGACACTCTTAATGAGAAGTGACCTTAATTTGTGTACTCACCCAGACAACAGCAATGAAGCGATGTGATGATCCCCTGAAGTGAAACACAGTGAAATGTTGTTACTTGAAACTCAGATAATGTTTATCGGGAATAAACTGTGGAACAGACTGTACCGCTAGAACTTTGTGGATGTGACGTCACGTGTGATTATTACACGCCGACACGAAGCTAAGCGCTTAAGAAACGAAAACTTTGATACAAACACTTTGCAAACATGTGTAATGTACGGTATTCTGAGGACACTAATGTATGTACGGAAACCGAAACCAACATGAACGTGTTTGTGCAGTAACGGTGTTGATGTTAACTGACAATAACCATGAACAAAAAGCATACTTAGACCTTTTGTATCACAAAACTACCATGTAACCCAGTGCTATCACCGAACAAACTGATGTAAATTTGTGTTGCAAGTGATTACAACTACGTACTAATCAATTTTTTTTTAGGGAGTGTGTATTAAAAATTGTGTTACTGGCCCCAATCTACGAATGTTTCATGTAATCCCTGTATCCTGAGCAGACTGGATCCCGTCGAGCACAACCGGTCCAGAACTCCGCAATCTCCTTGCTCCATCGTAGACAACGCAGATCGTCGTCGCTCACACGTATGCAGATTTTGTTAACATCGTGAGCACGCCGCCGTGGCCGTTCTACACAACAGCAACGGCAAACGGTGCAGCACGATTGACTTCCCCTACAATGCGTCGCCTTTACAACAGTCGAGCAAAAATGTTCAACTGAGTGATTATTGTAAACTGTTTCAAAAATCACACGCATTTCTATAACAAAAACCCATACGATAATTCCTAGGTGTTTAATATGAACATTTCAAATCACAAGGACAAGTAACTGTCAAAAATGCAAATTACTACCTTGATGTTTTTTTTCCTAGCGATGTAATTTGCTCATCCTGATTAATGTACTAAACGATCTGATTTTGTCAACGTGTACTGTTTGTAAATTTTATGAGAAAACTTTGCATGCGAGAAAAGGAACTGGATGCCCATGACTTTCCTGTCGTTTCGCCAGGTTCCGGCAAAGTACGTTCCTGGCAAAGCTCAAACGGGCTCCAGCTCAAACAAATAAAATGATGAAAAAAAGGACTATCGGAATACTAAAAGTTAATGAAGCGATGTAAACTTTTAAAACTTTTCACAAAGGCTTGACAAACTTTAAAAAACTTAGGGGGCTGTGTAATGTTCCCCCCAGTATTAGCGTATTTCGTGACTGTGTGTTTCCGCGCAATAGCGCTGAGACGATTTTATCGCTGACAATAGACACTGCAATTACAATGAAATTAATATCTCTGTAATTGGATTATTTACATAATTTAAGCGCACAAGGACTCGCAAATTTTTTGTTCTCTCTCTCTTCCTTTTCAGCCATTGTCTGGTACGGTCATAAGGAATATTGCTTGGTCTATGTTACGTAGAGAGTTTGTTATTTGTGCTCATTTTGCATAATAATTACTATTTAATTTCATCGTGTTTGTTATTACGACTAATAATACATTTTCTCCACAGCTATTTTCATTGATTTGATAATGAAATATGGCTTACTTTGTGTGGAGACGTCTGTTAGTGAATGAACGCGTATTAACGGCACCATAGGACATGTTCTGAGGCATCAAGGGATCACAAATTTAGCATTGGAGGGCAGCGTGGAGGGTAAAAATCGTAGAGGGAGACCAAGAGATGAATACACTAAGCAGATTCAGAAGGATGTAGGTTGCAGTAAGTACTGGGAGATGAAGAAGCTTGCACAGGATAGGGTAGCATGGAGAGCTGCACCAAACCAGTCTCAGGACTGAAGACCAAAACAACAACAGTCAATAAATTAAAAATGTTACGAAATTACTTTTTTGATTTTCTGGATGTTCTGGAAAACTACTGCAGATACACGTCTGGGACAGGTTTTATTAGATTCACCAGATCAGTAACAACAAAATAATGGAAATCGTCCTTTACTTTAACCTCAAACAGTTTTGCGATGGCCTCACATTAGCGAAGCTGCTAAATTTCGGGCAAAATCTTTTATTAGCCGTAACTCCGCAACTAAACATTTGTGGACCTATATTTATATAACTTTTTTCTTTAGTTTTACTTGTAGAATAACATATTAAAATATTTGCATATCTTCACGAACCACCTTGTAAATGAATGAATGATTTTAGCGATCTTGGCATTTGAGAAGTTTTCAGTGTACATAAAAAGATAAATAGCTAGAAATGTAACTAGGTAAAAGCAACTGTAATCATGAGAACGTATCGTGAATGAAACTGAAAATGGCATTCACAGTCAACAGTCAACAGCATATACGTCAATGAGACGCATAAACCAAAACGAAAAAGATACAGCCAAAATAAGTATAATCACTTTAGAACGATTGGAACAGCAGTATAAAAATCTCAGTGTTGACAGTTCAGCAGCGGAAGGATGCTCTGAAAATTTCCCAGTCAACAAAAACGTAGAGCCCACCGATTCAAGTGAATTAGATTTAGAAAATCAAAAACTGAAGATCAGAAGAACGACAGGGACCAATGGAATGAATGCTGAATTATTTAAATACGAAGGTGCTGTACTGAAGGTTCGTATGGTACACCACATTAGCCTATGGTGGACTGCCGGTAACATAACTCAGGAGTGGTATGTGACTAAAACTTTCTCCATGTTCATGAAATGCAACAGAAGTGGCCCAAACAGCAGTAGACGAATTAGTCTCGTTACGAGAGGCTGTAAAATCTATAGCACTCTCTTAAAAGATAAACTGCGCCCAATCTTTGATACAGTGTTATTAGAAGAACGAATAAGCTTTAGAAAAGGCCGATCCTGCACTGACAGTATTTTTACTTCTAAACTACTGGTACACAAAAGGAAAGAGTTTGACGTAAAGACGAGTTAGAAGATAATTATGAAAAGGGCTTTGACAAAGTCGATAGACACCTCCTGTGGCAGATTATGGAAAAATGAGACTTCCCAACACATGTAATTAATTCTGTACAAAGTCTTTACAAAGATACAAAAATTATAGTCGGAGATATCTTGTCTAGAGAATTAATGCAACACAGTGACATAGAAAAGGGTATCTCCTTCTCTACTAAGCATCTATTTAGTCAGGGCTTTGAAACAAAATATCACCTTCGATTTACAGACGGACAGGGAAAAATATTTTAATACTCTGCTACACACTGATGATGAAACAACAATATCAAAAAAATGAAGACAATCTCCGAAGAGTCTTTTATCACCTGTAATTTGTTAACTTCTAAATATGACATTAATATTTCCACCAACAAAAGAAAAGTTATGGCATTCAAGATAAAATCGCCTAAAAGAATTAAAATTATATTAAACAATGTAATACTGCGGCAGCTAACCTCTTACGGAGTAAAGTCAGCGCCGGCACGCCAGTCGGAAACGACAGAGAAGAGACGGCTGTGAGAAGAGTTCAGCCAATCGCACACTGACCGACCTCCCTCCAGGACAACAAAGCGACAGCAGCGGGGCCCCTAGGTGAAGAAGACATGCGCCGCGCTCGACTGATGGGAGCCCACTTCGACAGCAGCTGCAACGTTAGCCAGTTTGTTAGCTGACGCATCGTAACCTCATCATTAGCAATCTCTGACGCGTAGCACAGTTAGAGATCAGCAGTCACTGCAGTTTAGTTAAAAAACTTTTGTAGCAGTATCAAAGTTAAGTATTTGTATTGACATGTTGTAATACAACTTATTAATACGAGTTGTTTGTTTGTCTTGCCAACCGAGTATGCAGGATTCCTAGACACAACATAACCCATTTTGAGCGTATCGGCTGTCGCAGGTCGTAATTTGGGCAATGAAATTGATAATACGAGCGTAACATTTAACGCAATCTGTGAAACCCTTAGAAATAAACTACAAAAAGGGGGAAAACGTAACTACAGACATACAGATAAAATTTTACCAATTAATGGCAGCATCTATTATGGTCTGTAGATCTGAAACCTGGTTTGCCACGCAAAAGGCGCAATAGCACATGAGCAGGATGAACGCTGTGCAAATGAGATTTCTCAATATGTAGAGTCAATGGGTGTAGCAGAGAAGATCACTTTCGGAATGAAGACATTAGAAGGATCGGTGCACGAGGAAAGACAGCCAAACAAAGACGGCTGGTGGGTACACGTACAGGGTGTCCATGATTAAAGTTCCAGTTTCTAAACGCTGTAGAAAGAGAATCGCTGCTGAGTTGACGTCGAATTTGAACAGCACATTATAGATGCAGGAGAAAACGTTATGAAATGAAAAAGAAATTTATGAAAATTTTACCAGTAGATGGCGCTGTAAGAGTCTTAACGTAAATGGGGTTGGCTACAAATGACACATGGTTTTAGGCGCACACTACAACATCCGTACTGTTCAATGTGCATGACTGCACAAGTTCGGCAGTCAACAGTTGTTGCACTGTCAGTTAAGTAGGCCCATCCACGACGGCGAGATTGTACCACAGTGGGCGGGAATAATCGACTTTTAACTGTCCTGAGGCCAAAACAACGTAAAAAAACGCAAAATGACATGGAGTTGTCTTTGGGCCAAAAACCGCGTAAAGGGCAAAGTGACATCGGTTTAGAATTGTCGTGAGACTGGCGCGAGACATGTTCAGCATACTGTCCACCGTTTTCTGCCAGAAGTTCAAGTAGAGAAACAGCATGTTCCACAACAGATCGGAGTGTTTTGGGGATCACTTTCAGAGTGCTATGCGCAATGCGTGCCTTCAATTCAGCTGCGTTCGTAGCTGGAGCTCTGAACACAACATCTTTCAGATAACCCCACAGCCTGGAGTCACACGGACTAAGATCAGATGCTCTGGACGGCCAGGCCATGGGGAAATGACGGCTGATAAGTCTAGCATTTCCGAAATGCCCTGCACTGACTGTGCAATGTGTGAAGGGACGCCATCTTGATAAAAATGATCCCGACCATACATTCACGCTGCTGAAGGGTTAGAATGACGTTGCTGCGCAAAAGACTCTCATAGCGTTTACTAGTAACGGTACAGGTAATAGAACCCGCAGGATCATCTCCTAAAAAAAATATGGCCCTACAACAAACGATGCCGTCAACATGCATCACTCAGTCACCACTGCAGACAGATGTCGTATCGGTTGATGTGCGCGAGGATTTTTCGTTGCCCATACTCTGCAATTCTGCGTATTGACATGTCCTTGAAGTTGAAAATGGGCTTCTTCTGTCCACAGAATGCTCCATGGGCATTCATTATCCACTTCTATGTGAGCAAGAAACTCCAGAGCGAACGTTTGTCTTGCTGATAGGTCAGCAGGAAGCAACTCCTGAACTTGGATGATTCTGTATTGATAGCAAATGCAGGATGTTTCGTACGGTTTTATGAAGCACGCTCGCATACATGTCCAATGTTCGGGCAATTCCTCGTGCACTGTATGATTGCACACCACTGCTCGACCCCTCCTGCAATGTTGCGGCGTCTTCGACAGATGTCGAATCAGCTGCTTTCCACTCTCTGCTACGTCGTACTTCATAAGAAATTGTCTTTTCGAATTTTGTAATCATATTCTCTAGATCCTTAGCAGACATTGAATCAATTTCCTTTTTTCGTAGCATTGAGTGTCCGGGACTTCTGCAGGGCTACTGGCACACAGTCAGCGTTCTTGTAAAAGAGCTTTACCAGCAGCTCACGATCCTTCATGGAGACAAACAATGTGGGCGTCCAGGAACAGTCGTGTGCTGTGCTCCTGTCGGTGTGCATATTGTGAGGCTTACACCGCCATCTATTAGTCAATTTTCTTAAATTTTTTTGTTCCTTGACGTTTCCCCCTGCTCCAATAACATACTATTCAATTTGATCAGTCGTTCTCGTTCTACAGTGTTTTGAAGCTGGAACTTTAATTATGGACACCCAGCATATTGAAAGTTATAGATCTGACTCGAGAAGCGTAAGTGGAATGTTCGTTTCACATGGTGTTTTTTTTTCTTTTGAGATAACGAAATCTAAAAAGTAAAGCATCGGATTAAAAAACGAAAAAATACGTTATCAGTATTTTTAAAAATGCTATCCAGCGATGCCAACGTTGACCCCCTGTCGCCCCATCAGGGGTTTGAGCGGGAGGCAACAATGAAATCTTAAATAGGGACTTTTGTAGAAGTTTTGCTGGCGAAGTGGATCCTACGGGTAAACATACATAACCTTTGTACGTAACAGATCTGTCATTGCACGATAAATGACGCCGTGATCGATAGATAACATAATTAGTTTCGAAACGGCATTACCTCGAGAAAAATACATTGTGTCAAAGACATAAAACAGAGGTATCTGACAAACGACGCAGTGTTCTGCAGTTTTCTCTGTGTAACTGTCTTGATACATGCATTCATTCATTGTTTGACTTGATCTCATTGAGTGCACGTTGTCTCACCTTTTCCTTGTTGTTCCTGAAATTCCAAACTTTTCATTGCCTCAGAATTACTACCAAGAGCATAAGTTGTTGGATTTCAACTCCTCCGTCAGCCCCTTCAATTTGTGCGCAATCTTTCGAACCACCCCGTGTGTGAGCAATCAACTGGTGTCTACTTCCATTAAATACAGAGGTGTAAAAACTATTAAACTCTAAACAGAAAATTTGATATTTTCTAGTTGCCTTCACTCTAGAATCACTCACCCATATGATATTGCCAACTTCACTGAATTGAATACATGAGGCAACCCTTCACTTCATTATGACACCACTATGGAGAAAGCATTGTTGACAGCAATGTTTAAGCAATAAATTGTTTTATATCGTGGTGCTGATTTCACAGTTGTTGCTATGAGTATTTATATTTGCGTTTCAGACCTTAAAATAAATATCTACAATAATTCATACAATAATTCTCTAATTTTTCAGATTTTTTAGGTAATGTGTCGGATAAATGACCTTTCGACAAGAAAAGTGGTGAATGTAAGGTTGTTAGTTGATGGGAAACAGTATTCACAGTATGTTATAGCAAATATGTTAGAAATTTTTCAAAAACCTGTTTGCTGCATTTGCATGGCAGCAAAACTTGGCCTGCATGACAAGACGAAAGATTATACTCACCCTGACAGTTCACCACAAGCCTGTCCAGACGAGAAAAGACAGCAGAAGATCTAGCAATCAAGATTTAAACAAGTATCTGGAGAAGTATGTAGCAGAACGTACCCCTGAGATGGATACAGAGAGACTGAAATGAGCTCCTGAAGTCAGAAACTAGTTTAGCGATGGCTGATGCGAGGTAAATACACTTTATAAAAACCAAGTAGCATTCTATATGTGAAAATTTGTTTAAAAATAATTATTTAATTTCAACAAAAATCTAGCAAAAATGCATAGGGTTAAATGTTCATGTACTCAGTGCTGTTCATATGAGTATGTAGGCCTTATTAAAATAAACTGTTCTTTCCTTTCAGATCTGCTTTCCTGAGGAGTCTGTATTCTCGACATATGAATAAAGCAGGCAGTATCTACGAAGAACAGCAGAACAAAAATTTCCTGAGTTCTATACAGCAAAAACCGTAAAGCATTCCACATCTGTAGTGGTATGGAGTATCATATCGGCAAAGGGGACAGGCTGTCTTTATATTGTGAAAGAGACTATGAATCAAACTCAGTAGAGGAATGTTCTGGAAAAGAGGCTCTTACCTCAGCTGAAGCACTGGTTTCCTAATGGCATGCACCATGACTCACTTTGCAATAAAGCTAAGTTAGTTACCCAGTTCTTAGTTGAAAGCACTGTGAAACCTTTTCCATTGCCTGCGAATAGCCCAGATATGAACCCTATAGGGGATCTACTGACAATCGTCGATCAGAATTTGAGGAAGAGCAATACTATATGCTCACGACTTACAGAAAACATGCCAAAGAGTGTTGAACTGTTCTTAAACGAGAAAGACATGCGTGTAAAATACTAATGTACCGTTGAATTGGCTAAGAAGTGTTCTCAGACCATAAAATGTGTCCATTTTAGGAAACAAATTTGAATCTAATATTTTTCAAAACTCTCATTTATTATTGCAAGTGGGTCGAAGAAGTTTACTAATGATGATAACAAACTTTTCTATAATGATCGCCGATACTGTGGAACAGAACGAAGTAATCGACGGTATCGGATCTGAATTTATCGAGCTATGCTATCGGGTGGAGAACTGTAGGGTTCCTCGTAATTGGTCAGGCGTGCACTACACGCAGGAAGCGACCACTAGGGTAGCGGAGTACGTGTGGCGTGCACTGGAGGGTTACGTAAGTCAGAGAAACGCCACATTGTGATCAGAGATCGAAGTTACATCAGCCACAGTGATCTCAGAGAATTCTCATTCTCGCACATTGGATACAGAAAAGGTTAATACGATATTAGTAAACTGCAGGAGCATCGAAGGAAAGGTTTCATAATTAATACTGCTAGTTGAAGGTTATAATGCTCAGATAGTATTAGGAACAGAAAGTTGGTTGAAACTGGAAGTGAATAGCAACGAGATCCTAAGTTCAGACTGGAATATTTATCGTAGGAACAGGTTAGTAGCCAATGGTGACGATGTGTTTATTGCAATAAAGATTCTGAACGTGGATTAATCTGTGTGAAATTAATCATCAAAGGTCGGCCAAAAATGGTAATTGGATGCTTTTATAGACTGCTCCTGAGTCAGGAGCTGTACTGGTAGAGAGCTTCAGAGAGAACTTGCAGAATAATAATTTGCCTATCATGCCGTTGTAACAGTGGATGATTCCAACTTGCTAGGTATAGTCTGGCAGTGTCATGCTGTCAAAGCTGGTACTATAGACAGGGATTCGTGTGACATTATTCTCAATGTCTTACATTATTCTGTATGTCTTTTCCGAAAATTACATCGTGCGTATAATTAAAGAACCAACTCATCAAGATAACATCTTAGATCTCCTAGCAACAAACAGACCTGAACTTATCGAATCAGTTAACGTAGAGGAACGTATCAGTGATCACAAGGCTGTGATAGCAAGTCTGGCCACGGGTTTTACAAGCAATGTTAAGAAAGATAGGAAAATATTTTCTCTTAGCAAGAATGACGGGAAACAAATCGCAGGCTATCAGAGTAGTCAGCTTCAAATATTCAGTTTCGAGGACGAAGATGTGTAGGACAAATGAGAAGAATTGAAAATCATCGTTCAATATGCCTTAAAGAAGCATGTTCCAAGTAAGGTCTTAATGGATGGGAAAGACCCACCGTAAATAAAGGATGCTTCGTCACAGATTCAAGAGAAAACCCTTAGAACTAGAATCAAAAAGCAGTTCGAAGTATTTTCTTCATTCCCTCAGTGATCGTACGGGCATCGAAACGGAAGGTAACAGACAGAGAAGACCGGAACAATGAATTCGCTATTCCGAAATTATTTCACCGCGTAAAATTATAATACTGTCCCACCTTTCAATCATGGTACGAATGTCAAAATGGCAGATACTGAGATAAGCGATCGAGGAATAGAAAAGCAACTACCATCGCTCAGTAGTGGAAAGATACCTGTTAGATTGTAGACAGATCAAGCGAAAGAACTTGCTTCGCTTCTAGCAGCAGTTTATCGTTGTTTGCTGGAGCAACGAAGGAGACACAATGACTGGAAAAAATCAGACGTCATACCCGTTTTCAAGAAGTGTTGTAGAACAGATGCGCATAATTACCGGCCGATATCGTTGACGTCAGTCTGTTATAGACTTATAGAACAAGTCTGTGTTTTTGGAGAAGGAAAACTTCCTCTATAAAAATCAACATGGATTCTTGCGAAACTCGGCTCGCTCTGTTCCTCCATGAGATTTATTGCGCTGTAGACCACTGCGGACGGGTTGGTGCCGTGTTGCTTGACTTCAGGAAGGCGTTCGCACTACCGTTTAGTGAAAAATATAAGCTTACCGAATATCGGACCAGATTTGCGACTGGATATAAGACTTCCTTACAGACAGAACTCAGCACATCGATCTTAATTGGACAAAGTCGACAGACGTACATTTCTGTAGTACCCCAAGGAAGTGTGGTAGGACCTTCACTGTTTGTAATGTGTATAAATGGTCTAGTAGAAAGCGAAGGAAGCTCTTTAAGATTGTTTGTAGATGATACGCTTGTCTGCAAGAAAGCAGCAGCGGCAGAGGGTAGTATCGATTTGCGTAATGACCTGCAGAGGATTGATAAATGATGTAGGCTCTGGCATTGCGCATACGTAGGGGAAAAAAACACTATTGTACAACTACACTATTGAATACAAATTGTTGGAAACAGAGTCTACCGTAAAGTATGTACACTGCTGGCCATCGTAAATGCAACACCCTGAAGGAAGCATCCGAATCAAGTGAAATTTACACCATGGGTTTGCAGCGATGAGATATGCAACTGATTAGAATTTCAGCGCAAACGCACATCACGCGCGCCTGTGGCGCCACCTCATAGCGCCATTTAAGGCTTGGCGATTTCGACGAGTGTACGTTCGGCACGTGTGTTTACCTTGTGGTTGTTTCACAAGACGATCAGTTATGCCTCGTAGACAACAGCGAACATCTTTTGATCAAGTATCCGAGTTCGACAGAGGAAGGATAGTGGCTTACCGAGATTGTGGATTATCACACAGAGAAATCGCTAGTCGTGTTGGACGAAACCAAACAACTGTAATGCGGATATGTGTCCGTTGGATGCAGGAGGGTACGACGGACCGACGTGGTCGATCGCATTCACCTCGGTGCACCACTGCACGTGCTGATAGGCAAATTGTCCGCACGGCAGTGACGGATCGCTCAGTGACATCCCGAACCATAGCACAGCACATTGCGTCTGTAACGCATCATCCAGTGTCTGCGCGTACCATTCGACGCCGTTTACAGCAGAGTGGTCTGTCCGCAAGACGTCCATTGCTTCGTCTACCATTGACGCAGAACCACAGACGTCTTCGTCGCCAATGGTGTGATGACAGACGGATGTGGACGGCAGAATGGAATGACGTTGTCTTTACTGACGAGGCACGCTTCTGTCTGCAGCACCACGATGGTCGGATTCGTGTATGGAAACACCGTGGAGACAGGATGCTGGACAGCTGCATTATGCACCGCCACACTGGTCTTGCACCGGGTACTATGGTATGGGGCGGTATTGGATATTACTCTCGCACGCCTCTAGTACGCATTGCCGGTACTTTAAATAGCCGGCGCTACATATCCGAGGTGCTGGAGCCAGTTGTCCTTCCTTACCTTCAGGGCTCGGCCACAGCCATATTTCAACAGGATAATGCGCGACCACACGTGGCACGCATTGTCCAAAGGTTCTTCGTCAATAACCAGATTGAATTGCTTCCCTGGCCGGCTCGCTCTCCGGATCTTTCGCCGATAGAAAACATGTGGTCCATGGTTGCTCAACGAGTGACCCAGATCACATCCCCAGCTGCCACACCAGATGATCTTTGGCAACGTGTGGAAGCTGCTTGGGCTGCTGTACCCCAGGAACACACCCAACGTCTCTTTGACTCAATGCCGAGACGTGTGGCAGCGGTGATCTCCAACAATGGCGGCTACTCTGGCTACTGATTCTGGCAGGAACCACATGTCACAGACGTCTGTAAACGTAATCATTTGACACTTGGTCAACATGTTATCTACAAAATAAATTTTGTTGTGCTACCTCTTGTCTTTCTTGGTGTTGCAGTTACGGTGGCCAGCAGTGTAGAAGTAAGTATCCAGAGTGACCTCAAGTGGAATGACCACTTAAAACAAATAGCAGACAAAGCAGGTGCCAGTCGGAGATTGATAGAAAGAATCTTAATGAAATGTAACTCATGCTCGGAGGGAGTGGCTTATAAGGCGGTTGTTCGACCGATTCTTGAATACTGTTCATCATTCTGCGATCCTTACCAAGTAGGACTGACATAAGAGATAGAGAAGATCCGACGAAGATTGGCGCGTTTCGTCACAATATTGTTTAGTCGGCGCCACTGCGTTAAAGAGATGGTCAACAAACAACAATGGCAGACGCTACAAGGGGGACGTTGTGCATCACGGAGAGATTTATTACTGAAGTTTCGAGAGAGCACTTTCTGGGAAGATTCGGACAACATATTGCTTCCTCCGACATCACAAAAACGACAACAACAACAACTTATCCTTCTTCTTCTTCTTCTTCTTCTTCTACTTAGGTCTTCAGCCACCAGGTTGGTTAGTAGTAGTTCGCCATTCATTTCTGTCTTCGACCTTCCTT
The DNA here is from genome assembly GCF_021461395.2 of Schistocerca americana. Lineage (NCBI taxonomy): Eukaryota > Metazoa > Arthropoda > Insecta > Orthoptera > Acrididae > Schistocerca > Schistocerca americana. The sequence continues at coordinate 85,388,980 of NC_060125.1, read as the reverse complement.
TTGAGGGCGTTATAGACAGTGTTGTTGCTGTACTCTAGTCTGGGTCTGTCTCTTGTATTTTTCCCTTCTACTGTCCCTTTAATAATACTTTTAATGATGCCACCTTGTCTCATCAGATGGCGTAAAATTAGCTTCCTGGGACCAGGCTTCTCTTCATACACTTGTAAGTAGGCTGTTTAGGTTTTTATGTTGGTAACGCCACGTAGCGCTCTGTATGAAAATCACTGGCTGTACTGTGTGCAGTCTGTGGCTGGTTTGCATTGTTGGAATACTCGCTATTTTAGTGTTGGGCAGTTGGATGAGAACAGCGCGTAGCGTTGCGCAGTTGGAGGAGCCGCCAGCAGTGGTGGATGTGGGGAGAGAGATGGCGGAGCTTTGAGAGCGGATGATCTGGACGTGTGTCCATCAGAGAGAGTAAATTTGTAATCTTGGATATCATGGACTGATATATATATGATGACTTTTGAACATTATTAAGGTAAATACATTGTTTGTTCTTTATCAAAATCTTTCATTTGCTAACTATGCCTATCAGCAGTTAGTGCCTTCAGTAGTTAGAATCTTTTTATTCAGCTGGCAGTATTGGCGCACGCTGTGTTGCAGTAGTTTGAGTAACGAAGATTTTTGTGAGGTAAGTGATTCATGAAAGGTATAGGTTATAGTTAGTCAGGGCCATTCTCTTGTAGGGATGACTGAAAGTCAGATTGCGTTGCGCAAAAAAAATATTGTGTGTCAGATCAGAATAAGTAAAGAGAGAAATGTCTGAGTACGTTCAGTTTTGCTCAGCTGTTTGAAAATCAAATAACGTAGAGGTTTTCCAGCACTGTCAGTTATAAAAATTTTCCAAGGGGATGTTTCACTTTCTGTGAAGCACCTCTTTGTTTGACATCTCGTCCACCCAGGAATTCTGGAGCCTTCTGCAGTAGCACCACATCTCGAAGACTGTTATTTTATGTTTTTCTGCTTCTATGAGTGTCCATGTTTCACTTCCATACAGCAGCACACTCTAAAATAAGTTTGTATGAGGTTTTTCATGAGACGTTTGTCTGTGATATGTGTTGCTGGTTGTGAAAAGGTTGGATGGTTAATTTGGGGAAGGGAGCCAAACAGCCCCATTAGATTCGGGAAGGATGGGGAAGGAAGTCGACCGTGCCCTTTTCGAAGGAACCATCCCGACATTTGCCTGGAGGGATTGAAGGATATCACAGAAAATCTAAATCAGGATAGCCTGATGGGGATTTGAACCGTCGTCCTTCCGAATGCGAGTCCATTGTGCTAACTACTGCGCCACCTCGCTCGGTAGGTTGTGAAGAGGTTTCCTGTCTTGTTAAAAGCAGCATTTGCCTGGTATATTCGGCTTACAGCATTCTTCTTTGACCTTCCGCCTGCTGTAATTTTACTCCCTAGGTAGGCAAAGGATTCAGTAGTCTCCAGTCGTTCATTGTTAAACGAGCATTGGGCAACTGTGTTTTTTCTGCTAACCACCTTTATTAATTTTCATGTTATAGGAAGAACTGAGGGCGGTTTCCATCTGGGCCAGCCGACATAAAACTCGCAAAATGACCAGGACGAGAAAATTCGACAAATTAGAGCTAATACAGAGGCTTACTGCCAGTCATTCTTCCCGCGTGCCGTTCACCGGTGGAGCAGGGAAGTACCCTCCACCACACACCGTTAGGTGGTTTGCGGAGTATGGTATAGAGGAACCAATGAGCAAACATCGTTGAAATGTTTGATGCATGTGGAGAGTCATGGACTGGAGAGAGAATTCGATTCGCTTCAGCAGGGGAGAGCGGCCCCAGTGTACCGTAGTGCAGACTCCGGGAGCTCCACTGATTGGCGCTTCCCGGCCGCCGCTCGCCCCACCACCGCTGTTTCGGCATTGTTCTCGCCTGCGCGTCGCGGGCCGAATTAAGGCCGGTTCCCACTAGAGCGCGGCAGCGCGTCGTGCGGCAGCGGCAGCGGCAAGCGTTTTCCGCTTTGACGCGGCGGCTCGCGGAATTGGCGTTCCCATCTGGAAGCGGCAGACGCTAGCGGTAGCCAATGACGGACAGCCACTGAGGTACGGGGCAGGACCCACTGAAACGCGCGGTGCGTTTGATTAGCTATATCTTACACCTACATGAAGGAAAGACGAAGTTGGGTGAAGACATACCAATTTTTCATTTTCTGTACAATGTACTCTTTCACATATTTCATTATTCATGTTTTCTCATTTCACCATAAACAGATTTCATGACTACCGTTCACGATTGTTCACTATCTCCTAACACATTGAAACAATGTACGACAAAAGAGATTATTCAGATAGTTAAGCGAGACAAAAATTTAAAATGTGATACGGTAGCAGGTACACGAAAACAGTAAGAACACAAAGACTAGGTGGAAGGGAAGAAAGTGGAAGCCACCTGACAGAATTTCCCACAGAGCATAATGTAATCATCGCCAGCACCTTGCTTAAGAATCACGAAAGAATAATATATATTTGGAACAGTTTTCGAAACCAGATTTTAAATTGTAAGGCATTTCCTGGTGCAGACGCAAACCTGACTGAAGACTGTCAATAGCAAGAAAAGCGTTCTGAAAAAGAAAATTTGTTCACACCGAATATAAATGCTAATGGTTGGATACTATTTTACAAAGGTATTTGTGTGGAGTGCAGCCTCGTATGTAAGTGAAACGTGGACGATGAACACTTCTGTCAAGAAGACAATGCACGCTTTCAAAACGTGGTGATTCATAAGAATGCTGAACTTTAGATACGAGGATCGTGGGACTAAAGAAGAGGTACGGAATTAAATAGAGGAGGAAGAGGAAATTACGGTACAACTTTGACAACAATAGGGGTTAGTTGACAGGGCGTATTGTGGGGCGTCAAAGAGTGAGGACAAAGGGGTTGGGTGATAGTATTCTGATAATAATCATCTGTTGAAATACTATTCTACTATTTTATCTATTAATGTAAGCAGTGAATTTACTCTTCCATGTACTCCTTAAAACATTTAAACCAAAACTGAAATCAGCTGAACACCAAATCTTTCAACCACTGTCTGACAACTACTGGATTCACTTTCAACTTTCTATAACTATCACTGGCTAGCCACACACACATACAGATATAAGGAGAACAAAAATAAACAAACATTAGTTTTCAGCATATAATTCTGCAGGTTGGCAACATGTACATAAACAAACCAGACAGGAAGGGACATGAGCTGAACACACTGTAGTTACGACTTTAAATCAGAGTTTTCGGTAAAACGTCTACTGCTAGTGACAGAAGAAAAAAGAGCGAACATGAAAATGTGCTTATGTTCCATAATCTAAGTTTTAGTTCAACCTCCAGCATGTGAGCAGGTGAGGGGAAACGTATATGTCCGCCAAAAACTCAATTCACTGTAAGTAATCAGTCATTCACGTAAAAAAAAAGATGTGAACTGTTTTATAATCTCCAAGTATCACAGATCAAAACAAAACTGAGTCATTCTAGATTCCACCGAAGATGCCTTAAAGTAAAAGGCGAAACGCGTCTTGAATCAGTAAAGTACACTGGATAAAGAAAAAAGAAAGGAAATAATCAATAGCTCTACATATTTAGTAAATTACATCTTATGACATACCAGCAAATTAGTTTCGGTTTAACTTCTCATTCGACATGCTATTAATGCCATTTAAAAAAATTCATCTATCCCTTCTGAAAAACTGTAGTTACTTTCATATCTTGGTAGATAAACAGATTTAGGATATTTATCATGCGACGAAATACATGACTTTTCACAAGTTATCGTTTGCAAAAAAAAAAAAAAACATTTCGATTTCTTGAACTGTTTACGAAATTTGCGGTTGATACAACCACATGGTTTACGACGAGCAGGACGAAGTACCGGTCGCGTCGCCGAGCAACCCGCGCGCGGTCACGGCATAGCCCGTCCGCCGACATATCAGACAATATCTCGAGAACGGTGATAGCTATCGATCTGCTCTCAGCTTTAAAAACAATTTCGATATGTTGACTAAATTTCATACGCAATAATGTATTACCTAAAATGAACTGTGCGCAAAGTCCACGCAATGCGTTTTTACCTCTGCACACTCATTAAAATTTCGTGTAAAGGTTTACGTAAATGCGATACAGCAAGTAACCACGACGAATAACGAAAAGAAATTCGGTCCTTTATCGAGAGAAGATATCAGGCTGTAACATGCCCAAGAATCAAATTTTTCTACCGAATAGTTTCCTTGGAATCGGATGATAAGCATTTCATAGCTGCCGCCGCGTCCGCGCCAGCGGTTCGGCGAAACTTCGTGTGGCCCGGGAGTCCGTACCTGACGTCACGCTCAGCGCGTTCTGTGATTGGCGGCGCGCACCTGGAGCGCGGCACGCGGCAGCGGAAGCGGTTCGACATGGTCAAACCGCGACGCAGAGCCCGCCGCGCCTTGCCGCTGACGCCATTTCCATGGCAACCACGCCGCTGACGCGCCGTTTTGACGCGCGGCAGCCCTAGTGGGAACCGGCCTTTACCACACAATGCCGGCCGCGTCCACTGCTCGCGCTGTGCCCGACTTGTGTTCGCGTCGTAATTATTCGGAATCGGCGGCTGGGTTCGTCTCCCAGGAGCGTCTTTTTTCGGCGGACCTCATTATTGTTACGTCTCGAAAATCGCAAATTCGTTAACGACGTAACATTTTTCTGAATACTCGCAACACAATGATCGTCATCCAGAAGTCTTGTGGCAGCCCATTTCGCTTCTTCTCAATACGTAGACCATTGACTCAAATCAATAATTTTAACAACAGATGTTGCTGGTTTTCTTGCCGCCAACACGAGAGAAAAAGACATTAGAGGAGTTTTTGTATTTTCAACATTGCAGCACGATCAGCAATCGTGATAATCTAATATATAAGAAACAGTCACCCTCGATTGCGGTAATGAAACCAACATTTACCTAGGTTTCAGCCCAAGTAATTGAACCTTCTTCAGAAGATGTACCTGAATCTATAATATATCTAAGAGGGCATGGTATAGAAATAAAACTAAAACATCCTGAATAGGCGTAGTCACATTTTAAAAATGCGGTACATAAGTATACTACGTTAGAAGAGTAGTAGGGACGACAACAGCAATCGGTTGCTTCAATTTAAACTGCCGTTAATTACACTACTGGCCATTAAAATTGCTACACCGAGAAATGACGTGCTACAGATGCGAAATTTAACCGACGGGAAGAAGACGCTGTGTTTCAGAGCATTCACACAAGGTGCTCACATGAGGAAAGTTTCCAACCGATTACCTCATATACAAACAGCAGTTGACCGGCGTTGCCTGGTGAAACGTTGCTGTGATGCCTCGTGTAAGGAGGAGAAATGCGTACCATCACGTTTCCGACTTTGATAAAGGTCGGATTGTAGCTTATCGCGATTGCAGTTTATGGTATCGCGACATTGCTGGTCGCGTTGGTCGAGAGCCAATGACTGTTAGCAGAATATGGAATCGGTGGGTTCAGCAGGGTAATACGGAACGCCGTGCTGGATCCCAACGGCCACGTATCACTAGCAGTCGAGATGACAGCCATCTTATCCGCATGGCTGTAACGGATCGTGCAGCCACGTCTCGATCCATGAGTCAACAGATGGGAAAGTTTGCAAGACAGCAACCATCTGCACGAACAGTTCGATGACGTTTGCAGCAGCATGGACTATCAGCTCGCAGACCATGGCTGCGGTTACCCTTGACGCTGCATCACAGACAGGAGCCCCTGCGATGGTGTACTTTTCGGATGAATCCAGGTTCTGTTTACAGCATCATGATGGTGGCACCCGTGTTTGGCGACATCGCGGTGAACGCACATTGGAAGCGTGTATTCGTCATCGCCATACTGGTGTCTCACCCGGCGTGATGGTATGGGGTGCCATTGGTCACACGTCTCGGTCACCTCTTGTTCGCATTGACGGCACTTTGAACAGTGGACGTTACATTTCAGATGTGTTACGACCCGTGGCTCTACCCTTCATTCGATCCCTGCGAAACCCTACATTTCAGCAGGATAATGCACGACCGCATGTTGCGGGTCCTGTACGGACCTTTCTGAATGCAAAAAGTGTTCGACTGCTACCCTGGCCAGCACATTCTCCAGATCTCTCACCAATTGAAAACGTCTGGTCAATGGTGGCCGAGCAACTGGCTCGTCACAATACGCCAGTCACTAATGGTCACTCTAGCATTAAATTCTTATGTTAGTTCCACGACAGTTGGTCGCCTGTCCTGTTTTACCAGTCAGCCCAACCTACAACGTTCGACATCTGTAATGAGGGACCACCACCCAACCCCACGACGTCTGGATGTGGTTCCATCTTGGCTTCGCCACGTGGTGAAGATACCCTTCACAGCACTCCTCGAACACCCGACAAGTCGTGCAGTTTCTGAAATGCTCGTGCCCAGCCACCGGGCCATCACAATCTGCCCTCGATCAAACTCCAGACAAATAGCGCACCTCGCCCATTCAAAAGCCAGCGCACTCACTGATACTACATACATCGTGCGCGCGCCTGACTAGCAGCCACTCCTCGCCAGGTGAAGCTGCTATCGCCTGGACGGGTTTATGTCGGCGGTAGGTCGGGGGCCATAATGTTCTGGCTGATCAGTGTCTATTTCACCACTTAAAAACTTGTAAAAGAATGAGTACATGCATTTGGCTTGCTAATGCAAGTAGGGAGAAGCAAGAATTGGCCTGTGACAATATAATGCTCATTTTTATCTTCATTTGAACAGCGTTTGTGTATATTGCGCTTCAGTACAGTTCCTTAATGAACAGCGTCTTTTATATTTCAAATGTGATGTAAATACTAGTACTTCCATAAGGCGTTATAAAGAGAAAGAAAATTATGCCCTCTCGTTTGAACCTTTGGCCGCTCCTTACCACATGCCACCGGGAATTACTTTGCTCAAATAACCCCAACACATGTTGCCTGAAGGAAAGGCCGAACCAACATGTCTAGACCCTCGTGTAGCGGTCGCTGCTCTGACTACTCAGTATACCTAAGAGTGGAGACCACGTGTTGTATACATCAGTGCTGCCAAAAACATCGCGATCAGGGTATGACACCGTGGTTCCTAACTTTCCTGAGACCATTATACACGAGTCTAATTATATACTAACAAGACCGCCCCCCACATTATCAAAATTAGCACCTAATTAAACTTTAGAATGAAAAAGAATTTTCTATGAATGCATTCACTGGCTTAAAATGACAAGAGGCAACTAATACTTAGTTTGACAGAGCACTGAAAGATTCAGATCGAAATAAGCAACCGGAGCTAGACGATATTCCGTCAGAGCTACTGATGGCCTTGGGAGAACCAACCATGATTTAGCTCTTCCATTTGGTGTGGAAGATGTATGAAACAATTGAAATTCAAGAAAAATATGATAATTCCAATTCCAAAGAATGCAGGAACTGCTTGATGTGAATATTACCGAACTGTCAGTTTAATAAGTTCAAATGTTTAAATGTGTGTGAAATTTTATGGGACTTAACTGTTAAGGTCATCAGTCCCTAAGCTTACATACTACTTAACCTCAATTATCCTAAGGACAAACACACACACACACCCATGCCCGAGGGAGGACTCGAGCCGGCCGAAGTGGCCGTGCGGTTAAAGGCGCTGCAGTCTGGAACCGCAAGACCGCTACGGTCGCAGGTTCGAATCCTGCCTCGGGCATGGATGTTTGTGATGTCCTTAGGTTAGTTAGGTTTAACTAGTTCTAAGTTCTAGGGGACTAATGACCTCAGCAGTTGAGTCCCATAGTGCTCAGAGCCATTTGAACCATTTTGAGGACTCGAACCTCCGCTGGGACCAGCCGCACAGTCCGTGACTGCAGCGCCTTAGACCGCTCGGCTAATCCCGCACGGCGTTTAATAAGTCACGATTGCATTGCAAAATACTAACACGAATACCTTGCAGATGAATAGAAAAAACTAGTACAACCCAGCCTCGGGGAAAACCAATTTGCATACCGGAGAAATGTAGGAACACGAGAGGCAATACTGACCCTACGACTTCTCTTAAAGGCAAGAAGGGCAAACCAACGTCTGAAGCATTTGTAGACTCAGAGAAAGCTTTTGACGATGTTGACTGGAATACTATCTTTGAAACTGGGAAGGTAACTGCGGTGAAATACAGAGAGCGAAGAGCTATTTACGACTTGTTCTGAAAACAGACGGCAGTTATCAGAGTTAAGGGGCACGAAAGGGAATCAGTGGTTGAGAAAGGAGTGAGGCAGGATTGTAGCCTATCCCCTATGTTATCAATCTGTACACAGAGCAAGCAGTAAAGGAAATAAAAGAAAAATTTGGAGTAGAAATTAAAGTCCAGGAAGAAGAAATAAAATCTTTGAGGTCCGCCGATCATTTTGTAATTCACTCACAGACAGCAAAGGACTTGGGTGAGCAATTGAAAGGGATTGACGTCAACAAAAGTAAGACAAGCTAATGGAATGTTATCGAATTAAATCAGGCGATTCTGAGGGGATTACACTCAAGTGCCAAAGAAACTGGTGTAGGCATGCACATTCAAATACGGAGATATGTAAACAGGCAGAATACGGCGCTACGCTCGACAACGCCTGTATAAGACAAGTGTCTGGCGCAGTTGTTAGATCGCTTACTGCTGCTACAATGGCAGGTTATCAAGATTTAAGTGCGTATGAACTTGGTGTTATAGTCCGTCCACGAGTGATGGGATACAGCAACTCCGAGGTAGCGTTGAAATGGGGATTTTTGTGTACGACCATTTCACGAGTGCGACGTGAATATCAGAAATCCGACAAAACATCAAATCTCCGACATCGCTGCGGACGGAAAATGATCCTGCAAGAACGGGACCAATGACGACTGAAGAGAACCGTTCAACGTGACAGAAGTGCATCACTTCCGCAGATTGGTGCAGATTTCAGTACTGGGTTACCAACAAGTGTCAGCGTGCAAACCATTCAACGAAACATCATCGATGTGGGCTTCGGAGCCGAAGGCCCGCTCGTGCGCCCTTGATGACTGCACGACACAAAGCTTTACGCCTCGGCCGAGCCCGTCAGTACTGACAGTGGACTGTTGACGACTGGAAATATGTTGCCTGATCGGACGAGTCTCGTTTCAAATTGTATCGAGCGGATGAATGTGTACGGGTATGGAGACAACCTCATGAATCCGTGGACCCTGTATGTCAGCACGGGACTATTCAAGCTGATGGAAGCTCTGTAATGGTGTAGGGCGCGTGGAGTTGGATTGATATGGGACCCGTGATGCGTCTAGATACGACTCTGACAGGCGACACGTACGCAGGCATCCTGTCTGATCACCTGCATCCATTCACGTCCATTGTGCATTCCAATGGACTTGGGCTATTCCAGCAGGACAATGCGACACCACCCCACACGTCCAGAATTGTTCCAGAGTGGCTCCGGGAACACTCTTCTGTGTTTACACGCTTCCGCTGGCCACCAAACTCCCCAGACATGAACATTATTGAGCATACATGGGATGCCTTGCAGTGTGCTGTTCAGAAGAGGTCTGCACCCGCTTGTACTCTTACGGATTTATGGAGAGTCGTGCAGGATTCATGGTGTCAGTTCCCTCCAGTACTGCTTCAGACATTAGTCGAGTCCGTGCCACGTCGTGTTGCGGCACTTTTGCGCGTTCGCGGGGCCCTGCACGATATTAGGCAGGTGTACCAGTTTCTTTGGCTCTTCAGTGTACATTAGGAAACAAAATAGTTAAAGTTGTAGATGAGTTTTACTCTTTGACCAGCAAAAGAAATTATGATGACCGAAGTAGAGAGTATATAAAATGTAGACTGGCAATGACAAGAAAGCCGTTTCTGAAGAACAGAAATTCGTCAACATCGAATATAGATTTAAATTTGTATGGAGTGTAACCATGTGTGGAAGTGAAACGTGGAAAATAAAGAGTTTAGACAAGAAGAGAATAAAAGCTTTTGAAATGTGGTGCTACAGAAGAATGCTGAAGATTAAATGAGCAGATCACCTAACTAATGAGGAGGTACTGAATAGAAAAGGGGAGGAAACAAATTTGTTGGAGAACCTGATTAGAAGAAGGGGTCGGTTGATAGGATACATTCCGAGACACCAATGCATCACCACATCGTGTAAGGCGTTAATGCCAGTACTTGAAAAAAGAAATGTAGTTATTGGTAAAGCATATACCCTGCATTGCAGAGATAGTGGTAATAGTAATATTATTTTTTTAAATAAATACTTTTGCGACCAAAACACGATTGTGCACTCTCGGAAAAATACATTCTACCCTCAGGGGGTACTTATCCCCATGTTGGGAACCACTGGTAATACACGTACGCACGCGCCTATCAACGGAGGACTGGCAGAAGGGCGACTTTGAGAACACTGGAAGTCCAGTAGCGGAAGCAGTGACGCACGTGCCTCCAGTACAGTCAGCAGCACAAGGCTTGCCCGCAGCTCGTGGTCGTGCGGTAGCGTTCTCGCTTCCCGCGCCCGGGTTCCCGGGTTCCATTCCCGCCGGGGTCAGGGATTTTCTCTGCCTCGTGATGACTGGGTGTTGTGTGATGTCCTTAGGTTAGTTAGGTTTAAGTAGTTCTAGCTTCTAGGGGACTGATGACCATAGATATTAAGTCCCATAGTGCTCAGAGCCATTTGAGCCATTTTTGAAGCACAAGGCTTCGAACCACCGACGTAGCCAGGTGTGCACCAGTTGGAGTGATCAAGCGTAGGGCTAAGGTAGCGGACAAAGTCCGTTACGCCTAGCGGACAAGATGATCACACGACGTGGTCAAACTGGACAGAAAATTTCGCCTTGATTAGTTTTATTACCGAAACATGTTTCAGTACATTCTGTCCTATCGTCAATGGGTGTTTATTTTCTTTCTGAAAATTATTATTACATGTTAATATATTTTATAGGTTATCTGTATACTCAGTTTCTACATCTACATCTACATACATACACCGCAAGCCACCGTGCGGAGCGTGGCGGGGGGTACCCTGTACCACTACCAGTCCTTTCCTTTCCTGTTCCACACGCAAATAGAGCGAGGGAAAAGCGAACGTCTATATGCTTCCATATGACTCCTAATTTCTAGTATCTTATCTTCGTGGAACTTGCTCGAAAATTACTTTGGACGCAGTAGAATCGTTCTGCAGCCACTGTAAATGCCAGTTCTCTAAATTTTCTCGACATTGTAACTCAAAACGAACGTCGCGTTCCCTCGAAGGACTCCCATCTAAGTTCCCGAAGTATCTCCGTAATGCTTGCGAGTTGTTCGAACCTATCGGTAACAAATCTAGCATCCCGCCTCCGAATTCCTTCGATTTCTTTCTTTAATCCGGCCTGGTGCGGATCCAAAATATTCAGTACTCGAGAATAGGTCGCACTACTGTCCTACATACGGTCTCCTTTACAAGAAAATCAATCTTTTCTAGCCGTCCGCGGTGGCCGAGCAGTTCCAGGTGCTTCAGTCCGGAACCGCGCGACTGCTACGGTCGCAGGTTCGAATCCTGCCTCGGGCATGGATGTGCGTGATGTCCTTAGGTTAGTTAGGTTTAAGTACTTCTAAGTTCTAGGGGACTGATGACCTCAGATGTTAAGTTGCTTAGTGCTCAGAGCCATTTGAACCATTTGAACTCTTTTCTAAAATTCTCCAAATAAACTGAAGCCTTCCCTACCACATTCCTCATATGCCCGTCCCATTTCGTATCGCCTAGACATTGAAACTACGTGATTGTGTCAAGCAGCGCACCGCTACTGCTGTATTCGAAAATTACGAGTTTGTTTTTCCTACTCATCTGCATTAGCTTACATTTGCCCACATTTAGAGCTAGTCGCCATTCATCACAACAACTGGACATTTTCTATGTCTTTTATAGTCACCCAGCGATGACATCTTCCCATAAACCGCAGCATCATCAGCAAACAGCAGCAGATTGCTGCTCAACCTGTCCGCCAAACCATTTATGTCTAAAGAGAACAACAGTGGTCCTGTCACACTTCCCTGGGGCACTCCTGACGATACCCTTGTCTCTGATGAACACTCGCCGTCGAGGATATCTGATGGGCTCTGTCACTTAAGAAGTCTTCGAGTCACTCACATATCTGGGAACCTATTTATACTCGTACCTTTGTTAACAGTCTGCAGTGGGAGACCGTGTCAAATGTTTTTCAAAAATCTGCTTCTTGTCCTTCATGCATAATTCGCAGTACATCATGTGAGAAAATGGCAAGCTGAGTTTCGCACGAGCAATGCTTTCTAAAGCCGTGGTGATTCGTAGACAAAGCTTTCCCGTCTCGAGGCAATTTATTACACTCTAACTGAGAATGTGTTTAAGAATTCTGCAGCAAACCGATGTTAAGGATATTGGTCTGTAATTGTACCGGTCCATTCTTTTACCCTTCTTATATACAAGAGTTACCTGAGCTTTTTTCCACTCGCTTTGAACTTTGCGCTGGGCTAGAGATTCGCGATAAATCCAAGCTAAGTAAGGGGCCAATGACGTAGAGCACGCTATATAAAACCGAACTGAGATTGCATCCGAACCTGGCATCTTATTTGTTTTCAACTCTTACAGTTGTGCTCTATGCCAGGAGAGCTTGTTAGTATTCGGCTTCCCTTCTACAGTCGTCTCCTGTGACACCAGACTGGTCAACGAGTGACTAAGAAGGAGCTTTAGACGCGCTTAGCGAGTTTACGTAGGATCCATTTAGAGTTATTTACATGTGCAAAGGCGTGATAACTAGAAGTCAATTTTCTTACGTTAGTTTACATGAACACAAGTATGTGCTTACGCTGTGCTGAAAAAATTTATGTTTAGGATATTAATTTCGACATAAGTTGCTTATACAGGGTGTAAATTTTAAGTTGACAAACCAGAATAACTCGGAAAATAAGCTGTACACGAAAAAATGTGTAGAATCGAAAGTTCATTATTTTCGAGGGGGACATGTGCTATGCTAAAATTAGTTGACCACGAAACAAACAAAACTTATCTGAATCTGCGGAAGAAATTATATTTGGGTCAACATTTGTAAAACTAATTTCTCTCTCTCAAATCCCAACCTATGGGGAGAGAGGGAGACTTTTAGTTTAAGCGAATCAAAATTTACGAAGTAAATAAGTATTTTGTATTTATCCGGATTCATTTTCAACGCAAAAATGAGAACATGGATTTTTCTCGAATTACAGCGCCAACTACCAAGAATCAAAACAAATGTTTAAGACAAAATGTACGTAGTTTTTAATGTAGAATCTGATTCTGCAACAAAAAATGGGGGTTCCAATTTGAAATTTTAAAGTTGCCTCCATCCCCACCCCCAGGGGACTTGGGTGGCGGTCTAATTCCAACACCAGCATCAGCAGAATATTCAACTTTGGTTTCTACACATTTTTTCGTGTGAAGCTTGTTTTTCGAGTTATTCTGGTTTGTCAGCTTAAAATTTACACCCTGTTTATTAGTTCCCAAACTTCATAAGACGCTGTAGCTTACTTATGTTGGTAGTTTTACGTCTGCCATGAGGTCTACAGCCTGTCATCTGCAAACAACGATACCTTTCCTATCTTCTTGTTTTCCGCCCATTTCAGACTGAGAATCACCGTGTACAGCGTTATTTAGCGTGTTACTTACTGTTCTTTAATGCTGTGGCCTTGCTTTCGTTCTTTGTTTTTCCCGTTTTTAACTATTAATCGCATATTTTACATATTCTGTCAGGAAAGCACAAAGTTTCTGACGCCATTTTCACGTTGTGCTATGGCTATCTGATGTTCATTTGTTCTGTCCCGTGCTTTGTTTATTTATTTATTTATTTTTTACAATGGTGCACGATTTCAAAGTTTAGTTGACTTTTATTTGAGGTGTTTACCTAGTAGCGCGCGCCCGCGCGCGTGTGTGTCTGTCTGTGTGTGTGTGTGTGTGTGTGTGTGTGTGTGTGTGTGCGCGCGCGCGTGCGTGCGTGGGGTGCGTGCGTGCATGAGAAAGACACACACACACACACACACACACACACACACACACACACCACAGAGAGAGAGAGAGAGAGGGAGAGAGAGACAGAGAGAGAGAGAGACAGAACGATGGGGAGGCAGATAGTTAAGTGGTATGGAATCGCGGGCTACTTTTAAAACAAAAACGAAACGAAACAAATGAACATCGCATAGCGATAACGTGTACTTTGAAGAAAAATGTATCAAATGCGCGGATAACAGATAAAAAGAATCTTTTTAAACGGGTACAGGTCTCAGAACGCCATATTCCTATACAAACTAGGCAAACTACATTTGCAGTATTGAAAATTGTGAAACTTCGTCATGACACGTTACTATTTAAGGGAATTAATAGCAACGACAAACAGCCTTTCACCCGTGTTCGCCATCGATTTTATTTCCGGGCCGCAGCTGGCAATCGCGTCATTGTGTTGGACACGCAGTTCCCACACAACAGTTGCCCCACATCGTCGACGGAAGTATGCCTCTCGTCTCGGCGTAGGTGGCCTTCAATAGCGTCAGTCAGTTAAATCTAACGGAAAGCACTTCCATCCAGCGGAACTGTTCAGTCAGCAGGTTCACGTGGAAGCGTCTCGGTTGTCCTCTCTGTAACATCCACGAGATAAATTTTAGCTACAGTGCGACGAGAGAAAATTATGCCTATAACAGTTATAAACATTATCTATTCGACGTATGAAAATACAGTGAAAACGAATGAAAACGATGATAAATATTAATTATTTATATAATATTCTATGATGTAATTGGCCATATCGATGTGTATCATACAAAGACAATGATAATTGTAAATTCCTTTTATGATCTGCGTTTGTCTTCCCCCTTTTTTTTTACCTTTTGTTGGTTGGTTTTTGTAGGTTGCGGACGCATATCGAACTGAGGTCTGTTAAGAAACTGTAATTATTTGTTAATTATTACTTGAAAATAGAGTTCATTATTATTATACATATGAGTGAATAATTATTTGTAACTTTAATTCCTCCATCAGTAAGCATTATCTATGTTAATTATTTCTTTCCGCTGCAAGCAGCGCAGCCATTGTTTGCTTGATGAAGTCTAAATAGTGCACAGTACGAAAGTAGATTTTATAGAGTTTAATAAGCGTTTTAAATATTTACTTATTTGCTCTAACAATAGAAAGTCTCTATCAATTGTCTCCCGCCATCTTAACAATTATCTCAGCGGCAAATTCAAATTTAAATTACGCAACTCTGCAGAATAAATGCCGAAGGTAATACAAATGTGTAAAAATAAATGTGCACCGGTGGTCCCGAACTCATTTTAATGAAAGTGATTCGAATCAGATTGGTTCTTTAAAAACAGTGCTCATAGCACGATCCTTATAAGAAACTTTTCTAGCTGATGTATGGAGCCGAAATTAATTACGCACGAGTTGGGAAGAATATTGTTTCAGGTAACATACGTCAGTGTTGTGCGCGGCTGATATTCGGTGGTTTTAATGATCATTTTGCTGAAGATAACTGCTTCCATCTTAATCAATAGTTGTAAGGAATCTGTTGTATGAACTGTGATTTAGTTACACTTACACAACTTACAGACAACACTTTAACACGACGTTAACTTGGAGTTCTTTAGCAACTTGATCAAATCTTTAGCCGGGAGAAAAATTATTTAGTAATTACTCAATGTAATAAAATAAGATTATCATTTCCATTTACAAATTAGTTAAATACCAAACCACTGAATAACACAGCAAACGCCACATCTCGTAGTTCTGAAAAAGCTCCCATAGGGTGCGTTTCGCTCTTGATGCCAAGCTTGTATTTTCAGTGTCGCCCATCGAATGTTTTATTAGGAACTAGTTATTCCTTAAAAAAAAAAAACTTTTGGCGACTTTTGTGCTTATTTCCTTTGTCACTGACTGAAATCGGCGCGCTCTGCACATTTTAAATGATGAAATGAACACATTTATTTTTAACAATCGAAACTGGAATAAAGTACACTGCAGCTGTGGAATCTTGCAGCAGAAAATCAACATGTATTTATATTCGCATGAATGAAACAACGTCAGGTTTGTGAGACCTGTGACTTCTGCTAATACTGAGTTTCACCTAGGGACTTCTTCCCATCTGTGTTGCTTATTTAGAATGACGAAAAGACAGTTCAACGATCGAAAAACAATTATAAGATTGTTTTGAACAATTGATGGTTCTCAATGTTGCAAATATTCGAAGTACGTCCTCATATAACAAGTAAGCTACCAAAGAGAGATTACTTTTATTTATTTATCTGTTACCAGACTGGTATCGGGTGCATGCCTACCATCAGTGACATCGGCATTATGGAGTATTTTCCAAAATGCATTTATTTCTAATTTACAGTGTTTCGTATTAACCAATGTGAGTGCTAATTTTTCATATAATTTATATTATTGTATGTAGATTTCTACAAAGTTTTCAAAGAAGAAATAGCAGGCGACAAGCCGATGAGACTACACTTCAAAGATTCAACAGGAAAACTGATTACCGACGATAAAGACAACTGTTAGTTAGTAACAAAATACCTCAAAAATCTTCTCAACACCGAGGAAACAATACAACAACTAATTTTCAGACAGCCTCAATAGGAAAACCCACCTTCAGAACCTCCATCACTGCATCAAATTGAACAATACAATGACCAGCTAAAAAATAACAGAGCGCCAGGTGAGAACGGGATATTAGCTGAGATGTGGAAGAGAGAAGCGGGCAGCTGAAACCATTCATGAGGTTATTAAAGATTGCTAGGAGAAAAAAAGAAAACCCGACGACTGGAAACAAACCATAATCTATCCGCTACGTAAGAAGGGTGACAGGATAGATACCAACAATTACCGAGGCTTATCTCCATTTCCAGTCATCTACAAAATTATGTCCAAAGCTCTACTGAATAAGACGGAAGATCCAGCGGAACACATAATTGGCAATTATCAAGTAAGGTTCAGAAAAAAATATATCGTGCCCAGAGCAAATGTTTAACTTGAAAAGTGTCCTCAGGATCAGAACAATGCGGAACCTTAACACAGTCGTTACATTCGTTGATTTCACAAAAGCATCCGATTCTGTAGACAGCCAGACAGACAGACAGTATTCCTAACACTGGAAGCAACAAACATCGACAAAACCACCAGACAATTAGTCGAATAGGCACTCACAGACACATCATCAAAAATTAGATTTCTAGGAGAAGTTTCTGAACCCTTCAGAATTAACACAACTGTTCCTCAGGGCGATGGGCTTCCACCGATTCTCTTCGATCTGGTCCTACACAAGGTCATGAGAGAGTGTCATAAAGAACTACAAGAGGAAAACATCGAAGGAATCTTATAGAACAAGGGAGAGGAAGATTTGAGGTGAAATGTCTCGCTTTTGCTGACGATGTTGCAGTAATTTCTAGGGACAAAACAGATGCAAAGATAACGGTACAAATACTTCAAAAAGCTGCTGCTAAATCCGGATTACTAATACCATATGAAAAAGCACAACAGAGAAAAATATATACAAACGCAACACGGAAACATCAAAAGAGTTGATAACTTTAAGTGTTTGTAAGAATGGATACAATCAAATGGGTTAGATAACACTACAAGCAAGGAAAGAACGAAGAAGTTGAATTAGCATACAAACTCGCCAGAAACCGATATAATAAAACATCAATATCAATGCAGGCAAAAATTAAACACTACGCTGCAGTAATCAAACCGGAAGCACTTTACGGATCCGAAAGCCTAACACTGAATAAAGGAGATGAACAATAAGAACTGGAAAAGAAAGAAACAAAAATACTCAGAAAAATTATGCGGCCACAAAAGAGCAAAGGTGACAACAGGACGAATAAGAGAAATGAAGATATATATAGAAACATAGAAACAATAACAGACACAATATGAAAGAGGAGACTAAAATTTTATGGTCATATGTACAGAACGAATGACAATAGGCTAATGACGAAAAATTTTCACTTCATTTCCAAATTAAAAAACCACCACGGTATGACTGGAAGAGACAAGAAAGGACTTGAGAAAACTTAACATCGCAGATAACACCACTCAGAACAGGGAAGCTCCAGGCTACTGATCGACACTACAAAGTGTCTTGTCCGACAACGAACGGAGGCAGGCCATCAGCCAACGCGTGAAGAAGTTCTGGAAAGATAAAAAGAAAAAGATTGTACCTCTGTGTTAGGTTCTAATGGGTCTACAATTGGCCAAATTCTGTAATAATAAAGAAAACATAGATTTCAGGAAATTTATTTGAGATTGAATCAGTTTCATGTTTTGGGCATTGAGTTCTGGTTTGTACAACTTCAGTCGTTAAGGAGTAGAGGGCAGAAAAAAAACTGGGTTTCTTCTAGTGTGATTGAGAAGCTTCTATAAAAGTTTATTTGCACTGTGTCAGCTCTTCGTTGAGTACTTTCTGTCCATACTTTCTGTTGTGAATAATTCCTAGCTCTTCAAAGAGATTCATCATGTGGCCTTTGTTTACTTAATGAAGCATTATTATTAAACTATCGTCTATGTTCTCAAAATCACATCATGTCTCATTACTTCGTTAACAAGAGTATATAATGTTCATTGGATAGATTTACCGAGTACGTAGACTTGTCTTCCATATTTTCCAGACCACGTAACAAGAATACGCCAATTTTCCGTCGTTGCTGACATCCGCACGTACCGTCGGATTAGTCGTGTATTATCACTAAAATTTCAAGAACAGCCGCTATATCGTTTTTAAGCAGGGGCGATGTCTTCAGACGTGCAGCAGACGTTAGATTATCTGTCTTTCTCTATCTCTGTTCGGTAAGCGACGCCCAGAATTACATAACAATACCGCGCTAATGAAGCCAATTTTATGCGAGGAGCAAATGCTCATCAACAGATAACTTCCCCCTCCTCTCCCCCCCCCTCCCTCCCTCCGATAATTGGATACTGCCGAGGCCACATCATCCTGTAAATACTACCCAGTGGCTTAATTTGACATTCAGCGACGTACAGTAAGTTCATTGGACACAGCTATGTCGAGATATTTACACGTGAAATGATAATGACGGATTTCACATATTGTTTCTAGTAATTGTGCACAGCGGGGAATTCGATAGTATTTTAAGTTCTGAGAAGTGACGCTGTCTCTCGAATAGTATTTTCTGTTTTAGCACTGCGACGAGACGATTACATACACTGACGAGCAGAGTCGCCGTGCGGATGTAGGCGCCATGTCACGGATTGCCCAGCCCCTCCCGCCGGAGGCTCGAGTCCTCCTTCGGACATTGGCGTGTGTGTTGTTCTTAGCATAAGTTAGTTTAAGTAGTGTGTAAGTATAGGGACTGATGACCTCAGCAGTTTGTTTCTTGGGAATTCACCCACACTACATACACTAACGAGCCAATATTATGACCACCTTAAAGCGTTAATTGATGGTTGTATCAATACTTGTAGTATTTATTAGGCGACTAGCTTCAAACCCTTACAGCTTCACTTTTAAGTCTGGCCTACTGAGGCTGCACTTAAAGTGCCTGATCTTAATCTGCAGCTACGAGGGTCACTCCAAAAGAAATGCACACTATTTTTTTTTAATCCATCATTTATTCTACATCCTTTAGGAACAATATTTTCATTTCTCCACATAATTTCCATCCCTCTCAACTGCCTTACGCCATCTTGGAACTAGCGCCTGTATACCCGCACGGTAAAATTCTGGACCAACCGGTTGGAGCCGCTGTTTGGCAGTGTGCACAAGGGAGTCATCATCTTCAAACCTTGTTCCACGAAGAGAGTCTTTCAGTTTCCCAAAGAGATGATAGTCACATGGAGCCAGGTCAGGACTGTAAGGCGGGTGTTTCAGTGTTGTCCATCCGAGTTTTGCGATCGCTTCCATGGTTTTTTGAATGAAATATGGCCGTGCATTGTCGTGCAACAGCAAAACATCCTGCTTTTGCCGATGTGGTCGAACACGACTCAGTCGAGCTTGACGTTTCTTCAGTGTCGTCACATATGCATCAGAATTTATGGTGGTTCCACTTGGCCTGATGTCCACAAGCAACAGTCCTTCGTAATCGAAAAACACCATAGCCATAACTTTTCCAGCAGAAGGTGTGGTTTTGAAATATTTTTTTTCCTTGGGTGAATTTACATGATGCCACTCCATTGATTGCCTCTTTGTCTCTGGTGAAAAATGATGGAGCCATGTTTCATCACCTGTCACAATTCTTCCAAGAAATTCATCTCCACCTTTGTCGTACTGTTCCGAAAGTTCACTGCATATCGGTTTTTTTATTTCTTTGTGAGCCACTGTCAACATCCTGGGAACCCACCTGGCACAAACATTTTTAACGCCAACACTTTCAGTATTCTGAAGACACTTCCCTCCCCTATCCCAACGTAGCGTGACAATTCGTTCGCTGTGATGCGTCTGTCAGCAGTCTCCAATTCGTTAACTCTCTGCACATTGTCTGGAGTGTGTGCAGTACGAGGCCTGCCGCTGCGAGGACAATCCTCAATATTGCCGTACCCACTTTCATCACGTAACCTGTTTGCCCACCGACTAACTGTACTGCGATCGACAGCAGCATCTCCATACACCTTTTTAAAGCACTTGTGGATGTTTCCCACTGTTGAAACGTCCCCTTTCAACAATTCTACACGAGACTGTGCTTAACCTGACACACAATATTTTGTTAGCGCAACGCAATCTGACTTTCAAAATTCCCTACAAAAGAATGGCCCTGACTAACATTAAACTATACCTTTCACAAATCACTTACCTCACAAAAATCTTCGCTGCTCAAGCTACTGCAATACAGCGAGCGCCACTACTGCCAGCTAAATAAAAGTTTCAAACTATGGAAGGCACTAACTACTGATAGGGATAGTTAGCAAATCAAAGATATTAATAGAGAACAAACAATGTATTTACCTTGATATCATCATATATAAATATAGCAGTTCATGACAAATTTCAAAACTCCGCCATCTCTCTCCCCACATCCACCACTGCTGGCGGCTCACCTCCAACTGCGCAACGCTACGCGCTGTTCACAGCCAGCTGCCTCTGCCCAACACTACAATGGCGAGTATTACAACAATGCAAAGCAGCCACAGACTGCACACAGCACAGCCAGTGATTTTCATACAGAGAGCGCTACTTGGCGGCGGCGTTACCAATATAAGAACCTAAACAGCCTACTTACATAGCCCCCATGCTCCCCACAAAAAATTTTTACAAATTGGATTTGGCAGTGGCCAATACAGATTTGAAAAAAATTTTTCATAATTACAATAACAAAGAAATCAAATGCACACACTTATTGATACAATGTTGGTCAAAAGCTAAAAATTTCTCACAGTCCATAAAGACAGTCCTCATCATTCGTCACAGTAAAATTGCAGTGTTTTTCTCAAAGTCTGACCAGTAAAAGACAATGCACACAGACGTAGTGGATTTCCATGCAGTCTTGAAGAAGTAGTGTTGTCCTTCCAACGGAAAGACAGCGCTGACTCGACATGCAGACAGGTAATGGGCCACAACAGAGTAAACCCACAGCAGAGTCAGTCGACGTTTTGAAGAATATTGGTAGTTAGGTCATCACAGAGCAGACCCACTGTAGTCCTGGTAGAAATTACGGTACTGGTGGGCCACCAGAGGTGCAGACCCACTGCAGTCCTTGTAGCAATTGGTGGGCCATCAAAGATGCAGACCCACTGTAGTCCTGGTAGAGACAGCCAGCAGCCATCTGTTGCAAATGAGCAGGTGCACAATCACCATCGAAGAGTCTTGCGGACAATATAGCAAGTCCATAAACCACCACTTGTGCACTCACAAAGTTTCTGGAATTGTCCTTAGAACCAGCAATGCTGTTATCCAGTCCCTTGCTGAATTATTAACACACGTGCAAACACTAACAGTCCCTACTTCTCACATATTGTCCATATACTATGACCAACAGAAACGTGTGCAGTGAAATGTAACTCACAAGTTACTTAATTTGATGAACTGGTGTCAAGTACAATTTTATAACATAAGAATACAATAACAAAGGTACAAAATACATCATTAAAAACATAACAATACAGATAACATTTGTAGGAATAGGGGCTTTACAAAAGAATCGAACTAACATATACATCAGTGGAATTATGACATGAGTACATACATAAAAGATCACAATAACTTTTGAAACATCAACTTCACACATGAGCATTAAACAGAACAGAATTAATAATGTCTAACATCTTTACAAAGTAAATAACATATTATTAATGCCAATTATATTTGAGGATAACAGTATTCCTCATCATAGTGAATGTAGCTTAATA
This sequence comes from Schistocerca americana, assembly GCF_021461395.2. NCBI lineage: Eukaryota > Metazoa > Arthropoda > Insecta > Orthoptera > Acrididae > Schistocerca > Schistocerca americana. The sequence goes on along the minus strand of NC_060125.1, from coordinate 85,366,628 downwards.
TTAAAAGAAGAAAAAAATTCTATGAAACTACACAGAGACAGGAAGAAAACAAATACAGAAGGGTACACAAACATGTAGAGGGATGACACAAAAGGAAAGGACAGGGTTTGTTTTACTGCAGTCCAACCCAAAACTTCATATATCTTTCCTCTTATTTCATTCTTTGTTTCCACCAAAAAAATTCTATCTAAGCATGCTTTCTGTATTTATATGTTCACACATTTCTCACCTCAACATTTATTTCCAAGAAAATCCTACCTAAACCTGTTTTCTGTACTTTTTTTTGTATAACTCCTCAATGAATTTCTTCCAATTCATCGAAACTCATTCTCTTAGAGGCTACCTACTCTTAAGCTAACTTAAATCCACTGAGCTCAGATGCTAAACTAAGGGACGAGGCAATGCAGCATCACATAACAAATTATCACAAACAGCAATGACAAAAAAATGCCAATTTGCAAAGCAAGCAGCAGCAAATCTAAATTAACAGATAAAATGCAAAATTACAACTAATATGAGCCAATGTGCAGCAACATGAAAAATAAATGAGTAGTAAAATTGGCTTAGCAGAGTAACACAAAGTCAAATTCAGTAACACTACGCCTGGCAAACAGCAGTAACTTATACCTAAACATGACATAGCTCAAGCAGAAAAAATATTACAGTAAAAACAACAATGCAGATAAGGGAAATGTATATTCACATCTTAATATCTATGTAATTAAAGTGGTGCACCACAACAACTGATTGTAAAAGAAATATTACCATGTACTTGAAAAGAATATTATGTATGCAGTTACTGTTACTAGTTCCTTCTTATTGTTCTTTCCTTTCCAAGAGCTCCTTTATCGAAGAATGTGGGTCATAAAATAATTATTTAATAGATCTGTTGACAGAAAGTGTTAACATTAGCAAATGCATTTTATTTTATAAAAGCAATGCTGCAACACAGCTGGAAACCAGATGTCAAATGAAATAAGCAATTACGCAAACCAAAGCATAAAAACATCATTCAATAGTCATGTGGCATTTCGTAACTCAGTAGCTCTCAACTCTCGTAGAAAGACACTTGTCATAATCAGGTGTGCAGATGTACGAATATTTCCCATCAATTCATAAGCATTTCAGTAATTAGCACAAAGTATGAGTAATCATATGTTTTCAGGTAATGAGCGTGTAATATTTGCGATGCTTTCTACAAAGGAATGTCAATAGCCAGGATAATGGCATCCCTTTTTTTTTCTACCTGTGCCGCTGAAAGGCTAATGGCTTTTTTTTTTTTTTTTTTTTTTTTTCGGGCGGCTGTCGCCCAGGTGGGTGCCCGCGACGCATTACGTGCAGGTGGTCACTTAACGTTCTTACGGAAAAATTTACGACAGCAGTTTCCGTTACAGTGACAGTCTCACATAAAAATATTTCACAGGTCAAGAATTAGCGTTGCAAATCTGTAGAAACAAAATCCTATAAATATAAGAGTCCAAAAAAATTTTCGCCGGCATTGTGATACAGTCACGCATTTACACACACATTTCATAACTCTTAAAGTACGATTCTTGGTTTCCAACATCCTGTTTCACAAGTCAAGAGTCCCTACCCACTATTCATTACTCCTTACCTTATTACACATATACGTATCCATCGACACTCGTCAATATTTCGTCATTATAAATATGAAGCATAATCAAATAACTCATATAGCCTCAGCCTATTAATCATAAACATACCTCAGCAGCATAATACACATCGTCATCGTAAAAATAACATCATAACACCTCAGTCAAATCTCAAAATCGTCGTAGCTTCCTCCAATAATTAAAAAAATTCTCTGCTCATGTCAAAAGTATCATCTGCCTCAAACGTACTTTAAAAATCATGAATCCATACCAAATATATCATTCAAAGCTCTCATAGTATCACAATGGTTCCGAAAAAATATGAAGAGTTCACACAGTACAGACAAAATACAATTTCGTAAGTGTGAAGTTATCCAACGGTGTAATTACATAAACATGTGTCACTGATGTAGTAAAAAACATGTTTACCTCTCAGTTAAATGATCAGATAGCTGTGTAATTTGTGTGTTAGAGAAATATGGTACCGATGTGTAAAGTTGTATAAGCAAATACCATATTAGCTAGGGTTCCTTGTGGTTGCCACACACATGGTACACAAAGTAGGCGTATACCCCCCTGAGGATTAATGTAATTATACCCTCAGGTGTTACAGATTACAGCAATGGAATGAAATGTATCACGGAAAACTTTCTTTGTAATTCAAAAATCTTTAAAAATAAATGTTTTAAGTACAACATTAATCACTGAAATGCGTGTCCTGCAGCGCTAAATGTGCATCTTGTTGTAAGATAATCTCTGTGGAAGTGTCGTAGTTATCGTCCTCCAAAAGCTAAGTTCTGCAGAAGCCAATGTACTTACCTCATGATAAACAAAAGTGAAATGCTTTGCGTATAGATATCTTAGTTATTACGCTTATTGCCGTGATGAGGAAAGTACTGTGCTGTAACGTATTGTTGTGCTACAGAAAAGGCAGTCTCATTGTAGCTATACCACAAAAGTTACTACTAAAACATGTTTTACTTTGCAGAATAATACAGAAAAACTGTGCAGATATAAAACAGATACTCCGCAAAAGCAACAATGTAAATTGTCACACATTAGTAATGTCATGATATAAATCGTGTAGCTGTCCCATAAACTAACCACTGTGTCATCTGGTATCTCACAGAAAGTACTTTAAATACAGAATGTATTTTCAGGTAACCAAAATGTTGCATTAAAATCTCATTAGCAGTACTGGTAAATGTTCTAAGTATGTAAGCCTGATAGTCGTTATGTAATCGTGCAACTAACAAGCAAGAATGTACACACACAATAGCGCTGTGACGTCTGTTCACTATAACAATGCATTCGTCATTTCTGTTTCAATAAGTTCTCTTGGTTCTTGACTGGATATTTAACTTCAAACATTGTTGCATGTTAACATATTCTAAGTCTGACAAGCATATTAGTAATGTAAAGTGAAAAGTTATATGGCAAAGACAAAGTTAAAAAGCAGATTATCTTTCAATAAACGGTTTTACATTTGAAATGTGGTACAATCTTTTACTCTTCATAGTACTCAGAGTTTCAACATCAACCCAGTTATCGTGCGGTATACGTCGGTAAAGAATACTGGAATATTTCTCAAGGTTAGCGTCTTATGTTATTTTTCTCGGAGCCAGCGGGCGCACGCGGCTGCCTGCTGTGCGAGTCATTGTCTGTTCCTTTGTTGGCGCGCGTCGTTATTGGGATTTGGAGACCTAACTTCTACGAATTCATTCTGACGAGAAGGCACTGCCCTGTTTGAATCCCGCCAGTTCTGATGCAATTCAGGTCTGTTGTTACGATCACATCGTCTGTCGTCATCTCGGTAGTTCCTGTAGTTTCTTTCTTGTCGGTTAAGTGGTGGAGAATTTCTCCCTGAATCGTAACTGCGCGCTGGACCGTTGCGTCTAAAGTTATTCTGTCTCCCGTAATAATAATTATTTTGGTTCCCATATTGTCTGTTTCTCTGATTGTCTCTGTGATAGTCACTACCGCGGAGAGGTGATCTTTCCCTGTAATTATTACTACTCTGCCAATGGTTGTCGTACGGGTGGTGTCTGTTTTGGTCACGATATGTGTTGTGAGAATAGCTTTGTCGTGTCCAGTTATTATTTCTTTCATCGCGGAATTGCGACGGATGTGATCCGTAATTGTTGTGCTCCTGCGTTCCGCGATTGTCAGTGTCAATTTCCAGTTCTTGTAACAGTCCCTGAAATGCTTCAATGTCGTCTTTGCAACGTCCTGCCAAAATAATATGTCGTAAATGTTCAGGCAGTTTGATTAAGCAAATGCGGATGAGTTCTGAGGGGCTGTATGGGTTTGAAAGATACTGATTCTTATGCAACATGTCTTCAAAATATTTCACAAGACTGGAAAATTCAGATTGTTCGAAACGTTTCATCATTATGATGCTATGTTTTACTCGATCTTGTGTGGCTTGAGACCAATATGCTGAGAGGAAGGCACGGTAAAACTCTCCTTCACTGTGGCAATCGTGAATGACCGATCGCATTCTTACAGCTGGTTCATTCTCTAAGTAGCCACACATAAATTCTAATCTGTGCTCTAATGACCAGTTGGGAGGAAAACAATGAGAGAATTGATGGAGCCATGCTTGTGGATGAATGTCGTTGCCAGAATTCTTAAATGTTTTGAATTTACGTGTAGTAATGAACAGCTTATAGTCAAAATCATCATGTCGGCGAGTCGCATATCGGTCACTGTTAGGTCGTGTCGGCCGTTCCATCTCAAAATTCGGTGCACATTGCCAATTTCTTTCATAACTTCCGAAATGCCCTGTGTTATTATTTTGTGGCTGTTCCGTATTTCTGTGTCCCTCTTCCCGTATTGGGGCGCGAGTATCCTCTGAAATACGTAATTCTTGTATTACCTGTGTCAGCTGATCTTGTACTTCTCGGATTTCTCTTTTGTACTGTGTATTGATTTGATTTTGATTCTGTTTGAATTTTCTAATTTGTTCATACTCTTCTGTGTCAGTGAAGGCTACAGGTCTTGTGTCATTCAGATCATCATCTACCTTTGTAGATAAGTTAGTGACCTTATCCGAAAGTTCGGCTACTTTCTCCGATAGTGTACTTATTTCTTCAGTGTGTTTTTCTGAACCAAGTTTCAGAGTATCTACTGTGTCCTTAAAGTTTTCCTGAGTTTTTGCAAGTTGCGTAACCGAATCGGTAGATGCAACTAAGTCAAATTTAGCTTGCAAGGTCTCATGATTTTCATGAACAATAATTTGCAGTTCTTTTATGGCTGCTTCGTGATTCTGTAATGCATTTTCATGCCGCGAAAAAATAGGTTGAAAATGCTCACAAATTTGTGTTTTCATGTCATTACAGACTTTTTGACATTTCGATTCAATGTTATGTAACTCACTAGTTAAATCTTCACGTGTTTGTTCAAGTGTGGTGTCTAACTTTTGAAGATTTTGTCCCATTGCGTCTAACTGTTGCTGTGTTTGTCTCTGGTGTTGTTCCATTGTGTCTAACTTTTGACGATTTTGTTCCACTGTGTCTAACTTTTGCTGTGTTTGTCTCTGATTTTGTTCCATTGTGTCTAACTTTTCAAGCTTTTGTCCCATTTGTTGCATTAATTGTAATAACAATGCACTGGTGTCTGAAACATGTTCCTCAGTGCTTTTCGGCAGTGAATTTGCACCGGCAACATTCACATTTTGACAAGCGGAAAATGTGTCTTGACTCATTTGAGAAAACGGTGAGAACCCAAAACCTGAGTCTGCAGTATTTGCAATATTGTGTTCTGTCATTCCCGATTCCTGAGGCGAGCTGTTGCCGACCAATCGATCGATAACGCTTCCCTGTTCACTACCTGTTTCACTGTCTACACCACTGTTTGCCGCCCGCTCCATTTCCCTATGCGCAATTACCAAATTACTACTTTGAACATTAGTTAATTCATTACCCAGTGGTGCTGGCAAGCTACGCTCGTCGTCACTATCATTTCTCAATTTACTTTCGAGCCTAGTGTTACGTTTTTCACACGCCATAATTGTCACAATATTTCACACGATAACACAGAAAAGCACAATTTGAAGTGCAAAAATAGGAGAACACATTAACATAGCACTGAAAATAATATCTAGTTAATTGCAACCGTAGCTGCGAAATACTTGGTGCAAATCTATATGCATGCCACAACTGTTTTACTGTACAACAATGAAAGGCTACAACTACAAAGGGGATTCTCTCTACAATTACACGCTAGCAATAAACAAAAGCTACACTAAATACACAAACTACAAGAAAAAATCAGAAGATTCCAGTGAGGTATCCTAGGCTAAGGGTCGACATATGAAACGTCCCCTTTCAACAATTCTACACGAGACTGTGCTTAACCTGACACACAATATTTTGTTAGCGCAACGCAATCTGACTTTCAAAATTCCCTACAAAAGAATGGCCCTGACTAACATTAAACTATACCTTTCACAAATCACTTACCTCACAAAAATCTTCGCTGCTCAAGCTACTGCAATACAGCGAGCGCCACTACTGCCAGCTAAATAAAAGATTCAAACTATGGAAGGCACTAACTACTGATAGGGATAGTTAGCAAATCAAAGATATTAATAGAGAACAAACAATGTATTTACCTTGATATCATCATATATAAATATAGCAGTTCATGACAAATTTCAAAACTCCGCCATCTCTCTCCCCACATCCACCACTGCTGGCGGCTCACCTCCAACTGCGCAACGCTACGCGCTGTTCACAGCCAGCTGCCTCTGCCCAACACTACAATGGCGAGTATTACAACAATGCAAAGCAGCCACAGACTGCACACAGCACAGCCAGTGATTTTCATACAGAGAGCGCTACTTGGCGGCGGCGTTACCAATATAAGAACCTAAACAGCCTACTTAGACTGTCTCGTTTTCACAGCACAGGAATTCTATGACAGCACGTTGCTTCTGACAAACGTCAAGTGTAGCAGCCATCTTGAAGACATGCTGTGACGGCGCCACTCACGTGAACAGGTTGAACTAAGTTTGAAAACAAGAGGGAAGAATGTATCTACACACTGTAAAACTTTCACACATGCAGAATGAAAACTGTATTTTTACAAAAATAGTGTGCATTTCTCAAAAGTGACCCTCGTACATCTATATCTAACAGACACTCCGCAAGCCACCGTACTGTGCGTGGCGGAGGGTACCTTGTACCACCACTTGTCATTTTCCCTCCTGTTTCGCTCGCAAATAGAGCGAGGGAAATGCGACTCTCTGTATGCTTTCGTATGAGCTCTAATTTCTCGTATCGTATCTTCGTGGTCTCTACGCGCGATGTATGTTGGCGGTAGTACAATCATTGGGCAGTCAGCTTCAAATGCCGGTTCTCTAATTAAATACACGTGCTCTATAAAGATTTGCAGGACGAATGCCACAATCCAGACATGTGTGTTACGAAGCCAGTTTCATTTTGAATTCGTAACAGACATGTGCGGATTGTGGGATTCAACCTGCAAACATATCCTGTCCAGAGGGGTGGTTTTGCTCCTCGACGACGCCCTAGTCACACGCACCGCCCATCTGAGCCATCAAAATTAATCTCACGTGTTCTCCTGATACGTCGGATGAAGAAATCATCATTTTTAGAAAGATTACGAAGTGATCTTCGAAGCGAAACTTTCCCGAACAGCCACAAGGGCCGCAGCTTGCTGTTTGCGGTGTGATAATCTCCACTTCGTGACGACCTCGACAGCTAGGTGGTAAGATTCCCGCTTCGCGCGTTGGGCATCGTTCCACCTGTTTCTGTCTATACTGTAGCACCGCGAGAGCTTCCTTGTTTCCCTCCAGTGTCGTGTGTGTCCTTATGTGCGTCACATCGCTGTTTGTCTCTCAGCGTGTCGTGTTTGTGCCTCAATTCTGGCGCGGTGTCGTCTTGTGCTGTGATCTTGTCCATGGATCCCCGGAGCATTCCACGTACAATTTCAGTTTTGACTAGTCCCCGTGGCATATGCAGTCAGGTTAGTTAGAAATTCATGATTGGGTTGTAGGCAAGATCACAGTAACTTCAGAACAGATTCACACAGCTTACTTCCATTATGAATTGTATGTGTTTCATGTGAAGTTTCTCGCCCAGCGGATGTGGAATATACGAATGTAGGGTGTTTAACCGCCCGCCCCAAGTTGACGACAGTTTCTTTGAGATCGTTCCGCTTCCATTTGGGGACATACAGAATATAGTACAGTGGGAACACTTGTCCGCTCAATATCGTTTACAAGTTTATAGTGGTGTTCGATCCGTGGACATGCTGCTAAAACGGAATACCCCTATCATTTACAGGTGTGTGGATACTGGGCACATATAATTCACACAGCGCAAATAGGGACCTATTTCGTATGTAATGAGAGTGGACATCTTGGCACAAATTGCCCGAGACGTCTTACGGCCTTAAAACCCAGTTATGAACATCGTGAAAGTCTAGCAGACCTTGTTTCCAAGATGACAGCCATTGTACGTCACCAAGTTCCTGAGGCGCAACGCGAGCCAATGCTTGATGGCCCCAGAGACCTTCTGCGCCGCCGCCTCCTCCACTTCAAAACAAGCATAGACGCATGCAAGGTGGTGATGACTCTGACGATTCCTCTTCTCGACTGGAGAGATCCCGTTGGGAGAGACCTCTCTCCTCACCGAGTTCAGACCGGATGATAACACGTCGGCTGCTGTTCAAGATTCAGTAACGCTCAGCACTATCTACCAAGGGAACCTCCCCATAGCACCCCCCTCAGATTTAGTTATAAGTTGGCACAGTGGATGGGGCTTGAAAAACTGAACACAGATCAATCGAGAAAACAGGAAGAAGTTCTGTGGGACTATGAAAAAAATAAGCAAAATATACATACCGAGTAGTCCATGCGCAAAATAAGCAACGACAAGGAGAGTGTGAGCTCAGGAGCGCCGTGGTCCCGTGGTTAGCGTGAGCAACTGCGGAACGAGAGGTCCTTGGTTCAAGTCTTCCCTCGAGTGAAAAGTTTAATTTTTTTATTTTCAGACAATTATTATCTGTCCGTCCGTCCGTCCGATGAGAGGTAACTGTGCCGTAGTATGGGGACGCTACACCTAAACAACATATTCCTGTCTTGTGACGCACATGCCGTCACCAGTGTCGTATAGAATATATCAGACGTGCTTTCCTGTGGAGGAATCGGTTGACCTATGACCTTGCGATCAAATGTTTTCGGTTCCCATTGATGAGGCACGTCCTTTCGTCTACTAATCGCACGGTTTTGCGGTGCGGTCGCAAAACACAGACACTAAACTTATTACAGTGAACAGAGACGTCAATGAACGAACGGACAGATCATAACTTTAAGAAAATAAAGAAAGTAAACTTTTCACTCGAGGGAAGACTTGAACCCAGGACCTCTCCTTCCGCAGATGCTCACGCTTACCACGGATCCACGGTGGTCCTGAGCTCGGACCATCCTTGATGTTGCCTATCTTTCGCATGGACTACTCCGTTTGTATATTTTGCTTATGTTTTTCATAGTTCCACACAACTTCTTCCAGTCTTCTCGATTGATCTGTGTTCAGTTTTTCAAGGCCTATCCAATGTGCCAACTTATAACTGAGGGGGGGTGCGATGGGGAGGTTCCCTTGTGAAGTCTGCCTCTCGGGACCGAGACCGTCTCTTCGAGATCGCATGAGAATTCGTTTTGGCAATTTTCCGTAATTTCGTCATTGGATGCCCCTTAACGAGCATCATCCGTTAGCACTACACAAGCGGCTCTGTCAGAAAACATGCAGCATCACCTTACCCCATGATGGTCGAGTCGTCGCCGTTTTCGGCGGTAGTGTATCCATAAGCTCCCGCTGCTTGCTTTGCCCTTTGTTTTGGAGTCATAATTGTGCTGGTGTAAGCTGTCGCCACCACACCAGTCGGCAAAGATGAAGCGAAGATCGATTAGTAGGAGCTAGATCAAGTGCGCCTATCACGAGATAGGCCAGAGACACACCCAAAAGTGACACACCGCCAACGCCCTCTGGACAGCAAGTATTTAGGCCACCGCCACTGACCCAAAGGCCTCAGTCACTCACTGAGTCATCCAGTTGGCGTCTGTTCAGTACACTCATAGAGCGGATTTAGTTCGTCAGAGGCTACGACAGTACATAGCGACCACATTAGTGACTATAGAGGGACTTTACCAGCAGTGAGACTAAATTTTGCAATAGAAAGATTACCGATACTGTCTGCAAGAGGACTATTACTGACGAGCTCGCACCACACACAACACATGGACTCTATTGAAGTTAAGTTTCCAGTTCATGTTAGTAAAGAACCGTATCAATCCACGTGTGCGTTTGTGTTCTAGAAAGAGGATACCTGCCGCCCAGAACAATATCCTGTACTTTGCTTCCTCGCGGTACAAGACTCTACAATGATAATAAACCCAGTATTCATCCGTGGTGGTTACGTGGCTAAGGAAGTAATTTTCATTGACCTGACGTTGTTGCAATATTACCGCTGCTGCCAGCGTTCGACGGGATTTTTGGACGGGTGTGATCAGTCACGGAACCCCGTAGGTTGCGATCTTAGTCGCATTCAAACTGTCGCGCAGTGTGTGAATACCGAACCGTGACTGATTTTCACTCTTTTGCATAATCGCGTTGACTGAGATAAGCCAGTAACGGAGGTCAGAGGCTCCTCTTGCGATTCCCAGGTTCTTCACAGATGGCCTGCCACTTCGATCTTCCTCATTTAGACTTTCGCGACCACACTGCAAGTGTTCGCGCCACGTAATCATTGTGCCGTATGATGATGGCATAGGCGTCAGCAAAGGGGGCAAAAAGGGGACACTTGCTCCCTCTTGTGATCTGGCCCACACCTTCTGACATCTCACACTTGCTGTTCGCAGGAAATTGCGCCTTTTACGGCGGTCATTTCGGCGTTGCCCTGCATGCGAGGCGGATGTGACGAGTTACACAAGACTGCCAAACTACGGTACCCAAATCATTCTCTGTCCCTTCCTCGTAGAGTACGAAGCTCCAGAAAAGGACCGTTCCAACACGCACGCGTGCGAAGTAAGCCCCTATTTTCAGCACAAATGAACGAGGTTGCAGTACATGTGCGCAGTACCCGTGCCTAATTCCCACAAGGACGCCCACTCCTCCCAATGCTAAATATCTTAATCACGACGATAGCTTACCGTTTATTGTGATTAAAATAGGCCAGTCACATGCTGCTGAAACAACATTCAGTTTTACATCTGCATCTGCATAAATACTCCGCAATTCACTGTTCATTGCCTGGCAGAGGGCTCATCGAGCAACCTTCAGACTATTTCTCTGCCACTCCACTCTCAAACAGCGTGTGGGGAAAAATGAACACTTAGATCTTTCTGTGCAAGCTATGAGTTCTCTCATTTTATTACCCTGATCATTTATCATTATATCATGAACATTTATATTACCATACAAAATTAATCGTCGGTAAAGCAGATGCCAGACTGATATTGATTGGAAGAATCCTAAGGAAATGCAATCTGAGAACAAAGGGAGTAGGTTACAGCACACTTGTTCGCCCACTGCTTGAATACTGCTCACCGGTGTGGGATCCGTACCAGATAGGGTTGATAGAAGAGACAGAGAAGATCCAACGGAGAGCAGCGCACTTCGTTACAGTATCATTTAGTAATCGCGAAAGCGCTACGGAGATGATAAACTCCAGTGGAAGACTCTGCAAGAGAGACGCACAGTAGCTCGGTACGAGCTTTTGTTGAAGTTTCGAGAACATACCTTCACTGAGGAGTCAAGCAGTATATTGCTCCCTCCTACGCATATCTCGCGAAGAGACCATGAGGATAAAACCAGAGAGATTAGAGCCCACACAGAGGCATACCGACAATCCTTCTTTCCACGAAAAATACGAGACTGGAATAGAAGGGAGAACCGATAGAGGTACTCAAGGCACCCTCCGCCACACACAGTCAGGTGGCTTGCGGAATATGGATGTAGATGTAGATGTAGATGTAGATCGTTTCTCACTGTGGAGGTGGGCGTCAACAAAATATTTTTGCAATCGGAAGAGAAACTTGGTAGATGAAATTTCGTGAAAGAGATATCGTGCAATGAAAAATGACTTTATACTAATGATTGTCACCTCAATTCGCGTATGATATCTGTGATATCTCTCCTGTTTCGCAGTAATGCAAAATGGCTGTCCTCCTTCGAACAATTTCGAAATTCTGCGTCAATCGGATCTGATACGCAACCCATACCGCGCCACAATACTCCGGAAGAGGGCGGACAAGCGTAGTGTAGGTAGTCTCTTTAGCAGACCGTCTGTATTTCCTAAGTGTTCTGCCAACAAAGCGGAGCCTTCGGTATTCTTTACGCACACAATTATTTATGTAATCGTTTCAATGGAAGTTTCTCGTAACTATTATAACTAAGTGTTTAGATGAATTTACAGCCTCCCGATTTGTGTGATTTATCGCGCAACCGGATTCCTTTCGCAACTCATGTCGATAACTTCACACTTCTATGATCTAGAGTCAATTGCCACTTTGGTACTATTCAGAAACATTGTGTAAATCATTTTGCAATTGGTTTTGATCATCTGTTGAGTTCACAAGACGGCAAATGGTATCATCACTTCCAAACAACCGAAGTGCTACACAGATTCTCTCCTAGGCAGAAGGCCTATAACATTTCCCTGGGGAACGCAAGATTTTGCTACTGCTTTTCTCGACGACTTTTCGTAAATTACTGTGAATATCTCCAATTAGTATGTGGGTACGTTGAGCGCACTAGGAGTGTTCTTGATGCACAACCCTTCTTTTTAATGATTTTAAAAAGCTATGTATTTTGATACACATAAATTTTGAAAAGTTTTCTATGCAAATTATATATATATATATATATATATATATATATATATATATAAATTTTAATATCTTTTTTAAATTGCATATACAATTTCATATATATATATATATATATATATATATATACATAATTTGCATAGAAAATTTTCAAAATTTATGTATATCAAAGTACACAGCTTTTTAAAATCATTAAAATTCCTAAAAAAGGTGCATTAAAAGCACGCCTTGTGTGCGCAACTTACCTACTTACTACTAATATTTCACAGAAAATAGGTTTTTTTCAGCAGAGTGCAATTAATTTAGAGAAGTTGTTTCATTCCTGCAGCGAAATGAAATTTTAGTCGAAAATAATGGGCATCCTCAACCCACTAGAATTAATTTTAGAAATTCATTTTGGTGTATCAAATTCAGAAGCGGGTAGTCATCCCCGTGAAAACATCAAAGCAAAAATTCAAGGTTTTCACATAATGGATTCCAGATTATAAAATTAACTACTATTATTTTCAAGTTTCTTCGTTCCATCATGTCTCAGTTTAATATTCTCTCCTTCCAAAAACAGAAAATCCGAACCAGTAACTATTTTCAAATATCTGTCTGGAAAAACAATTTTAAATTCATTATTCAGATCCGAACATATCTTTACTCCATGTCTAGCATTCGGATATTCGCAACCGGTAAAGTTTCACAAAAAATTTACTTGTAGCTCAAAATTTTTAAACAAACTGGTATTACTAGCGTTGTTAAGATTCTTCAGTAAAGCTTCCATTTATATAGAATAAAAATACATCAATTAAACAGGAAATTCATAAGACATTCTATAGTATAGGTACAAAAATCATTTCACTTTACTTTCCACTACAGAGATTTAACTGCTTTTTGAAAACAATTACATTTTATGAATTTTTTATAGATTTTTCAGCTAATATCGAATTACATGGACAGCAAAAATTGACAGAAAATTTGAGTGTGCTAGACTTTGGCTCACAGAAAATGTACAGCAAAAATGGAAACACAACGGGCAGCAAAATTGAATAAACAATTGGTAGCAAATTTGAATGCACTAGAATTTGTGGCACAGAAAATGGACAGCAAAAGTGAACAGCTATAATGAACACAAAACATGAACCATAAAAATGGACACAAAAAATGGACAGCAAAACTGACTGGAGATTTGAGTGCACTAGAATTTGGGACACAAAAAATGAACAGCAAAAATGAACACATAAACAGACAACAAAAATTGATAGCTAATTTGAGCGCACTAGAAACTGGGACAGAAGAACTGAACAGAAAAAATGAACACAGAAAATAAACACCTAAAATTGATGGCAAATTTGAAGGCGCTAGAGTTTCGTACGCAAGAAATCCACAGCAAAAATGGACACAGAAAATGATCAGCGAAAATTGACAGCAACCGGATACCAAATCTGAGCGCACTAGACTTTGAGACACAAAAAATGGACAGAAAAATGAACAGCAAAAAGTACACAAAAATAAACAGCAAGGACAGACGCAAAAAATTATCAGCAAAAATGGACCCGATAATTGATAGCAAATTTGAGCACTCTCGAATTTGGCACACAAAAATGGTCATCGAAAATGTACTCAACAGATCAACAGCAAAAATGTACACAAAAAATGGACAGCAAAACTGACTGAGAATTTGAGTGCATTAGAATTTTGGACTCAAACATTAACAACAAAAATGGACACAAATGCCTGACTGCAAAAACGGGTAGCAAATTTGAGCCCATTAGAATTCTGAACACAAAAAATGGACAGCAAAAATGAACACCAAAATGAAGATAGAAATGAACAGCAAAAATGGACACAAAAAAATTGATGCAAATTTGAGCGCACTAGAATTTGGGACCCAATAAGAACTGCATCCAACGACACCTGTGGGCTGAGGATGACACGGGGGCCGGTGGGTACGGTTGGGTCTTCCAAAGCTGTTCGGATGGAGTTAAGCTTAGTTTAGTTCAAGTTTGTTACCAGTTTTCACTGTCCATTTCTGCTGTCCATTTCCAGTGTCCATTTTTCCTGTGCATTTGTTGTGTCCCAAATTCTAGTGCGCTGAAAGTTGTTATCAGTTTTTACTGTCCATTTTTTGTGTCCATTTTTGCTGTTGATTTTTTGTGTCCCAAATTCTAATGCACTCAACTTTTCAATCATTTTTGATGTCCCTTTTTGTGCCCATTTTTGCCGTGCATATTTTGCATACATTACTGCTGTTCATTTATGCTGTCCATTTTTTGTCTGCCACATTCCAGTGCGCTCAAATTTGCTATCAGTTTCTGCTGTCCTGTTTTGTGTCCATTTATGCTATTCATTTTTTGTGTCCCAAATTCTAGTGCGCTCAAATTTGCTACCAAGTTTTGGTGTTCATTTTCAGCGTCCATTTTGACTGTGCATTTTTTGTTTCCCAAATTCTAGTGTGCTCAAATTTGCTAACAATTTACGTTGACCATTTTTATTCGATATTAGCCGAAAAATCATTAAAAAATTTCATAGAATGTAATTGTTTTCAAAAAGTAGTTGAGACTGGACAGTTGTAAGTAAAGTAAAGTTATTTTCGTACCTTTATGATACAGTGCCAAATGCATTTTAAATTTTATTGGTGAATTTTTATTCTATATAAATGAGTACCTTGCTGAAGAAGCGCAACGACTCTAGTAATACTAACTTGTTTAAAGAGATTAGCGAGATACAAGTAAATTTTTTATGTAACGTCACCGGTTACGAATATTTGAATACGAGATATAGAGAAAAAATATGTTTGGAACTGAATAAAAAATTTAAAATTTTTTGCCAGACAGATTTTTAAAATAATTACTGTTTGGGATTTTCGATATTTGGAAGAAATGAATACTAAAATGGGGTATAATGGAATGAAGAAATTTAAAAATAACAGTAGTAAATTTCATAATCTGGAATGTGCTGAATTTCTTGAATTTTTGATCTGACTTTTTCACCGGGATGACCATCTCCTGTTGAATTTGATACATCAAAACGAATTTTTAAAATTAATTCTAGTGCGCACAAAAGCTTGATAAATTTTAAAAATTAAAAAAGAAATTATACATAAATTTTTTAAAAACTTATGTATGTGAAGTAATAGCTTTATAAAATTCATAAAAATATGTTGTGCATTAAAAACACTCCTAGTGCGTTCAATAATGTACCCACTGACCACTAATCTCGTCGCACAGCTGAGACGATAGTCTTTAGGCACGCAGTTTGATTGGAAGTCGCTTGTGTGGAATGATGTCAAAAGCCTTTCGTAAATCTGGAGACATACAGTCAAATTGGGATTCCTGTTGATAGCAGTGAATACTTCGTGTGAGTGAAATCTTACTTGCGCTTCTCAAGAAGGATATTTTCTGAATCCCTCTACCTATTTATCAATGGGTCTTTTTCTGCGAAATAATTCATAACGTTCGAACACAGCATATGTTCCGAAACCTATTGCATATCGGCGTCAGTGATATGGATCTGTAGTTCTGCTCATTACTACTATTTTTTCCTGAGTATTCCGGTGCAACTTTCCATAGTTCAGGTACAGATCCTTCGTCGAGTGAGGAATTGTATATGATTACTAAGTATGGAGCTATTCTTACAGTATACTGTGAAATGAAAGTAATTAGTATAGAGTCTGGACCAGCAAAAATTGTCTTTACGAAGTGATATAAGTTACTCTGCTACTTTGAGAATATCTACTTCTAAGCTACTCGTGTTGGCAGCTGTTACTGCCTGGACTTCTGGAATTTGTGCGCCTTCTGCTTTGGTGAAGGAATTTCAGAAAAGAGTGTATAGTAACTCCCCAGAGCGCTTGTAACAAACGGTGAAGCACACTCTCTTGCTGTATTGTAGGTTTGTTTATCTGTACTTCATGTATGGGCCCAAACGTATCACCTGAAAAGAGAAAGTACATTTTATGTGCTAGAAGAGAGGGAAAAAACTTGAAAAGTCAAGGTGGAGAATATCTCCATTTTAAGAAACTGAATACTCTAAAACTCAACATGGTGCAACACAGCACAACCTGCTGGCGTCTCGGTTCAGTCCTACGCTGATCCGCATATTCCGTTGAATGTACCAAAAAAATTACATTATTGTAGGACACATGGTTTAAGACATATGACGTCATCAACACTGCGATGGTTGAAGAAATGTGGCATCATGCATGAAGGTTTAATACATTTGTTATTTCGTGCAAGACACCCCTACAGTCTACTTAATTGAGGAATTCCCTGAGATGTGACAGAGCTTTTGATAATTTTCAACTGCAATTCGTAACCGCCTAGAGGTCTATAAAGAGGCGTTGCCATAGAGACGTCAGCTTTTTGTCGCTTA
This sequence comes from Schistocerca americana, assembly GCF_021461395.2. NCBI lineage: Eukaryota > Metazoa > Arthropoda > Insecta > Orthoptera > Acrididae > Schistocerca > Schistocerca americana. The sequence goes on along the minus strand of NC_060125.1, from coordinate 85,349,807 downwards.
CTCAACGATGGGCTCACCCAAGAATTTATTCATCGAAGGTCCTAGACATATAACTAGAAATATAGTTCATAATCTACTTCTGAGTTAAATAAACATACAGAGAATTTTTATTTTGGATATTATGTTTCTTAATGTGAGTACTGTATTGTACATATGTACATTATTCATATTTATTTGTACGACTGTTTCATCATTTCCACAAATACATGGAAATGAAATTTTTTCGGTACTTCACTGCAATAACAGTTCATTTCTTCTGTTCCTTTCTAATAGAAAATTGGTAAAATGAGTACCCTGGCAATGCTGGTTTCGTCAACTGTTGTTGTTGTTGTTGTTGTGGTCTTCAGTCCTGAGACTGCTTTGATGCAGCTCTCCATGCTACCCTATCCTGTGCAAGCTTCTTCATCTCCTAGTACCTACTGCAACCTACATCCTTCTGAATCTGCTTAGTGTATTCATCTCTCGGTCTCCCTCTACGATGTTTACCCTTCACGCTGCCCTGCAATCCTAAATTTGTGATCCCTTGATGCCTCAGAACATGTCCTACTAACCGGCCCCTTCTTCTTGTCAAGTTATGCCACGAACTCCTCTTCTCCCCAATTCTGTTCAATACCTCCTCATTAGTTATGTGATCTACCCATCTAATCTTCATCATTCTTCTGTAGCACCACATTTCGAAAGCTTCTATTCCCTTCTTGTCCAAACTATTTATCGTCCACGTTTCACTTCCATACATGGCTACACTCCATACAAATACTTTCAGAAACGACTTCCTGACACTTAAATCTATACTCGATGTTAACAAATTTCTCTTCTTCAGAAACGCTTTCCTTGCCATTGCCAGTCTACATTTTATATCCTCTCTACTTCGACCATCATCAGTTATTTTGCTCCCCAAATAGCAAAACTACTTCACTACTTTAAGTGTGTCAATTCCTAATCTAATTCCCTCAGCATCACCCGACTTAATTCGACTACATTCCATTATCCTCGTTTTGCTTTTGTTGATGTTCATCTTATTCGCTCCTTTCAAGACACTGTCCATTCCGTTCAACTGCTCTTCCAAGTCCTTTACTGTCTCTGACACAATTACAATGTCATCGGCGAACCTCAAAGCTTTTATTTCTTCTACATGGATTTTAATACCTACTCCAAATTTTTCTTTTGTTTCCTTTACTGCTTGCTCAATATACAGATTGAATAATTGGGAGAGGCTACAACCCTGTCTCACTCCCTTCCCAACTACTGCTTTCCTTTCATGCCCCTCGACTCTTATAACTGCCATCTGGTTTCTGTACAAATTGTAAATAGCCTTTCGCTCCCTGTATTTTACCCCTGCCACCTTTAGAATTTGAAAGAGAGTATTCCAGTCAACATTGTCAAAAGCTTTCTTTTTATGTCTACAAATGCTAGAAACGTAGGTTTGTCTTTCCCTAATCTTTCTTCTAAGACAAGTCGTAAGGTCAGTATTGCCTCACGTGTTCCAACATTTCTACGGAATCCAACTAGTATCACAATAAATCCATAAGCATTGGATGTCACGTTTTGTAAGCAAACAGTGTTGTTAAGTGGCATATGTTCAATAAACATTTTAAAAGTTTGTTTCCTGTTTCTTCGCTGTGAAGAGCATTAATCAGTGGCATTTCTTCCGATTATTTTCGATAATCATCAACAGGAATTTCTCAAATTTTCTGGTATCAAAAATGGTAATTTCGTAGTCTTGTGCCCTCTTGCATGCATTTCTGCAGACGCCCATCGATGGAGCATTATTGCTACACACTTCCACCCACTCAATATGGACTATTACAACTTTATTTGCCTTCAGCTGCAGAAAACGAAGTTCCGCACGACACCCAGATTTATCAAGGAGGGCGACAGTTCGAATCTCCATCCGGCCGAAGAGATTTACATTTCCCATGATTCCCCTAACTCATTGAAGGCAAATGCTGAAATGGTTTCTTTGAAACTGCACTGCCAATTTCCTTTCCCATCCTCCTCTATTCCCAAAGTTGTGCTCTGTCCCTCATGACCCTGTTCTCCACGTGAAGTTCACCTCCAGTCTTGCTTCCTTCCTTCTTAAATTTCTGGTCTCGATATAAATGGTTGGATACGTCAGGTCAAATGTCGGAGGAAGACATATATCACCGCCAGTAGGATCATTTGTAGTAGAGCCCTGCTGTGTTCAAACCTATCTCTGGGTCGTGGGAAAGCTTCACCGTTCCCACCTACAACGTAACAAGGACGTTCGATCGTAGAGGTGCAACCTCATCAGGTTATCCCGAACGTTACTAGCAGAACTAGGACGTCGCCTCTTGGTTCGGAACACGACCGACTGCCCGGAATTGAGGTCTCCTTTAACCCAATCGAGGAGCATCGCGTGACACCTCTTACGCAACAGCTCGCTCGATCTGTTACGTTATACTCGTCTGCATGGGCAAGGGTCCCAGTCCCTCGTCACCAGAGTATCGACTGAATATTAAAACTCGACACAGAAAATGAATAGCAGCACGCTGGTTACAAGTTGATCACGATACTCTTTAAAATTTACGTCATAATAACTCACAATTGAGACCTGTGTGCTAAATAACGTGGTGTTAGTCCGAATACGCTGTTTTCCATTACGAAAATTTGTTTTATTCCAATTTAGACCATATCTTCCTCCCCTTCACTTACGGTGTGTTCTTATAACACATTGCTAAAGTAAAACTTTCAACAAATTTGAAATTATTTATACTTTTTAGAGCGCACGGCTAATGCGAAACTCAGTTGTCCTTTCCTAACACGATGGCCCTCGAAACATACGCGAGGCGAAAAAGGCAGATTCCAGATTCCTAGATTTCTGGAAAGCCTCTGACACAGTGCACATCTGAAGACAGCTGCCAGTTCTCAAATATCTGAGTGGCTCAATTATTTCTTAAATAATACAAACAAGTACGTTCTCCTGGACGGCAAGTGTCCTTCAGGGACAAAGGTTTCGTCAGGGGTGCCCAGCCCAGTGTCTAATATGTGGTGCCAAAGAAAGGTCCTTTCTCGGATCGCTAGACAATAATTCAAGCAAATCGTATTAATGGAGTTTATTACAAAAGGAAATTATTACAGTAGTGAAGTTCGTGAGATATAGACGTGTCGCAAGCAACGGGCGACAGACAAACCAAGCCCTTCGGTGTATACAATTCGCAATACAAGTGAACCAATACAGTTCCTATGTCACTACTGTAGCGATCCTAGGTCGGCTCGACGTAAACTCGACCCCGGCCTGGCCTAGATGCCGCTCCTGTCTCGGTGTGGTCCTAGAGAAGGGTCTGTCAGCGTCCCGTTCTTGATCGTCGTGATAGGATGAGCAGCAACCTGCGACTCTTTGCTGATGATGCTGTGGTGTATGAGAGATTGTCGTTGTTGAGTGACCGTAGGCGGATCTTATTTTTATTTAATTTGTACGTATAGTTCCGTAGGACCAAATTGAGGAGCAAATCTCCAAGGTCATGGAACGTGTCAGTACATGAAATTACAACATAAAAGTAATAACAGATAAAAATAAATGTTAATGAATCCGAAAAAAGTCAGTCCATAAGTTTAACTAAACGCAGTCAACAGTACAATAAGCATCAGTTAAATTTTTGAAGAAACTCCTCGACAGAATGGAAGGAATGACTCACGAGGAAACTCTTCAGTTTCGATTTGAAAGCGCGTGGATTACTGCTAAGATTATTTATTCGAGTGGTAGCTTATTGAAAAGAGATGCAGCAGTATACTGCACACCTTTTTGCACAAGAGTTAAGGAAGTTCGATCCAAACGCAGGTTTGATTTCTGCCGAGTATTAACCGAGTGAAAACTGCTTATTCTTGGGAATAAGCTAATATTGTTAACAAGAAATAACAGTCCAATGTCAAAATAGCCAGACTCGTGAACAGGGGTCGACAAGAGGCTCGTGAACTTACACCACTTATTGGCCGAACCGTCCGTTTCTGAGCCAAAAATATCCTTTTAGAATGGGAAGAGTTACCGCAAAATATAATACCATACGACATAAGCGAATGAAAATAAGCAAAGTAGACTCGCCTCACATACCGTTCCAATAGTAAAAATGGCAGTATTAAGTATTTGAACAAGGTCCTGAACGTGAGGTTTCCAAGACAGTTTACTATCTATCTGAACACTTAGAAATTTGAAACGTTCAATTTCACTAACCATATGTCCGTTCTGTGAAATTAAAACGTCGGTTTTGTTGAATTGTGTGTTAGAAACTGTAAAAACTGAGTCTTACTGTGGTTTAGCGTTAGTTTATTTTCCACAAGCCATGAACTTAGGTCATGTACTGCACTATTGGAAACAGAGCCAATGTTGCACACAACATCCTTTACTACCAAGCTAGTGTCATCAGCAGACAGACTTATACAGAACTTCTACTTACGATACTGCAGTTGTTGTTAACAACACAGGCACCGCAGTGTCGTATGTGTCCGTCAATACTAGGCAGCGAGTTTCAATTGATATCTTCCGTGTACGGGAATTACACTATGTGTGTAGGAATACAGATTGTGACGACATATGGCAGTTTGGGTCTGACAGTGGGTGGTGCAAGGATAGCCAAAGCGATTAAGGCGACCACACACGTAAAGCGGGAAATCTGGGTTGGAGCTCCGCAAATTTTCATTGTTGCTATTCCCTTACACAGCTTGTGGTTGCTCGTATTCCCAACTGCGAATACATTTCACGAATTTCTGTTCGGTGTGACGAATGGCTATGAATGCTCTAAGTATAGCAAAAGGTAAGTAAATGTCGATGAGTATAGCAAACAATCCCACAATGCTCGAATACAGAGTTAGTAGTGAGCTGTTTGAAACAGTCAAGTCTGTTAAATATCTGGGCGTAACGCTGCAAAGCGATATGACGTGGAACGAGAACGTAAGGTCAGTTGCAGGGAAGGTGAATGTTCGACTTAGATTTACTGAGAGAATTCTAGGAAGTGTAGCTCAAGTCTAAAGGATATCGTGTACAGGACACATGGAACCAATCCAGCGGCGTGCTGGTACGTTTGATACAGGTAGGTTCCATCTACATCAACATTTATACTCCGAAAGCCAACCAGTGGTGTGTGGCGGAGGGCACTTTATGTCCCACTGTCATTACCTCCCTTTCCTGTTCCAGTCGCGTATGGTTCGCGGGAAGAACGACTGCCGGAAAGCCTCCGTGCGCGTTAGAATCTCTCTAATTTTACATTCGTGATCTCCTCGGGAGGTATAAGTAGGGGGAAGCAATATATTCGATACCTCATCCAGAAACGCACCCTCTCGAAACCTGGCGAGCAAGCTACACCGCGCTGAAGAGCGCCTCTCTTGCAGAGTCTGCCACTTAAGTTTGCTAAACATTTCCGTAGCGCTATCACGCTTACCAAATAACCCTGTGGCGAAACGAGCCGCTCTTCTTTGGATCTTCTCTGTCTCCTATGTCAACCAACCCGGGCTGGTACGGATCCCACACTGATGAGCAATACTCACGTATAGGTCGAACGAGTGTTTCGTAAGCCACCTCCTTTGTTGATGGACTACATTTTCTAAGGACTCTCCCAATGAATCTCAACCTGGTACCCGCCTTACCAACAATTAATTTTATAAGATCATTCCACTTCAAATCGTTCCGCACGCATACTCCCAGATATTTTACAGAAGTAACTGCTACCAGTGTTTGTTCCGCTATCATATAATCATACAATAAAGGCTCGTTCTTTCTATGTATTCGCAACACATTACATTTGTCTATGTTAAGGGTCAGTTGCCACTCCCTGCACCAAGTGCCTATCCGCTACAGATCTTCCTGCATTTCGCTGCAATTTTCTAATGCTGCAACTTCTCTGTATACTACAGTATCATCCGCGAAAAGCTGCATGGAACTTCCGACACGATCTACTAGGTCATTTATATATATTGTGAAAAGCAATGGTCCCATAACACTCCCCTTTGGCACGCCGGAGGTTACTTTAACGTCTGTAGACGTCTCTCCATTGACAACGACATACTGTGTTCTGTTTGCTAAAAACTCTTCAATCCAGCCACAAAGCTGACCTGATATTCCGTAGGCTCTTACTTTGTCTATCAGGCGACAGTGCGGAACTGTATCGAACGCATTCCGGAAGTAAAGTAAAATGGCATCTACCTGGGAGCCTGTATCTAATATTATCTGGGTCTCATGCACAAATAAAGCGAGTTGGGTCTCACACGATCGCTGTTTCTGGAATCCATGTTGATTCCTACAGAGTAGCTTCTGGGTTTCCAGAAATGACATGATAGGCGAGCAAAAAACATGTTCTAAAATTCTACGACAGATCGATGTCAGAGATATAGGCCTATAGTTTTGCTCATCTGCTCGACGACCCTTCTTGAAGACTGGGACTACCTGTGCTCTTTTCCAATCATTTGGAACCTTCCGTTCCTCTAGACACTTGCGGTACACGGCTATTAGAAGGGGGGCAAGATCTTTCGCGTAGTCAGTGGACTTTCCTCTGTTGAGTGATTTCAATTGCTTGTCCATTCCTTGGACACTTATTGCGATGTCAGCCATTTTTTCGTTCGTGTGAGGATTTACAGAAGGAACTGCAGTGTGGTCTTCCTCTGTGAAACAGCTATGGAAAAAGGTGTTTAGTATTTCAGCTTTACGCGTGTCGTCCTCTATTTCAATGCCATTATCATCCCAGAGTGTCTGGATATGCTGTTTCGATCCACTTACTGATTTAACGCAAGGCCAGAACTTCCTAGGATTTTCTGTCAAGTCGGTGATAGAATTTTACTTTCGAATTCACTGATCGCTTCATGCATAGCCCTCCTTACGCTAACTTTGACATCGTTTAGCTTCTGTTTGTCTGAGAGGTTTTGGCTGCATTTAAATTTGCAGTGAAGGTCTCTTTGCTTTCGCAGTAGTTTCCTAACTTTGTTGTTGAACCATGGTGGGTTTTTCCCGTCCCTCACAGTTTTAATCGGCACGTATCTGTCTAAAACGCACTTTACGATTGCCTTGAACTTTTCCATAAACACTCAACATTGTCAGTGTCGGAACAGAAATTTTCGTTTTGATCTGTTAGGTAGTCTGAAATCTGCTTCCTATTACTCTTGCTAAATAGATAAACATTCCTCACTTTTTTTATATTCCTATTTACTTCCATATTCAGGGATGCTGCACCGGCCTCATGATCACATTCCCTGTTCTGCGCTCATGAGGTCAAAGATGGTCTGTGACCTCATTTTGCGATTCCTGGAACAAAAATTATGTCCTATCCGCGAAACCCTGTGAGGGGTGTTATTTTTGGTTCAAATGGCTCTGAGCACTATGGGACTTATCAGCTGAGGTCATCAGTCCCCTAGAACTTAGAACTACTTAAACCTAACTAACCTAAGGACATCTCACACATCCATGCCCAAGGCAGGATTCCAACCTGCGACCATAGCGGTCGCGCGGTTCCAGACTCAAGCGCCTAGAACCGCACGGCCATGTCGGTCGGCGGGGTGTTATTTTTTTAAGGCCTTATTTCGATAGGGTCACCAACTAAAGGGGGCCGATTTTACTGCATATATCGACGGGTAACATTCGCGTCCGTTCGCATCACATTCAAAGCTAGTACACTTGTAAGATGGCAAGAACTATGCCCCTTACGTGAAGTCATTAAAGATCACCTAACTCACGTTGAGCGAACAGTAGGGCTGAACAAAAATGACTGACAACGCACAATGCATCTTGTAGAGGGTATAGTATGGACGTATTGGAATAATTAATGTCAGGTGATGGTTTTAAAGTCATTCACACGACATGAAAACTTTGTGGAAACGCGTCGATTTACTGGAGGCTAGTTTATCCCAGGGAAGTATTCAGAGTTGACCGTGGCCGGCTGGGGAGCGGTGAAGGGAACCGACAATAGGTAGATTAGGGTGGCTCAAGTTCCGAGAAAGCGGTAACAGGGTGCGGCCTCCAGCTGCCTTAAGATGAGTGACAGTGAGTGGTTGGCTGACCCCATGCTGGTGTACCGTGCAGCAGATGGAGAACTTGTACGCCTGTTGATAAATGTCCATCGTCCCGTTTTCAGTGAAACATGCAAGAAAGCCGTGCAAAGCTACGATGGAGCGGTCAACACAGGCCAAAATATGCGTGTTTGTGACTGTAGCAACTTCATGCTGAATTCACAGTCCACAGAGTTCAAAGTAAATCAGGTGAAGAGCGACAGACTGAAATACGCCAGCCTCCGATGGGAACGTAGGACCAAGGAATTTGAAGTACTCTCCTGGGAGTCAGAATTCCCGAAAAATTGGTGTTTTCTGCAGACGCTAACCTTGATGGGTGGCCTGGGAGGAGCTAAATAGCAGAAGTTGAGAGGAAGGGAAATTTTGTGGGAATTTGTTCACTTCCCAGAGCAGGCATTGGTCAGCACTGGGAAGCGATGCATAATTAACGCGACTTGTGCTGTAATTGGCGTAAGTGATTTTACTGGAGGGGAAACCGAGGCAAAGACAGGACTGGGAGAAGTCCTCGTAGTGGTCTTCTGTTCCCAGCTTGCCTAGAGTGCGGATGTGGCGTTATTTACTCAGCTTGCCTGAGAAAGAGTGAGCATCTCTGCAGCTTAGGACTTAACAAATGGAACGATTGAGCTTGGAGATAGAAAGTTCTGGTTCAGCTATGTTCTGAGGAAGATAGCTAGGAGTGAATAGACGAGCATAGCCTTGCAGCACCACGAGGCTGGCCGACGTCCTCACAACGACACCGCCCCGCCATGCTGAATTCGGTGATATTGCACCCGCTCTGGCTTGAATTAGGCCACTGATTAATTTGTTGGATCGCGTCGGCAAAGTTTCCACGAGGGTTTCATGGACCGTGTATTGGGGAATTCTTCTCGCACTTCGCATTACGCCTGGGTCAGTCGATAGGAATTAATTTTGATTTATCGGGCTTTACTCCACGTAAACGCAATTTATTACCACTGCCTGATAGGAGAGTCATGTGATGATTGAAGGTTGGGAGTTCAAAATAAATCGACTGCATCTGTTTTCGATCAAGTAGTTGAAATCCCAAGTCACTTTCTTAATTAATTTTATGTTCAACATTTGCATCTGGGGTTCAATAACTGAACTTGGTTCTTTTTAATTAAAAGTGATCAATTCTGAATCAGTTAATGTCAACACTGCCACCGCAGTTCAATCAGGAGTCACAGGGCCTTATTACTTTCTTTACGTTATCTGATATTGCGGCAGTTTTGCACTCTCTGTTGATCTGTTAGTCAATTATCTGGGGTGAACACACGCCAAAACCAGGTAAGTGACGGGTGGGGTGTTACACACTTGTACTACAAAAACATTAATGTACTCAAATATGGCCCGACAAACGAATCAGCTCATGGTTTACCACAACGGATAGCACTAATCTGAACAAAGATGTCAGGAATGGTAACGTTTTGGAAATACACAAGGCCTTATATTATAGCGCACCACATATTCTCGGCATTATTTTCTTTTCAGATCGTGCCACTGTTCTATGTGCGACGATGTTTTGGGTGTAGATCCACGTGGCTGGATGGGAAAGGGTATGAGAATAGTGGACCGCAGGCAGAGCAGACCCCATGGGCCCATTGTTCACTCCCTGTAAACGATGACGTCACTTGGCCTTGGTTCTTATGCAAACAAACCATATGCATGTGTTCTTAAGTTATCTGTGTGCAAGTGTATCTTATGACCACAATGCAAAACAAACAGTCCACTAGCGGCCTTTCTAGTTGCGCCTCCCCTCTCCGAGTAGCCCATTTGCACTCTTCCTAAAATAAGCAATGATATTACTGTTACATTTATGCAACAATATGTGACCCTTCTGTAAACAAACTATGCACCAATGCTCTTATCGGTTACTTATTAAAGACCCTGAAGTTTATGATTTCATGTTGTCGCCTCCATCCCCCTCTGCCACTTTCCCCTCTCCTACACCTCTTACCATATTGACTGAAAAAAGCTATGGGAAGCTATCCTGTCGGTGGCACTAAATGCTCACCACCAGTCCCCCTTCTTCCACCACCACTCAGCTGGGGTATGAGATGGACTCACTATTCATGCTCAGTACGTAGGTCGATCAACGCAAACAGTCAGCAGGAGCAGAGAACAGCCACTGCCGCCAGGCAGAATAAGAAGAAGAAACTGAATCACAGTTGAATGTAAATTCTATCAACCAATTTCCCTTTCCTTATTATTATTATTAACAATCATTCTTCATTTTCATTTATTATTATTTCTGTCACTGTGCCATGGGCTCTGATGATGCACTGGAGGAATTGTTCCCATGCTTTGAATTTCGTTGTGCATGCAGGCAGCCAATTACAGACACGGCCTTATAAGAGAATACTGCAACACACACGAAGCACCTAAGAAAGCAGTTCTAATTCGTACACAAATACAGATAGCAGAACCGAAACACTCACTCAAACAGCGAACACTTTCGCCCACACGTACCGCAAACAATCTTACACAACATCTAGAATAATTAAACTGTGTTAGAATAAACAGTGTGTTGCAATCAACCCTGTAAATCTGTTATAGCTTACGCACAAACAGTAGGCATATCCATCCCGCGGTTATTATACTGCTGTTGGAATGTAGCGCTTGTAACTGAACACTTAGTATACGTTCAACATAATAGATAAAATTCGGGACACATACTTTACACTTTCACACCACTGCGCTTTCCACAATGTACGTAATAAATAGTGCTTAGAACTACTAACCCGTAAGTTAAACTGTAGCGAACTGGGACTGCAAGGCTCGAAGGAGTTCCGAGGCTTACAGACAAGGCTGGCTCAGATAGGATAACATTTCTCTCTCACTTTGTATCCAAGTCTTTCCTCTTATCTGTTATCATATCTTCTAAAAATTTGAATATTTTTTGTGTTTTTTGCCTTTCAATTTCTCAATCACTTTTAATTTATCATTACTTCCATTGCAAATCCTCAAACCAATAATTGCTGTTTGTAATATGGAATACGTTTTGTAATCTACATGAAAAGCTGTAAAAGGAACGACCTGTTATAAAATATAAGGTAGCAGGTCTCTAAATGAGCAATAAATCGAATTAAATCTACCTGACTTGTTAGACCAAGACACTCAGCTACTCAAGTTTCCAGCATCTGCGGTGCAGCAGCGGGAGCAGCAACAGCACACCGATCATACATCGCAGTGGGACACCCAGTCGTTTGCGTTTCCACTACCTCCTCGACCCACGGAGCTGAAGCTAGGTGCTTTCAGAATACTGCTCTTCGCCGGTACTTATCACGTGACAGCGAGTGGATCAAAATGCGTGAATGTGGGATATAGTCAATGCATATTGACTACGACATAATAATTTGAATTGAGAACGCTCAACAAGCTCCTAAAGTGCAGTATACATGATTTGTCGCATAAGTGTCACGAATGAGTAGCGTCAAGTATTGTAAGTGTACAGCTAAGCCACTGACGTGCCACTGTCATTACCTCCCTTTCCTGTTCCTGTCGCGTATGGTTCGCCGGAAGAACGACTGTCGGAAACCCTCCGTGCGCGCTCGAATCTCTCTAATTTTACATTCGTGATCTCCTCGGGAGGTATACGTAGGGGCAAGCAATATATTCGATACCTCATCCAGAAACGCACCCTCTCGAAACCTGGCGAGCAAGCTACACCGCGATGCAGAGCGCCTCTCTTGCAGAGTCTGCCACTTGAGTTTGTTAAACATCTCCGTAACGCTATCACGGTTACCAAATAACCCTGTGACGAAACGCGCCGCTCTTCTTTGGATCTTCTCTATCTCCTCCGTCAACCCGATCTGGTACGGATCCCACACTGATGAGCTATACTCAAGAATAGGTCGAACGAGTGTTTTGTAAGCAACCTCCTTTGTTGATGGATTACATTTTCTAAGGACTCTCCCAATGTATCTCAACCTGGTACCCGCCTTACCAACAATTAATTTTATATGATCATTCCAAAAAATGGTGCAAATGGCTCTGAGCACAATGGGACTTAACTTCTGTGGTCATCAGTCCCCTAGAACTTAGAACTACCTAAACCTAACTAACCTAAGGACATCACACACATCCAAGCCCGAGGCAGGATTCGAACCTCCGACCGTAGCAGTCGTGCGGTTTCGGACTGAGCGCCTTAACCGCGAGACCACCGCGGCCGGCTATGATCATTCCACTTCAAATCGTTCCGCACGCATACTCCCAGATATTTTACAGAAGTAACTGCTACCAGTGTTTGTTCCGCTACCATATAATCATACAATAAAGGATCCTTCTTTCTATGTATTCGCAACACATTACATTTGTCTATGTTAAGGATCAGTTGCCACTCCCTGCACCAAGTGCCTATCCGCTGCAGATCTTCCTGCATATCGCTACAATTTTCTAATGCTGCAACTTCTCTGTATACTACAGCATCATCCGCGAAAAGCCGCATGGGACTTCCGACACTATCTACTAGGTCATTTATATATATTGTGAAAAGCAATGGTCCCATAACACTCCCCTGTGGCACGCCAGAGGTTACTTTAACGTCTGTAGACGTCTCTCCATTGATAACAACATGCTGTGTTCTGTTTGCTAAAAACTCTTCAATCCAGCCACACAGCTGACCTGATATTCCGTAGACTCTTACTTTGTCTATCAGGCGACAGTGCGGAACTGTATCGAACGCATTCCGGAAGTAAAGGAGAATGGCATCTACCTGGGAGCCTGTATCTAATATTATCTGGGTCTCATGAACAAATAAAGCGAGTTGGGTCTCACACGATCGCTGTTTCCGGAATCCATGTTGATTCCAACATAGTAGATTCTGGGTTTCCAAAAACGACATGATACTCGATCAAAAAACATGTTTTAAAATTCTACAACAGATCGATGTCAGAGATATAGGTCTATAGTTTTGCGCATCTGCTCGACGACCCTTCTTGAAGACTGGGACTACCTGTGCTCTTTTCCAATCATTTGGAACCTTCCGTTCCTCTAGAGACTTGCGGTACACTGCTGTTAGAAGGGGGGCAAGTCCTTTCGCGTACTCTGTGTTTCTCGTGGTGGTTAGCTCCAAAACATTGTCAATGTGTTAGTGGCTCGTATGGTTCGACAGTTGTTTCCAGTTCTACTTCGTTATTCAGTCTGAGTTATTGTTCAGAATTCCTCGTCCTTTTTTCCACCGAGTTTCCGTATCTGAAAATATACCAGCTTCTTTTGTCAGGCACGAGGTCTAAGAGTTGAACGAGTCACTTCATCATTGCAGACAGTGTCAGCTCCCATCCTGATCCGCTCGCAGGACACTACAGACGCGACGAATTGATTTTGGTGCCAGGTGTGGGGTTGGCAAAAATAGGCACCCGTGTCCTGCACTGTTAGCACACATTAGGTATCCGTTCTGTCAGGTTTGGTTATACACTGAAGAGCCAAAGAAACTGGTACACCTGCCTAATATCGTGTCGGGCCGCCGTGAGCACTCAGAAGTGCCCCAACACGACGTGGCATGGACTCGGCTAATGTCTGAAGTAGTACTAGAGGGAAATGACACCATGAATCCTGCGGGGTTGTCCATAAATCCCTAAGAGTACGACGGGGTGGAGATCTCTTCCGAATAGCTCGTTGCAAGGCATCCCACATATGCTCCACAATGTTCGTGTCTGGGGAGTTCGGTGGCCAGCGAAAGTGTTTAAACTCAGTAGAGTGTCCTGGAGCCACTCTGTAGCAATTCTGGATGTGTAGGGTGTAGCATTATCCTACTGGAATTGCCAGAGTCCGTCGGAATGCACAATAGCTATGAATGGATGCAAGTGATCAGGCAGGATGCTTACATACGTGTCACCTGTCAGAGTCGTATCTAGAAGTATCAGTGGTCCCATATCATTCCAACTGCACACGCCCCACAGTATTATTGAGTCTCCACCAGACTGAACAGTCCCCAGCTCACATGCATGGTCCATGGATTCATGAGGTTGTCTCCATACCCATACATGTCAATCGAAATGGCTCTGAGCACTATGGGACTTAACTTCTGAGGTCATCAGTCCCCTAGAACTTTGAACTACTTAAACCTAACTCACCTAAGGACATCACACACATCCATGCCCGAGGCAGGATTCGAACCTGCGACCGTAGCGGTCGCGCGGTTCCAGACTGTAGCGCCTAGAACCGCTGGGCCACTCCGGCCGGCCACGTCAATCGGCTCTGTAGAATTTGAAACGAGACTCGTCCGAGCGGGCAACATGTTTGCATTCATCAACAGTCCAATGGCGGTGTTGACGGACCCAGGAGAGTGTCGTGGAGTCATCAAGGGTACACGAGTGGACCTTCGGCTCCGAAAGCTCCAATTGATTATGTTTCGTTGAATGGCTCGCACGATGATATATGTTGATGGTCCATCAGTGAAATCTGCAGCAATTTGCGGAAGGGTTGCACTTCTATCACACTGAACGTTTCTCTTTACTCGTCGTTGCTCCCGTACTTGCAGGATGTTTTTACGACCCCACCGATGGTGGAGATCTGATGTTTTCCAGATACCTGATATTCACGGTACATTCGTGAAATGGTCGTATGAGAAAATCCTGACTTCATCGCTTCCTCGGAGATGCTGTGTCCCATCGCTAGAACACCATGTTCAAACTCACTTAAATCTTGATGACCTGCATTGTAGCAGCAGTAAGCGATCTAACAACTGCGCCAGACACTTGTTATTTTATATGGGCGTTGCCGGCCGCAGCGACCTATTCTGCCTGTTTACATATCACTGTATTTGAGTACGGATGCGTATACGAGCTTCTTTGCGCTTGATTGTATCGGGTGATCAAAAAGTCAGTATAAATTTGAAAACTTAATAATCCACGGAATAATGTAGATAGAGAGGTAAAAATTGACACACATGCTTGGAATGACATGGGGTTTTACTAGAACAAAAAACAAAAGTTCAAAAAATGTCCGACAGATGGCGCTGGACAGCAAAACGTCAATGACTGCGCATGACAATCGTGTATAAATGGAGCTGTAATGAGAGAATCAGATGCGCCAGCAGTCGCAGCATGTTGACATTACCTGAAAAGGCGATTTTAGTGGAGCTGTATTATCAGAATGGGGAATGTGCTAGTTCAGCGTTACAATCCTATCACCATAGGAAGGGGATTCGATCGGGTAAAGGTCCCTTGACAAATGCAACTGTGGCGAGAATGATTTCGAAGTTCGAAGCCACGGGTTGTTTAGACGATAGACCGCGTAGTGGCCGACCGAGCACAAGGCGTAATGCTGCTGAGACAGTTCAGGAAGAAATGGAGACTGTAGCGGGTTCGTCTATGCACGGGGAAGTCAGCGCTCGTGCAGTTGCACGTCGCACCGGCATTCCATACACTACTGTTTGGTTGGCACTTAGGCGTACCCTCCGATGCTATCCGTACAAAATCCATCGGCATCATGAACTGTTACCTGGCGATTTAGTGAAGCGGAGGGCATTTGGGGTGTGGGCGTTTCAAAAGATGGCGGAAGATGACGATTGGTTGAGTAACGTGTTGTGGACCGACGAAGCTCATTACACGCTCCGAGGGTCTGTCAACGCCCACAACTGCAGAATTTGGGCTACCGAAAATCCTAGAACTGTCGTGAAAACTCCATTGCACGACGAGAAAGTCACGGTATGGGTTTGATTTACCACATCTACCGTTATCGGGTCTTTTTTCTTCGAGGAAATGCGTGATTCTGGTTTTGTAACTGCTACTATGACGGGTGAGAGGTACGCCGATATGTTACAGAATCGGCTCATCCCCAGCCTGGCTGATAAACACATGCTGGAACGTATGATGTTTATGCAGGATGGCGCTCCATTCGATATTGCTAGACGCGTGAAAGATCTCTTGCGCGCGTCGTTTGGTGATGATCGTGTGCTCAGCCGCCACTTTCGTTATGCTTGGCCTCCCAGGTCCCCAGACCTCAGTCAGTGCGATTATTGGCTTTGGGGTTACCTGAAGTCGCAAGTGTATCGTGATCGACCGACATATCTAGGGATGCTGAAAGACAACATCCGACGCCAGTGCCTCACCATAACTCCGGACATGCTTTACAGTGCTGTTCACAACATTATTCCTCGACTACAGCTATTGTTGAGGAATGATGGTGGACATATTGAGCATTTCCTGTAAAGATCATCATCTTTGCTCTGTCTTACTTTGTTATGCTAATTATTGCTATTCTGATGAGATGAAGCGCCATCTGTCGGACATTTTTTGAACTTTTGTATTTTTTTTTTGGTTCTAATAAAACCCCATGTCATTAGAAGCATGTGTGTCAATTTGTACATCTCTATCTACATTATGCCGTGATTTATTCAGTTTTCAAATTTATACTGACTTTTGGTTCAAATGGCTCTGAGCACTATGGGACTTAACATCTAAGGTCATCAGTCCCCTAGAAGTTAGAACTACTTAAACCTAACTAACCTAAGGACATCACACACATCCATGCCCGAGCGAGGATTCGAACCTGCGACCGAAGCGGTCGCGCGGTTCCAAACTGAAGCGCCTAGAACCGCTCGGCCACATCGGACGGCCTGACTTTTTGATCGTCCGTTAGATAGCCTCAGCCTTATTATGTTTCTGTAAATTACTAGGGATGGACAGGTTATAGAGTTCAGAAATAGATGTATGAAGTCAGGATGAGTGTGGCGCCTTTGAGAAATCGAAGTGAGAGATGTAGTAGGCGTATTGAGGCGAAGTAAGAAGAGAGAAGAAAGAAGGAGACGATTCTCACAGGCCGAGGAGGTTCATTACGCCTACATCTAGATTTACATCTATACTCCGTATGCCACCTGACGGTGTGTGGGGGAGGGTACTTTGAGTACCTCTATCGGTTCTCCCTTCTATTCCTGCCTCGTTCGCGGAGAGAAAGATTGTCGGTATGCCTCTGTGTGGGCTCTAATCTCTCTGATTTTATACTCATGGTCTCTTCACGAGATATACGTAGGAGGGAGCAATATACTGCGTGACTCCTCGGTGAAGGTGTGTTCTCGAAACTTCAACAAAAGCCCGTACCGAGCTACTGAGCGTCTCCCTGCAAAATCTTCCACTGGAGTTTATCTATCATCTCCGTAACGCTTTCGCGATTACTAAATGATCCTGTAACGAAGCGCGCTGCTCTCCGTTGGATCTTCTCTATCTCTTCTATCAACGCTATCTGGTACGGATCCCACACTGGTGTGCAATATTCAAGCAGTGGGCGAACAAGTGTACTGGAACCTATTTCCTTTGTTTTCGGATTACATTTCCTTAGGATTCTTCCAATGAATCTGAGTCTGGCATCTGCTTTACCGACGATCAACTTTATATGATCATTCCATTTTAAATCACTCCTAATGCCTACTCCCAGATAATTTATGGAATTAACTGCTTCCAGTTGCTGACCTGCTATATTGTAGCTAAATGATAAAGGATCTTTCTTTACATGTATTCGCAGCACATTACACTTGTCTACATTGAGATTCAGTTGCCATTCCCTGCACCATGCGTCAATTCGTTGCAGATCCTCCTGTATTTCAGTACGCTGTTCCATTGTTACAACCTTTCGATATAGCACAGCATCATCCGCAAAAAGCCTCAGTGAACTTCCGATGTTATCCACAAGGTCATTTATGTACACTCCTGGAAATGGAAAAAAGAACACATTGACACCGGTGTGTCAGACCCACCATACTTGCTCCGGACACTGCGAGAGGGCTGTACAAGCAATGATCACACGCACGGCACAGCGGACACACCAGGAACCGCGGTGTTGGCCGTCGAATGGCGCTAGCTGCACAGCATTTGTGCACCGCCGCCGTCAGTGTCAGCCAGTTTGCCGTGGCATACGGAGCTCCATCGCAGTCTTTAACACTGGTAGCATGCCGCGACAGCGTGGACGTGAACCGTATGTGCAGTTGACGGACTTTGAGCGAGGGCGTATAGTGAGCATGCGGGAGGCCGGGTGGACGTACCGCCGAATTGCTCAACACGTGGGGCGTGAGGTCTCCACAGTACATCGATGTTGTCGCCAGTGGTCGGCGGAAGGTGCACGTGCCCGTCTACATGGGACCGGACCGCAGCGACGCACGGATGCACGCCAAGACCGTAGGATCCTACGCAGTGCCGTAGGGGACCGCACCGCCACTTCCCAGCAAATTAGGGACACTGTTGCTCCTGGGGTATCGGCGAGGACCATTCGCAACCGTCTCCATGAAGCTGGGCTACGGTCCCGCACACCGTTAGGCCGTCTTCCGCTCACGCCCCAACATCGTGCAGCCCGCCTCCAGTGGTGTCGCGACAGGCGTGAATGGAGGGACGAATGGAGACGTATCGTCTTCAGCGATGAGAGTCGCTTCTGCCTTGGTGCCAATGATGGTCGTATGCGTGTTTGGCGCCGTGCAGGTGAGCGCCACAATCAGGACTGCATACGACCGAGGCACACAGGGCCAACACCCGCCATCATGGTGTGGGGAGCGATCTCCTACACTGGCCGTACACCACTGGTGATCGTCGAGGGGACACTGAATAGTGCACGGTACATCCAAACCGTCATCGAACCCATCGTTCTACCATTCCTAGACCGGCAAGGGAACTTGCTGTTCCAACAGGACAATGCACGTCCGCATGTATCCCGTGCCACCCAACGTGCTCTAGAAGGTGTAAGTCAACTACCCTGGCCAGCAAGATGTCCGGATCTGTCCCCCATTGAGCATGTTTGGGACTGGATGAAGCGTCGTCTCACGCGGTCTGCACGTCCAGCACGAACGCTGGTCCAACTGAGGCGCCAGGTGGAAATGGCATGGCAAGCCGTTCCACAGGACTACATCCAGCATCTCTACGATCGTCTCCATGGGAGAATAGCAGCCTGCATTGCTGCCAAAGGTGGATATACACTGTACTAGTGCCGACATTGTGCATGCTCTGTTGCCTGTGTCTATGTTCCTGTGGTTCTGTCAGTGTGATCATGTGATGTATCTGACCCCAGGAATGTGTCAATAAAGTTTCCCCTTCCTGGGACAATGAATTCACGGTGTTCTTGTTTCAATTTCCAGGAGTGTATATTGTGAATAGCAATGCATTACGGCGCGGGTTCGTGTACGTGAGAGGCCGGTCGACGACGAGACATGGCAGCACGCCAGTCTAGAAAGGTAGCGGCGCGAGGTCTTCGGACGGGCCAGCGAGGTCCGCCACAGAGAGGGTTCGCCTTGGCTGGAGGCGAGTTGGCAGCAGGGACCGGAGAGAGAGGCGGCAACATCACTCAGGAGACGGGCCGGAGGGGTCCGCCAGCAGCAAGAAAGCAGATAACGTAATCGGAGGAGCGTGGCAGCCGGGTCTGGGCCGGCAGCGCTAACTGCGTGGCTGGGAGGCGTCGCAGAAGGCAGCGCGGACTATAGAAATTGGGTAAGAACAACTGTAGCTACAGTAGGCAGTCACACGAGCAGGCAGCAGTAAGTGATAGTAATATTGCGCAGTCGTCGCCAATTGGGCAGTACATTAGTTTAAGTGATGCTCTGAAGTTATTGCCACAATCTTTTGATGGTACTGAGGTGTCAGGTCAGAGGGGTGTTCTGAACACAATTTCGACACAAAGCAGCTCAATAGGCTGTGGAGTGGAAGGGGTAGGCTAGCAATAGAACAGTGCATCACCATTGACTAGACACTCATTTATTGAACGCATAAGTCAGGTACTACCCAAAAGGAACAATCAGTACAAAATTACAAAATAATATTCTTTTCCTTTAAGTCACTCAAACAATTAAACAGGCAAATAGCAATCGTTTAACTGAAATCCTTTTAAGAAAGAAAGACTAGAAATTTTGAATGATGAGTTAAAATCATATTTAAATAAGCTATGACCGAGCACATATTTTAAAACTAAATACTTCCTTTAAGAAACCAGCGATCAAAATTAATTACATAATCCTCAACAACCATATTACATCCATGACATTTAGGATTAAACAGTAATATATAACATCATAGAGATGCTGTCCCAAGTTTTAAGCAGCACGTTTCAGATGGACTGCACTGCAACAGTACAATACAAGACCCTCAGAGGATCTCCCCACACAGGAAGTTATTGCGGCAATCGACAAAATATGAACATCATTCCATGTACAGACCTAAAACAAACTAAAAGCTCTCTTAAGTTTGGTACAGTTAATTCCCTTTCAACATAACATACATCACAAGTCTAGCCCTAGGACGGCACCGACACCCCGCAATTTAGCACGCGAAAAACTACAGCGATGCACTCATGACGTATCCTTACAAAATCCAAGAACAGAGAGCCGGCTCCCCAATAGCGGAACATTTAACCACGCGCAGCGTGCGGGTTTGCGGGATGCTGATCTCGCCCTTAACCTCGACACCAGTTCAAATACTAGCCAGCCTACAATCTTGAACCACCATACACATTCCTTCAGTTACTGCATAGAAAGCCAGTGTCATAGGCAAACAGACCAGCATATGATAAAAGCTTAAGCAATTTCCTTACTAGACAACCCTTATGAATAGTACCCGTAATTTTTTTTTAAACGTGATCACACCCACTATCAAAAGACAAACAACGCCAATCATAAGGACAGTAGCACATAAGCAAGTAGCAATGCTTGGACTGGCTACAAATCAGCGCGTGATTTAACACACCAGAGAACAGTCTTTACAACATAACCATCAATACAATAGCAAATTACTCACGCTTCTACTCCCCCACGATTTCGATTCGCAAAGCCATAGACAAAACGTGGAGAACGTATCACTTAGACCAATATAATGGTGCTCCCTCAGTTACCCCAAATAATTGACTCTCTTAGTTGCACAGCAAAGAACCAGACCTAATGAAACCACCACAGTTTTCGCCTCTAAATTGTCACAGTACAAGTGAGACTCAATGACAAATATAATTTTACATCACCAGTTCCCGTATAGTCAATACAAGCGCCTGATTTTCACCCGCTTATAACAGCAGGCAGCAACATCGTGCGGAAAAGAGCGTAGACACAAGCTGTTACCATTTCTCTTCTCCGAAAGCAGCCACCGCAACTCTCGGGAACCACTGGGACATCCAATGCAAAATCGTTACTCCTTCACACAAATTACAGGACGCCCGCTTCCCGCTGCTTGCTACGGCGC
This sequence comes from Schistocerca americana, assembly GCF_021461395.2. NCBI lineage: Eukaryota > Metazoa > Arthropoda > Insecta > Orthoptera > Acrididae > Schistocerca > Schistocerca americana. The sequence goes on along the minus strand of NC_060125.1, from coordinate 85,328,661 downwards.
TTTCCGTTCCATGCGATAGGTCCGGTGCCACACTCGCTGCGTCAACCCGACAACCGTCTTCCACCACGTCCCGGAGCACATCCCCCCAGAACCTCGCCTCGTTACTCCTCGCGTAGGCCCCAGAGGGCGCTGCCTACCGCCCTGGCCTTGGCAGGAAAGATAAACCACCAGAGTGGCACTATCGATATGAGCCGCCGCGGCTCAGGTACTAAAGCACAGTGCGTTTGAGTTAGTGGCCACTGATCAGAATGATGTGTTGCTCGAGTTCGGTAAGGCACGAATAATTAGAGCTGCCAGGAGTAAATTATTACTTAGGGATCTGACAACCACTTGGACAGCTGTAAGTACAGTTTTGGTGCAAAACTATGGTTGCAAACGGACTTTAGATTAGTATGCTTGTAAAATGATTGCAAGTAAACATGAAAGTAGCGAAAGCATTGCAGAGTGGCGTTCGTGCATTGATGCCTTGCAGCCTCATTGTAGAGAGGCAATCAGAGGTGTAATTACCGTAGCTGAGTTAGTTCTAAAATTGGGCAGGGCAGTATTCATGCAAGTACTTTATGGTGACAGAATTAAAACAATAGTAAGAGCTAGACGAGAGACAGTAACACTCTCTGAGGCCGTCGATATTGCCTATACAGAGGAAAGTGCTCTTGCATCAGCAGAGGAAAACCAGATAGGAAGAACTGTTGTTAGGACAGAGAGAATTAAAAACCTGACTTGCTTTAACTGTGGTAAGCCAGGTCACGTGGCGGAAAACTGTCTTCTAGAAAAACGAGCAATAGTAATTGAGACAGCAGAAGGAAAACACAAGGAGGAAAAAGAAAAGGCGGAAATGCTAGCGAAAGTAGAACGAGAAAACGAGAAAGGCTAGCAGAAATCGAATGAGAATTCGAAAGACATTGCAGAGAGACGGAGTCTGCACCCAGTGCTGATTATCAGGACACAGGGCTGTAATCTGGCGAAGGTAATGTTAATCAGAACACAGGGAGGAGTTGTGATCTAAATATAACACATTTATTGATTCTTAGCATCACAAGACAAAAAAATGTCTAAAGAAACGTCACACAAACATTTTTTTATTTGACAAACGCTTTCACTACTGTGGGGTCTAGGGTGGCCAAGGTGATCAGCTGGGTATCGACACACGACACTAACCAGAACACTGATCGCTTTATCTGACTTCATACACGTGAATGCGGGGTATGGCACAAAAATTACGCTACCGTCAAGCATCTTTTCCAAAAAGAAAAAAATGGTTCGAAAAAACAGGGTGCTCACAAGGGAACCTCCCCATCGCACCCCCCTCAGATGTAGTTATAAGTTGGCACAGTGGATAGGCCTTGAAAAACTGAACACAGATCAATCGAGAAAACAGGAAGAAGTCGTATGGAACTATGAAAAAAATAAGCAAAATATACAAACTGAGTATTCCATGAGAAGATAGGTAACATCAAGGATAATGTGAGCTCAGGAGCGCCGTGGTCCCGTGGTTAGCGTGAGCAGCTGCGGACCGAGAGGTCCTTAGTTCACGTCTTCCCTCGAGTGAAAAGTTTTAACTTTTTATTTTCAGACAATTGTTTTCTGTCCGTCCGATGCGATCACTTTTTTGGGAGTGGTTATCACATCGACAAGAAAACCTAATTCGGGCAAGGTAGAAGAATCTTTTTACCCATTCGCCAAGTGTACAAGTTAGGTGGGTCGACAACAAATTCCTGTCATGTGACGCACATGCCGTCACCAGTGTCGTGTAGAATATATCAGACGTGTTTTCCTGTGGAGGAATCGGTTGACCTATGACCTTGCGATCAAATGTTTTCGGTTCACATTGGAGAGGCACGTCCTTTCGTCTACTAATAGCACGGTTTTGCGGTGCGGTCGCAAAACACAGACACTAAACTTATTACAGTGAACAGAGACGTCAATGAACGAACGGACAGATCATAACTTTGCGAAAATAAAGAAAGTACAATTTTCACTCGAAAGAAGACTTGAACCAAGGACCTCTTGTTTCGCAGCTGTTCGCGCTAACCACGGTACCACGGCACTCCTGATCTAACATTATCCTTGTATTGCTTATGTTCCACATGGACTACTCAGTTTGCATATTTTGCTTTTTTTTTCATAGTTCCACACAACTTCTTCCTGTTTTCTCGATTGACCTGTGTTCAGTTTTTCAAGGCCTATCCACTGTGCCAACTTATAACTAAATCTGAGGGGGGTGCGATGGGGAGGTTCCCTGGTCAGAAACATGTATTGGAGTCCTACGCCGTAGCAGCGAATGCTTTAACCTTCTGCTGTTCAGGATGTCGCCCGAAAAATGCAGGTACGCGGTCTCGCGTTCGTCTAATTCGGAACGCAGGTTCTTCCCTATGAGCCTCTGAAAGCCCGGTGGATTCCAGTGTGCAGGAGGGCCCGTTTGCTGTCTGCCAAACCAATTTGAGTCCGTCCCACGTCAAATGTTTAGATAGCCGACTCAAGACAAATAAGTACACCTACGCATCACTCGCTGTGTGCGAGATGCTAGAAGCAGTACCTCTGATGGCTCAGAAGGTGACTGGCACAGCCTCTAAGTGGCACACTAGCAAAGGACACAAGGCTCACCGCTTAGGTAGAGACCTACAGTTCTTTTCTAGCGAAGCGCCAGTACAAGAGTGCCCTCTTCTATTTCTCTCCGCTTTCCTCACCAGCTCGGTAACAAAGCACATTTACATCTTGGACCACTCCCACTTTAGCACAAGCCAATCACGAGCTGGACCGCCGCATTCAAAGATGGGAGACTACCCCTTGCTCTGCATGCACCGATTTGACCAATCACGGACTTTAAAGTTGGTTGGCAGAAAAGAAAAAAAAAGATTCAGCTTCACGGCCTCTTTCCCACGCCTTTACACCGTGTCTTTTGCTAGCAACATGACCAGGATGGAACCACAGCCCCCCATAAAAAAGAGTGTTATCACCCCTGTTGCGTTCATTTTGTAGTTTCCAAAGAACGGCCATAAACTCGCTAAAAGCCTCGTGCCTTCACAAACGTGTTTCTGTAACGTCTGGACGTCTGGGCGCCAGTGACCTGTCCCACATAAATTCGCAGAACGCCCACAGTCGTCTCATCGACTTCCTCCCTAACAAGGGCCCATCCTATGCTTTATTGCCGGTCTTCAACGCTTTGGCCATCGCAGTGGCGCCTCCTCGGCGCTAGTCAACCTACCTGGATGCGAGCGCGACCGACCAGCGCCATCCAAACGTGTCTGCACAATGAGACCGCAGGACTCGGCAGTCTGGAAATGTTTTCACGCAGGTTCTGCCGAAAAAACTCGCTTCCCTCGTCCCTCCGCCGCAGTACCCTTTTACTGCAGTCGTTTAAATCGGCACGCTATTCCTTCACTAGAGCACACAAGAAACAGCGTGAACTACTGCCCACCATTTCATCGCGATGTGTGAAGTCAGATTATAATAATGATCATCTTGCCTAAGAATATTAAGCAGCATGACACTGAATCAGAAGTGAGAGTGCCCTGCAATCTCTCATGCTTTGAGTGTAACCAGAGAGACCATTATGACAGACAGTGCAATGAATCTGCGTGGTTAGAAAAAATAAAGAGCGATAGGTCGGAAATCTAAAAAGAGACATAGTGAGGCAGTCGCATTGCGCCTTACCAGGCAAGATATTTATTGTCTATTGTACAAATATGAATGATTTTGTAGAACTAGGTCCGATGAGGTTTTTTTAATAGATAGTGGCACACAAATAAGATTAGTTAAAAAGGAATGTTTATGGAATCTTTGTGTGCCGTTTGCTCCTCCGATCTGATTGTTCCGGTGTAGTGTGTTCGGTCTCTTTCGATTCGCCTTGCGGTGCGTGGGTTGGTGCGCCCTCTGAGATTCCGTGCGGGAAGCCGAAAGGGAGTCTCGGGCAGAGAGAGAGAGAGACGAGCGGGCCTGGGTGGAGCGACGCCGGAAGATCGCGGAAGTCGCGTCGGCAAGTGGGGTGAGTGTGGCAATTGCATTGGGGCCGGCCGAGCAGCGGAACTGGAGGTGCTGCAGTGACTCGCTGTCGTTCGTTCTGTTTATGAGTTCAACCTTCCTCACGCTGTTCAAAAAAAAATGGCTCTGAGCACTATGGGACTTAACTTCCGAGGTCATCAGTCCCCTAGAACTTAGAACTACTTAAACCTAACTAACCTAAGGACATCACACACATCCATGCCCGAGGCAGGATTCGAACCTGCGACCGTAGCGGTCGCGCGGTTCCAGACTGTAGCGCCTAGAACCGCTCGTCCACACCGGCTGGCCCTCCCTCTGTGGCTACGGGCTGGTGTTATTCTGGCCACTACCTTATTAGCGGCATTTGGATTAATATTGTTAAAGGTGAGCTGTTAGTTTGGTGCATCTTTATCTGGTGGAGTCACAGCGAGACTTCTTTCTGTCGTATTCTGGCTTGCGCTGCTGAGCAGTGAGTGTTCCCACGTCGCGTGTCGAAATACTGACTTGTGCCCTGGTTGATTTACGTATGAACTGGAGTGCCTATGTGGGCGTGTTTGCTTAAATTGTTGATGAAGTGTTTCACAATACCCTTACTTGAGTGTATTTAAATTGCATTTCAGTTTGTTACTGAACTTATGTCAGTTAGGGGACGCTCAAATTGTCACGATAGTCAAGTAAAGTTTAAGTCTACTGTGCCATCACTGTTTACCTGTTGGATTAAAATTAATCCAATCTTAACCACAGCTAGGAATAATCCAAGGCTAATTGTAACTGCCGTGTGTGTTTCTTTGGCCTTTTCTCTTATTCACTACTGTTGAGTGTTAAACTGTTTTGGAAACCCCTTTGACGTCATTTCACGGTGTGGTTTTAGAAAGAGTTCTGCGGGTACTGTTGTTAACGGCTCCTGTTGCAACGGGGTTTCTGGCCCACACATCTATCGCGTGCCAGGGGTTTAGTACCAACCGTCAACAGTGCGGTAAATTGTTATCAATCCTTTTCGAACCACCGTCTGGCCTACGACTATCGACGGATTTCTGTGGTAAAATTCAAATGGAGGCACTGTCTTGTTAACTTGTCTGATCTGAATGTGCTTGCCTTGTAAAACAATTCATTACTGACTCTGAATAGTTTAATCAGTGGTAGAGCACTCGTTATTCTGGACCAGACTGTACTTGGCATTAATTGCATTGTCTTGGGAAATCGGTGTGCTACGTAAGATTATAACGCAAGTGCCATTTTGGGTAATATTTACCATTTAACTATATGAGTTGGTTCTGTGAATCATTGTCGCACACAAGGTCACGTAAGACAGTGCTGTAGTAGGCAGGTATTCCTATACGTCTGTGATATTATTTTCTGTAAGCCATTGTGCCCATTAGGTTATGTAAGGCTTAAATACGGTGACCAGTTTGGTAATTTTCTGTGTTTCGTAACAAAATTTTACAAGCATTAAAATTTTGGGAATGGTTTAAGTCTCATATTTCCAGATTGTTTAGTGTTATATAACTTGTTGATGATTCATGTTAAATCAGCTGATGTGCATTTAAATTGAACAAGTTATATGTCAATATGTTGTTACCAGTACCTTGCATGAATTTTCTTGCGTAATAAATTAAATTTTATATGCTATCCTCAATTTGTTGCTCAGGCTTCCACTCCAGCAGCCCCTGTATCCCGCTTCCAACCATATCACTTTGAATATATAATCCAGAGACAGGTATTAGGATCAGAGGGATCGCTAACACCTTTGCTACGGGGGAAGGTACTAAAGACACTGAATTACAAGTCGCAAGAGATCTATTAGTAAGGCACACAGTTCATGTTACAGGGGATGAGGTAGATCTGCCATTTGAGGGTCTATTAAGAAGAGATTTCCTAATCAGACAGAATTCTGTGATAAATTATGGTACTAAACGTGTATGGATCCGTGAGAAACGAATCGAATTGTGAACTGCAAGGGAACGACGGTTCCCAAATAGAGAATTTCAGAGGAAAAATGTAAACGACAGGGTGGCAGAAGCCGCGAGTGACAGTTCCTCTAGTGCAGATACAGTAGGAGCCGAGAGAAAGCGATGTGTTTGATCGATTGCGGATGGAGCTGCAGAACGAGGAAAAGGTATGTCGAACATGGTAGGTGCCGGTTCGATGGCGGTAGGAGCCGCAGAAAAGCGAAAACTTAACGTTGAAGTGGCTGGAGCCACTAGAGAGCAATGTGTTGGTCCAACTGTGGTTGGAGCCACAGGGCAGAGAAGAGTGTTACCGAATACGGTTGGCGCCAGTTGGGTGACAGCGGAAGCTGTGAAACGGGGTGATGATTCAGTTGTGGTTGGAGCTGCGAAAGTAGGGAAACGTCAGTGCGGGAGAAAATCCGCAACAATGGAGATGAAAAAAGGGCGAAGAATAACAATGGGCCCAATAGAAAAGCGAATTTTTAAAATGAATGTCTACTTAAGGGATGTATCAGAAGCGATCATTCCTAAGCAAGAAATTAGACTAGGAGTGTACGTACCAGTAGCACTGGTATCAGTAAAACATGACACATGCATAACAAGTGTGCTAAACACTACAGCAGAGAACCTGTCAATGAAGTGTCCGGTACTGGTGGCTGAGTAAGTGTCACCTGAAGAGGCATTTAGAGTAAGCCAGGTGAAAAGAGAAAGGCCAGAGATAAAATCCAGGGCAAGTAAGTTAAACGAGAATCTCAGAGTTGAGGTTTTAAATAGTACAGAAAGACGTGCCTAAATGAAATACGTGTGGTGTATAATGATATATTTCACGTTCCAGGAGACCAGCTGACGCACACAGATTTGTTAAGGCATGAAATAATGTTAATACCAAAAGCAGAAAGTTGGGTGATATGTTGGAAGTCATATAGAATACAACAGGAGCAAAAATAGGTCTTGCAAGAGGAAACTGATAAAATGTTACAAGACGATATCATAGTTCCAAGTCCATGGAATTTTCCGCTTATGACGATTCCAAAGAAAATGGATGCTATGGGGAAACAAAAATGGCGGATTGTAGCATACTTTATGCGCCTGAACGAGATATCTGTTAATAATGTGTTTCCTCTTCCTAGGATAGATGAGGTTTTGGATGGGCTAGGAAAAGCCAAATATTTTTCAAAAACGTATTATCAAGTGCTGTTAGATGATAAAGACAAGAAGAAAATAGCGTTTAGCACGTCATACGAGCATTATGAGTACAACACCTACAAGTACGTTACAAAAGTTAATGAATTCTATTCTAAGGGGATTGCGAGGAGAAAAGGTATTCAGCGTCGTAGATGACGTAGTAATATTTGGCTCCTCACTACAAGAGCATAATAGACGTTACAGCTTAAAGTTACAAGTAGATAAATGTTAGTTTTTGCGCAAAGCGGTTGCCTTCTCGTGCCATGTTCTCTCAGCAGAGGGGTTAAAGCCTTATATAAGTTCAAAGCAGTAAAGCAGTACCCGCAACCAAAGACTCCTATACAGTTAAAAGCCTTTTCAGGATTGAGCGAGTGCTTTCGTCGTTTTATTAGCAATTATATAAAATTTCAAAATCCCTATATGATTAGCTGAAGAAAGGAGTAGCATACACATAGGGAATGGAACAGGAGGAAGTATTCCAACGATGAAGGAAAACTGTTAAATACTGCTGTTTTGCAGTATCCTGATTTCAGTCAAGTGTTCAATGTTATGGCTCACGCTAGCCAAAACTCTATCGGGGCCGTACTGGGCCAAGGAAAACTGAACAGCGATCTATCTGTTGCTCAAGCATCCAGAACATTAAATAAGGCGGAACAGTCAACAGCACTATAGAAAGGGAAATAATAGCCATATGTTGGGCAGTTAAACATTTTCGGCCATATTTATTCATCCGAAAACTCACACTACATACGGATCACAAGCCAATATCATGAATAAGTAGTGTTTCTGATCCTTCAACTCTATTGTTAAAATTGAGATTCAAGCTGGAAGAGTATGATTATCGAATGCTCTGCAAAAGTGGCAAACGAAATCGGGTTGCAGATTCCCTCTCTAGAATCAGAAATCTGAAACCGGTGACTGATGAGAAGGAAGTCAATAAAAGCCACTTGGGAAAGGCAGCCAAACAGCTGAGACAGCTGCAGGGGATGAGAGTTTAAAGGCCATCCCTGACGTTGTAAGCGGCAACACTAATGGGCCGTCTGGAGAAGGGGAGATAAGTGGGGCCAGCAACCTAGGCCACATGGAAAATAAAGGTACACGGGTCATGGCAGGGGGGACAGCTGTGAAGGAGCCAGCTGCTGTACTGTGTCCAGAGGAAAGGAAAACGATTCTAAAAGAGTTCCGTGATTTAGCAATTGGTGGCCATCAGGGAATAGTTAGAACTTATGACAGGATAAATAAATATTGTGAAATCTGCCAAAAGAATAAGATTACCCAAAATAAAAATAAAATGCCTGTGTAAATAACGACAACTCTTTAGTATGTTTTTGAAAGATGTGATGTCGACCTCGATGGCCCCCTTCCACAAACAGGTAAAGGTAATATGTACATCCTTACCTTTCAGGATGCACTAACAAAGTTCCTAGTTGCGGAACCTATAGAAAAGCAAGATACAGAAACGGTAGCAAGAACTATAATGGAAAAGATTATTTTAAAGTTTGGCATACCATCCATACTACTGAGTGATATGGGTGATAACTTTATTAGTGAAGCAATGCGAAGAGTATGCCAACTATTGGGTATAGGGAAGATTCAGATGACTTGCTACCAGCCACAGAGTATGGCGTGATAGAAATAACACACAGAACCTTAAATGAAACGCTCAGGTACTTTATAGAGAGAGCACAGACGAACTGGGGTTCTTGGATTCCATATGCTGTATTCGTATTTAACACAACACCGCATAGTGCAACGGGATACACACCTCGTGAGTTCTTCTTTGGGAGAGAGTGTAATATTCCAGGAATTGTGCAAAAGAACCAAGCAGAGGTAATGATTTTGTGCTTGAATTAAAAGAGCGATTGAGAGTTATGCACCAGTGTGCACGTGATTTTAATGCTCATTCTCAATTAAAGAATAAGGAATACTACGACAGGACCCAACACCCAAAAGAATTTCAACTAGGGGATAATGTTCTGCTATACGACGAAAGTGTTCGTAGAGAAAGATCAAGGAAATCAGTCAATGGCGAGGCCGATATGTGGTTAAGATAGTTAACAGACCAAATCTAGTCATACATTTAAGAGACAATACCTATCTAATAGTACATGCCAATCATCTGAAAGAGTTTCTTTAATTACAAGGTCGCCGCAACATATCTGGGAGTTACAATTGCCGTACTATCATTCAGAATTACTTCAGTTCAGATGGTGGCACGTCATACAGAGCACTAGCACGCGAAAGGCAAAGGTCCCGAGTTCGAATCTCGGTCTGGTACACAGTTTTAATCTGCCAGGAAGTTTCAGTCGGAGCTTAGTTTCTAGGTTCAGTTCTCTGCTGTTGAACATTGAGCACAATGCTTTTATCAGCTACTGTCATTTTTGGCGACGTTTCCTGCATGTCGATGGAAAAGCAGTGTTTTATCCACTCGAACATCTAGATATTTGGTATCAGGGAAGCGTGCGACCCGGACGCCTGCAATAGTGATGTTGTGGTGGAGGATTGGGAGCCATTTGGTGAAGTAGACTGCTATAGTTTTGGCAGCATTGAGGGCAATCTTGTTTGAAAGACACCAGGCTACTGTCGCGTCCATCTGCCTCTGCAGGCGAGCAATGAGCCTGTCCGTGTGGCAGCCGATCGTGTAGAGCGCCGTACCATTCGCGTATTGCGCCAGGTGGCAGTGTGGGATGACTGGCATTTCATTAACATAAATGTTAAAGAGGATGGGAAACAACACAGAGCCTTGGGGGTACCCATCGACATGTGACGTGAGCTGGAGCGTTTTCCTTGCTGAGTAACCGAGAAGCTTCTATCATGCAGAAAATTAGACACGATCCTGTAGACAGTATCTATCTATGTCGGGGACGGTCGTCTGTGTCAGCATTTTGTGCAGAAGATTGTCCTGCCAAATCTTGTACGCGTTTCGCAGGTCCGCCGCGGCTCAGTACTCCGCTATTTTACGAGACGTCGACCAATCGCTATCCACACACGTGACGCCCATGGATTGGCAGCTGCAGCCCCTGGCGGACCGCGGTATGTTCGTAATGCCAACCAGTACAGCTGCTGCGGTACAAGATTCATGAGCGAAAGCTATTTACAACTTGTACAGTAAACAGACGGCAGCTATAATAGTCGAGGGGCATGGAAGGGAGGCAATGGTTGAGAAGGGAGTGAAACAGAATTGTAACCTATTCCCGATGTTTTTCAGTGTGTACATTGAGAGAGCTGTACAGGAATCCAAAGAAAAAATTGTATTAATAAGAATCCAGGGATAAGAAATAAAAGCTTTGAGGTTTGCCGATGATGTTGTAAATATGTCAGGGACAGCAAAGAACTTGGGAAAACCAGTTGAACGGAATGGACAGTGTCTTGAAAGGAAGGTATATAATGAACGTATGTGCGTGTGTGAAATCTTATGGGACTTAACTGCTAAGGTCATCAGTCCCTAAGCCTACTCCCTACTTAATCTAAATTATCCTAAGGACAAACACACACACCCATGCCCGAGGGAGGACTCGCCGCACAGTCCATGACTGCAGTGCTTAGACCGGTCGGCTAATCCCGCGCGGCATAAAATGAACGTAATCAAAAACAAAACAAGGATAGTGGAATCGATTTAAATCACGTGATGCGGGGAGAATTAGATTAGGAAACGAGACAAAGTAGTAGACGAGTTTTGCTACTTCGGCAGCAAAATAACTGATGATGGCTGAAGCAGAGAGGATATAAAATGTAGGCTGTTAACGGCAAAAAAGCGTTTCTGAAGAACAGAAGCGTGGGGGTGGGGATGAGGGGTAAATGCATGCTGGTTGAAGAGGGATGGAAGAGATACAGGAATAAATATTACTAAGCCAAAACTTATAAAAGAATATTAGGACAGTTAACAGTGTAACTGAGAGAGAAAGTCGGGTTTGGAATCAAATACAGGGGGGGGGGGGGCAATGTAAAAGGACAACGGCTGAATAAAATGACAGTAGGGATATGAGTGCATATTTGATTAAATGTTGAAGCAGGAAAAATCAAAATGAGAGCGAAGAGGTGGGAGAAAGTTGTAGTGGACATGGTGGGTGGGGGTGGGAGAGTGGGGTGGATCTTCAATGGACGTACCTTTAGGCTAGTGGCTGAAGGCTCAAAGTGGGGGGGGGGGGGGAGGCGGGAAGGTGACAATAGACTGTGATATATAACGACAAACAAAAGATTGAGGAATGTGGTGGGGAGGCTGGGTGGAAAAGGATAGTGAACCATTAGATTAGATTATTAGATTGGTATAGTAATACTGGCTGGATGGAGAGCAGCAGGTGAGAGAATGGCAGAGAGACCAGAAAACACGGGGAGCGAGGGGGAGATTTGAGAAGTGGTAAGGGTGTAGGATGGGTGGTGAGTCCAAGATGGAGAGAAAATGTGAGACTGCAGTCACAGTGCGATATTTATGAAATATTGTAAAAATACGAAAATGGAGTAATCACAATACGCTTATGGAAAGGTAAAAATGCCGTGCACTTGTATAAAATAGAGTAGTTGCCCCTTAGTAGCAAAAAACACCTAATAAAAGCCACCTTGGTGATGCTTAGAATAAACAGATTATTGTAAGTGTACAACCTCTCTTAACCACAATAGATACAGATCTCATTTATTACAAGGATGTTAACTAAGCTTATTCAATTAAGCTTTGCTTTACTTAGGGGCTATTTATATTAAACTTGTTCCATGTTTGGGTTGTGGACGTAAGAATAAAAGCTGGAGGGGCAGAAAATGCAGTATTAGAAATAGGTAGTAGAGGAGGGGGGAGGTGAATAGGGAGTTAAAGAAAATGCGTGGAAGGTAGTATTCACCAACCTCCTCTAACCCCTGGAAGGACATCCAACAACAACACTACTGGCCATTAAAATTGCTACACCATGAAGATGACGTGCTACAAACGCGAAATTTAACTGACAGGAAAGATGCTGTGATAAGCAAATGGTTAGCTTTTCAGAGCGTTCACACAAGGTTGGCGCTGGTGGCGACACCTACAACGTGCTGGCATGAGGAAAGTTTCCAATCGATTTCTCATACACAAACAGCAGTTGACCGGAGTTGCCTGTTGAAACGTTGTTGTGATGCCTCGTCTATGGAGGAGAAATGCGTACCACACCGTTTCCGACTTTGATAAAGGTCGGATTGTAGCCTATGGCGATTGCGATATATCGTATCGCGACATTGCTGCTCGCGTAGGTCGAGATCCAATGACTGTTAGCAGAATATGGAATCGGTGGGTTCAGGAGGGTAATACGGAACGCCGTGCTGGATCCCAGCGGCGTCGTATCACTAGCAGTCGAGATGACAAGCGTCTTATATGCATGGCTGTAACGGATAGTGCAGCCACGTCTCGATCCCTGAGTCGACAGATGGGACGTTTGCAAGACAACAACCATCTGCAGGAACAGTTCGGCGACGTTTGGAGCAGCATGGACTAGCTCGGAGACCATGGCTGTGGTTACCCTTGACGCTGTATCACACACAGGAGCGCCTGCGATGGTGTACTCAACGATGAACCTGCGTGCACGAATGGCAAAACGTCATTTTTTCGGATGTGTTTGGCGACATCGCGGTGAACGCACATTGGAAGCGCGTATTCGTCATCGCCATAATGGCGTATCACCTGGCGTGATGGTATGAGATGCCATTGGTTACACGTCTCGGTCACCTCTTGTTCGCATTGACGGCACTTTGAACAGTGGACGTTACATTTCAGATGTGTTACGACCCGTGGCTCTACCCTTCATTCGATCCCTGCGAAACCCTACATTTCAGTAGGGTAATGCTCGACCGCCTGTTACAGGTCCTGTACGGGCCTTTCTGGATACAGAAAATGTTTCACTGCTGGTCTGCCAGCACATTCTCCAGATCTCTCACGGATTGAAAACGTCTGGTCAATGGTGGCCGAGCAACTGACTCGTCACAATACGCCAGTCACTACTCTTGATGAACTGTGGTATCGTGTTGAAGCTGCATGGGCAGCTGTACCTGTACACGCCATCCAAGCTCTGTTTGACTCAATGCCCAGGCGTATCAAGGCCGTTATTACGGCCAGAGGTGGATGTTCTGGGTTTAGATTTCTCAGGATCTATGCACCCAAATTGCGTGAAAATGTAATTATATGTCAGTTTTAGTAGAATATATTTGTACAATGAATACCCGTTTATCATTTGCATTTCTTCTTGGTGTAGCAATTTTAATGGCCAGTAGTGTATATCAACAAATGCCAGAGGTGGAGACAGGTGGACCAATGCGTCATGGACATTTTCAATTTGTGAAGCTATTCTCTTGATTAAATCATTCAGTTCTTGTGCAATTGTAATAATTTACTCCTCTCTGCATGTACATCTAATCTACCGATTTCTGTCTCATTCGGATAATTCCTTTGTGCTGCGTCCTTTTTGTGTTAGAGTGTACTTGAGTGACAAATTGATATCGAATGGATTCCCGAGGGCTTTGATCGGCATCATTGCAAATGCAGCAGTGGATTCAACTCACTTCGCACACGACTGTTTCCTCTGTTGCACTTGAGACCGCTGCCAGTTACTATGCGGCGGGCGTCGATGGCGCGGCGGCAGATGGTCCCGTCCACTTCACTGCGTTATCTCTTCGCGGCCGCCGGCGCGTTATCTGCCCGGTGCTTCATTAAGCAATTCCGCATCCTGCCCGGTGACGCCGTAATTGCAGAGAGCTATCGCAAAAGCTCACAGCTCTTGCCACCGAAAATGCTGACCCGCAGGTGCACTATGGCGACCATCTTTCACTGAACAGTTACCGCAGACACACGATAATCCGACCTAAGCTGGAACTGGATTATGTCAGATAATACGAAATTAATTTGGGAAAAAAATTGGCCAGGTGTGGGTAGGACTCGCGCTCTGAGGTTTCCGTACAAACTTAACTGCGTATATTAGCAGCTCATCCACTCCCGGGAATAGATAATCTCCACGATTTTTGCCCGTTATTGACATTGACATGAAAGGGAAGCAGTGGTTGGAATGGGAGTGAGACAGGGTTGTAGCCTATCCCCGGTGTTATTCAATCTGTATATTGAACAAGCACTGAAGGAAACAAAAGAAAAATTCGGAGTAGGTATTAAAATCCATGGAGAAGAAATAAAAACTTTGAGGTTCGCCGATGACATTGTAATTCTGTCAGAGACAGCAAAGGATTTGGAAGAGCAGTTGAACGGAATGTCTTGAAAGCAGGATATAAGATGAACATCACAAAAGCAAAACGAGGATAATGGAATGTAGTCGAAATAGGTCGGGTGATGCTGAGGGAATTAGACTAGGAAATGAGACACTTAAAGTAGTAAAGGAGTTTTGCTATTTGGGGAGCAAAATAACTGATCATGGTCGAAAGAGAGGATATAAAATGTAGACTGGCAATGGCAAGGAAAGCGTTTCTGAAGAAGAGAAATTTGTTAATATCGAGTATAGATTTAAGTGTCAGGAAGTCGTTTCTGAAAGTATTTGTATGAAGTGTAGCCATATATGGAACATGGACGATAAATAGTTTGGACAACGAGAGAATAGAAGCTTTCGAAATGTGGTGCTAAAGAAGAATGCTGAAGATTAGATGGGTAGATCACATAACTAATGGGGAGGTATTGAACAGAATTGGGGAGAAGAGAAATTTGTGGCACAACTTGACTAGAAGAAGGGATCGGTTGGTAGGACATGTTCTGAGGCATCAAGGAATCACCAATTTAGTATTGGAGGGCAGCGTAGAGGGTAAAAATCGTAGAGGGAGACCAAGAGAAGAATACACTAAGCAGATTCAGGTTGCAGTAGGTACTGGGAGATGAACAAGCTTGCACAGGAGGAGTAGCATGGAAAGCTGCATCAAGAAGAACAATAACTGGCAAGATATCGTTCCTGGGAATTCCAGGACATTCGAAAATGTTTTACTTTTGAAGTCGCATAACAGATCATAAAAGTAATATTTTTTGTCTGACATATTTACAAATTAACAATTTTCCGATATTTTTCTGTACTTGTACTATGAATTGTTGTTTCTTGCCAAATTTTATGATCCTAGGCCAACGGAAATTAGCCTATAGGTTTTCATAAGAACTTTTGTATCAAAATTTATGACATAAATGGCCGTATCTTTTCATAACATTGACTTGGAAGCTTACATTGCCTAAACCCCCAAGGAACTACAGACCTTAGTACGTTAGATAAATTTCAACTAGATACAACTACCCGCTCCTGAGAAAACTGTTGGATGGACATACAGTCAGATAACAAACGACAGAAAAAAATTGTTCGTATGGTATGATTACGAATTAACAGTTTCCGGTTTTTCTTCCATTAGGTTGTGCTGCGAAACACTGTTTCTTGCCGAATTTCATGATTTTACACCAAAGGATTGTACCCTTTACCTATAGGTTTTGATGAGCAAGCTTGCAAGTATAAAACTATGCGACATAAATGGCCGAATAGTTTGACTGCATTGACTTCGAAGCTTCCATTTTTTACACCGCTAAGGAACCGTAGACCTTAATATGTGACAAATTTCAACCTTATATGTCTACTCGTTACTGAGTAAATTGCTTTGGACAGACAGACAGACTGTGAGACAACTGAGTGATATTGTAAGGGTACCCCTTATACACTACTGGCCATTAAAATTGCTACACCAAGAAGAAATGCAGATGATAAACGGGTATTCATTGGACAAATATATTATACTAGAACTGACATGTGATTATATTTTCACGCAATTTGGGTGCATAGATTCTGAGAAATCAGTACCCAGTATAACCACCTCTGGCCGTAATACGTCTGGGCATTGAGTCAAACAGAGCTTGGATGGCGTGTACAGGTACAGCTGCCCATGCAACTTCAAAACGATACCACAGTTCACCAAGAGTAGTGACTGGCGTATTGTGACGAGTCAGTTGCTCGGCCACCATTGACCAGACGTTTCCAATTGGTGAGAGATCTGGAGAATGTGTTGCCCAGGGCAGCAGTCGAACATTTTCTGTATCCAGAAAGGCCCGTACAGGACCTGCAACATGCGGTCGTGCATTATCCTGCTGAAATGTATGGTTTCGCAGGGATCGAATGAAGGGTAGAGCCACGGTTCGTAACACATCTGAAATGTAACTTCCACTGTTCAAAGTGCCGTCAATGCGAACAAGAGGTGACCGAGACGTGCAACCAGTGAACCCCATACCATCACGCGGGGTCATACGCCACTATGGCGATGACGAATACATGCTTCCAATGTGAGTTCACAGCGATATCGCCAAACACAGATGCGACCATCACGATGCTGTAAACAGAACCTGGATTCATCCGAAAAAATGACGTTTTGGCATACGTGCACCCAGGTTCGTCGTTGAGTACACCATCGCAGGCGCTCCTGTCTGTGATGCAGCGTCAAGGGTAACCGCAGCCGTGGCCTCCGAGCTGATAGTCCATGCTGCTGCAAACCTCGTAGAACTGTTCGTGCAGATGGTTATTGTCTTACAAACGTCCCCATCTGTTGACTCAGGGATCGAGATGTGGCTGCACGACCCGTTACAGCCATGCGGATAAGACGCCTGTCATCTCGACTGCTAGTGATACGAGTCCGTTGGGATCCAGCACGGCGTTCCGTATTACCCTCCTGAACCCACCGATTCCATATTCTGCTAACAATCATTGGATCTCGACCAACGCGAGCAGCAATGTCGCGATACGATAAACCGCAATCGCGATGGGCTACAATCCGACCTTTATGAAAGTCGGAAACGTGATGGTATGCATTTCTCCTCCTTACGCGAGGCATCACAACAACGCTTCACCGGGCAACGCCGGTCAATTGCTGTTTGTGTATGAGAAATCGGTTGGAAACTTTCCTCATGTCTGCACGTTGTAGGTGTCGCCACCGGCGCCAACCTTGTGTGAATGCTCTGAAAAGCTAATCATTTGCATATCCCAGCATGTTCTTCCTGTCGGTTAAATTTCGCGTCTGCAGCACGTCAGCTTCGTGGTGTAGCAGCTTTAATGGCCAGTAGTGTATCAATTTTGGTACGGATTGTTTCTAAAACAATGACAGTTTTGGAACGCGTTTAATGCTCGTGTATTATGACAGTCTAGTGAATATAAAATATGGAGTAAGAATCCACGATGAAAAGAAGACAAAAAAAAAAGACTAGCACAGGCAGATTCCTAAGCAAGTACCAAACGTCGGCCTTGATCTGAGGAAGAAATTCCTGAGAGTCTAAGTTTGGAGTGCAGCCTTGATCTTGGATTGTGGGAAAACTGGAAAAGAAGAGAACCGAACCTTTTGAAGTGTGGTGCTAGAGAAGGATGCTGAAAATTAGGCACAATGACAAGGAATGAAGAGGTCTTCCCGCCGGCCGAAGTGGCCGTGCGGTTAAAGGCGCTGCAGTCTGGAACCCCAAGACCGCTACGGTCGCAGGTTCGAATCCTGCCTCGGGCATGGATGTTTGTGATGTCCTTAGGTTAGTTAGGTTTAACTAGTTCTAAGTTCTAGGGGACTAATGACCTCAGCAGTTGAGTCCCATAGTGCTCAGAGCCATTTTTTGAAGAGGTCTTCCGCAGAATCCGCGAAGAAAAGGACACACGGAAAACACTGAGAAGAAGGAGGTACAGGACGGTGGGACATGTGTTAAGCCATTAAGGAACACCTTTCTTGGTAATAGAGGGTTTCAGAGGCTGAAAATTATAAGGGAAGAGAGAGATTGGAATACATCCATCAAATAATTCAGTATATTGAGTGCAAAAACTCGTGGCGGGGCGCGTCAAACCAATCAGAAGACCGATGAAATCTTTCTGGAGACCTAAACGCTCCTCTGTTGGAATGAACAAGAAATCCACAAACAATGATCCAATGTAACACAGCTTGCTCTGTTTGTGCACGTGTCCCAGAATGCAACACACACCGTCGCCCAGGGAAAAGACGTATTCCTTGACCTCTGGAAGCCGTTCGATACCTTTCCACATTGTCTCATAGTGAACTAAATACAAGCTTACGGAATACTGAGGCAGCTTTGTATCTGCACTGAGGATTTCATCGGAAATAGAGCGCCGATGTCATTCTTGACGGAGCCAAATCTTAGACTTCAATGTAACTTCGGGCAAACCCCAAGGGAGTTTTAGAGGAACATTATATTTCACAATTTATGGTGCGTTTCAGGTGAAATAGTAAAATATTTTATGGGGTGGTAGTACACAACTAGAATAACAAATTTCTTAGAACATGTGTCCAATTTTTATTGGTTACAGAGATAAGTTTTCAGTTACCAGTCATCGTTTATTTACATGCGCACACATTCATCATTAGGTGCATTTATACGTCTTAATACGAAATGTGCGTTTTGTGTCACGACATTGGGGTAACCTGTGGCACTGCCTAGCGGAGAAACATAACATAAATAATTCATTATAATTAGTTATGTTACCATGGAATCCCTCAAATGAAGAATGGAATGGCCTGATTTACAGCAACTTGAGACTGCGTATATCGATTAATAGAATAAATAGCATATATTAAAAGCATAATCAATGTATTAATACCAATCTTTGCTTTTTTATAGCATGTAACAGATAAGATACTAATAATTCCTATTCTGAAGAACATTGTTCTTCTAAAGACACTCATTTTACTCTCTGTATTTGAATCTGTCTCTCTCTCTCTCTCTCTTTTTCTCTTTCTGTCTGTCTCTCTATCTCCATCCAGCCTCCCTATCCTAAGCCGGCCGAAGTGGCCGTGCGGTTAAAGGCGCTGCAGTCTGGAACCGCAAGACCGCTACGGTCGCAGGCTCGAATCCTGCCTCGGGCATGGATGTTTGTGATGTCCTTAGGTTAGTTAGGTTTAACTAGTTCTAAGTTCTAGGGGACTATTGACCTCAGCAGTTGAGTCCTATAGTGCTCAGAGCAATTTGAACCAACCCTATCCTATTTTCCCTGAATTTATTTAGTTACTTGCATGTTTCCTACGATATTTTCCAAATGGGCAGTAGCTTGCCTAACTCATAAAACTCAATACTTAACACCCAAATTACACTAACAGTTTGCATTCCACGTTGGCCTCATATTAAGTACATATGTTTATCTTTCTGTATATCTTTGACTCCGAAAAGTATATCATTCTGTATCAGTGTATCGCTTCAGCATTTACCTAGTTACAACATGTAAAAGATATAGGTTCAACAAACGCCCAGCTCTAGCATATCCAAAAGTTAGCTCTCTTTCTCGCAGTCCTTTCATTCTGTGTCTCTGAATCCCAGACCAAATTGTTATTGATGCTTAATTTTACTGCTGCTGGTAACATAATTTTGTCTCTTAAGGTTTGAAACATATCACCTGTTTGCAAAAGCGAAGGACTTGTGTACTCCTTCAAATATTTACTCTAACATAAGCATTCATCAACTCAACCAAAGATCTTCACAATGCTTTAAAACTTATTCTGAAATTATACTACTGGTTTGCTATATGTTCTTCGCACAACGAAATAACGTTTCTGTTTTTGCTATTATTCTTTGCACCTAGCAGTTTCTGGACACCATCTTTGTTTGCACAATGTGGCAGTTTACATGGGACGTATTACAACAGAGGCAGGAACCTGTGACCACTAGAGGTACTCTATTTTACTTGTTTTATTTTTACATTCACATTTATGTTGAGTTTCTAGTCAGAAACCTCCCCAAAAACACATTTTGAAACATTGTGCTGTTTCTCCATTAGGCAGTGCCACGGGGTACCCCAAAGTGTTAACAAGGCGCGCGCACACACACACACACACACACACACACACACACACACGTGACGTTTCGTATTAACACATATGACTCTACCTAATGAGGGAGATTTAAACCTCTGAAACGAGTCGTGGATATAAATAGACAGTGACAGGAAATAACAAACTTGTTGTTACATTCGATATCAGTAACTCTTACGGTAAATTCCATCCTAAAATTTTCGCATTTAAAATGGTAAGTTTCCATTTAGCGTGCTGCTCCCGAGTTGCCATAGGTTTATTTACCGACTTCCATCTTTATTTCGAAGTTCAAGTAATGAAGTTTTGCTTGCGTTTACACGAATGAAGTTTTCAGCTATGATTGTGCTTTTTATTTGTTGGCCAGTTCGTTTAAACATGCCGGACGTATTTACAAATGCTGAGAGACTACGTTCCTAGAAAAGTCAACCAATATATTGCTCGCTTCTATGCATATTTCGCAAAAAGGCAATTAAGGTAAATTTACAAAGGTTCGTGCATACACGGAGATTTTCCAACAACAGTTCTTCCCACAAATGATTCACTACTGGAACAGAAAATAGAGCACGCCTCAGTAGTAGGTGAAGTACCCTTAGCCACACTTCATCAAGCTTCTTTTGGAATACAGATGAACATGTAGAAGAAAAAGACGCTCCCGACATTTTAAGAAATGAAACTTCTCGGTGTTTCCTGCTAGCGTACCGATTGATGGTATCTTACTGCAATATTCCACCGTATACGAAATATCATTATTTCCTGAGTTTGTCTCTCGCTGTTGGTCTACGTAGGCTTCCTGCCATCTCCATTAACATAATTCTGCACTGCCTCGTCTTCCTTGGTTTTCTCTGCTATGCCTCGCTGCTTCTCCATCTTCAGTCTCGCTTCAATTCACGAAATCAGCAGTATCAAGTTCAGTTAGATCCATCAGCAGATATATGGGGGGTGTCACTCACATCTTGAGCTGTAGCATCTCCATAGCCAGACTACGGTTCAGTTAGGGAGTGATGTCCGCGTCTTCTCGTGCCCACTTATCTTGATGTTTATCTTCACTCAGCGACGTGTTCTAAGACGTTGCTAACGACGCCGTTCCACCTTCTTTCCATCTATATCTACATCTATAGTCCGCAAGCCACTTTAGCACGTTACGGTACGGTACGCGGTATAGGGTACTTCCGGTCTTCGGCGCACCTATCGTTTCCATTAAAAATGGCGTCTGGAAAGAATCAACAGAATGGTCTCTCATTGGGACAGATGTGTTCGTCGTCAGGGTGATTACGTTGAGAATAAATATGTAGCCGTGAAGAATAGATGTAGAACGTTAATAGTGTTTAATCAATTTAAAAATCCTTGTGATCCTTGAGTTTCTCCCGGCGTATTTGATAATCAAAATATCCACGGGTATGCTGCCGGTCTATAGTGTCCAACGGGCACAATATTTCGGCGATCGTACATGTCGCCATCATCAGGTGAACTGACGGACTGAGCTCCTGTGAACGTGCCGGCACGGAGATCCGTACGCTATGGCTGCTCAGAGGGAACTGCGTTCGGTCGCGGCGGCGGCCGATTTAAATACCCTCCGCCC
This sequence comes from Schistocerca americana, assembly GCF_021461395.2. Classification (NCBI taxonomy): domain Eukaryota; kingdom Metazoa; phylum Arthropoda; class Insecta; order Orthoptera; family Acrididae; genus Schistocerca; species Schistocerca americana. The sequence continues at coordinate 85,307,208 of NC_060125.1, read as the reverse complement.
GCGGTGCGCTCCCTCCGCCGTCCGCGCCCCGCGCCACGGTCGCGGGGTGGAACAGATTGCGACGGCATCTGAGATGACGTCGGTGTGATGGCTCTGTCCGCCGTGGTCGTCACAACTATACGTTTGCTCGATTTACTCTTGATTAACTCGATCGCTGGTTCCCAAGCCTTGCTAAGATTATAGCCACAGTCACGGTTTATGAGGTCGTCATTGGTGCGAATTTCGATGGCCTCTCTAACAACGCTGTCCCAGTATCTCGACGTCTGTACCAGAATCCTCGTGTGGTCATACTACATGGCGTGATTTTCCGACAAACAATGTTCAGCGACCGCCGACTTGCTCGGATACATCAGTCGAGTGTGCCTCTGGTGTTCACGGCATCGATCCTCGACGGTACGCATCGTCTGACCAATATACGACTTGCCACATTGACACAGAATCTGGTACACGCCGGCCTTCCTCAAACCGAGGTCATCTTTGGCGCTCCCCACCAGTGCACGAGTTTTATTTGGAGGACAAAACACAGTTCCGACCCGGTGTTTCTTCAGAATGCGGGCGATTTTCCCCGAGAGTGCGCCTGTGTATGGAATCAATGCAGTGCCTACCTCCTCCCTCGTGACTTCATCCATCTCAACAGGTTGTGCTGCAGTGGTTGGGCGGAGAGCACGTTGAATCTGCCACTCTGAGCACCCATTTTTTCGAAATAAATCGGCCGCCGCCGCGACCGAACCCAGTTCCCTCTGAGCAGCCATAGCGTACGGATATCCGTGCCGGCACGTTCACAGGAGCTCAGTCCGTCAGTTCACCTGATGATGGCGACATGTATGATCGCCGAAATATTGTGCCCGTTGGACACTATAGACCGGCAGCATACCCGTGGATATTTTGATTATCAAATACGCCGGGAGAAACTCAAGAATCACATCATACACCTTTACGGGGAGGAGATGTATCGCAGCATGAAGAAATTTGAAAAGTTGCGCCACCGTAGATGTCGTTTGCTAAGTACTCTTGCCTTTTTAAAGAGATTGCGTTCCGAGAATGTTGTTCCAAATTTTGCTAAGGTTATGTATCACATCGATTCTGCAGCAGCTAAGAGAATCAAGATGAGAGGTACCCACATGCCTTGCTCATACTGTGGCATCAAGCAGTCAGGCCTGCAAGATGAGTGGTCTGCCAACCGAGTGGATTCATTCTTATTTATCGAGTAACATGAACTCTCGTACTCGCAATTAAGTTACAAATTATCCTCCTATATGAATAATACGCAATGGAAATGCACGTCCGACTATCAGTAATTTACAGAACTCTGACTGTTCACTACGCACTGGCAATACCACATTTTTCTTTCCTTTTTTTTTTTTTTTATTTAACGGCTTTTATCAACACGTGGCCATCGCACTGAATATGAGTGGCGCACACATTATAAATTCTGGATATCATGACAACATACAACTCGAAGGAAAAGGCCACCAATCTTTATCTTTTCACTATCTTATTTATTCCGATAAATTCTATAACCTAAACACACAAATTCTATAACCTACAACAATAACACATGAGAAATTCCGCCCAGTGGGCATGGCTTTACATTGGTGATTCTCTACGTTATGGTCTCGTAATTATTTAACGCTACAGTGCACTTTCTGGATAGGATGGTGGATCTTTTATTATATCTCACACTTCGACTCTCACAATCATCATCACGAAACTTTCCTCCAGATCGAGCGGTACAGAAGGAACAAGCATAACCCACTAATCTTTTGAAACTACCTTGCTACTCTCCCATTCAAACCACACATACCTAAATTACATGACATACACCACACTACAACATGGAATACAATACAATAAATAGTCACAACACTATCACTTTCAGCTTTCCCACTTCAATTAGTATTTATCCCAGTTTCACACGACACTGCCCCACTTTGTAATTCTACTTTCCTACTATGAACTCTGGAGATATATGCACGTCTTCCTGTGCAATGCAAGCCAAGTGGCGTTGCTGGATAGACGGCCGACTCACCTTGCTTCTCTCTCAGAGTTTGAATCTAGCGTCACACGGAATCATATCACGCAAAGTAATATTAAGAACATATTCATCACACACGCGAGTCCTCGACTGATACCATGGACGAGTACTTCTCTTTATCCTTTGTCTCATACACAGATTGAGACTCACACAGTACTCACCACGTGGAAGTACTCGTCTCTAATTTCAAGTCCTGCACACGCCATTTCTTAAATATTTCAACTTATGGTACACACGCTATTTCTTAAATATTTCAACTTATTGTACACACGCTAGTAATTCAGCTTAACTTAAGCACACGGAAGTATTTCAACTTATTGCTACACGTGGTTTCATTGTGACCGTTGGTCACTTCCGAAGATTACTACGATCCCATTAATATTACCTGCCTGACATTTAATTCTCCCCACAAAAGTTCCTGAAATAGAGAAATTATTACTTCAAACTACTCTTAAATATTCCACATGCATACCATGTCTCCACTCTTTTGTCTCTACGGAGCACGACTAAGACAGGTCTTAACAGCACAAGATCCAGCGGCAGAGTGCTGAAACATGGCCGTTCTTCAGGTCATCTCGCACCTCTGTCGAGGTGGGGGAGCACCTTGCTACCGTATTGGTCAGACACATTTCAGGCGCTCAAAGCTCAGGTAAGTTTCATCTCTTTGGTCCCACCAAAGGTGGCCAAAGGATCGTCTCAAAGATGATCATATATTCACATTCACTATCTGCGGTTAGCAGACGACCATACATTCATTCATTTCACAGATCTCACCAAACTGGATGTAGGGATTTATTTTGAGGGAGTGCACATGTGATCAATTAAATAAATAAATTGTCATTCTTTCCCACACTGGTATCTGGCTTCACTGTATGAATTGAAATTGAGTTATTTTACAAAAAAAATGTGTTGTTCTGACAAAAATAATGAAGTATGTTGTACCTATTTTCAATGTCGGGCGGTACTGTACCCTTTCAAAGAAACGAGCCAGCCTCGCATTGGTACGTGAGAGAGTGCAATTCACCCGCCGGAGCCTTGAGTTTATCTCACAGGAATTACTCAAACTACATTTGCAACTGGCTAGTAAATTCACTTCTTGTTCCTGGGATTGGATTGATGGTGTCACCTGGGTGTCAGCTGATTCCGCCCATAAGAAGGCTACGGGACGTCAAACAGCTAAGTTCTCACGTCTCCTTGACAAACCATCTCTGCAGGTTCCGTGCAAGACTGTCATCAATTTGAGTGGCATGGTGTTGAGTGATGATACGGTCTCGGTTTTGCAGAAAGGTCGCTCCCACCCCCAAGTTCACTCCGGTCGCAGAAATTGTTAGTGCTGTTGAACAGGTTGCAGCTCGACTTCCGCCAGAATCAGCCGAGGAAATACGTCGTGAAACTTGTCGTGCGTTGACGAAATCCAAGCCGATGAAGTCAAATATCAGCAGTAAAGAGAGGGCGGCCATTCGTGATCTGAGGGAACGCTCTGAAATTGTTGTCTTACCGACTGACAAAGGCAATGCTACAGTTGTTGTCTCCCATAAGGACTACACTGATAAGATGCAGAGCCTGCTAAATGACGATTCCTACCGGAAGATCAGCGTTGACCCTACAAAGAAGGTGGAGAACAAGACGAGGGCGCTTCTCAAGGACGCAGATTTACCGGAGGGTGACGCTAAGAAATTGTTACCCCAAGGTCCGGTACCGCCTAGACTATATGGACTCCCGAAGGTTCACAAAGAGGGGGTACCATTACGCCCCATCGTCAGCAACATCAGGGCACCTACATATTTGTTGGCCAAATACCTGACGGGAATATTAAGTCCTTATGTGGGTAAATGCCCTCATCACATCCGTAATTCCGTGGATTTTGCTAAACGCCTTGATAGCTTCAGGTTGGATGAGTCAGATATCATGGTGAGTTTTGACGTCGTTTCCTTGTTTACGAGGGTACCCCTGCGAGAGTCACTAGAATTGATTAGTCAGAAGTTTGACGAGAAGACCGCTGAACTTTTTAGGCATGTCTTGACTTCCACGTATTTTCTTTTTAACGGAGAATACTACGAACAAACGGAGGGAGTCGCCATGGGTAGCCCACTCTCACCGGTGGTAGCGAATTTGTACATGGAGAACTTCGAGGAGGAAGCCCTGTCGTCATCCGTATGGAAACCTACTTGCTTTTTCCGTTACGTGGACGACACGTTCGTCATCTGGCCACATGGTATGGATAAACTCCTTGACTTCCTTACACATCTAAACTCCATACACCCCAACATCAAATTCACTATGGAGACTGAAACGGAGGGTAAATTACCTTTCCTTGACGTCTTGGTCAAGAGAAGGGCTGACGGCACCCTAGGTCATGGGGTGTATCGGAAGACTACGCACACTGATCTGTATTTGCACGCAGACAGCTGCCACCACCCTTCACAGAGGAATGGGGTACTTAAAACTCTAGTACATAGGGCGCGCACTATCTCTGACGCAGAGAGTCTACCCCAGGAATTGGAACATCTGAGAACTGTATTTCGAAAAAATGGGTACTCAGAGTGGCAGATTCAACGTGCTCTCCGCCCAACCACTGCAGCACAACCTGTTGAGATGGATGTAGTCACGAGGGAGGAGGTAGGCACTGCATTTATTCCATACACAGGCGCACTCTCGGGGAAAATCGCCCGCATTCTGAAGAAACACCGGGTCGGAACTGTGTTTTGTCCTCCAAATAAAACTCGTGCACTGGTGGGGAGCGCCAAAGATGACCTCAGTTTGAGGAAGGCCGGCGTGTACCAGATTCCGTGTCAATGTGGCAAGTCGTATATTGGTCAGACGATGCGTACCGTCGAGGATCGATGCCGTGAACGCCAGAGGCACACTCGACTGATGTATCCGAGCAAGTCGGCGGTCGCTGAACATTGTTTGTCGGAAAATCACGCCATGGAGTATGACCGCACGAGGATTCTGGTACAGACGTCGAGATACTGGGACAGCGTTGTTAGAGAGGCCATCGAAATTCGCACCAATGACGACCTCATAAACCGTGACTGTGGCTATAATCTTAGCAAGGCTTGGGAACCCGCGATCGGGTTAATCAAGAGTAAATCGAGCAAACGTATAGTTGTGACGATCACGGCGGACAGAGCCATCACACCGACGTCATCTCAGACGCCGTCGCAATCTGTTCCACCGCGCGACCGTGGCGCGGGGCGCGGACGGCGGAGGGAGCGCGCCGCGGGCGGAGGGTATTTAAATCGGCCGCCGCCGCGACCGAACCCAGTTCCCTCTGAGCAGCCATAGCGTACGGATCTCCGTGCCGGCACATTCACAGGAGCTCAGTCCGTCAGTTCACCTGATGATGGCGACATGTATGATCGCCGAAATATTGTGCCCGTTGGACACTATAGACCGGCAGCATACCCGTTGATATTTTGATTAATTTCAAAATCGTTAAGAGTTTTCATATAAAGTCGAAGGCATTACTTTTCAGCACGCTCACGCAGCTCCTATTTCTAGAATTTTTTCGGACTGGTTATTTGTGGAATTAATACGTCCCCTGACTATTCCAGGGAAGTACTTTCTCGAAATTTCATTAGTAAATATCTCCGTGATACATAACGCATATCTTGTAGCACACTGGACTCAGCTTCGGCAGGACGACCGCTCAAATCCCGTTCGGTGGTCCACATCTAGGTTTCTCCCAAATCGCTTCCACCTCCTGCCCTAATCCGAGCTTGTGCTCCGTCTCTACAGTCTCGCTGTCGACGGAACGTTAAACACTGATCTTTCTTCTTTCCTTCTTTCCTTGCTTCCTTCTCTTGCAGAATTTTCCACTGGAGTTTGTTGACCATCTCGTTCACGCTTGCACGAAGACCTAACGATCCCGTGACGAAACGCGTCGCTCTTCGTTGTATCTTACATATCTCCCTTCCCCTCTCTCTCTCTCTCTCTCTCTCTCTCTCTCTTTCTCTTCCTCTCTCTCTCTCTCGTCTGTCAATCCAATCTGATCATCCAGGCATCTGCTTTTCCTACAATTTGTTTCATGTAGTAATTCCACTTTAGATCGCTCCGGATAGTACGGATATGGAGGCAACCTCATAAATCCATGCACCTTGCTTATCAGCAGGGAACTGTTCAAGCTGTTGGAGCCTCTGTAATGGTGTGGGGCGTGTGCAGTTGGAGTGATATGGGATCTCATGATACGTCCAGATATGACTCTGACAGGTGAGACGTATGTTAGCATCCTGTCTGATCACATGCATCCATTCACGTCTATTGTGCACTCCAAAGGACTGGGGCAATTCCAGCAGGACAATGCTACACCCCACACGTCCAGAATAGCTACAGAGTGGTTCCAGGAACATTCTTCTGAGTTTAAACACTTCGGCTGGCCACCAAACTCCCCAGATTTGAACATTATTGAACATGTCTGGAATGCGTTGCAACGTGCTCTCCAGAAGAGATCTCCACCCCCTCGTATTTATGGACAGCCCTGCAGGATTCATGGTATCAATTCGCTCCAGCACTACTTCAGACATTAGTCGAGTCCATGCCACGTCGTGTTTCGGCACTTCTGCTTGTTCGCGGGGGACCTACACGATATTAAGCAGGTGTACCAGTTTCTTCGGCTCTTCTAGAGGTTGAGGTTCTGGTATTTTTATTGGTTATTGAGGACGGTGTACTGAACAACATTACATTAGTATTAACGTCATTTGCAGATTAATAATTACAGCTATTAGGAGTGAGGCGTTTAGCAGGTACATTTCGTAAACAGTGCACCAGTCTGTATTACTGAAGATTGTTTGATGCAATAACAATGAAAGTTACGTCAGATTTATTTGGCAGCTTGAGAACGAAGAAGGTGTTTTTGTTTATCGTGGTGTACTCTAACGTAAAATTAGCGAGAGGTAGAAATGGATCCTACAGGGTCTCTGGTACTGCGATTGTTGAAGACCAGTATGTCAAGATAGAAACTTTACGAAGCAAAAACCCGACAGAAATCCATAGTGCGTTAAGTGAAATTTGTGGTCAATTTACAGTGGACTGTAGGACAGTTTCAATTTGAGCTAATGGTTTTAGTGGTGGTCATATGAGCATAGACGATAATCCAAGACCCAGAAGGCCAAAAACGGCAACAGATGACCGAAGTGTGAAACTTGCGACAGATGCTCTTGAAGAACATCGCAGTACCACCTGTGAGGAACTCTTTGAATCCACTGGTGATCCCCCTACATCATTATTCCGTATTCTGACAAACGATTTGAAGAAGAGAAAAATTTCTGCGAGATGGGTCTCACGCTGTTTCACTGTTGAAGAGAAGCAGAAACGCCTGGACATTGCAGCCGTACTCAAACCATGATTCAACGATGGAGTTCAAGAATTCTTGTGTCGAATAGTCGCTGTTGGTGAAATGTGGGTTAGAAACCTTGAACCGGTGTTGAAATCTCAGTCCAATGAGTGGAGAAATTCACATTCTCCACGTCCAAAATAATTTCGACTCGCTCAATTAAAGCTCAAGCAAATGATGATTTTTGATTATGATCACTAAGGAATCATCACGACAGATAGAGTCCCATGTGGAACAAATGTAACTTCATGCAAAATCTGAGCAGAAAAATGCACAAAACCTGACCTCAGTGCCTCGAGGTTGGTCCACTCATTCTGCATCACAATGTCGCCCGCAATGTCGTACGCCAAAAAATGCGCTAATACGGATGGGAAGTGTTGCTACATTCCTCCTACAGACCGGACATGAGTCCACCAGACTTCGACTTCTAACCGAAGTTGAAAAAATCTATGCGTGGTCGTCGTTATCTTTCTCTGGAAGAGCTTTCTACCACCGTTACCTGAGCCATTCGACAGATGAACAGAAGTGGTGTCCCGTATTTCCATTCAGTAACGATGGTAGAGCTCCCGAGACGGTGGGATTCAGTCACAGAGAAGCAGGGAACCATGTCGAAGGTCTGTAAAGAGATACTGAAAAAAATAAACGTGTGAGTAAAAAAAAAATTCATGTGCATTATTCATGAAATGTCCGTTGTAGGTTGGTTATTGGTTAGTACCTCCAAGTACATGTGGCACGGGCAGGCCATTAGCGCTTATTTTCCCGTGTGCAGCAGGGCAGATGTGGACAGATGTAGTGGATGCGTGGCAGCAAAACGTTTTGTCTTTACTGACTGGTGCAGTCCACCTAGAAGCGAACATTCCCAAGTGTCTCCAAGCGTCTCTTGATGAAACTTGGCGGGTGTGTAGAGGGGGCAAAATAATGTGAGAAGTACTTTCTTGTTTGTGCCCAATTTCTCTTTTAAAGAAGTAAAACGCCTCTCAAAACGTAATTTGGCATATTAGGTTTGGAGGGAATATCTTCAAAATGATGGTGTATAAAAAATGTTTCTCATATATAACATGTAATTAACGTTATTGAAAACTGGATAATCGAATTTTGTAATCGTTTGAAATTTTGCAGAATGCCTCACAACCATTAATTAATTTTTGGAAATGAGAACATTTTTTACAACATAAAGATGCTTTCAAGCTACATACATATATATGAAATAAAGCTGGTTTCTGAAAAACCATTTTTCGAAAATAAGCTGTACACAATTTGCTGTAAGAGTACTTTCAACAAACCTAATTAAAATATCTAAACATTCATTATTCATCTAGTTATTTGTTTTGCTTGTATTTGTATTATGTGTTGAACTGTTATTTTACGTTTTATATCCTTTTTCTTTGTTTTTTTCTTTTAGTTTATCGATTCACATGTGTAATGTTAATTGAAAATAATAAGTAAGTCATTAATATGATACAATTTCATTACAATAATGATAAACTACAAATACATGCTTAAAACGTTTTCTTAGACCATTCACATGAAATGAACGACATTTCTTCACATAACATACACTACAGAGAACACAATATAAAGAAACATAGAACAGAATATCAAATTGTCATAGGTGACTCTGTAAATATCCTGAATTGTATCATACATCCAGAATGTGATTGTCACTCTGCAGTGGATACCGACACGGTAGCTCAGCATGTTCAGTCAGAGGTTTAGTTACCCTCCGTAACAAAAAACTGAGTGAACAGATCAACGGAGAACCTAAATGGGGGTAACCATGGTGAAACGATTTGATTGTATACTATTGACTGCAGATCAATTCATTGTTTCTCAAGTGGAGATTGACACAATAATCATTGAACCAAACTAGATCTGAAAATCTTCTCACAAAGTTCTTCCAACATCAAAAGCCATAAGTAGTAGGGCAAAGAAATTTTTGGGACAGTTGGTTTGTGCAGGGTCCATGTGTTCAGGAGCAAACATGATACATTTTTGACGCCAGGGAGATTAATTGATTTATAACCCCCTGGGGATAATCTGCCCTTCTGAAAAGCCCCACTCCCCGTTCACCTCCCTTTAACCTATTGCTACACTAATGGATTTGTTACTCCCCGGGGATAATATGTCCTTCTGAGAAACACCATCCCCCTCCCACCCCGCCTCCCTCGCCCCTCTGGGAGATCCCCATCCCCTTCCCTTCACCAATACTAGCACACTATTGATATCAAATTAATTGACTAATATTAAATCGATAATTGACTAAATAATTAAATCCCCCTCTGGGAAATCATTCAGAGCACCTCCCCTATCCCCCTCCTCTCCTCCACCTAGAAATTGATGGGGAAAAGACTCAGTCTATGCTGGAGAGAAAGGATCTCATGGCAAAAAATTCAAATCAAATCAACAATAATAATATATTGATGTATATTCTTTATTTAACCAGTTTTTGGGAGACAGGTCTCCCACACATAGGTAGAGTTAATGTCTCCTCCAATTTCTCATGATGTAATAACTGTAAGCACCGAGGAATGGAATGAAGTGCGGTATACTACCCACTGTGTGGAATCACCTGCGTATGTGTCTGTCATTCAGGCACCAGGGACGTTCATCTGCATGCACACAAAAGCAGGCATGGGCACCGAGGAATGGAATGAAGTGCGGTATATTACCCACTGTGTGGGATCACCCGCATATGTGTCTGTCATTCAGGCACCAGGGACGTTCATCTGCATGCACACAAAAGCAGGCAGGGACACCGAGGAATGGAATGAAGTGCGGTATATTACCCACTGTGTGGGATCACTCGCATATGTGTCTGTCATTCAGGCACCAGGGACGTTCATCTGCATACACACAAAAGCAGGCATGGGCACCGAGGAATGGAATGAAGTGCGGTATATTACCCACTGTGTGGGATCACCCGCATATGTGTCAGTCATTCAGGCACCAGGGACGTTCATCTGCATGCACACAAAAGCAGGCAGGGGCACCGAGGAATGGAGTGATGTGCGGTATATTACCCACTGTGTGGGATCATCCGCATATGTGTCTGTCATTCAGGCACCAGGGACGTTCATCTGCATGCACACAAAAGCAGGCAGGGGCACCGAGCAATGGAATGAAGTGCAGTATATTACCCACTGTATGGGATCACCCGCATATGTGTCTGTCATTCAGGCACCAGGGACGTTCATCTGCATGCACACAAAAGCAGGCAGGGACACCGAGGAATGGAATGAAGTGCGGTATATTACCCACTGTGTGGGATCACTCGCATATGTGTCTGTCATTCAGGCACCAGGGACGTTCATCTGCATGCACACAAATGCAGGCATGGGCACCGAGGAATGGAATGAAGTGCGGTATATTACCCACTGTGTGGGATCACCCGCATATGTGTCTGTCATTCAGGCACCAGGGACGTTCATCTGCATGCACACAAAAGCAGGCAGGGACACCGAGGAATGGAATGAAGTGCGGTATATTACCCACTGTGTGGGATCACTCGCATATGTGTCTGTCATTCAGGCACCAGGGACGCTCATCTGCATGCACACAAAAGCAGGCAGGGGCACCGAGGAATGGAGTGAAGTGCGGTATATTACCCACTGTGTGGGATCACCCGCATATGTGTCTGTCATTCAGGCACCAGGGACGTTCATCTGCATGCACACAAAAGCAGGCAGGGACACCGAGGAATGGAATGAAGTGCGGTATATTACCCACTGTGTGGGATCACTCGCATATGTTTCTGTCATTCAGGCACCAGGGACGCTCATCTGCATGCACACAAAAGCAGGCAGGGGCACCGAGGAATGGAGTGAAGTGCGGTATATTACCCACTGTGTGGGATCACCCACATATGTGTCAGTCATTCAGACACCAGGGACGTTCATCTGCATGCACACAAAAGCAGGCAGGGGCACCGAGGAATGAAATGAAGTGTGGTATATTACCCACTGTGTGGGATCACTCGCATATGTGTCTGTCATTCAGGCACCAGGGACGCTCATCTGCATGCACACAAATGCAGGCATGGGCACCGAGGAATGGAATGAAGTGCGGTATATTACCCACTGTGTGGGATCACTCGCATATGTGTCTGTCATGCAGGCACCAGGGACGCTCATCTGCATGCACACAAATGCAGGCAGGGACACCGAGGAATGGAATGAAGTGCGGTATATTACCCACTGTGTGGGATCACTCGCATATGTGTCTGTCATTCAGGCACCAGGGACGCTCATCTGCATGCACACAAAAGCAGGCAGGGGCACCGAGGAATGGAGTGAAGTGCGGTATATTACCCACTGTGTGGGATCACCCGCATATGTGTCTGTCATTCAGGCACCAGGGACGTTCATCTGCATGCACACAAAAGCAGGCAGGGGCACCGAGGAATGGAGTGAAGTGCGGTATATTACCCACTGTGTGGGATCACCCGCATATGTGTCTGTCATTCAGGCACCAGGGACGTTCATCTGCATGCACACAAAAGCAGGCAGGGACACCGAGGAATGGAATGAAGTGCGGTATATTACCCACTGTGTGGGATCACTCGCATATGTTTCTGTCATTCAGGCACCAGGGACGCTCATCTGCATGCACACAAAAGCAGGCATGGGCACCGAGGAATGGAATGAAGTGCGGTATATTACCCACTGTGTGGGATCACCCGCATATGTGTCTGTCATTCAGGCACCAGGGACGTTCATCTGCATGCACACAAAAGCAGGCAGGGACACCGAGGAATGGAATGAAGTGCGGTATATTACCCACTGTGTGGGATCACCCACATATGTGTCTGTCATTCAGGCACCAGGGACGCTCATCTGCATGCACACAAAAGCAGGCAGGGGCACCGAGGAATGGAGTGAAGTGCGGTATATTACCCACTGTGTGGGATCACCCGCATATGTGTCTGTCATTCAGGCACCAGGGACGTTCATCTGCATGCACACAAAAGCAGGCAGGGACACCGAGGAATGGAATGAAGTGCGGTGTATTACCCACTGTGTGGGATCACCCGCATATGTGTCTGTCATTCAGGCACCAGGGACGCTCATCTGCATGCACACAAAAGCAGGCAGGGGCACCGAGGAATGGAGTGAAGTGCGGTATATTACCCACTGTGTGGGATCACCCGCATATGTGTCTGTCATTCAGGCACCAGGGACGTTCATCTGCATGCACACAAAAGCAGGCAGGGACACTGAGGAATGGAATGAAGTGCGGTATATTACCCACTGTGTGGGATCACCCACATATGTGTCTGTCATTCAGGCACCAGGGACGCTCATCTGCATGCACACAAAAGCAGGCAGGGGCACCGAGGAATGGAGTGAAGTGCGGTATATTACCCACTGTGTGGGATCACCCGCATATGTGTCTGTCATTCAGGCACCAGGGACGCTCATCTGCATGCACACAAAAGCAGGCAGGGGCACCGAGGAATGGAGTGAAGTGCGGTATATTACCCACTGTGTGGGATCACCCGCATATGTGTCTGTCATTCAGGCACCAGGGACGTTCATCTGCATGCACACAAAAGCAGGCAGGGACACCGAGGAATGGAATGAAGTGCGGTATATTACCCACTGTGTGGGATCACCCACATATGTGTCTGTCATTCAGGCACCAGGGACGCTCATCTGCATGCACACAAAAGCAGGCAGGGGCACCGAGGAATGGAGTGAAGTGCGGTATATTACCCACTGTGTGGGATCACCCACATATGTGTCAGTCATTCAGACACCAGGGACGTTCATCTGCATGCACACAAAAGCAGGCAGGGGCACCGAGGAATGAAATGAAGTGTGGTATATTACCCACTGTGTGGGATCACCCGCATATGTGTCTGTCATTCAGGCACCAGGGACGCTCATCTGCATGCACACAAAAGCAGGCAGGGGCACCGAGGAATGGAGTGAAGTGCGGTATATTACCCACTGTGTGGGATCACCCACATATGTGTCTGTCATTCAGGCACCAGGGACGTTCATCTGCATGCACACAAAAGCAGGCAGGGACAGGTGCTGCCAGACACCGGGTGGAATGCCGAGCATTAACAGTTCTGTTTGCTGTTGAAGCCTGCAGCCTAATGGCATATACATGTCAGAGCGTACTTCTAGCATCGCCACAGAGAACTACATTGAGACCCTGCATGTGCAAAGCAGCCATCCAGTGCACCGGCTGCATATAGAGAGAAAAACCCCTAACAGCTCACTGCAGAATACCATTGTCGGAAGCCTCACAGCCAGATGCGGTGTGTCCAGGCTCGCAACACTAGACCACACCACAACGGACTGCCAGCCATCTAACATTAAAAGCACATCTCCTGGTATTAGATCGTTGACTGTACAGAGACTGTTGACTGATATTGAAATTGCACGATGCATACTGAGCAGCCAGAGAGCACAGCTGTGTGCGACAATTGACACAAGGTACATTTTTTGTGGCTGTCTGGTCGCCAAGTCATCCTGCAGCCATGGTCCCCTTTGTCTCCTTTGATCACAGCGGCGTCCTTTGCTGGGGGTGTTCCATCTAGTGGCTACTTTGTGTTGCAAGCGACTGCAGAGCAAAAGTCAGCGTCCTTTGATATTTGATACCTGGGAAACCACCTCCACTCTCTCTAAAGTTCCTGTTTGTGTGTGAACCAATATTTACAAACATGCAGACAGAGGTTTTCATCCTTTCTTAGAATACTGCATTCCTATTGGCTGATTTGGCTAATGCTGAATCAGTGAAGGTATGTGAATCCTACCCCCTCTGAAATATCCTGGACTTGGAACACTTCTGCAAGAAAAACACAAGCATGCAATTCCTCTTCTATATTTAAGAACTCAATGAATTCAACAGAAATGATCGTCGTTGACCATCACAAATGAGTAACAAATTTGTAGGTAGTTCCTAACTGCGAAATAAGTTCACAAGTAAACGCAAGTACTTGGAACACAAGTCCTGGTTCAGGAAACAACACAACGTGTCAGAGCTTGTTCTCCACTAGTTTGACCACCAAATGTTTAAGGCCTTGTTCTCATTGAGCAGATCACAGACTAAGACGTAAGTTACAATCTGTACAAGTTCTCAGTTTCTACAGCCTTGCCAAATAAGTCTGACAGAATACCATCAGGCCCGCAAACATATTACTGATATCCCTTGGTGGCGAAGGTGGAGTGCGGTTGAGGCAATGCTGGAACCAGAGCAGATTTCTCTACTTGTCTGGCTGCATTGTAACTGCCATGATCGGCTTGGGCACGGTCCTAAATACCTACACGACAGAGGTACACTTCCACCTGATTGGCTGCATGTGACATTGGCGGATGAAGCAAATGGGTCATGGCAGGAGAGACCTTTCTTGTTGATTTACACACCCTCTGTGTTTCGGTCCGGTGTACATGATGGCCCTCTGCAGGTCACACTGCAAATAGTGGAACTGGAACTTCATGTAGTCACAGGGGCTCAGCTAGCAACCGACTCGGCGGTGGTGTGTTGCCCTGTGGCATCGGCGCTTGAAAGCTTTTGCGACACGCCACCCTCCCTTCTTCATTCTGCTATCATCCATGGTTGGGTCGATTCGATTGCCTAGTCCTCACTCGTGTGTTAATGATCTATTTGATTTGTAACCGAACTATGTCAAGGACGTTTTGAATGTCACTAACCCCATGTTTGGCCCACGAAAGAAAATACGGCATTTCTCAAATCACAGTCTCGTAGCCATTCATGTTTGCTGTATAGTTCGGCGTTAAATTGTGCACTGAATTGCCGACTTTTTGTTATAACTGCTTGCAAGTTGTTAAATCAGGATTCGGCTTACCTAGCCCCTTGATTTCTAATTTTTCTTCAAACTTGGGTAAATTGAAGCGTTTAGAGAGCAAGGAAAATAGTTGATTCATTATATCACCTATTCACTTGTTTGCTGAGCTTCAATATTCATTGTAGCACACGCTAAAATCACTGACACAACGCACAGGACACAGATATCTTGCTCGCAACTACACGCGAAGTGGTGAGGAGGCGCGAGAATCCCGCTTTGTTTCGAAGACATGACAGCTCCGGTTCTCTTCAGAAGAGTTCGGGCACTGTTTCTGAGGCTCACAGCGTTTCTCGTGTGGGATGTTGGCGCACCCAAGGCCCGTATACGATAACAGGGCTTCCAAGCATTGCCCCTGCACCCCACACCTCCCTGAGACACCCAAGTCCCTGTTTGCAAGCACGGTACAGTCCCAAGTTGCCATCCGCGCATTTCCGTCACAGTCACCTACATTCGTCACTTAAGGCCCACCCATTTCAAAAGAGATAACTGGCGTACTACTTTTCCACTTGTATAGAAAGCTCAAAAAGCAAACACAGTGTAGCAAAATTATTCCTGTAGGTAGCGCAAGCCTGCAAACCTAAAAGGAGCCACCGCTGCTGAAACACGTATGTTGTGTGGCGGCGATGGCGAGGCATTGCACAGTCTCTGACCAGAGAGCCATTTATCGTGGCTAGTCTGCGCTTGACCGCGCGAGAGTTGCGAGCGGTACTCGGTCAGTAGTAGTCGTGCAGTACAGTTGCGAGCAGTAGTCAGTGGGCAGTCTGTCAGTAGCAGTAGGGCAGAGCAGTATGTCGGTAGTAGCAGCCCAGTGCAGTTGTGTGTGAGGAGTCGGCGGGCGTCGACATGGCACTCTGGTCAAGATTCAGGATGAGGTATATTATTTTTAAATGCGCTCAGCTAATAATGTAAATTAAGTGTAACTAATTTGTGCAACAATCGCCCCAATAATAATTTTGGTTTTCAAAGCAATTTTTAACAAAGAATCCTTTAATGAAAAAAAAATATTCCCTTGATATTCCTTAAAGAAAAGTTTCCCTTAAATTCAAAATTTTTGCAATCAATTTCCTCCAAGCTATGGCAAAAATAATAAGAGCAGATGCAGCTTCACTAAGGTAAGAATTTCAGTTTAATTAATGAACAGGGCCTAAGATCGACATTTCGATCTGTTCGTGTTTTCTTTGTCACTGAGATTTTATTATCACTGAATTGACTTTCATTTTTTTGTGAGGAACTTATACTTGGGTCAGATTGCTAATTTTTGTTTAATTGTCATTGTCATTGAATTTATTTGCTGGGAGGTTACGTTAGGTAGTATTCTTGTTAACATTCAACTATTGTGTTTCAAAACTTCTCTGGGTAGCTTACACTTAGCTCAATGAGCATTAGCATTTAAAGTAATATCATTTAAAATTTTTTGTGGTGAGGTTACACTGCTAAGATGCAAGGAACTAGTGATGCGGATAGTTCCCACTTTCGCCGTTGTCCAGAAGCATATAAATCCACCACTGTCCGCCACTCGAGCTCGACTGAAGACAGACTGGTCACATGTCGTGCATCGGAAGGTGCAGTGATTGGTGCCCTAATGTCAATGCAGCTTAGAGCAGTAGCCAGAAGGTCGTCAGTCAGGTTGTCCTAGAAAATTACCTGAATGAAAATATAAAATATGCTGACATCAAATGATAAACTCACCGGGTTCTTAAAAAAATTAGAATATGAAAATCACACGTGGAAAAGAAAAATATTAAAATGTTTACTCTTACTTTTAAGTTACATCGACATGGCAACATAACCTTCGAACTCACTTTAAACCACATGGCACAATGCGACCTTTCTCTGGAGGAAGGCGAGCAGTTCACAAAACTTCAGACGGACAGAACACTTCAACTGAAATGTGGTAACTACCACTTATCAAGTACTGAATGTTAGCCAGATGGAGTTTTCGTCACTAGCCAACACAGAAAACAGGAAATATGAGTGTCTTCTTTCAGTAAAACAAGAAATGTGTGTGCGTTTGTCTTTGGTTCCATCACAAATTGAACTTTTGTGTAAGAAGCGAGAGGTTCAAGTTTCTCGTTGATAACTCACACTTCTAAGGCGTGAACCAATTACTAATTTGCAAGTAAGTTTAAGTTCTGGAATATTACTGTATATTCTGTAGTTCTTTTTTTAAAGATGAATATTCAGTGAAATTAATTCAGTTACTCTTATTGGCAATGTCATAAGCCCTCAGATGTATGTAGCTAACCTCACGGCACGGTATTGTGTCGCGGCACACCAGCTGAGAACCACTACTGCACAGAGTGGTCGTGGGACTCTGATGCTAAACCGTTCGTTGGATCCGGTGTTAAAGCTACCATTTGGTGCTAGACTTTGCACCGGGTTTGACTCCCTCCGATGTCGCTCATTACTGAGCGAGGGAGTGTATTGGTAAGACAATGGATTCGCAGTCTGGAGGACCGTGGTTCAAATTCCCTTCCTGCCAGCTAGGTTAGGGTTTAGCATTGTTTCCGTAAAGCAATTGAGGCAAATTCCGGGATAGTTTCTTTGAGGAGGACATGGCTTGTGTCGTTCGCCATACGTTCCCAATGGAAGCTTGTGCTTCGTCTCTAATGACTTTTTCATAGACGGGACATTAAAAATTTTCCTCCGTGCTTTCCTTTCTACCTTTCTCCGACATTGTCATCAACAGTAAAACGTGTCTCTATATACTGCACACAAGCTGGCTAAAGTAGCACCAGTTAAAGAAATATGCATCAGGTAATTGCTAGTGAATACGGCTCGTAGATTGTTCTTTTTTCTCGTCTTTTTGTACTAGAAGTCATTCGCATCTGAAACCGTGTCGGTTAAGGGTGAAGACACCAGTAATGCACGTACAGCCATTCTTTCATCTCTAAAATGAGGATCTCTTAAAGACTTTCAGGTTTTCGAATCAAAACTCCAGAACAATAAAACCATCGTGTTCTACGTTAACCTTCCGTGTGTTGACTATTAGCATAAGCGATAAGCCACTATAGTAATTTCCAAATTGTTTATGGATGTGTGAATTGATATTCTCATTAACAGCTATTTGCGTTACTGGTGAATTAATTTTATAGCGTGAGGCAAAGGAGGTGAAAAAATGAAAGTAGCACTGAGGAATGACAACAGTACTTCCGTGTCGAATCTGGCCTTCAGACGATACGGGTTTCAGCTTGTCGAACGGTTCCACCGCTTGCAGCGTTACTTCGCTAAGTGTCTCGAATGTCGGCCTTACACCTTCCGATGCATCTCCCGCCTTTGAACGACACGTCGAGGAAGTTATGGTAACGTCACTGATTGAACGCCTGAGTAATTTGCTGGCCGAGATACAGGGTGGACAGGGACAACTGGCTACCTGTCTCCGCCAACGCAACTGCGAATTTACTTCGTTCCACCCTGGTAGCTCACTACAGCGAACGGTTAGCCCTGAATGTTTTCCGGTCAGTGTCACGCAGTGTGGGTGTTGCAGCTGTGTGTAGGGGCTTTACCAACAACTAAGGTGGCTCGATGAACCCTCTGCCAGGCACTTAAATGCCATTTGCAGAGTATTCATGTAGATGTAGATGTAGCCGAGGCCAACACAGAATCCAGCTGTTTATGGACGTTGGCCAACTAACCTTGTGTCCAATTCATACCGTGTAAAAACGGCATGAAAAATCAGAAAGGAATGTAACTGGAAAAGAAGGCATATAACTTAGCAAATGACCGAACTGTGAGCTGATTAAGTTGCGACGCATCACCTCTCCCCCCTCCCCCCCCCCCCCTCAAACCGTTCCCCCTGAAAAACAAATAAAAAGTAGCACTAAAATAAATGCCATACTAAAACAGTTGATACTCCTGAGACATATAAAGTGTTTCCTTTATCTAGGATAATGATGCAGGCCGAAGCAGTGAATTAAAATCTTTACAGTGGCAAGTTCGGATCCCGGCGCTGGCACAAATTTTAATTCATTGCTACGACCTACATCACCAATAAAACAATCACTGTTGACTAGAACTCAGGTCATGTAAAAGTTAATGTATGAAGAAATACGCAAACACTTACTGGAATTAAACTCCATCAGCTTTACTGCCTGAGCCACAATACATAATACGTCCTATACGTTGATGTTGACTGCTTCCGACTTCTCTGTCACTTTTCCTGACACTGTCCATTTCTTCTACCAACGATGTAAGGAAATTCCGCTGACATTTTCTATTCACTATTCCAGCGTCCGCAGCTCGTGGTCTAGTGGCTAGCGTTGCTGGCCCTGGATCACGAGGTCCCGGGTGCGATACCCGACCGGGTCGGGTATTTTCTCCGCCCGGGAAAACTTGTACGGGCGCAGATGACCACGATGTTGAGCGTCCCACAAACAAACATAATAAAATGTTCAAATGGCTCTGAGCACTATGGGACTTAACATCTGAGGTCATCAGTCCCCTAGAACTTAGAACTACTTAAACCAAAATAATCTAAGGACATCACACAGCCATGCCCGAGGCAGGATTCGAACCTGCGACCGTAGCGGTCGCGCCAACATAATCATCGTCACTGTTGCAGCCCTATTTGTTCCATTAACTGACACACAGACGACACATTGCACGTGAAGGACAGGAGTTCTGTGCCATCAGACGGGAGTGATAAGGCCTGCATAAGCAGTAGGGGAAAAGCGGACATGGTGGCCAGAACTGGCAAATCGGCCATCTGAATATGTGAGCCCGTACAGTGCTGCAGACGTATGGCAGCTGCATGAGGGTGTCACTCGAAACCCCCTCCACCACATATAGTCATTTGAAGGAGCCAGGATACCACATTGTCTCACAGCCCGTTTTGTATGGTTTTGAGACATTCTGATCGAAGGTACGTTCTTACTACACGTAATTACTAGAAATCTATACTACTGGCCATTAATATTGCTACACCAAGAACAAATGCAGATGATAAACGGGTATTCATTGGACAAATATATTATACCAGAACTGATATGTGATTACATTTCACGCAATTTGGGTGCATAGATCCTGAGAAATCAGTACCCGGGAAACCACCTCGGACCGTAATAACGGCCTTGATACGCCTGGGCATTGAGTCAAACAGAGCTTGGATGGCGTGTACAGCTTCAACACGATACCACAGTTCATCAAGAGTAGTGACTGGCGTATTGCGACGAGCCAGTTGCTCGGCCACCATTGACCAGACGATTTCAATTGGTGAGAGATCTGGAGAATGTGCTAGCCAGGGCAGCAGTGGAACATTTTCTGTATCCAGAAAGGCCCGTACAGGACCTACAACATTCGGTCGTGCATTATCCTGCTGAAATGTAGGGTTTCGTAGGGATCGAATGAAGGGTAGAGCCACGGGTCGTAGCACATCTGGAGTGTAACGTCCACTGTTCAAAGTGTCGTCAATGCGAACAAGAGGTGACCGAGACGTGTAACCACCAATGGCACCCCATACCATCACGCCGGGTGATACGCCAGTATGGCGATGACGAATACACGCTTCCAATGTGCGTTCACCGCGATGTCGCCAAACACGGATGCGACCGTCATGATCCTCTAGACAGAACCTGGATTCATCCGAAAAAATGACGTTTTGCCATTCGTGCACCCAGGTTCGTTGTTGAGTATACCATCGCAGGCGCTCCTGTCTGTGATGCAGCGTCGAGGGTAACCGCAGCCATGGTCTCCGAGCTGATAGTCCATGCTGCTGCAAACGTCGTCGAACTGTTCGTGCCGATGGTTGTTGTCTTTCAAACGTCCCCATCTGTTGGCTCGGGGAGCGAGACGTGGCTTCACGATCCGTTACAGCCATGCGGATAAGATGCCTGTCATCTCGACTGCTAGTGATACGAGGCCGTTGGGATCCAGCACGGCGTTCCATATTACCCTCCTGAACCCACCGATTCCATATTCTGCTAACAATCATTGGATCTCAACCAACGCGAGCAGCAATGTCGCGATACGATAAACCGCAATCGCGACAGGCTACAATGCGACCTTTATCAAAGTCGGAAACGTGATGGTATGCATTTCTCCTCCTCACACGAGGCATCACAACAACGTTTCACCAGGCAACGCCAGTCAATTGCTGTTTGTGTATGAGAAATCGGTTGGAAACTTTCCTCGTGTCAGCACGTTGTAGGTATCGCCACCGGCGCCAACCTTGTGTGAATGCTCTGAAAAGCTAATCATTTGCATATCCCAGCATGTTCTTCCTGTCGGTTAAATTTCGCGTCTGTAGCGCGTCATCTTGGTGGTGTAGCAATTTTAATGGCCAGTAGTGTACATATCAAGGTAGCTCCCTTTAACGTTGCAGTGTTTAGCGATGGTTAGTAGCGACAAATTCCCCTGTCGACGAGTGTTACATCGAAGAACGTCGCTAACTAACCTGTTTCTACTGTTATTTATGTAAACAAATATTGAATGTAACCATAATAAAAAATGAACGATAATAATAATTATTATTATAATAATAATCATGTTAATAATAAAATAACAATTGCTGACTGATAATAAATAATAATAGTTATTAAAAAATTAAAAAATTGTTTCTCCATACAGCGATGTTAGACACACATAAATGGAAAGGTACAGTGTATCATGAGATCCGTGTGAAACGGAGAGAGTATTACATGAGGTAAAGGACGGCATGGCATTCAAAACTGCTGCAACTATCAACTGATTTCCAAAGAGTCGGTAGAAGACGAGACTTTTTAAGGATGATCTGTATTCTATTGACAACAAGAAACTGTTTGGAGGTTTTCATTCCGTTTTTAACTGAAATCAAGAAATGGAAATTTAGGACCATCTGCTGTTGTTGGAGACGAGATTTTTTTGCATGACTGCTAAGGACCTGCGATGTGCAGCATTTCAGCTGGCAGAGAGGAACAATCTCCCGATAATTTTAATAAGGAGACAGGAATGTCTAGTAAGGGGTGGACCGCTGTTTCGGGAAAAGGTTTCCAAATGGCTCTGAGCACTATGGGACTCAACTGCCAAGGTCATTAGTCCCCTAGAACTTAGAACTAGTTAAACCTAACTAACCTAAGGACATCACAAACATCCATGCCCGAGGCAGGATTCGAACCTGCGACCGTAGCGGTCACGCGGTTCCAGATTGCAGCGCCTTTAACCGCACGGCCACTTCGGCCGGCAAAAGGTTTCCAAAACCGAGGTAGAGGTCATGTGTCGAGAACAAGCAATGTTAGCCAGAGAACTGAGCTTTGTATTGGTGAGGACGAAAGTGACTATTTGTGTGAAAATTGTAATTAAAATATTTTTGAGTCACCTTACTTTTTCGGTAGTAATAATGTTTTTTTTTCTTCAAACAATGATAATTATATTATGCAATTAATTTTCTAGTCTCGGTGTGTAATTTGTACTATAAATAAGTTCTCTTTTCTCTCAATACACTTTTTTAAAGTTCAAACTTGTTTTCACAATTGTAACCATGTGGCCATTATACCTTAACCAGTTGGGCAGGACGACCACTTCAGTGTCTGTAGGATTATTAATTATCAGGTGCTTTTCTCTTTTACAGCGAGAATGGAAAATATCAGACATGTAGGAGGATAGTCTGACTCCATTCTCTGCTTTTGGAGTCCCTAGATCCGGTAGTCAATCAACATAGTCGTTTTTAAATGCTCTACTCTTTTCAGTTGACCAGTCCAAAGAAATGTGCTGTCAACGTCGTGTTAACACATATAGAGGCAAGAACAATAGCTCTTTCCGTACTAAACTTGTAGCCAGATTCGGACGTCTCAGTTTCGACTCCAACAGTTTAGAAGTCAAGGTCTTGAAAACTGGGTCAGTTTCATCACAATTAAAACTTCATCATCAGTCAGTCCTTCAGCAGAAACTAGAAAACATTAACCGGATTAGTTGACAGTTTTGTGTCATAGATATTAAGATGCCTAGTAACACACAGTTTTTTCATTAACTAAACCATTAGACACTGGTAATGAAACTGGGGTTACCTTCATTAAACTCTTTCTGGAAATACGTCGCCTTTTCCTTTACTATGGGGCAAGTTATTAGCAAGCTTTTTCCAGCTTTTGTGTGAGACAAAGAAAAAGATCTCAGCTTACAATTCCGTGTTCACTTTGTGACTCTGGTCATCGGGGATCAGTTTGAACGGCAACTCATCATTGAAGATAATTTTACTCCAGTCAACGGGATTCCAGGCCGAGAGCGTATCTGGAGACACTCCGGACGGCGGTGAGATACTGATCGTCGCTCGTCATATGGCCCGACTGCCAGGAGTGATAGTCTCGAGTGACATTTCTTTTCATAGCAGGACCCCTTTGGTTGTCATCTGCGTCACCCTTACAGTACAGTGGTACGTCGGCGATATTCCACGCCCCGTTTTGTTGCCCTTCATGGCAAGCCATCCTGGCGTTACATTTCAGCAAGATACTGCCCGCCCGCACACGGGAAGAGTTTCTACTGCTTGTCTTCGTGCTTGCCATACGCTACCTTGGCCAGTAAGTTCGCCGCATCCCTCCCCTACTGAAACGTTTGGAAGAATTATGGACAGAGCCCTCCAACCATCTTGGGGTTCTGACGATTTAACGCGCCAATCGGGCAGAAAAAAATGGCTCTGAGCACTATGGGACTCTACTGCTGAGGTCATAAGTCCCCTAGAACTTAGAACTACTTAAACCTAACCAACCTAAGGACAACACACACATCCATGCCCGAGGCAGGATTCGAACCTGCGACCGTAGCGGTCACGCGGTTCCAGACTGTAGCGCCTATAACCGCACGGCCACTCTGGCCGGCCAATCGGGCAGAATTTGGCACAATATTGCTCAGAAGGACATACAACAACTTTATTAATCAATGCAAAGCGGAACGACTGTTACGCATGAGGACCAGAGATGGACCAATGCGTAATTGACTTGCTCAATTTGTGAAGCCCTGTCTCATGAATAAATCACCCAAGTTTTCTGAAACTGTAAACATATGTTTGTCTGTACATGTCCAGGGTGATTATAATTAAAGTTAAACTTTCAAAGCGCTGTATAAATAACACCACTGGTGAGAATGATGTCAAATTTCAACGGAATATTATCGGACAAGGGAAAAACGTACGGCAGAAAAAAATAGTGCAAAAATTGATCAATGGATGGCGCTGTATGTGTCAGAATACGTAACTGAAAACACCTGTCATGCGCACGACTCATTGAAGTCGGTATAAACACGCCAGGTACACGGCTTTTCCTCCTTTCGCCTCTGCAACGTTCCCCATGACTGTCTCAATGGAGGATAGCGCTCTGCTTGTAAAGCTGTATTACAGGAATGGTGACTGTACACACGTCGCTCTGCAGAAGTTCCGTACTCTGGAGGGTTTGAAAAAAGGCATTAGTTCGATTACTTCCGTGGGTCTGGAGAAAATGATTCGGAAATTCCAAAATACGGGTTCTTTTGATGTGCAACCTGGTAGAGGGAGGAGACCAACTGATTCGACGTCAGTGGAAGCAGTGGCCACAGCAGTGCAGGAGCAGACGAGTGGTGGTGTGCAATGCCCGAACATTGGACATACCCGTGAGCACAGTGTGTAAAATGCTATGAAACATCCTTCTACGCTATCCATTCAAAATTACCCATGCGCACGAGTTGCATCCTGATGACCTGCCAGCAATACAGACCTTTGCTTTAGAATTTCTTGCTCGTATGGAAGTGGACAAAGATTGGTCGTGGAAGACGTTGTGGACAGACGGAGCGCACTTCTATCTCGCAGGATATGTCAATACACGGAATTGTTGAATATGGGCAACGGAAAATCTACACGCAAATCAACGAGTACTACTTCATTCTGAAAAGAACACTGTATGGTGGGGATTTACAGCATCATTTATCATAGGGCCATATTTTTTTCGAAAAAACAGGTGCTTCTGGTCCTGCTACCTGTACCGTCACTAGTAAGCGCTATGACAGTCTTTTGCGCAACCACGTCATTCCAGCTCTCCAACTGTGTGGATGTCTGGATGGAATCATTTTTATGCAAGATGGCGCACCTCCGCACATTGCATATCCAGTGAAGCAGCTGCTGAAGCGTCATTTCGGAAATGCTAAAATTATCAGCCGGCATTTCACTACAGCCTGGCCGTCCCGATCACCTGATCTTAATCCGTGTGACTTCTGGCTGTGGGGCTATCTGAAAGATGCTGTGTTCAGTGTTCCGATTGCAAACTTAGCTGCATTGAAGGAACACATTGTGCAACACATTCTGGACGTGACCCCGAAAACACTTCGATCAGTTGTGGAACATGCTGTTTCTCGATTTTAACTTGTTGCAGAAAACGGTTGACAGCATATTGAACATGTTTTGCAACCGTCACACGGAAATTAATAATCCGATTTGATTTTGATTGATGGTTTTTGTGCGGTTTTTGGCCCCAGGATAATTAAAAACAGATCTGAGTGATGCTTTCTACGCGGGTTTTGGCCTCAGGACAATTAAAACCGATTTTTCCCATCCGATGTGATATAACCTTGCCGTGGTGGATTGGCTTACGTAACTAACGGTATCACACCTGTACGCCCATGCACACTGAGTGGTACCGTTTGTTTAACGTCAAACTGACACCTTAGGCGTTGTAGTATGATTCATTTGCCATTTGTAGTCGACCACTAGTAAATTATGATGCTTAGAGCGCCAGCTATTGCTACATTTTGTAATTATTTATTTTTCTTGTGGCATACTGGCCAGTGGTGTTATTTCTGCAGCGGCGGTCTTTGCAGCGCATCGTTCTTTCTTTTTTTTTTTTTTTTAGTATAACTCTCCACAAGACTTCCTCGATGGTGTAGAAAGAAAGAGTAGTTAAGGAGAAACATCTACACTTGAAAACACTTCTGCTATTTGCCAGCCATTTTATTTCCGTCGGTAGAGCTTTATAGCTGCGTATTTCACACCATTCTTGGCTAAAGTTAGATTCATTGAAGGGTAACGCAGACCATTTTATCTTCTAGTGTTGCACTTGTGGATATATCTGTTACTCCCAAACTCAGGTTGGTGGCTGATACTAAGCTTCATAAGCGAACAAATGTACTGTTAGAATGTGTTTAATATTCCCAGATGCCTGCAAGATATGAACCCTACACATAATTCCAGTCACTTTCTTTTCTCCAATGAATACTTTCTGTCTAAGAGAAGAGTTACCCCAAAATATTATACAGTAAGACGTCAATCGACGGAAATAGGCAAAACATGTTAAATTACTGACTTCTGTACCTGCAAAGTTGATGATTACGGCAAAAGCAGTCGAACCTAAATGTTTGGTTTACAACGTGTCGGTATCGGTATCGATTGCCAGCCTGGATAATTCTGGGGCGGTAAGACCTGGAATTGGATCCACTCATTCTCGTGAATACATAAGTAGCGGCACTGACACGCAAGTCACAGAAGAAGAGTCGCGTCTAAAACTTGCAGCAGACCGATCGTCACGCGACAATTATTTACTTAGTTTTCCGCCTTCGCTTCTGGCGTGCACTTTGTGGGAAGCAGAACACTTCGATGATAGCCCCACTTCCGCAACTTAACCCTCTTACACTCACCGTCACTGCGTAATTATCAACTGAAAGGAAGCAGTATGTTCATGATTTGTCTAGGCACGCGCTAGCATATCGCAGTTCCTTTTTTTTTTCTAGCGATATCATTACCGTTTGTTAAAAATATCTGAGATTTTTCGCACCAACTAAACAAACCCATAACGAATCGTGGAGCTTTTCCATGATCGAATTTTTCTCTTAATTTAGTCAATCGAGCTAAGAATTCGAGACTGACGAGCAAAGAACCAGATGCTTAAGAGTTCTCTAAGCAATTTCCTTCGTTGATAAACTACTGCTCACAGAAACACTTTCAGCGAAATTCAGTGTTATATCTGCCTTCTCCACAATTAGACACTGTAACATATTCTTCTAAAATTGTGATATGACGTAACATGCAAATTACCCATGATATTGCCTTACTCTAGGAGCAAAATATGTAGAAAATTCAAATTACCTTACAGTGAAATCAAACAGCAGAAGTTTATGAGTGCATGTGGTTGATACACAAATGAAACGGATTAATTACAGGATTAAAACATAGACTGTTTGCATTTATTACAGTTTGTTTCACGCAAATAGAAAAGTCAAGACTGATCTGACTGGGTGTGGACGCGACTCAGTTATGAAGAGTGGGAGTGATGAATCATCTCGCCATTCTTCTTTGTCAGTTGTCGGGCAGTGTGGGCGGCTGACATTGGGGCGATTTTTCTTTTTTGTAGTCATCATTCTTTCTGACTGGTCTGATGCGCCCCGCCACGAATTCCTGTCCTGTGCCAACATTTTCATCACAGAGTCGCACTTGCAACCTACGTCCCCTGTTATTTGCTTTGAAGTATTCCAGTCTCTGTTTTCCTCTGTAGTCACTCCCCAGTGTCTTAACAGATGTACCTCACTCCCTAATGTCTTAACAGATCTACCCTGTCCCTTCTTCGTGTCAGTGTTTTCTATATATTCTACATCTACGTATACACTCTGCTAGCCACCAAGCGGTGTGTGGCGGAGGGCACAATTCGCGCCAAAGTCGTATTTCGCCCCCTCTGTTCCACTCGCGGATCGCACGATGGAAAAATGACTGTCTGAACGCCTCAGTACGAGCTCTTGTTTCCCTTATCTTTGAATGGTGATCATTGCGCGATTTGAAAGTTGGTGGTAATAATATATGCTCTACATCCTCGGTGAAGATCGGATTTCGGAATTTAGTGAGCAGCCCCTTCTGTTTAGCGCGCCGTCTATCTACAAGTGTGCCCCACTTCAAATTATCTATGAGATTTGTAACGCCCTCGCGATGGCTAAATGTACCGGTCAATAATCTTGCCGCTCTTCTTTGGACCTTCTCAATCTCATGAATCAGACCCAACTGGTAAGAGTCCCATATAGACGGACAATACTCCAAGACTGGACGAACTAACGTATTGTAAGCTATTTCCTTTGTTGAAGGACTGCATCGCTTCAGGGCTCTACCAATAAACCGCAATCTAGAGTTCGCCTTACCCGTTAATCTCATCATTCCATTTGAGATCATTTCGAATAGTCACACCCAGATACTTGACGGAGGTTACCGCTTCCAAAGACTGGGCATTTATTTTGTACTCGTACATTAATGGGGATTTTCGTCTTGTTATACGCAGTAGGTTACACTTACTAATATTGAGAGATAACTGCCAGTCATTACACCACACATTTATTTTCCGCAAATCCTCATTGATTTGTTCACAACTTTCGTGTGATACTACTTTCCTGTAGACTACAGCATCATCGGCAAACAGTCTAATGCCGCTGTCAATACCATCAACCGGATCGTTTACGTAAATCGTAAAAAACAGCGGACCTATTATGCTGTCCCGGGGTACACCTGTTGAAGTCTCCCCATTCAGGGCGACATACTACTCTCTGTCTGTTAGAAAACTTTCTATCGAGCCGCATTTGTCATCGGATAGACCGTAAGCGCGAACTTTTTGTAGTGAGTGACAATTCGGAACTGAGTCGAACGCCTTTCGAAAGTCGAGAAATATGGCATCAACCTGGGAGCCGGTATCTAGAGCCTGTTGTGTATCATGCACAAAGAAGCCAGCTATGTCTCGCATGACCGCTGTTTCCTAAAACCGTGCTGGTTTCTGCAGATGAGCTTCTCAGAGTCTAGAAAGGTCATTATGTCTGAACACAAAATGTGTTCCATAATTCTACAACAAATCGATGTCAGTGAAATTGGAATTTTCTACCCTTTTTATAGATTGCTATGACCTGTGCCTTCTTCCAGTCCCGTGGAACTTTCCGCTGTTCCAATGATCTCTGATAGATGATGGAGAAGAATGGTGCTATATTTGTAGCATAGTCAACTTAAAATCTTACGGGGATACCGTCTGCGCCAGATGCCTTCCTGGCGTCTAAGGATCTTAACTGTTTTACAGCCCAGATACACTAAACACTATGTCAGCCATCGTTTCGTTTGTTGGATAATTGAAAGGGGGAATGGTGCTGCAGTCCTCTACAGTAAACGAGTTTTTGAAAGCTGGTTTAGAATTTCGGCCTTCTGTTTATTATCATCAGTTACATTACCCATACTGTCGGCAAGAGAAGGTATTGAATTATTTGTAGCGTTCATAGATTTTACGTACGATCAAAATTTTTTTGGTTTATTTTTAGAATCTGCAGAAAATATATTGCTTTCAAATTCGTTAAAAGAATCTCTTATTGTCCTCCTGACGGCTGCTTTCATTTCGCATAATTTCTATTTGTCAGCGGGGCAGTGACTACGTTTAAAGCGACTGTGAAAAATTCTCTGCTGTCGCAGCAACTTCCTAATATGTTTGTTGTACCAAGGTGGATCCTTTCCCTCCACTATACTTTTGCTAGGCACATACTTCTCTAATCTTCTCATTCCTTACCTTATCAGGTCACCTAATTTCCAACATTCTTCTGTAGCACCACATTTCAAATGCTTCGCTTCTCTTCTGATCTGGTTTTCCTACAGTCCATGTTTCACTACCACAAAATGCCATGCTCCAATTGTAAATTCTCAGAAAATTATTCCTCAAATTAAACCCTATATTTGATACTAGTAGACTTCTCTTGGCCAGGAATGATTTTTCGCCAGTGCTAGTCTGTTTTTTATGTCCTCCTTGCTCCGCCCGTCGTGGCTCATTTTGCTGCCTAGATACCAGAATACCTCAACTTCATTTGTTTCGTGGTTACCAATCCTGATGTTAGCTTCCTCGTTGTTCTCATTTTGCTACTTCTCATTACTTTCGTCTTTCTTCGATTTATTCTCAGTCCATATTTCGTACTCATTAGACCGTTCGTTCCATTCAACACTGTAATTCTTATTCACTGTTACTGAGGATAGCGATGTCATCAGCGAATGTTATCACTGATATTCTTTCATTTTCCGCTTTGGTCCCACTCCTGAACCTTTCTTTTATTTCCGTCATTGCTTCTTCGATGTATGGATTGAATAGTGGGGGCGAAAGACTGCATCCCTGTCTTACACCATTTTTAACCTGAGCACTTCGTTCCTCGTCTTCAACTCTTATTATTCCCTGTTAGTTCTTGTACAAATTGTCTGTTATCCATCTTTCCCTATAGATTACACCTATTTTTCTCAAAATTTCAAACGTCTTGCACCATTTTGTATTGTCGAACGTTTTTTCCAGGTCGACAGATCATATCAACATCTCTTGATTTTTCCTCAGTCTCCCTTCCATTAATTATCAACTACAACGTCAGACTTCCCTCTCTGGTGCCTTTGTCTTTTCTAAATCCAAATCGAACAGAATCTCAGTTTTCGTTTCCATTCTTCTGTATATTATTACTGCCAGCAACAAGATGCATGAGATGTCTAGCTGACTGTCCGCTAATTCTTGCACTTTTCGGCTCTCGCAGTCTTCGGCATTTTGTGGATGATGTTTTCCCTTAAAGGCCGGTGGTATATCGCCAGACAGTCTACAAGCCAGCGTGAACCGTCGTTTTGTTGCCACTTCCCTCAAGTTTTTACAAATTACGATGGAATGTTAACTGTCCCTTCTACCTTGCTTGATTTTAAGGCCTCCAAAGTTCTTTTAATTTCTGTCTGTAATACTGCGTTCCCTACCGACTACTGTTTCTTCTTCTATCACGTCATTTGACATGTCTTTTGTCTCATGGAGGCCTTCAGTGTACTCTTTCCACCTATGAGCTCTCTCCTCTGCATTTAACAGACAAATTCTCATTGCGCTCTTAATGTTATCGCCCTTGCATTTAATTTCACCGAAGATTGTTTTGACATTTCTGTACGCTGAATCAGTCCTGCCGACAGTAATTCCTTTTTTGATTTCTTCACATGTTTCATACAGTCATTTCGTCTGATCTTCCCTGTACTTCCTATTTATTTCATTCCTACGTTACTTGTATTTCTGTATTCCTGGATTTTGTCTGAACATTTCTGTATTTCGTCCATCAGCTGAAGTATTTCTTCTGTTACCCGTCGTTTTGTATTCTTTGCAGTTACTTTCCGTGTACCTAAGTTGTTCTTTCCAACTTCTGCAATTGCCCTTTTTAGGGACGTGCATTCATCTTCGACTGAACCGCCTACTGAGAAATTCATTATCGCAATATATGCAGTCTCGGTAAACTTCAAGCGTATCTCTTCATATGTTAATATTTCCCCATCCCACTTCTTTGCGCATTGATTCTTCCTTTCTAGTGTCTTAAACTTCAGTCTGCTTTTCATCATTATTAAATTGTGGTCTGAGTGTAAAGCTGTTCCTGCGTAAGCCTTACAATCAAATACCTGATTTCGGAATCTCTGCCTGACCATTATGTATTCTACCTGAAAACTTCGTGTAGCTGCCGCCCTCTTACAAGTATACCTCCTGCTCTTCTGATTCGTGCTCAGGTATCCGCTATTACTAGCTGAAATTTATTATCTTTTCCCTCTTTCAATCCTATTACCACGCCTCTCGTAACTCTTTCTTGTTCTTCTAAGCCATACACCAGCATTCCAGTTCAGACCATACGGTGCGCCTTCTGGTGGTTACGCGGTGGCAAACCGGCAGTCGGATCTGCGCCGAGACCCGGGATGGTTTCCACATTGACTGGCAACGGTGGGTTGCGTTGCAGAGACAGCGCTATCTCAAGATCTGAAGACCGATGTTGAGCAAGGGAACTGTAGTATGCAGTCGAGTGCTTAATTCCCAAGCTCTGGACCGTAAATTTTCTTCCACTGAACACGGAACAGGAAAAGAATCAGTCACATAGTGACGATGGACATTCAGATGGAAGTAAAGATTAGAACCAAAGTCATCAGACTATAACAAGGGTAGGCCACGATGTTGGGATCACAGATTTACTTCCAACTTTCTACACCTTTAGTAGGCCATTACAACAAGTTGATGTACAAGTAGAAATGTGCCCTACTCTGGTAATTCCGACAAAATCGCAAGAGAAGCTTTACGCATCTATTACGTAACTGATGAATGTGTGCGTCGGGGCTGCAGGTTAGAGTTCATGATGCTCAATTAGCCGGCGTTTGAGCTCCATAAAAAGATCGTGTGTGAAGTGACGGTCCGACTCCCGCTCAAACTTAATTTTGATCCTCACTTCTTTCATCACTGGTCATATTATTTAATTTTATGCCTGTTGACAGGTAATATAAAAATAGCCACGTGTATTTGTATGAAGTTTAAAAGAATTTCGTGTTATTTAATTATGAGGACAAACATGCTTACAACTACCAACAAGTAAATGAGGAAACGCATAGAGTCTTCCTGAAAATGTATGGCTGTCGTGATTTGCGAAGTCTCTTATACATACAGTCTGGAGAGGTACCCAGAATTACTCTGTACCTCGACGCTTCGAGCTGCAGACACAGAGGCAGCCCCGTTTGGCAGTTAACCTGCGTAGCGGTGAGACGTTACTAGTGTAGCAAGAACGAATAGCGTAGGTCCAAATTATTTGAATATCACAGAATTTACACTCGTACTACTAAGATGAAGGTTTGAGTGAGAGCGGAACCGTCGCCTCATACACGTTCGTCTTCCAACGCTCTGACGCTAACCACTCTTTTTTTTTTTTGTTTTGTTTTGGTCGTAGCAGACGTCACATGACATCGATTGAAGTTCGTTGTTGATTCCTTCACTGAGTTTTTTTTAATATAGAGACCAGCCAGCTCTCTAACCGAACACGATGAGCTACCGTGCCGTTATCCACTGGACCATCACGAACTCTAATGGCCGGCGCCTACGCACAGGTACGTGAATTACGTAATAGACGTGTAAAACTTCTCTTGCGATTTTCTCGGAATTGCCAGAGTAGTGCACCTTACTCCTTGCACACTATGTTGTTGTAATGGCATACAATAAGAGTGGACGATCAAGAACGAAGTGCTCGTATTAAGAAGGGTGTAAGACAAGGCTGTAGCCTTTCGCCCCTAGTCTTCAATCTGTACATCGAGGAAGCAGTGATGGAAAGAAAAGAAAGGTTCAGGAGTGGAATTAAAATACAAGGTGAAAGGACATCAATGATACGATTCGCTGACGACATTGCTATCCTGAGTGAAAGTGAAGAAGAATTAAATGATCTGCTGAACGGAATGAACAGTCTAATGAGTACACAGTATGGTTTGAGAGTAAATCGGAGAAAGACGAAGGTAATGAGAAGTAGTAGAAAGGAGAACAGCGAGAAACTAAACATCAGGATTGATGGTCACGAAGTCAATGAAGTTAAGGAATTCTGCTACCTAGGCAGTAAAATAACCAATGACGGACGGAGCAAGGAGGACATCAAAAGCAAACTCGCTATGGCAAAAAAGGCATTTCTGGCCAAGAGAAGTCTACTAATATCAAATACCGGCCTTAATGTGAGGAAGAAATTTCTGAGAATGTACGTCTGGAGTATAGCATTGTATGGTAGTGAAACATGGACTGTGGGAAAACCGGAACAGAAGAGAATCGAAGCATTTTAGATGTGGTGCTACAGACGAATGTTGAAAATTAGGTGGACTGATAAGGTAAGCAATGAGGAGGTTCTACGCAGAATCGGAGAGGAAAGGAATATGTGGAAAACACTGATAAGGAGAAGGGACAGGATGATAGGATGTTCCTATGTTCCTCGTCATGACTGGGTGTTGTGTGATGTCCTTAGGTTAGTTAGGTTTAAGTAGTTCTAAGTTCTAGGGGACTGATGACCATAGATGTTAAGTCCCATAGTGCTCAGAGCCATTTTTTTAGGATGATAGGACATCTGCTAAGACATGAGGGAATGACTTCCATGGTACTAGAGGGAGCTGTAGAGGGCAAAAACTGTAGAGGAAGACAGAGATTGGAATACGTTAAGCAAATAATTGAGGACGTAGGTTGCAAGAGCTACTCTGAGATGAAGAGGTTAGCACAGGAAAGGAATTCGTGGCGGGCCGCATCAAACCAGTCAGTAGACTGATGACAAAAAAAAAACCTACTAAAGATGTACAAAGTTGAAAGTGAATCCGTGATCCCAACGTCGTGGTGTCCCCTTGTGCTGAAAAACCTCTACGTCCTCTTGCTGTCGCGTTGTCTCACTAACTTTCCACTCCGCCTCTCGTGACTCTCCTTAGCTCACAGTTTCCCCAAACTTTTCGTCCTCTCGGCGTTGTCATTGGCGAGCCAGATTTGCAGTGCCACCCAATGGCTGATCGTCGTTTTGTGACCACGCCTACCAGATCAGGGTGGGTACTTCCTATCTTGTGCGACACGGTAACTGGCGTCTTTCTCAAGTGTTCTCTGTCGAGCCCGTTTCTGTCAATGCAGCACATTGTTCTGATTTTGTTCTTCCTCATTCCCTAGCCGTCGCGAGTGCAGCCACACGAAACTAATTAACAACGGTTGCTTCTGCGCGAAGCCTGAAGAGTCTTGTCGATGCCTCATCCAAGAATCCGCTCATGAACATGATTATAAGCATTCTTCTTAACGTTCAGCCAATTTTTTTAGCCTGAGCCATCCTTTTCAGCAATTCCAAAGTTTCACCCGCCTGCCTGTGCCCATTCTCGACGGTTTTGTGTCCACACTCCCTCTCAGTGCCTGCAAGATGTCGTGTCCTACCGGAGGATAGAGGGAAGACAGGGGGTTCAGTGTGAGACCTTAACTTTTCCCGGCGAATCGAGTGTTCAAATAACTTACGGATTTGCTGCCGGGTGACGTCGTCGAACACAGCCATTCCCAAGGCACAAATGCAAGGAAGAAAAAATGTGCAAGCCAATTTAATACCTCGGTTCACAGAGGGGAAACAAGGAAGACACCACACAAAGAACAAGTGTCAACACACCCAAAGATAACCAACATCAGAAATATCGATAGTTACTATTAGTCAACAGGTGAGGTAGCACTAATTCTGTCCCCCTGCTTTTTGATGAGAGACAGAGCCGGATTCCAAGCAGCATTTAAACAAAATCCATCATCTCTGTTAATAAGGTAGCTTGATAGTCTGATTTCAACAGCTTCCTTAATAACACTATCCCAATAGCTGGACGTGCAAGCCAGAATCTCCGTGTTGTTGCATTCCATAGGATGACCGGTGTCAAGGCAATGTTCTGCAATAGCGGATTTGCTCGGCTGTTGTAAGCGTGTGTGACGCTTATGTTGAATACACCGGTCTTCCACAGTCCTGATTGTCTGCCAATATATGACATGCCACAACTGCAAGCAATACGATAGACCCCAGCCTTACGCAAACCAGGATCATCTTTTACGGACGTCAACAGGGCCTTAATCTTAGAAGGTGGTCGAAAAACACATTTCACATCATATTTCCGCAAAATACGGCCCATGCTGTTGGAAATGCTTCCTGCGTAAGGCAAAAAGGCCGTAGACTTAGGTGCCACTTCGTTGCTATCGTCACTCACCCGTTGCACAGAAGGCTGATGGCGCAACGCACGTTTGATCTGTCTCTCACTATAACCATTCTGACGAAAGGTGACTTCTAGATGTGCTAGCTCAGCTGCCAAACTTTCAGGGTCTGAGATAACGTGGGCCCTGTGAACCAAGGTGCGAAGTACTCCTTCACGCTGAGCTGGATGGTGACAACTATCAGCTCGCAGATATAAGTCAGTGTGGGTGGGCTTCCTTTGGCTGTGTTGACACTTGCTCTGTGTGTGGTGTCTTCCTTGTTTCTCCTCTGTGAACCGAGGTATTAAATTGGCTTGCACATTTTTTCTTCCTTGCATTTGTGCCTTGAGAATGTCAGGGTGTGCTCCTGTCGACGTCACCCGGCAGCAAACCTGTAAGTTATTTGAACAGGGGGTTACAGGTCACTTTGCAGTTTGCGAGCGTTCAGGAGCAAACGCAGGAAAACCAGCTTTCAGTGAGGGCAGGTTGATTGTTTGCAGTAGCACCAGTCACCGTCACAAGGCATCAACGAGAGAGTTTCAAGACTCTAAGGGATGCACGCAGTAGCAGACTCGAGGACAATCGTGGGTCTGCTTGATATTGTAACAGAAGCAGCGAACACAAGCGGCATTTTAAGTACAACTTCGAGAACAGCACTCCAAGTGAAAAAAAAAAAAAAAACAGACTCCTCGGAGCTTACCGAGGCTTACAAGAGCGACATGGAGTCGGCGTACCAATGATCTGACTGAGAATTCTCTCTGCATAGAAAACTTTGGTTTTTATAGGATCGTGGCGGCGCACCATTTCTCCCTTCCTACAGTCGATCCATCAATCCACCGACACTTTGAAGGCTTCAGTCAGTCTGAAGAGTGGCTCTGCACCTCCAGGGCGCCTCTGGCCAACCACATTCGAAGTCCTTCCCCGCTCCTATTCGGTAGGTAGGGATGTTTCTGGATTTTACATTAACGAAAACATCGTTCAGCTGAAAACTCGTCGTCACTGTCACTCGCATTATGGTCAGCAACAACAGTGCCTTACGCCACGTGGTCCGCCCCTCAGTCCTTTTGTGAGTGGGGACTGCTGCAGTAGCACTCTAACCTGTGTAGACCTACCCACGCTGCAGTTCTCAGGAGCAACTATCAAGCTTGCTGCCTCTGCTAACACGTGTGCCTTTTAGCGGCCATCTTCTAATGTTGTGCCTTACAACGGCGTCTAGGCGGGGGATGGACTTCTCCGAAGTGAAACTTCTCCCCTGTGGCAGCTGCCCTGAGCGTCTGCAATTCGCAGAGATCTAGCATTATTGTTGACCTCAGGCAATCTAAATGCTACCACTTTTGCCCGCTCGCTGCAGTGTGTATCTGATTTCCTGACTGCCTGGACTATTAAGCTTAACGATGTACAAGTCATTACATCGTTATTATGTGACAACGGATACAAGACTTATTGGCACGTTTCTCAGTTTTTAAGTGAGGTGGAATTCTTCAGCAGCAAACCAGAAACTTCACACGGTATCTCTGTGTTCCGGGCATTCTTGTTTCTGTGCGTCATCCCAATATGTACAGGGACTCGCGACCTGCATTTTTCTCATTGTCCACCAGGCTGTCTATTCTCAAGCGAGCCCAGGGCATTCAATAGACTCCGCCTGCGGTGGGTTATTTATTATTTATTTCTCAAGTAAAGACGTGCTGCCTGTTGTTATTTAGCAGGTCGTACATTGCGTGATGTTACATGTTACACCACAAAAATTAAGATTTATTAATAGTACATATTTTTTGAGAATGTTTTATATATATATATATATATTTGACCGGGCCAAATATCTCACGAAATAAACGACAAACGAAAAAACCACAAAGAACGAAACTTTTCTAGCTTGAAGGGGGAAACCAGATGGCGCTATCGTTGACCAGCTAGGTTGCCCTGCCATAGGTCAAACAGATATCAACTGGGTTTTTTAAATACGAATCCCCCATTTGACGTTTCACATGTGACCGAACACTTCCTGTTTCCTTAAATAACGTAACTATCCGGCGAATGGTCCGGACACTTGGATGATGTCGTTCAGGATACCGAGCAGCATACGTAGCACACGCCCGTTGCTCATTTTGAACACAATAGCCATACATCAACACGATATCGACCTTTTCCGCAAATGGTAGACGGTCCATTTTAACACGGGTAATGTATCACGAAGCAAATACCGTCCGCACTGGCGGAATGTTACGTGATACCACGTACTTACACGTTTGTGACTATTACAGCGCCATCTATCACAAAGCGAAAAAAGTGCTCCAACTAAAACATTCATATTTCTTTACGTACTACAGGAATATGTAATAAAAATGGGGGTTCCTATTTTAAAAAACGCAGTTGATATCCGTTTGACCTATGGCACCGCCAGCTGGCGGGCCAACTATAGCGCCATCTGGTTTCCTCCTTCAAGCTAGACGAGTTTAGTTCTTTGTAGTTTTTTAGTTTGATGCTTATTTCGTGAGATATTTGGCCCGGTCACTATCAATGGACCACCCTGTAATATATATATATATAGCCGAGCCTCAGGTACAGGGCGGGTCGCAGGTGGCGGATAGCGAACGATCCATCAGATATGGTGGACAGCTGCAAATAAGGGGAAACCCAAATAAGCAGTCCCGGACCGAGGCGGCAGCATCACGAGGGTGTGGGAGGGTGACTTTTGGCAAGGGTCACACTCATTCAAAAACCACAGAACCCGAAGACGTTGCTGTGTCATGGCGAGTAAGTGCCGCCATTACAATAAGCACTGTCAACACCCAAATCCAGGACGCGTCTGAAGTGGGAACCATCGGCATCCTGGTCAGCGTCTGTTCACACAATGTGCGGCTGGTCATAATGCGCCAGGAACTAACAATCCCTGGTTCTAAACACCCAGTGGAAACACTGGACCAACTTGATTACAAGCAAGTATGACTCGTGCAAGTATTAACAACATTACCCCAGGTGGTAACCAATCCACCCATCAACAGATGGCAACCAGGAATTCGGATTCTGGGGAACCTGGACTTACACGATTACATCAGAGAAAGTCGGAGCTCTCTGGCAAACTTCCACTTAAAACACCTACATACATTGGAACCTTTAACATAAATACATTAATCCAACCAGGAAAACTTCTAAACATTACAACAGAACTTGAAAAGCAAAAGATAGTAATACTAGCTTTACAGGAGACACGTTTTACAGATGAAGAAACATCAGATTATGGCAACTATCGCATCTTTAAGAGCAAGACGGATAAACGAATCGGAAGAGGAGCCCCCCATCTCGGGATGGCGTTTATCATACACAAGAGCGTGCTCAGCTCCATCAAGGAAGTTACTCCCGTAAATAATAGGATAATGACGATGCGCTTACAATGTGCCAACAAAACATACACAATGGTTAATGTTCATGCTCCCACAAACGGAGACAACAAGAAAAACCCCATAGAAACAGAAAAGTTCTGGGAAAATTTGGGGAATATAATGGCCAAGATTCCAAAAGATGATACAAAAGTTCTACTCGGCGATTTTAATGCCCAAATTGGTAGAGAGAAAATCCACCAAAAAACCGTAGGCAAATATCCTGCACATAAATTTACCAATAAAAATGGTACAAGGCTCGTCGAACTATGTAAGCAGAATAACCTGAAGATAATGTCAACATCTCTAAGAAAATGTCCAAGAAAACAAAAGACATGGAGATCTCCTATACAACAAATTGGCGAGTTTCAAATAGATCATGTGGCGATTTCATACGCAGTACAAAAAGAAATTTACGACGTCGAAGTACGCAGAGGAGCAAACATTGATTCAGACAATTACCTAACTAGAATTAAAATCAAGTTTACAGCACGAAGAAGTCATGAGAAGAAAACAGAAATACAGAAATATGACACCAAGAAGATTAAAGAATCCAAAGTAAAAGAAGAATGGGAGAAGGAAAAGGCAAACACATGGGAAGAATTTCATTCTAAAATCACGCGAATAGCTAAGGAAACTATTCCCTTGAAAAAGATATTCAAACACCCTTGGTGGGATTCAGACGGTGAAAATGCATTGGAAAGGAGAAAAAAGGCATTTCAAGAATATAACAGTAAAAAATCACAAGAAAGTCTACATTTATTTAACGAGGTTAGAAAACAGGTTTCAAAATCTATTAGGCAAGCAAAAAGGAAGTACACAAAGGCACAACTGGATGCCATAGAAGAAAATTTCCAAAACTATAATACAAGAGACTTCTATAGAACTTTCGCAGATAAAATACGAGGATATATCCCTCAAAATTTATGTTTCAGAAAACCAGATGGTAAATTAGCCCTAACAAACCAGGAAAACTGTCAAGTATTGGCTCAATATTTTTCTAACCTACTAAATTGCCCAGAACCTAGTTTAAGGTTTCTCAAAGAAATCAGTGCCAACGCTCAACCGGATTCATTACCACCAACACAGGGAGAAATCAAATGTCACATTAAAAACTTAAAAAATAATAGAACATCTGGCGAAGATGGCATTGTTGCAGAGCTATTAAAAAACCTAGGAGCAAAGACGTTGCAAGAGCTCATAAAAATAATAACAAAAATATGGGAAACAGAAAAATTACCAGAGGATTGGAAATGTGCCCTTATTCACCCGTTACATAAAAAAGGAGACAGAACAAATGTCAATAACTACAGGGGAATCTCACTTTTACAAGTCACCTACAAAATTCTCTCAACATGCCTGCTGAAAAGAACACAAGAGCAGCTGGAACGACAAATTGGTGATTATCAAGCAGGCTTCCGCCCCGGTCGCTCATGCACAGAACAAATATTTAATTTAAAGACAATATTAGAACACAAAGCAATTAGAAATGCCCCCATAATTTGTACATTTGTATATTTTAAGAAAGCCTATGACTCAATTGACCGGCAATCTTTGTTTAACATTTTAGAGGAACTTGGACTTGACTCCAAAACACTAAGGCTTATCAAAGAATCACTGACAGACACTGTATCTAAAGTTAAATTCAGGGGAGAAATCTCTGAACCTTTTCTCATAAAAACTGGAGTACGTCAAGGTGACGGGCTATCTCCACTTCTGTTTAATATAGTCCTGGATAAAGTCATTAAGGAATGGGAAAAAGAATTAAAAAATCAATCCTACTGGAAACCAATCCATCTTGGTAGAACCAAAGACAACGTGGAGATATCTTGTTTAGCATTCGCGGACGACTTGGCCATACTTGCAGATGATGAAGAAATCGCCACCAAACAAATAGAGATCCTTAAGGAATGCGCGGATAAAGTAGGTTTACAAATTTCGTTTCAAAAGACAGAATTTTTCTGTACGAAATTCCATATACACAGTTTGAACACAAAATATGGAAAAATAAATAGAGTAAAACATTTTAAATACCTAGGTGAAATTTTGGAGCCAACCGGAGGAGAGAAAGTTGCACAGAATATCAGACAACAGAAAATGAAGAGAGCATATGGTATGACACATGAAATATACAATAAAAAATGCATCTCCTCGAACACAAAAATCAGACACTACTGCGCAGTAATTAAGCCAGCAGCACTATATGCTAGTGAAACGCTCACACTCCACACAAAATGTGATTTAGAAAAAATACTAAAAGAAGAACGCAAAATTATGAGAAAGATTTTAGGTCCAAAATTAACAGAAGAAGGATACCGGATACAATCAAGAAGAACCACAGAAACTATATCAAACCTGGCAGCAGACATAAGAAGGCGAAGATTAAAATTTTATGGACATGTCACTAGACTTCCCCCCACACGACTCACCAACAGAATTCTCACTTACATAGAAAAAGTCAAATCAACAACACCATGGATTAGCCAAGTAAAATTAGATTTACAAAAAGCAAATATTGAACTTAAAGATGTCAAAGATAGAAAAACTTTTAGAAATAAGGTGGAAAAGTGGATTGTATTGTCGGAGAAGGAAGCACTAAAGAGACCAGGAACAAAATGGACAGAAGAAAGAAAAAGAAAACATGGAGAACGAATGAAAGAAGTATGGAAGAAACGACGTCAGAAAGCTTTGCGTGATCCTTCTGGGTCCATTCGCGATAAGTAAGTAAGTATATATATATATATATATATATATATATATATATATATATATATATATATATATATGAAGTTTAAACAAAATTATATGTATATTTATAACCGTGACAAGACGCTCTAGACCGCACGGCTACCCCGCGCGGCTCCGCACATGCTCTTCGCGTCACAAAATCGGTGGCCCACAGTTCCCGATGACGCTGGGTTTTGTGCGAATACCACTGGAAAGTATGCCTTAGTGCTCTACAAACAACCGTGTGTGGAATGTCGGTGCGAAGTGCGACTTCAGGAGCACTAACATCTCCATGCGGAGATGCACCCGCTTTTTCTCCATTTCTTCTTGATCTGTCTGTGCAGCAGTAGAACTTCTGTCTGGTCGCCCACTACGAGGCCAATTTTCTAAACAACCCTTGGCTTCGAATTTCGTGGTCATTTTCTTTATTTGATACACGTGCCTCAAATGACAAGGTGTTTTATTGAAACCGAAGACGAGTGCTTAGGGGCTTTATCCGTTCAGATACCCTTCTTACGGCGATCAGATGTTAAAGCTGCAGTATCGAATTCTCCATTCTGATATTAAAGCTTCACTAAGAGTGCCTGTGTGGCAAAGTCAAGACGCCACGATTGCTGGCGCATCTGACTCCCTCTCTCACTACACGAATCTCATCTGGAGTCATTTGACGTGTTACTGGGTCAGCACCATCTGTTGGCCGGTTTTGCTCTCGTTTTCGGTTTCTATAAAACCCCTCGTCATTTGAGGCATTTGTGTCAATTTTTACCTCTAAGTCTGCATTATCCCGTGACAGTGTATTTTCAAATGTTGGGTCACCCTGTAAATGTAAAAACGTAAACACAGGCAAGATCAATCACAGTAGCATCAGCGGCACACGTCGAGGGCTTCAGAGAATAGCGACAATCCCGGCCAAGTGTGGGGCCGCGATGTTTATAGCTCTACGTGACATGACTGCGGCAGTCCGCCCCACACACTCCCACTCCCCTTCATGTAAGAACGGTCTGTGGCTGTGGTATGGAGGCCAAGTGTGTCTCATCTTACATCGATACTCGAGCTGGGTGGGGAATCCGAATGACTGGAGAACTGCATACTTTTTTCTATGGCAGTGGAAAGATCCTTCAGAAATGACTTCAGTGAAATTACACGTATGGAGCTTGATTGATCAAATGGCAACAAGATAAACAGCGCCGCTACCACCGTCCCACCATCAGGAGAAGAGGTCCACAAAGGAATGCTCTACTGTAATCTAAGCAAACACCTAACTCAGGCATGGTTCGGTCGCCTACCTGTGCACTTGACGTCCATGAATCTGTGTTCTGCTGTTTTACCGATCAGACAAGTTATTCATAAAGATATTCAGATTTTCAAATTGTACACTACAATCAAAGACTTGTACGTGGTTTTTGTTCATCACGAATGTCATCAAACTATGGGAGCAGCTGTGTAGTTGCATGCTGAAAGGTATCCTCATCGAACCAAGTCCTCAACAGTAAAATGTCGACGTAACAAAATTCCCGAGTTTACTGCTCTTCAAAAAAACTCTCGCGTTCAAATTATACTTGGTACCGAGAGATGGCTGAAACCCGAAGTACAAACCACTGAGATATTTAGCGAGTCATCGAACGTATAGTGCTAAGACACATCAGACGCCATAGG
The DNA here is from genome assembly GCF_021461395.2 of Schistocerca americana. Lineage (NCBI taxonomy): Eukaryota > Metazoa > Arthropoda > Insecta > Orthoptera > Acrididae > Schistocerca > Schistocerca americana. The sequence continues at coordinate 85,263,875 of NC_060125.1, read as the reverse complement.
ACGGGGAGTGTTCACTGCAGCTGCGAGATCCTGCCACTCTTCTAATACAGGGTGTCTAGGAAGCTGTTTTCTCGGATAGCAGTTTATTACGGTAAATTAACTTGACAATACTTAACTCTGACTTAACAATACTTAACTGGGTCGCAACCATATTGCGACATGAAAATAATCAGTTTCCTTCGATATAGACAATTTCCAAGCAAGCAAATCACGCAAGTTCGTGAGTCACTGCAATAGAGTTTATAACACAGCTCGTCTTCTAGTGCGGCTCTTCTAGTGCGGCCGAGGCTGGCTGGAAAGGCGCTTATATTCTCTTCGTATAGGTGCTGCTCCTGTCGTCGTGTCGTCCTAGTCAGCGTACCATTGGCTGACGTCCCAAACCTTCTCGGTGGTTACGTTCCAGGCTGACGTATCGGCGCTTGATGTTACGCCGGAACAGTCTCTACGAGTCGGAATTGAGTGTGATAGTGAAGTTATCACATCACGTGCAACAGGTCTATGTGAAAACAACTTAACTCTTGAATTTCTTACCAGCCACCCGATTCCGCTGTGACAATCCTAGATTCATTCAAAGAAAGTCTATGGCCAATAGCGCGTAAATACTCAGGTCATGCAGTAATAGTTGGAGGCGATTCAACCTGCCGAGCATACACTGGGATGTCTATGGATTCACTGCGGGAGTTACAGACAGACAGTCATCCGAACACTTTTGAAAACATTTTCCGAAAACTGTCTTGAGCAGCGTATTGGAAAGAGACCTCGTAGCTCAAACTGGCCACACCTTAATTGGCATGACGTCTGTATAGAGACGGGGATTAGTGATCATGATCTCAACAAAGCGACTACGATTATGAAAGTTAGTAGATCAGTCAAGACGGCTGGGAGAGTGTTTGAGGTAGAAAGAGCAGATAAGCAGCTCTGAGCTTCTCTCATAAACAATGAATTAACATCACTTAGTTCTGAGACGCCCGCTAAACTCGCTGGGCAGAACAGGTAATAGGATTGTGGAAAGGGCCAAGGGTTGAGGCCAGTTTCTGCTTCTAATTGTCATTTATTTTATTGCAATAACCTTTACAACCAAAGCGGCACATAGCCGACTCTTTACCAAACGCAACTCTTTCACGGCTGAAGGCCTCCAACAAGAAATTTCGACAAGATACAAATCCAATTAAGATAGCAATAAAATAATTCAAAGAAACAACATACGCAAACTGCAATATAAATGACTGAGGGTCACAATTAAATTTCAAAACTTCGGAATATACAGTATTACCATAGAAGTTTAAAGGCAGAAGGCCAGCATGTTTAAGAACAAGAAATCTTAAAAAATCAACAAGATAAAAATCCAATTAAGATAGCAATAAAATAATTTAAAGAAGCAACATATGTAAGGTGCAATACCAATGGCTGAGGGCCACAAGTAAACTTCAAAATTTTAAAATATATTACCATAATCTTTAAAGGCAGAAGGCCACAATGTTTAAGCTTTAAAGTTAAATTTAAAAATTAATTTTGCAAAATTTTAAGAAAACAAAACAAATAACCATAAACCTAAAATTAAAATAGCTGACAACAGATAATTAAACACCGGTGGCACTGAGAAGGTCTCCAGGGAGGTCGGTCTGCCCTCGTTCACTCAGGTGAGACAGGTGGTGAGCCCAACTATACTTGATCCGTCGGAACCCAAACGAGGGACAGCGACGGACCGACCGACACAACGACTTGATTCCCGTCAATCAGTACATGAGAACTCAAACCGGTAATGTTACAAACGTGATAATCCGCAATGGAGTGTGTATTAGCTGTCAAAATTACGCACCATGTTGGACAGTGACAACAGGTGAGGAAACGACGCTGCCTGAAATTACGTTAGTGGCCCCGGCGGGTAACCGGATCACAAATGGCCACTAGGCAGAAAATTCCGCTGTTACCCTTGAATTTGACACGTTTATAGTTAACTTCATTCAAAAGAACACTGCCTGAATTTACGTCAGTACCCAGGACAGGTAGCCAGAACACTAACAGCCACAAGACAGAAAATTCCACTGATGCACTAAAATCTTAGTCGACGAAAATAGTTAATTGCAACGCATGGCGGCTAAATCTCAGCAGTAGAACCACTCGGTGTTGCTCACCGGAAAACCTCCCCAACAGCAAACCACCGAAGCGAACCACTACAACATGAATAGACGTAGCTTGGATAGTTGAAACCACTACTCAACTTTGACGTCCTGGGTCAGTGAACCACGAAGCTCGTAGCGATCGGTCAGCTCCACACACGCTCCGACACTGCGCAGGGGCTGCCAGCGGCCCCAGCCGACTGCACCGCGCGGAGTTAACTTCCCTCGTCCGCAACAACCGACCGACTCACTCCAAACCCCCTCACCGGAAACTATATGCACCAAACCAAAGATGGTACACGGCGCAAATATCGATACACACTACTGCTGCCACACGTAGAAGGAAGAAGAACCACGACGTAACCTCAACAAGGGCGGGAAACCAAACACAGATAGCAAAGTGCACAAAAATAGTTGGGAGAGAGCATGGCTCAAGTTCCAGTAAGACAGACGTAGAGGAGTTATGGGTCAAGTTTAAACATATTGTAGACCGTGCTCTGGACAAATATGTGCCTAGTATGTGGATTAAAGACGGAAAAGACCCACCGCAGTTCATCAAGGAGATTTGGAAACATATATCGTCCTCCGCCTCTTTTTGAAATTTAAAGAATAATAAACAAACAGAACTATTAAAATTTGGGGGAAATAAGAGGCAGCATGTAAGGATTGTAGTAGGGAAGGCGAATGGTCGACTTCGGTTTATTGGCAGAATTTTAAGAAAGTGAGGTTCATCTTTAAAGGAAACTGTACGTAGGACACAAGAGCGACTCATTGTTGACTACTGTGCGAGTGTTTGGGTTCCGCACCAGATCGGATTAAAGGAAGGTATCGAAACGGTTCAAAGGCGGGCAAATAGATTCGTTACCGGCAGGTTCAAACAACACACAAGCAGTATGGTGACGGGAACTCATTGCGACTTTCATTTCGCGCAGCACTATTGAAAAAATTTAGAGAACCGGCATTTGAGACTGACTGCAGAACGTTTCTATTGCCGGAAATGTACATTTTGCATAAGGACAGCGAAGATAAGAGAGATTGGGGCTCTTACAGAGCACTACTGTTCATTAAAATTGCTACACCAATAAGAAATGCAGATGATAAACGGGTATTCATTGGACAAATATATTATACTTGAACTGACATGTGATTACATTTTCACGCAATTTGGGTGCATAGATTCTGAGAAATCAGTACCCAGAACAACCACCTCTGGCCGTAATAACGGCCTTGATATGCCTGGACATTGAGTCAAACAGAGCTTGGATGGCGTGTACAGCTACAGCTGCCCATGCAGCTTCAAAACGATACCACAGTTCATCAAGGGTACTGACTGGCGTATTGTGACGAGCCAGTTGCTCGGCCACCATCGACCAGACGTTTTCAGTTGGTGAGAGAGCTAGTGAATTTGCTGGCCAGGGCAGCAGTCGCACATTTTGTGTATCCAGAAAGGCCCGTACAGGACCTGCAACATGCGGTCGTCCATTATCCTGCTGAAATGTAGGGTTTCGCAGGGATCGAATGAAGGGTAGAGCCACGGGTCGTTACACATCTGAAATGTAACGTCCACTGTTCAAAGTGCCGTCAATGCGAACAAGAGGTGACCGAGACCAATGGCACCCCATACAATCACGCCGGGTGATACGCCAGTATGGCATTGACGAATACACGCTTCCAATATGCGTTCACCGCGATGTCGCCAAACTCGGATGCGACCATCATGATGCTGTAAACAGAACCTGGATTCATCCGAAAAAATGATGTTTTGTCATTCGTGCGCCCAGGTTCGTCGTTGAGTACACCATCGCAGGCGCTCCTGTCTGTGATACAGCGTCAAGGGTAACCGCAGCCGTGGTCTCCGAGCTGATAGTCCATGCTGCTGCAAATGTCGTCGAACTGTTCGTGCAGATGGTTGTTGTCTTGCAAACGTCCCCATCTGTTGACTCAGGGATCGAGACGTGGCTGCACGATCCGTTACAGCCTTGCGGATAAGATGCCTGTCATCTCGACTGCTACTGATACGAGGCCGTTGGGACTCAGCACGGCGTTCCGTATTACCCTCCCGAACCCATCGATTCCATATTCTGCTAACAGTCATTGGATCTCGACCAACGCGAGCAGCAATGTCGCAATACGATACACCGCAATCGCGATAGGCTACAATCCGACCTTTATCAAAGTCGGAAACCTGATGGTACGCATTTCTCCTCCTTACACGAGGCATCACAACAACGTTTCACTAGGCAACGCCGGTCAGCTGCTGTTTGTGTATGAGAAATCGGTTGGAAACTTCCCTCATGTCACCACGTTGTAGGTGTCGCCACCGGCGCCAACCTTGTATGAATGCTCTGAAAAGCTAATCATTTGCATATCATAGCATCTTCTTCCTGTCGGTTAAATTTCGCGTCTGTAGCACGTCATCTTCGTGGTGTAGCAATTTTAATGGCCAGTAGTGTAGACAGATGTGTTCCTCTCGCTCTATTTGTGAGTGGAACAGGAATGAAAATGAGTAGTATTGGTACACGGCAGCCTCCTCCAGGCACCACACAGTGGCCCGCGAAGTATGTGTGTAGATGTGGATGGTTCTTAATGAATTAGTGAAGGAAACATGGACAAAGGTAGAAATGTCAAATGATTGGAACATGGGGATAATCTGCCCATTACATAAGAAAGGCGACAAAGAGCTCTCTTCGTTATAACGCATATGGTGTTAAGTAAGATTTTAGGCTCTCGGCTAGAAGGTTCAAATGGTTCAAATGGCTCTGAGCACTATGCGACTTAACTTCTGAGGTCATCAGTCGCCTAGAACTTAGAACTAATTAAACCTAACTAACCTAAGGACATCACACACATCCATGCCCGAGGCAGGATTCGAACCTGCGACCGGAGAGGTCGCTCGGTTCCAGACTGTAGCGCCTAGAACCGCACGGCCACTCCGGCCGGCTCGGCTAGAAGGCAGGGTGGAAACGACACTGGGAGATTACCAGAGAAATAGAGCCACAATGGAACTGATATTTCTAATGAAACAAGCGCGAGAGAACTTGTACGAATACGACAGCAACAGCATCAGATGTGCGTTGATTTTAAAGAAGACTACGACAGCCTAGACAAGAATAAAATTCTCCGAAGAATGAAGGATATTGAATTCCGCTAAAATTACTGTAGCTGGCCAAAATGACAATGAAAGCAACAGTTCGTAACGTCAGATCGGAGCAACAGTTGTGAGGAGAGTTCCGTGTGGGGAGGGGGTAGCGGTAGGGAGGTGTGACACCTGGGCTGCTCTCTATCTTAGCACTAGAGAAGGTAATTCGGAAAATGGCAGTAAACACAGGAGGGACAATATTTAACCGGTAGGTCCAGGTTGCAGCGTACGTTGATGATGTAGCATTAATTGCTAGGAATATCACAGCTTTGAGAGATAATTATGCTGCACTGGAAGGAGCAGCACGGAAGGTAGGACTGGAAGTGAATACAGGTAAAAGAAAGTATATGATGATGGAAGATCCTGGTGGGGAAGAAGGAGAAACCTGAAAAAAATACGTGGGATAGGATACCGAAGAGATGAAAAGTTCAAAACATCTAGGTTGTGTAATAACAGAAGACAATAAAACAACAGCAGAAATTCAAGAAAGAATAACAAGCGGAAACCGTTGCTATTATTCTTTGCAGGATGCACTCAAGTCCAGAAAAGTTAGTAGCAATACAAAAACCCAAATATATTTGACTATACTAAGACCTGTAGTAATTTATGGCTCAGAAGACTGGGTAGCGATTACAAAGGAGGAGATGTGGATGGCGGGTATCGCTGAAACAAGTGGTTTTCGGGTACATCGGTCTCTTCTGACTCCAGTTTAACCTGACTGTTAAAACCACTCGAAATAAATAGTTTCTGAAATAACCGATTTTCGGTTTTTTGTTCTTGTTATTTCTTGTAATAAACATAAATCGAACGAAGACTGAAAAATTTTGACTCTCTCAGTTTCAAGGTAAACAGAATCAGAATATTACATTAAATAGGCAAATAAAAGAAGACTCTGTCCACCTACCATTCGCTGCTTTTCTCGAAAAGTGGTCAGTGGTCGAATGCTATAAAAAAATCACCGTTATTGTCCTATTGATGCAAATTTTTTTAAACCCTGCTCAAGAATTATCTTCCACTTGGTGATCTTATCACTATTTGGGCGTTACGAATTGTCAGTGCTAAAGGGTGAAGAATGAGGTTAAAGAACACTGTTTTTCGTGTTGATTTGTCCGTTTTCAAGGGCTACAAACAGTGTATTGTACACACACCAGCAGCAGATGAACTACTTGGTATTTTTATTGTAGACTATGTGTTGTGGCGTAACAAGCTTGCTACGCCACACTGGGAAGGGAGCCGAAAGAAAGGCACGCGTACACACACGCCGACTGGCGTCAAGTCTGGAACAGGATAACTATTGAATGGTAGCAAGAAAAGTACGTAGCTGCTTTATACTTAACTTTTATTCTTTGATGAATACAGCGTTCTTCTTGAGACATTTATACGATAACTCTCAAACTAGGTAAGGCTAATGGCGCCTTGCTAGGTCGTAGCCATGGACTTAGCAGAAGGCTATTCTAACTGTCTCTCGGCTAATGAGAGGAAGGCTTCGTCCGTATTGTCGCTAGCAATGTCGTCTGTACAACTGGGGCGAGTGCTCTATCGTATATCGAGACCTGCCTTGTGGTGGCGCTAGGTCTGCGATCACACAGTGGCGACACGCGGGTCCGACATGTACTAAATGGACCGCGGCCGATTTAAGCTACCACCTAGCAAGTGTGGTGTCTGGCGGTGACACCACACTATGAATGAACTGTTTTTATGTTTTTAATTCACTACTGTTTCCATTATTTCCTTCCCTTTTACTACATCATAGAAATGGATTACAAATCTTTAATCTTTCAAAGGAAATGGAACATTGTACTTTAAGCTTCGTCACTTGGTAAAAATATTTTCACCCTATGATTGGTGTCATTCTGAAATACAACGGATGTCCCACGACGACAGCGGGAAACTGTCGTATAGACTGGGACACCGCACGTAAACGCATACCTTAAGCCACAACACACGACAACAAGGGCATTAGTGTCTCAAAAATACTGTTCCAATACATGCGCCATGTAGTTTTTGCTCGTTTCTGTTGCCATTGTTATTAAAATAGCACTGATAGTTTTTCCCATTTCCTATAATAAGGTAATATTTCAAGCAATGATAATTTTAGAAATAAAAATTAATCCTTTTTTTAAAAAAGGTTTATTTCAAAAGGAAAAATTAGCATTGCAGACATTTGGTTTTTTTATTCCTGTTACAACAGAGAGCAAAGAAGTACCGAAAAATACCGGTTATTCAGAACTAAAATACCGGCATCGGTTTTCCCATTCCTACATTGAAATGGGAAAGAAAGATTTTGAGGAAGATATTTGGGCCAGTAAGAAATGATTCAAATGTCTCTGATCACTATGGGACTTAATATCTGAAGTCTTCAGTCCCCTAGAACTTAGAACTAATTAAACCTAACTAACATCACACACATCCATGCCCGAGGCAGGATTCGAACCTGCGACCGTAGCGGTCGCACGGTTCCAGATTGAAGCGCCTAGAACCGCTCGGCCACTCCGGCCGGCGGGCCGTAAGGCAGGACAGAAGCTGGAGAATAAGGATAAACGTAGATCTACAGGCACTTTTTGGACAGATGAATAGTGTAGTGAAAATAGAGCGAGTAAGAATAATGTGGGCTGGTCATGTACAGTGAATCCCCGAAACTCGAATTGAAAAGAAAGTGTTTACAGGAAAGCCGGAAGGAAGAAGGAGAAGAGCAAGTACAAGGAAAAATGGCTTGAAGATATGGGTTAGGACCTCAAAGCAGTGGGAGTCAGGAATTGGAGAAGCAAAGCGATGGGCAGAGAGGAATGGGGGCAGGTGACGGAGGAGGCGAAGGACTGTAGCGCGGACCAGCAAGTAAGTGACTACTAAGTGTAATCTGACTGTAGAGGAAGAAACAAAGTCGTTGGAGGATGGGAGAGTGACGTAGGCGGTTACGTCCCCCTTACGTACACTCCGCGCAGTGTGGGAGTAGTTTCTGTCATCACCTGGGACGGGAGCACTCTTCTTCTTCATCATCTTCTTTCTTCCTATGCGCACTGGACGCCGGCCAGCGACGTCGCGTATCGCAGGCAAACACGGCCCGGTTTATTCCCGGTCTCACGCAGCACGCCGCGCGTTTTATTTTTACCTGCGTGAGAGCGTGCGTACGGAGAAACCGGCGTCCGACCCAGCGCTCCGGCCATTGTCATCAGTTTCCTATTCTCAGCGCAAATTTAGTCCCAACGTAGCTCGATCAAACGTAATTTCTTTTATTTCCTTCCACCGTTCTACGTCGTGACGTTATTTTCCAACGAATGTCTGATACGTAACTGCTTGGGCATGGATTGTCAAAAGATGCTTTGGCTAGACCATAGAGTCGCGCCCTAGGGACAGAGTTATGAAACAGCGTAGGCGAGGAGTTAATAATAACTGCCAGCAGGGAGCAGCGATGGAACCACAGAGAAGTAATCTGCGTAGAGGAAAATTGGAAATTTGTGGTAAGGTCTAGGCGCTACGGTCTGGAACCGCGTGACCGCTACGGTCGCAGGTTCGAATCCTGCCTCGGGCAAGGATGTGTGTGATATCCTTAGGGGGACTGATGACCTCAGAAGTTAAGTCCCATAGTGCTCAGAGCCATTTGAACCATCATCGGGCACTATTTAACCTAACTTAAACTAACTTACGTTAAGGACGACACACACACACACACACACACACACACACACACACACACACACCCGCGCGGACTATGACAAGACGCCTCAGACCACGTGTGCGAAGAAGAATTCTCGAGTTTACGCAGAACAAATATAAAGGAGAGGTTCTTGTTTTCTTCTAGGGCAGGACTGGACTTTTAGATTTATAAATATTGTGAAAAACGCTAAAAACATGGTAAACCCCGAACTTCGTGCTCGATGGGAAGTGTTCATCAAAGACAAGCGTTTCGTCAGGAGCGTCAGCAGGGAAGTGTGGTATGACAGGTAAGGTGAGCAGCTACCTGCGACTGTTTCCTGATACGATGTGATGTACGGGAAAGAGTCGTCATCAAGTGACTGCACGAGAACACAGACACAATTTCCGTTTGGTTTGACGAATGGCAGCGCCCTCTAATTGTAGAAAAATGTAAGCCGGTGCAAGAGAATCGGAAAGACAATCTTACAGTGCTCTAGTAAAGTATTAGGGCATGCTATTTGACACTGTCAATGTCTCTAGTGTGCGTGTTGCTCGCTTTATGAAATTCCAGTGACCTTGACGTCGGCGGAATATCAAAAGCCGATCTTCCTGCCTTCACTTTCCGTCACGGAGCTAGTCGTACCCGAGCCCTTACTCCGTCTCCAAAAAACTCTCCCTCAGCGGAAGTAACGTTAGACGCCAACATTCCTTTCTCGCGCGTGTGTGGAGTAAGTTGCTTCTGTAGCTGCGACGGTGAGAAGCTGTGTCGCGGGAGCCGCCTGCTGGGCCGAATTCCTGATAAATTTGTAACAGTTCTGAGTAGGTAGTGAGCACGTAAAATGTCCAGAACAAAGTGTCTCACACCAATTATGGGTGCCCGCTGAGAGGTTTAGCCTGATTTCATGCAACCCAACATAACGTAACTCTCACGCGTTTCCTCAGCCGCACGCTGTAGGGGCAATGAGGACGGTCCAGAAACGTTTTCGATGGGAGGTGTTTCATCACTCACCATACAGCCTGGACTTGGCTCCCTCTGATGTTCGTCTCTGCCCACATGAAACGCTGGCTATGAAGACAACGTTTTGGCACAGACACCGAGCTGGAGGCCAACGTAGAGAAGTGGCGGAAAGCACAGGCGGCTGCCTTCTATGGTGAGGGTATTGGAAAGTTGGTACAATGCTACGAGAAATGCCTAAGTTGCAGCGCGGCTGTGTAGAGAAGTAGCTCGAAGGTGCGCCAAAGAGCTGCAAATAAAACATTTTTGATTTTCACTGTGGTGTCCATTTCGCGACCGACCGGCTCTTACTTTTCCAATAACCCTCGTATATGAAATGGAACGAGCACGTATGGACGGTAGTAAGGAAGAAAAACGGTAGACTTCGGGTTATTGGCAGAATTTTAGGAAAATGTGTCCTCAGCTGCAAAGGAGACCGCGGACGAAACGCTAGTGCGATCCATTCTCGAGTACTGCTTGAGTGTTTGAGATCCCTGCCAACTAGATCAAACGAAGACATCGAAGCAGTTCAGAGGTGTGCTGCTAGATTCTTTACTGGTAGGTTCCATTAACGCGCTAGCATTGCAGAGATGTTTCGTGCAACTCAAATGGGATTCCATGGTGGGGAAAGGGCGTTCGTCTCACTAAACACAATTAAGAAAGTTTAAAGAAACAGGTATTTACAGATGACTGCAGAATGATTCTATTGTTGCCAACATACATGTCACGCAAGGACCAGGAAAAGAAGAGAGGACAAATCAGAACTCACATGGAAGCACATAGACAGTTCTTTTCCCTTGCTGATTTTACATGTGGAACGCGTAAGAGAGTAGTTAGTAATGGTACAAGGCACCCTCAGACACGTACTTCACGGTAGCTTTCTTACTATGTACATATGGAGGGCTTATTTCAATAGTGGTTCAAGTCCATTACCTCCTCTTTTCTGCCTATAATCCTTCTGAAATTAATGATCCAAACAAACAGAAAGAAAGGTTCATCTCTAGCAAGAATCAATATGCTTGAATATTTTTGGTATCTCAACAGCAGATTTTTCAGCGCTCATTTAACTTTAGGACTCTGTATCTCAAAATGAACAAAAATGGCTTGTACCACTATTGAAATAAGCCTATCATATATGTCGATGGAATGTGTTGTTATTTTATTTTTTACATGTGAATTTTTTAAACCTGAATTTCTAGTTAGTAATAAATATTTAATGATATACATTCTTTTTTTGTTTCACTACAGGTCTATCTACTAACTGACGTGTCAAATAAACAGAAATTTCGTGGTTTTCTTTTATTACGTCTGGAAACTTTGCAACACTTCTTATATCAAGATACAGTGAGTCCGGTGAATCACCGTATGGTTTAAGAAGAGTCCCATGAAATACATCTCTTTGACGCACTGCATGTGGGCTGTGAATAGAGGACGATCACAGTGCATCCTCGTGATCGAAGATTTGAAACAGGTTGTAGTGCAGCCGTGATGCTGTACATCGCACGCGCGGATAAGGGCGGTGTTAATTTGGTGTTTACATCTAGCTGCGAGAACACGGAGTTCGGAGAAAAACGCGGCGAGAGTGTCGCCAAGTTATTTTAGCGATGTTTTTCCCAGCTGTGATGGACGGGCGCACTTCGCAACCGCTACGACTGTTACAAATTTATCAGGAATTCGGCCCAGCAGGCGGCTCCCGCGACACAGCTTCTCACCGTCGCAGCTACAGAAGCAACTTACTCCACACACGCCCGAGAAAGGAATGTTGGCGTCTAACGTTACTTCCGCTGAGAGAGTGTTTTTTGGAGGCGGAGTAAGGGCTCAGGTACGACTAGCTCCGTGACGGAAAGTGAAGGCTGGAAGATCGGCTTTTGATATTCCGCCGACGTCAAGGTCACTGGAATTTCATAAAGCGAGCAACACGCAGCAGACAATCAAGAGACGCTCGTTGGGAAGTACCAGGAGAAACGGGTGAGCAAACAAATGAATCAGGAAAGAAACTGGTGTGGAGCACGTAATTACGAGCTAACCAGTATGAAATAGAATTAGCCGGGACATGGACGTTAAGTGGAGCAAGGACGGCGTTGGTTGGATTCTGAGAGGTGCGGAAAGACCGAGGCGACGACCCAGTGAAATGTAAGCTATTGCCATTAGGGAACACGTCGGAGCAGCTTGAATGTGTATGGCTGACGACAGCCGTGCGTGCTAACGTCTAAAGCAGGTCTACATCCAGCATTAGATGTCAATCAGTAACCCCTCCCCCCGCCCCTTACCGTCAAACTCCCCCCCCCCCTCCCCACCCACCACCACCACTCCACCCCTAATTGTTTAAAGAATCCAACTGTCATTTGTATAACAGACTAGCTGACAAACCCGGCATTTCACGGGTATCATCGATTTTTACAATTTTCTACAAGAAAAGGAAACAAAAAACACCGTGTTTGTAGCTTAATATCCCGGACAGACTCTGTGCACCGGGTACAGCGGCTTCGCGTGTCTACAACGCGGTTTTGTAAACCTCTCTATGGCCACTCCATTCACAGCTTTATAGATGGTGACTGTTTCCCCTACACCCGTTTGTGCTTCCCAGCTGTCAGGGATTCCCTTAAGTTGCTTCGACTGTAGGTGTGTATCAGTAGCAAAGAATAAATGTATCAAAACTTCAGACATGACGCGGCATTTTTTCACGCTTCTCAGCGCTTATCACGTCATATCTCGTGAACTATGTGTCGTACAAAGATATATTAGAATATGGTTAATCAGCTGCACATGTGGATACAGTCTGCAAAATTTGTTGCGAATATAATTATGAACAAAGAAGTAATAAATTTAAACATCATGAACAGTGCGACAGTTTTTCAAGCATGTCATCGTTTATGACGTCGTATCTCCTGAACTACAATTGTAATGTGGTTCTTACCCCACTGTCTGACAGTAAGGAATATGTGTACCAAGTTTGGTTGTAATGGGTTAAGAGGTTTAGGAGGAGGTATGGAGAACACACGCGCGCGCGCACACAAACACACACACACACACACACACACACACACACACATCCATTTCTTATAATATGTATGGATTCAAACATCTTATTTCTTTATTTTGGGAAAGTTACTGTCAATTCAGCCCAAACATTCGTGGTAGAAGAAAAGATATTTAATGCTACAGTTCTTTAAAGGTGGGAGATTGCACGCTACAGCTATCTACTTAAATACTTGCGAGACAAGCAGCACTAGCTCACGCATATGGCAATACAATAAGACGTAACCAATAACATTTATTAAGAAGATCTTACAAAATGGTACTTAACATTGGTACAGTCTGATGCGTTACACTTGATGTCCCAAACGTAATACAATGAAATGTAAGCAACTTTGCTGTCTCTTGGCTGTCTAGGATACTGAGTCAATTGCGCACATACCCAGTTAACCCTTTGAAATATTTGGTAATGTTGCTCTGAAGCAACATGTTCTGTGTTATTGTCTAGTGGACGACTCTCACGAATACGGGCCACTTCTTATCAGTGCTGCTGTTTGTTAACACTCCCTGAACACGATTCAGCATGTTGTTGTTCTAATTGTTGGCAGAGAGGCGAGCAGGATTCATTTGTTTCAGTGCATGTAACGGCTAGATGTGACTAGGTTGCGTTGTGTTCTAAATTCTTACATGGGTTACGAGGTAATGTTATTTATGGTTTATATGCAAATTTGAAGGACAGAGGAAAGACAAATTATAACGTTGCTTTAGAACAACATTTCCAGTAAAAGTAATTGATAAATAACATAACGGCTAATAGGTGCGTTTGTCTGCAGCTAAAACAAAGATGAATCCAATGAGTTTTATGGAAAAAGGAAGTATAAAGCCGCTATATTTCCTCCTCTTGCTTTGCTTTCTGACTGCGACAGTTCAAGGTCGGAACTAGATTTTCTAACGAATAATTGTGATGAAGATCCAGATTAGCAGCCTAAAATTTCGCGAAATAATCATTTTATAATCGAAGCAGAAACTAATTCTGAAGATGATGACAATGTGGCATAAGTGGCACACCGGGATCCTCCACCTCCACCAAGGATGGAGTTCCACCAGTAAATCATTTCAGATGGGTGAACGAAGACCTTATGTGTGTGTATTCAGATCTGTCTCATGAATCACGTGAATCGCGTAGCGAAACTCCTTTAAAATATTTCAGAAAACTATTTGACTCTGAGATAATAAAACTGATTGTTGATCAGACAAACCTATATTCTGTGCAGCAGACATTGTGATCACTGAATACAAATGTAAATGAAATGGAGCAAGGCATTGGCATGCTAATTTATGTGGGTATAATAAATTTGCCTTCATATACCGATTACTAGGCTCAAGCTACTAATATAGAAAGAATCTCCAGTGTTATAAGTTTGAAAAGATCTCAGAAACTCCGCAGATACCTTCGCTTCTCGAATAATGAGAATTCTGCCAGTTCTAGCGACAGGTTGGTGAAAATTAGACCTGTTCTGATGCCGTAGTATGCAAGTGTCTAAATCATGATGCAGAAAATGAATGTTCACTCGATGAAATTATGCAGGCAATCTACGTCGGTATATTCAGAACAAACCCCGCAAACTTTTGTATGAGCAGGGATGTCTGGAATTGTATACGATTGTATTCCATATACCGATAAAGGTATGATTACGGACTTATCAGAAGATGAAACGAAATTTGGAATTTGTGGCCAAGTCGTAATTCAGCTATGTAATATAACAGCTCAGCCGCTCAACTCAAGAGCGTACTTTGACAACTTCTTTTCCATGTTGGAACTGTTCGCTTTTCCTGAAGAATAAAACGAACATCGATGCTCTGGGAACAGCACGTAGGACTTGTGTGAAAGATTGCCCACTTGAACCAGAGAAGTCGCTACTGAAGCGAGGCCGGGGAAGCTATGATTATAGGTTGGACGAAAATCAGGAATCATCGTAGTTAGGTGGACAGATAACAAGGTAGTGTCTTCAGCAAGTTAATTTTGTGGAACAGAACAAGAGAAGGCTGTGAAACGTTAGATACTGTTCAGAAACGAAACACGGATGTGCCATGTCAGAAAATTGTCAGTTTCTACGAAAACTATATGAGTGGTGTAGACCTGGCGGGAATGCTTATCAAACTATACAGAGTGCCTCTCAAGTCAAAGCGCTGCTAGCTGAGAATTTTTGGCTGATTATTGGTGTAGTGTTGGCAGAAGAGCCAACACTGGGTTTCTAGAGGAGGCCGAAATGCACGCGTTTAATTACACGCTGACTGGCGTGAGGTCTGGAACAGGACAATATATTGAGAATTGTAAATAAAGTACGTAGATGATGTAATACTTAACTTTAATCCACAATTGTAGAACATCTCTCGTTACGGTACATGCTTCATAATATTAATTATCAATTGAATACGGCGCCTTGCTAGGTCGTAGCAAATGTAGCTGAAGGCTATGCTAACTATCGTCTCGGCAAATGAGAGCGTAGTTGTCAGTGAACCATTGCTATGAACGTCGGCTGTACAACTGGGGCGAGTGCTAGTACGTCTCTCTAGACCTGCCGTGTGGTGGCGCTCGGTCTGCGATCACTGACAGTGGCGACACGCGGGTCCGACGTATACTAATGGACCGCGGCCGATTTAAAGGCTACCACCTAGCAAGTATGGTGTCTGGCGGTGACACCACAATTGGACCTGTGTGTCATCAAAGCATGGTTACTTTTTCGCCGTGACAATTGTGATATGAAAATTTAATTGAAATCATTTCGAGTAGACACTGCTAATGCTTTGATGGGTACAAACAAAAGAAAGCAGGAAGATCTAGTAAGGAAACGCCACCTCTCAAGAAGAGGGCAAAGATTCCAGCGCCTGTACAAGATTAATTTTAATTTTAAAAACCACAGCCTCAGTTTCCAAAGTTTACCTAGATTTACCTAGGTTTCAGTCGGTATAACCCAACCTTCTTCAGAATAAAGGTAACTACCGTTTGTCCATAATGGACATCGTCAAGCTAAAACTACAAATCCATAAATTATCGTCAGACTGTAAAAAGTTATCTGAAACTGCCTTGGCTCCACATCGCGACCGCGATGCGGCAGCCACGAGTGCTGTACTGGAACTGTACAAGACGTGAGGTTCGATGGCCTTGACCACTGGACTATTCATGCGTCAAAGGGTCGATGTCGTTATTGTCCAAGAGGCTACTCAACAGTCAAGTGTTCTAAATGCAATATAGTTCTTTGTTTTGTGCTTGGAAGAAATTGTTTCAAAGCTTTTCATACAAGATGTAATTGATATGTGAAATTATCCATCATTGGTAATCTTCGATTCCAGTTGTTATATTTATCAGGAGACTGATATTCTCGTGTATGAAGACAATGAATTGGTTATGGACACATTTATCACACATGAAGTGAAGCAGAAAGTACAGGGTTATTACAAATGATTGAAGCGATTTCACAGCTCTACAATAACTTTATTATTTGAGATATTTTCACAATGCTTTGCACACACATACAAAAACTCAAAAAGTGTTTTTAGGCATTCACAAATGTTCGATATGTGCCCCTTTAGTGATTCGGCAGACATCAAGCCGATAATCAGGTTCCTCCCACACTCGGCGCAGCATGTCCCCATCAATGAGTTCAAAACGGTAAGGCTTCTGCTTTAGCCTTTTCCGTAAGATTTTCCAAACCGTCGGCTGTGGTACGTTTAGCTCCCTGCTTGCTTTATTCGTCGACTTCCTCTGGCTACGCGTGAAACTTGCCCGCACGCGTTCAACCGTTTCTTCGCTCACTGCAGGCCGACCCGTTGATTTCCCCTTACAGAGGCATCCAGAAGCTTTAAACTGCGTATACCATCGCCGAATGGAGATAGCAGTTAGTGGATCTTTGTTGAACTTCGTCCTGAAGTGTCGTTGCACTGCTATGACTGACTGATGTGAGTGCATTTCAAGCACGACATACGCTTTCTCGGCTCCTGTCGCCAGTTTGTCTCACTGCGCTCTCGAGCGCTCTGGCGCCAGAAACCTGAAGTGCGGCTTCAGCCGAACAAAACTTTATGAGTTTTTCTACGTATCTGTAGTGTGTCGTGACCATATGTCAATGAATGGAGCTACAGTGAATTTATGAAATCGCTTCAATCATTTGTAATAGCCATGTATTTTACCTTCAAATTTCATTATATCAGTGTCACTGTTTGGCAATGTTCCTCTCAAGTAACATTCTGTATTTTTTTATATAATGAATAAATATTACAATTAAAACATTCATTATCGTTATTCTAAATCTATATAACGAGGATAAATAAGGAAAAATTTTTTCTCTTCAACTTTTATATTCGCCAAATAAAGAGTTGATGGTCCTAGTACTCTGTATATAGCGACAGCTAAGTCGGAATGTTGTCTTCTTAACGGAACTAGTAAAACTGTGCCCTGCAACGAACTGCGGGAGCTGTAGTCGGCCGGCTGCAGGCATCAAACTGAACTGTGTGACCGCTCGATCGTAACGGTTAGTGTGTCCACAGCACGTGTTTTGTGCCTGTCAGCGGAAGGATTTCCGCCTCCGCCAGTGTAAGTCCACAGATGAGAGTGCTTCCTTTTGTGGTTGTCCATATTATCGTGTCGAGCAAAGTACATATGCCATATAATCGTAAAAAAAGAACCGACTGCTTTTTTTATGATTACATGACGTATGTACTTTGCTTCCTAGTTTAAGTTAATACAGTGTACCACTGTTATCTTATTTTATTCATTAATTTATATGTAACTTTGATATACCTTCCTGTACAGTTTGGTATTGTTATGTTATTACATATTACCACTGTCTATAAGATTTGCACCCTCCATTTTGTTGCCAGCCGTAGTGGCCGTGCGGTTCTAGGCGCTTCAGTCAGGAACCGCGCGACCGATACGGTCGCAGGTTCGAATCCTGCCTCGGGCATGGATGTGTGTGATGCCCTTAGGTTAGTTAGGTTTAAGTAGTTCTGTTCTAGAGGAGTGATGACCTCCGATGTTAAGTCCCATAGTTCTCAGAGCCATTTGAACCATTTTCGAACAAGACAGGGAAGTGAATCGCGCAGGCGGCCGGGAAGCCAGCTGAACGCAGCTTCAGAAGCGCCTGACGTGTGAGCCAGTTAGACGAGGAACCGAAGTAGGTAGCCGAAAAAGAGTGGGAAACGGGGACTGACTGATTCGTCCGTTTTAAATAAGTGTGAATCGCCAGATCGATACAAAATAGGACTGCAAGTACATGAATAAATATAATAACATATAAACAACAACAGTTTTCAGCAAAACTGCCTAAAAACAAACGTGACCAAGTGCGTCGGAATGAAGATACACACCATAAAAATAAAACTAAATCAGGGGGTTCGGATGATATATATATATATATATATATATATATATATATATATATATATATATATATATAAAACAACTGGGCAAAAAAACAAGGAGCCGTACTGTGTGGTAGGAGAACGATGCCACCTGTTAACAACGGTACTCATGTATATATGTATATATTCTTTAAAGCCGTGAGAGGTAGTTCAACGTTAGTAGTTCGGTCCGGCTTAGAGCGCTGTGCAGGGTGAGTTTTACGGTTAGGCTGCCATCATGCCGTCTCCAGACCTGCCCGTTACGTGTAAGTATCGACACCCTTAGCCGAACTGTCCAGTTTCAACGAACAACGGACTGGCCTTTCATCCTGTCTCGTTAGCTACACCTCATTCGGAGTGCATCATTCGGAGACCGCGTGGCATTCGCCTACGTGGACGCAGGAGTTCTACACTACTGGCCATTAAAATTGCTATACCAAGAAGAAATGCAGATGATAAACGGGTATTCATTGGACAAACATATTATACTAGAACTGACATGTGATTACATTTTCACGCAATACGGGTGCATATATACCGAAAAGTCAGTACCCAGAACAACCACCGGTGGCCCTAATAACGGCCTTGATACGCCTGGGCATTGAGTCAAACAGAGCTTGGATGGCGTGCACAGGTACAGCTGCCCATGCAGTTTCAATACAATACCACAGTTCATCAAGAGTAGTGACTGGCGTATTGTGACGAGCCAGTTGCTCGGCCACCATTGACCAGACGTTTTCAATTGGTGAGAGATCTGGAGAATGTGCTGGCCAAGGCAGCAGTCGGACATTTTGTATATCCAGAAAGGCCCGTACAGGACCTGCAACATGCGGTCGTGGATTATCCTGCTGAAATGTAAGGTTTCGCAGGGATCCAATGAAGGGTAGAGCCATGGGTCGTAACACATCTGAAATGTAACGTCCACTGTTCAAAGTGCCGTCAATGCGAACAAGAGGTGACCGAGACGTGTAGCCAATGCCATCCCATACCATTACGCCGGGTGATACGCCAGTATGTTGATGACGAATACACGCTTCCAATGTGCGTTCACCGCGATGTCGCCAAACACGGATGTGACCATCATGATGCTGTAAACAGAAACTGGATTCATCCGAAAAAATGACTTTTTGCCATTCGTCCACCCAGGTTCGTCGTTGAGTACACCATCGCAGGCGCTCCTGTCTGTGATGCAGAGTCAAGGGTAACCGCAGCCGTGGTCTCCGAGCTGATAGTCCATGCTGCTGCAAACGTCGTCGAACTGTTCCTGCAGATGGTTGTTGTCTTGCAAACGTCCCCATCTGTTGACTCAGGGATCGTGACGTGGCTGCACGATGCATTGCAGCCATGCGGATAAGATGCATGTCTTCTCGACTGCTAGTGATGCGACGCCGTTGGGATCCAGCTCGGCGTTCCGTATTACCCTCCTGAACCCACCGATTCCATATTCTGCTAACAGTCATTGGATCTCGACCAACGCGAGCAGCAATGTCGCGATACGATAAATCGCAATCGCGATAGGCTACAATCCGACCTTTATCAAAGTCGGAAACGTGACGGTATGCATTTCTCCTCGTTACACGAGGCATCACAACAACGTTTCACCAGACAACGCCGGTGAACTGCTGTTTGTGTATGAGAAATCGTTTGGTAACTTTCCTCATGTCAGCACGTTGTAGGTGTCGCCACCGGCGCCAACCTTGTGTGAATGCTCTGAAAAGCTAATCATTTGCATATCACAGCATCTTCTTCCTGTCGGTTAAATTTCGCGTCAGTAGCACATCATCTTTTAATGACCAGTTGTGTATTTGCCATCAGAATTGCTAAGAGATGTCAGAGACCTTTCCTAACGTTTTAATACCCTGTGCTCTCTGGCAGAAGCCACAGCCTCCGGGCCACACAGAACAATTGTTAGAACACGTAGCCATTTGAATTGTCTGAGATGTGATATCACTGACGAGTATGACAAAGATATACATTGAGGTGACAAAGCTCATGCGGTGGTACCTCCCAATATCGTGTGTGACCTCATTTTGCGAGGCGTAGTGGCGTGGACTCAACAAGTCTTAGGTACTCCCGTGCAGAAATGGTGATCCATGCTGCCTCTATAGCCGTCTATAGTTGCGAAAGTGTCGCCGGTGCAGGATTTTGTGCACGGACTGACCTCTCGATTATGTTCCATAAATGTTCGATGGGACTCATGTTAGGCGATCTGCGTGGCCATATCATTCGTTCGAATTGTCCAGAATGTTCTTCAAACCAGTCGCGAACAATTGCGGCCCTGTGACATGGCGCATTGTCCTCCATAAAAATTCCATCGTTTTTTGGGAACATGAAGTCCACGAATGGCTGCAGATGGTCTCATTTGGTTCAGTTACACCACAGGAACCAGTCCATTCCTTGTAAACACAGCCCACACCATTAGGGAGTCACCAACAGCTTGCACAGCGCCTTGTTCACAACTTGGGTCTATCATTCGTTGGGTCTGCGTCACACCCGAGCCCTGTCATCACCTCTTACCAACGGAAGAGGCCAAACTTTCAGTCGTCTAGGGTCGAACCCATATGGTCACGAGCCCAGGGACGGCGCTGAGGCGGATGTCGTGCTGTTACCGAAGGCAGTCGCGTAGATCATCTGTTGCCATAGCCCACTAACGCCAAATTTTGCAGCACTGTGACAAACGGATATGTTCGTCGTACGTCACACATTAGTTTCGGCGATTATTTCACGCCGTGTTACTTGTCTGGTAGCACTGACAACTCTACGCAAAAGCCGCTGCCCTCGTTCATTAAGTGAAGTCTGTTAGCCACTGCGTATCACGTAGTGAGAGGTAGTGCCTGAAATTTGATACTGTCGGCACATTCTTGACTCTGTGGATCTCGGAATACTGAATTCCCTAACGATTTCCGAAATGGAATGTCGCATGCGTCTAGCTCCAACTACCTTTGCGCGTACCTGAGTCTGTTAACTGTCGTTATGCGCCCATCGCGGAAACGTTTTAACATGAGTACAAATAACAGCTGTGTCAGTGCACCGCCATTTTTATACCAAATGCACGTGATTCTGTCCCCTTTTGTGTACATGCATATCTCTATTCTGTGACAAATGTCAGTGTATAAAACACATTGGGAAAGTTTGGAAATATGTGTAGAACAGTAAACAGGTATTTCAGAAACAAAACTCAAAGATGTAGCTGAAATTTGTTTTCTTAGGGATGCGAAAGGCTGCCCCGGAGTAGATAGATTAAGAAACAGCGTCATTAGGGAGGAATTAAATGTATTGCATACAGGAAACAGAACTGAAGACAATAGAAGATAATCGACTGAACATCCCGACAGAATGAACAAACTACCGAACAAATCCAGTAATTATAATCTGGCAGGCCGAAGAAGTCTGGATAGGCCCAGGATGATGATGTTTGGTTTGTGGAGAGCTCAACTGCACTGTTATCAGCGCCCGTACAATTTCCCAACCTTTGCTCAGTCCAAACTCGCCACTTTCATGAATGATGATGATGAGGAGTACAAGACAAACATCCAGTCATCTCGAGGCAGGTGAAAATCCCTGACCCAGCCGGGAATCGAACCCTAGACCCTGTGCTCGGGAAGCGAGAACGCGACCGCGACACCACAAGCTGCCGACGGATAGGCCAAGGAAGAGATGGTCTCCATAACAGGCAAAGGCCCGATGCTTGAAGTACAGGTAGAAGAAGAAGGTAAGTCTTTTGTCAAGTGGTCGATAAAAGTACGCACTATCCGCACACAGCTATACCCGAAACACTTGTTTTAATTTTCGGATAATATGGGAGGTTGAAGAATAATATTTTATGGCTGAGATATTTTTTTCTCGAGAGCAGAACTGTCGTTGCCAAAGAACGTACGTTACTGCGGAGCTTAGATACCGTGTTCGCGGTCTGCAGGTAGCGCGGTATGTACACGGTGCGAGGCGTACCGCGGATCGCGGCGTTCTGGCCGCCGATCTGCATGCCAGATGCTAAAAATAGACCGACGCCGCCACAAATACCGCGAGGTGGGGAGGCGCGCACCCGCTGCCGTGAATCACGAAGGCGAGAGTGAAACCCCGAAACTCCCACGCCACGTCACGACAGTCTGGCGTCGCAGCCACCCAGCCCACGGAACCGAGGCGCCGGCACCGATAAGGGAATGTCGCCGCGTGTGTGTGTGTGTGACGCTGCAGTCGCGACATGTGCCACGTAGTGTCTCGTTTCTAACCTCAGGCCTCTCAGCTGGAGGACGGTGTAACTGAACAACGCACGTGTCTTTTTACACTGTGCCAACTAGAGATCAGAAAAGGACCGAGTAGGAATCGTATGTTGCGGGCTGCATACTTCACAAGTCAAGGCGCAGACATCAGAAAAGGACCGAGTAGCAATCGTATGTTGCGGGCTGCATACTTCACAAGTCGAGGCGCCGCTGTTACGTCAGTGCTAACGGGCTTCCTTCGTTCCTGCTGTAGTTGCGCGGGTGTGTCGAGTCTGACGAGGAGACGGCACGACCGAGGGGTCGGGGATTTGTCCGAAATTTTGTGTGGTGAAAGAGGACCCCTAACACCTCACGTGGTTAAAATATTAGGACGCACTACCAGGAAAGTCCCGGGAAAAATCGATCCAAAGTTTATTAGGTGCGTTATGAGTATAAAATGTTAGTTCATTGCCGAGCCGCCGTCTGGCCTAGATGCCGGCACGGTAGCTCAGCGTGTTCGGTCAGAGGGCTACGTGCCCCCGGTAATAAAAAAAAACTGAGTTAATCGATCATCAACAAACTTAAACGGATGTCTTACGACGTCCGCCCCGAGCAGATGCAACAAACAAAAGCGAACAAAATGAGATTAAAAAAAAAAAGAAGAAAAAAAAGATGATTTGCGGTTGGGTTTCATACGCCACAGGTCTCGGGTTCGATTCCTCCTCTGGCACTTTTTTTTCCCTTTTGTTTCGTTTTCTTTTGTTATTACACCAATTATTCAGAAAGTTTCCCAAACCTACATTATCTTTAACAAAGTAGTTACATTATTGAATAATAATTATTTTCTTTTTGTCCAACAACACAATTCATGGCGATGGGTTTTCCATTTTTCATTGTAAAGTATATGAGAAGAAACATTGGGTTTTTAATCAGAATAACAAAGTCGAGTGGGAAACATTCAATTTTTATACATATAATAATTATAAACAAGAACCACAGTGGTAATTATTGTAAAAACAAAGTAATAATTTTTGCGACATCTTGTGCAACATATAAAAGCGGATTTTTTACAGTCACAGGGCGTTTGCAATAAATCTGTAGAAAAACATGCCCCATTAACGTTTACGAAAATGTTTTGAGTTTCTGATGATTTTGAGGGAAACCAGGCATACTGAATCATGTCTCGGAATATTGGTGACGATAATTGATGGTAAAAATGCTGTGTCTAGACAAGACAGCCTAGACACAATGAGAGGAAGCCGAAAGGCACGCGCTACGCTCACGCAGATGGGCGTGAGGTCTGAAACAGGATACGTAATGAATGCTATAAAGAAAAGTACGTAGCTTCTGGAATACTTAACTTTAATCCATCCTTTTCGTACATCTGGAGATTGTGGCGATACAAGTGAGACTCTTTAGATACATGCAATGTTACTAATGGCGCCTTGCTAGGTCGTAGCCATTGACTTAGCTGAAGGCTATTCTAACTATCTGCTCTGCAAATGAGCGAGGCTTCGTCAGTGTGCATCGCTAGCTACGTCGTCTGTACAACTGGGGCGAGTGCTAGTCCGTATCTCTAGACCTGCCTTGTGGTGGCGCTCGGTCTGCGATCACTGACAGTGGCGACACGCGGGTCCGACATGTACTAATGGACCGCGGCCGATTTAAAACTACCACCTAGCAAGTGTGGTGTCTAGCGGTGACACCATAGAATCATAGAATGAATTTTTATACAATCTTCCAGGGAATTAATTTTACGATTCTCCTGTAACAATGCGCTGCAATTTTGCAAGAGCTTTATGAAATTTTTTAACTTGCCTGTAAAAGTAAACATCACAAGGTTGCACCAAAGAAGTGCATTTTGGAGATATGACTTTTACAGACCAAGTTGCCATATTTTCGTCATCTTGAAAAATTGAGTCATATCTCTCAGGATTCGTTTGACCTCCCCAAGAGTCAATGAGAAGTAAATATTTATTCTCCCGGGAGTATTATTATAAAGTTCTCCGGCCAATAACATACCATCGCGAGAGATTTCTTCCGAAGATGTCGATGCAATTAAATTATTTTCCGTCAACAGCTTTGCATAATACACCACTGCGTCCTTCAATCGTAATTTTGATACATCACTATGAATGGATTCTCCGGGAATTTCTCCTCCTATTCCAGATGAGCCAGCAACTTCTTCAGTCGACATGTTTAACCTCGGATCGGAATAAGACATTGAAATTTGAAACAGGCACGTCTGTTCACGACGAAATCGAAAAACAAACTGCCATTTACTTCTCACGGCTTGCGCACAGTCCTATACGCAGATGACCGTTATAATCCCAAGGGGACCCTTACAAAGTCCCTTTAAACCTTGAAACCCAATAAAACGAAATAGAACAACGAACACGAATATTTTTCAGTGAATGAAAAACTTTACTTTCTTGAGCTAAAATAATGTTTTAAAAATAATGTAGGTTTGAGAAACTTATTGAATAATTCGTGGAATAACAAAAGAAACCGAAACAGAAAAAAAAGTGCCAGAGGAGGAATCGAACGCGAGACCTCTGGCGTAAGTGTGCGAGCCCTAACCATCTAGGCCAGACAGCGGCTCGGCAATGGATTAACATTTTATAGTCATAACGCACCTAAGAAACTTTGGTTGGATTTTTCTCGGGATTTTCCGCGTAGTGCGTCCTAATATTTTAACCACGTGAGGTGTTAGGGGTCCTCTTTCACCACACAAAAATTTCGGACAAATCCCCGACCCCAGGGTCGTGCCGTCTCCTTGTGAGAGCCGTGGTGCTGCCGTCGCTTCATACCCGCCGATTCGTTCTCCCTTACTGAAGCATGCAGGAGTGTAAGGCTAGTCGTGATTTACTGTTAGTACGGAAGATGAGTACACGATCTTGCTGCTGTAAAGTAGTGCAGACAGGGCGAAATCACCGACGTCCTTTTGTAAGACTATGCAGGGTGTTAGACGAAATTAAGTGATGCAAACTTCACAACTGCACACCTCTCGTTCCGTGATCTAAAACTGCTTGTAAATGTAGTACAGCAGCCAACACCTAGCGCAAATTTGCTATTTTTCTGATCTGGAGGCGTAGTACAGCACTGTACTTGATTGCATCCAGTCGCCTCCACCCACATTTCACAATTTGCAGAGCGTTTGCTCTGTTTTCTGTATTTCTGTTTATGTGCATGAGTCGCGGATGGCTCCCGGGACCCATTCCGCCCGCTAGTGGACCCAACTTCGAAAATAGAACACGTCTTCGGATGTAACGCGTGGTTGGTCCGCCTGCGAGCCCTATCCCAGATGTGACGTGTGGTGGTTCTGCCGCGCACTATATATCCAGACCGATGTTCGGAGGCGGATTCACCACCCGTCACTTGAGTGATGAGTCCCGCTTCGAATTGAGCCACGACGACCACTGAAGACGTGTCTGGGAACGCCCAGACTCGGTGGAATACCAACCTGACTGTCGCCCACGATACGGCCCGACGATCAGAAAGGATGGTGCGGGGTGCCATTTCATTTCATAGCAGGACCCCTTTGGTTGTCATCCGCGGTATCATTGCGGGACAGCGGTACGTCGACGATATTCTAAATCCCGTTTCGTAGCCCTTCATGGTAAGCCATCCTCGGCTTACATTCCAGCAAGATAACGCCCAGTCGTACACGGCGACAGTTTCTGTTGTTTGTCTTCGTGCTTGCCAAACCCTACCTTGGCCAGCTAGATCGCTGCGTCTCTCCCCAATTTGTAACATTTGGAGCATTATAGGCATGGTCCTCGAACCAGCTCGGGATTTTGACCACCTAACGCGTCAGTTGAAGATGGCATGATATTCCTCAGGAGGACGTCCAACAACTTTGTCAATCGACGAAGAGCCGAATAACTGCTAATACAAGGGCCACAGGTCAAGTAATGCGTTATTGACCTGCCCAGTTTGTGGAACTGTTCCTTTCTTTCTTTTCTTTTCTTTTGCTACCACCTTTGTGCGCAGGGTCGGCAGGGTTAAGTACGGATTTGGCATGGTTAATTGGAAGGGGTGGCCGGATGCCCTTCCTGCCACCACCCCATATCGCCCGGGACGGAATTAGTGCACTCCAGCTGTCTGCATCTAGTGGAAATCGTGAAATAGTTTGAATGTGTTTTAAATGTCTGCGAGTCGTGTAACTGAGGCGGGACGTGGGGACCAGCCCGGTATTCACCTACGAAGATCTGGGAAACCGCCTAAAAACCACATACAGGCTGGCCGGCACACCGACCGTCATCATTCGATCCGGAGCCAGCGCGCCTACCCGAGTCGACGAAGCAGCGCGTTAGTGCTCTCGGGCACCCTGGCGGGTCTTTGTGAAGCTGTTTCTCTTGAATAAATCATCTGATTTTTCTGAAATTGTAACCATCTGTTTGTCTGTACAAATACATCACATCTACCGATTTCTGTCCCATTCGGATAGCCGGCCTGCGTGGCCGAGCGGTTCTAGGCGCTACAGTCTGGAACCGCGCGCTACGGTCGCAGGTTCGAATCCTGCCTCGGGCATGGATGTGTGTGATGTCCTTAGGTTAGTTAGGTTTAATTAGTTCTAAGTTCTCGGGGACTGATGACCTCAGAAGTTAAGTCCCATAGTGCTCAGTGCCATCTGAACCATTTTGAACCCATTCGGATAATTCCTTGCGTCGTTTTTCCACATGTTAGTGCGTTGACTTTTCTAAGTATTTCTGTTCTTTGAATCATACACCTACAATAACCTCCTTCAGTTGTGGATGGTATTATCTCAAAAATGGTACATTTTGGGCATCTGCTCCCTACATATTTACAGAAATACTGATGTGCTAGCTAAACAGTTCTTCTCAGATAAGGATTTCAGAAAAAAAATGCTTTTAAATTTTAGTGGTCTTCGTTTCATGAATACAACAGGTCAGAGTAGTAGACGTGGCTACCGTAATCGCTGGCAGTAGCAACTGTTTTGGTCGTGCCACCGCGAAAGACCACGTCGAAATGCATACTCGAGCGGTTTCTAATGCTTATTGACTTGCTCGTCTGTTTCAGACGAACAGGCTTCAGCTGTGCATAATCCAACTGTTTCTAGTTTTGCTTCTCATTGCTTGCCGTTTGTCGTTCAGATGGGATTAAGGTTTGGCAGTGAAAGTAATGCTCTATGACAACTCTTACAAAGCTTTTCGTAACTACTATTTAATCGGAATTTCGCAATGACCACCGCTTGTTACACCACACCCGAACTGAAATGTCGCCGTCTGAATTTCATTCATTTCAGTTATGTCATGGGTGTACACTCATATACCGAAAACACGCGAGCTGGCGCTAAACTATCGTGTCAGTCCAAGACGTTTTGTGACTGGATTAATAAAAAACAGTGAAAAGTTGAGATCATGAGTTTATGCTTTATCTTTTCTACCAAGTCTTCCTGCATTTGAAACTGCGCAGAGAACAATCTTACAACTGTGTGAAATTGCCAGAAAAGCGCTTCTTCGACGTGTTCAACTCGTGCGTCACATTGCCTTGAATGCCGCCAAAGCGTTGACTCTTCGTGTGTATTTCTGCTCTTTGTCGTTTTGTTTTAGGTTCATATCGATAATACCAAATCTCCTCACCGGTGATGATCTTTCCCAGGAAAGAAGTGTCCCCGTTCACATTTCAATCAAGTCGCGGTCGCCGCACGCATCCACACGTTGTTTTTGTTCGGGAATCAAGGCATCCGAGACAAACTTCGCACGCACTCTTCCCTTCTTCAGAAGATTCTGGAGAATGTATTGAAACTTGATTTCGAGATGTTACTCCACTGAGATTTGCGGCACAACGATGTGTTCGCACGTCTACAGTCTACTCAGTCGCGCCTGCCCACAGTTCAACTGTCGGTTGCGCATCTGTTGTTTACAGTTGTCAGTGCACGTTGCCACCAAAATTACTGCGCCGACATTGGTTATAATAGGAATAAAATCAGTCTCGGATCATTTTGACCGGACGACTTAACATTATCATAAAAAAGGCGAACTGCAACGCAATTAAAGATGAATATAATAGGTGGTATACTCTAAAATACTCGTATTTTCCAACTCGCAGCCCGCGGGCCGCATGCGGCCCAAAACAATTATTAAAGCGGCCCAAGAAGCGAGCACCTAGGGTAGTGTTAAGTGTATTATGTGCGGCGCAAAAACATTCGTCTTCTTCCAATGCGGCCCACGTAAGCTAAAATGTTGGACATCCCTCATGTACCGGGACTGTCTATAGACATGAAGCTCGACAATATACAGGGTGTTACAAAAAGGTACGGCCAAACTTTCAGGAAACATTCCTCACACACAAACAAAGAAAAGATGTTATGTGGACATGTGTCCGGAAACGCTTAATTTCCATGTTAAAGCTCATTTTAGTTTCGTCCACCTACGCTCAATGGAGCACGTTATCATGATTTCATGCGGGATACTCTACCTGTGCTGATAGAACATGTGCCTTTACAAGTACGATACAACATGTGGTTCATGCACGATGGAGCTCCTGCACATTTCAGACGAAGTGTTCGTACGCTTCTCATCAACAGATTCGGTGACCGATGGATTGGTAGAGGTGGACCAATTCCATGGCCTCCACGCTCTCCTGACCTCAACCCTCTTGACTTTCATTTATGGGGGCATTTGAAAGCTCTTGTCTACGCAACCCCGGTACCAAATGTAGAGACTCTTCGTGCTCGTATTGTGGACGGCTGTGATACAATACGCCATTCTCCAGGGCTGCATCAGTGCATCAGGGATTCCATGCGACGGAGAGTGGAGGCATGTATCCTCGCTAACGGAGGACATTTTGAACATTTCCTGTAACAAAGTGTTTGAAGTCATGCTGGTACGTTCTGTTGCTGTGTGTTTCCATTCCATGATTAGTGTGATTTGAAGAGAAGTAATAAAATGAGCTCTAACATGGAAAGTAAGCATGTCCACATAACATATTTTCTTTCTTTGTGTGTGAGGAATGTTTCCTGAAAGTTTGGCCGTAGCTTTTTGTAACACCCTGTATACAGTCATTCTAGATATTTTGTGCCGCGTACACACTTGAATGACTCGCTCCTCGATATCTGCTGATTATTGCTGACCGTGTTGGGATCGTGGCTTGTGCAATGATAATAACGGATAGTGAAAGAAATTGAAAGAGGAGACGTTGGTGGAAACATGAACTGTTTGTGCAGGGGCCTCATTTCGGCTGTAATTTACTTTCCATTCTGAAAATTGAAGGCAACATGTTTCTTCAACATCAGTCAATGATAATATCTTTTGTCCACCTCTTCGATAACCAAATTCTTGTTGTTGCGACTTCTGTGCTCGGAATTATAACTTCCCACAAACGTGATGCTGCGTGGAAGTCTTCAGTCAACAGCAACACTTCCTCCGTTAGTCACATATTAATAAGAGACGTTTAACAACAAAAAGATCAAGAATAATGAAATACTGACCAAGTTTTTCCCATGTCGCAAAGAGAATAACTGGAGGCAGTTTCCATCAACACGTCCACACTATGAAATGTTGCGCAGTATTGCCTAAGAATAGTCTCAAGTCTCCGATTTCAAACGGGAATCAAAAGCTCTGCGATTTTGTTGCAAAAGCATGCCTATAGGAATGTCTCTGAGCTGTTTATATGAAAATTGGTTCGATTGTCCACAGACACTGCTGGAGGTCGTAGAAGTCAGCCTAAGTTGACCGTACCTTCACTTGCACACAAGACGTGGTTCGCATTCAGTTTCGTAAACCGATTTGTCTGATGTAGCAGAAGAGCTTTCGGGGATTAGATACTCGGTATCATTCTCCCGGAAACATAGACCAGGTTGATACAACAGACAGAAACAAAATTTGCCGTGTTAAATACGCATTGGTTGCTTAACTATTAACTAAAAGTTTATGAGAGTTTGTAAGAGATACAACATTTCCCTCTTCTGCGGATGAAAATATTTCCCGTCTGTATTAAAGGAGTAAATACAAAATAGCAGATAACTATATTTCTCTAACGTTGCTTTCAAGCATCTGTTTGTCAAACACAGTTGTTAGAAACAAAATTATTAACAGAGGAAATATACAGTCAGAGCTGCATAGTCGTTTCATCTTCACTCCACGTCAGCTGGGGACTGTTCAAATTGCTGGAGACTCTATAATGGTTTGGGGCGCGTGCAGTTGGTGTAATGTGGGACCCCTGATACGTCTAGATACGACTCTTAAATTGTCGCGTAAGTTAGCATCCTGTCTGATCACCTGCGTCCATTATTGTCCATTGTGCTTTCCGACGGACTTGGGCAGCTGCAGCAGGACAAAGCGACACCTCACACGTCCACAATTGCTACAGAGTGGCTCAAAGAACACTTTCGCTGGTCACCAATCTTTCCAGGCATGAACATTATTGAGCATTTTATTTACTATTAAAAACAGTCTTGATCACGATTTATTTATCAAGGTGGCCGGTTTCGACCACTACTGTGGTTATCTTTAGACCATTGAGTAGGAACCTCTTACTGTTGGAGAATGTAGTAGTGATTCTCCAACAGAGAGAGGTTCCTACTCAATGGTCTGAAGATGACCACAGTAGTGGTCGAAACCGGTCACCTTGATAAATAAATCGTGATCAAGACTGTTTATAATAGTAAATATCTGTATGGTATTGATCACTGCCACTCCTATAATGTATTCAATAGTAATTATTGAGCATATCCGGGATGGCTTGCAACGTGCTGTTGAGAAGCGATCTCCACCCGCTCGTACTCTTACGGATTTATGGACAGCGCTCCAGGATTGGCTTGGGTCTGAGCACCATGGGACTCGACATCTGAGGTTATCAGTCCCCTAGAACTTAGAACTTTTTTTTTTTTTTCATCAGTCTACTGACTGGTTTGATGCGGGCCGCCACGAATTCCTTTCCTGTGCTAACCTCTTCATCTGAGAGTGGCACTTGCAACCTACGTCCTCAATTATTTGCTTGACGTATTCCAATCTCTGTCTTCCTCTACAGTTTTTGCCCTCTACAGCTCCCTCTAGTATCGTGGAAGTCATTCCCTCATGTCTTAGCAGATGTCCTATCACCCTTAGAACTACTTAAGCCTAACTAACCTAGGGACATCACACACATCCATGCCCGAGGCAGGGTTCGAACGTGTGACCGTAGCGGTCGCGCGGTTGTAGACTGAAGTGCCTAGAACCGCTCGGTCACAGCCGCCGGCGTTCCAGGATTCATGGTGTCAGTTCCCTCCAACACTACTTCAGACATTAGTCGAGTCCTTGCCACGTCGTGTTGCGGCACTTCTGCGTGCTCTCGGGGGCCCTACACGATATTAGGCAGGTGTACGAGTTTCTTTGGCTCTTCAGTGTATTTTAGACATTATGGAACGTTTTTGCTTGTACTGGAAATTTTACTGCTACCCAAAGTGGCCTCTTTCCGCTTTCCGACAAACATATTTTGCCTGCATGTTTGTTGTGGGAACGGGTGTGGTGTCACCGCCAGACACCACACTTGCTAGGTGGTAGCTTAAATCGGCCGCGGTCCATTTAGTACATGTCGGACCCGCGTGTCGCCACTGTGTGATCGCAGACCGAGCGCCACCACAAGGCAGGTCTCGAGTTACGAACTAGCACTCGCCCCAGTTGTACCACGACTTTGCTAGCGACTACACTGACGAAGCCTTTCTCTCATTTGCCGAGAGACAGTTAGAATAGCCTTCAGCTAAGTCCATGACTACGACCTAGCAAGGCGCCATTAACCGTATCTGAAGATAGTCTTATTGGTATTATCAAGAGCGATGTACCACAAGGATCGAATAAAGTTAAGTATTCGAGGAGCTGCATACTTTTCTTATTAGCATTCACTACTTATCTTGTTCCAGAATTCACGCTCCCCGTCTGCGTTAGATAGCGTGCATTTCGGCCGCCTCTATCTACAAGGTGTTGGCACATTTGCCAACACATCAACGGGAATTTCAGTTCGCTGGCTGCTGTGAGCGGCGTCTCGTTTGCGACAGACCGGCGCGCCCGGTGCGTCCGCCTTGCGACAGCCACATTTATCGCTTCGCTCCCCTCCCCTCCCCATCGCCAGCCGCGTCAACACAATTCCACTGCGCGTGTCTGCCTGTCAGCGGTGTTGGGCGGAGGTGCAGCCGGTGCTTTCCGAAGCATACGCCTGTATTATTCCGGCGACGATAACGCCCCGCGGAATCCTTCTCGATTGCCTCACGACCGCCGCCCGTTGCTGCAGTGCAGGAATGGTTCCTGTGCTCCGATGGACTACCTGTACATACTGTAAGGCCCGTATTACGGTGTAGTCTATCTTTGACAAAGTCCTTGATCAAAGATTTCTTCAGACTTCTTTGACCAAACCACTTCGCTGGAGCTATTACGCTACCGCAAAATTTCTCGTCGTAGTTGCTCGGGAATGGGCGCAGAAAAGGCACCTGCCTGTACAACAGCACATTTTGGCACCGAGCGCATTGCTCTAACAGAAAGAGACATGGAAGCGATTGTGAGGGGGACCGTACACAGCGAGACGCTCGAACTGTTCACCAGCTCTTGCTTCGTGTGCTACAGTACTAGGACGTACAGAACGACGACAATGGGCGAACAAACATTTCCGTTTGTCATTATGAAAATAGTCCCTTACGTCTGCATCCACGATACTCATCTAAAAAATGCCGTTTCTTAACTGCACTCTCCACAATCGATGTATTCTGGAACGCCTGCAACTGTCTCATTCTTGATTTAAATAAGGAATCACTGCTCTAGTCACATATTTTTTCACGCTTAATATGATGCGTTTCGAGAATTTATTCTCCTTATCAAGAGCAAATATTTACATACATATTTTATGTGGCGTTTGTTTGCGTGTCGCTCTGCCTCTCTTGCTCTGCAGTTGCGTTTGTACGGCAGTTGGACAGATTTCGTTTGTCCGATTTTCCGAAACATCACATAAATTACTTATGTACATCTACATCTGCATGATTCCTCTGCTATTCACAATAAAGTGCCTGGCAGAGGGTTCAATGAACCACCTTCAAGCTGTCTCTCTACCTTTCCACTCCGAAAGCCGCGCGGGTAAAACGAGCACTTAAATTTCTCTGTGCGAGCCCTGATTTCTCTTATTTTATCGTGATGACCATTTCTCCCTATATATCTGGGTGCCAACAGAATGTTTTCGCAATCGGAGGAGAAAACTGTAGACTGAAATTTCATGAGAAGATCCCGTCGCAACGAAGAACGTCTTTGTTTTAATGATTGTCACTCTAACTCACGTATCATGTCTGTGGCACTATGTCCGCTATTTCGCGATAATACAAAACGAACTGCCCATCTTAGAACTTTTTCGATGTTATCCGTCAGTCCCACCTAAAGCGCATTCTACACCGCACAGTAATACTCCAGGATTGGACGGTCAAGCGTGGTGTAAGCAGTCTCTTTTTAGTAGACCTGTTGTACCTTCTAAGTGTTCTGCCAACGAATCGCAGTCTTTGGTTGGCTCTACCCACAACATTATCTATGTGATCGTTCCAATCTAGGTAATTTGTAATTGTAATCCCTAAGTATTTAGTTGAATTCACAGCCTTCAGATTTGTGTGACTTATCGCGTAATAGAAATTTAGCGGATTTGCTTTAGTTCTCATGCGCATAACTTCACATTTTTCTTTATTCCGGGTCAGTTGCCACTTTTCGCACCACACAGATATCGTATCTAAATCATTTTGGAATTCGTTTTGGTCATCTGATGACTTTACAAGACGGTAAATTACAGCATCATCTGCATACAACCTAAGACGGGTACTCAGATTGTCTCCTATATCGTTAATAGAGACCAGGAACAATAGAGGGCCTATAACACTTCCTTGGGAAACACCGGATATTACCTCTGTTTTACTCGATGACTTTCCGTCTATTATTACGAACTGTGACCTTTCTGACAGGAAATCACGAATCCAGTCGTACAACTGAGGCGATATTCCATAGGCAAGCAGTTTGGTTAGAAGACGCTTGTGAGGGAAGGTGTCGAAAGCCCTCTGTAAATCTAAAAATATGGAATCAATTTGACATCCCCTGTCGATAGCACTCATTACTTCAAGTGTATAAAGAGCTAGTTGTATTTCACAAGATCGATATTTTCTGAATCAGTGCTATGTGTCAATAAATCGTTCATAATGTTCTAACACGGCATATGCTCCAAAACCATACTGCAAATCGACGTTAGTGAATATTTGCGATGAATAATAAGAATAAATTTTCGCAAAGCATCGCGCTAAGCAAGAAAAACGCGTATCTGGTTATAATGGTACTTGAATTACGTATCCATTACGGCACCTCAACTCAACCTCTCGATACCAGCAATATTCTACTGTATTTCTGTAAAGTAGTTGACATATTTCTGAGACAACATTCAGATTTGATTTCATTTGTGATACATTGATATGTTTATATTGCAATGATATTATTCTTATGTGTATTCTTTCTTTTGTCACTATAATCTTTGACGGACTTGTAACTCTTGATTTTTGGGCGCGTTAGCGATTATTAGTTAGTTGTTAGAGAGTCGGGCCTTGAAAAAGTCAAGTCTTGGACGTCGTGTTGGAAAGACGCATACTGTAGCCAGTTTATAAAATGTGAACTTTAACAGTGAGGAAGATGTTTTCAAGTATGTTTTGTATTGTGAAGTGATGTTTTGTGTGTTACGTGATATTGCAATACAAGCAATTAAAAGGAAGTGTAACTTAAATTCGGAGTGTTGATTACTTTTTTTACATCACTATTGTGCTAGCTTCGAAAGGTTTAATCTTCAAGAATGGTTTGAGAAGCGCATCTACAAAACTTTTGAAAATAGCAGAATAAAACCTAGGCCTTTTTGCATCCGAGCTTGGAATCATCACCACCTAGATTCTCGACGATTGAGCCATGATTTTACAACGAGACCAGCGTGGGAAACACGAAAAGATGAGTGCCTAGTTTATTCATTATTACATGAATGACTGTATTAACTGTGCTCTAATGACACCTGCCACATAATAACTTTGTTGTTGCCCGAAAATGCATTATTTAGCAGCGTGAGCAACACCACAGTCATTATTAAATTTTGACCTTTGTTGTGGTAGGGTTGTTAGATGGTACAGTATTTCATCCTTTAAATCATGAATACCTTTTCTGCTGGAGATCGTCTCGTGGTTAGGTTAAGACTTTTAGACAAAGGCGAAAGCTATTCCTTGAAGTGTAGTACTGGAATCAAGGCAGTGCATAATTTCACGTATTATTCCAATATATGTGAACCGACATCTAAATCATTTAAGGAGGAATTTATGAAGATTATGTTATTTGTGGTACAAATAAATACATTCATTTCTCTCATGTGCATTTTGACAACACCTCGCTTTCCACACCTTCATCTCCTTCCACATCTTGTCTGCTCGTATATGTAAGCCTAACGTCGTCCACAGTGCAGCCACTTCGAATGCAGCTGATTGCTGCAGCTACTATATTTCCTTTTAAGGTCCTAGCCGTTTATCACGGGTTTCGTAGTCAGCGTGCTTTGAGTAGTGAATAATTTCATATTCTTCATACTTTGCAATGAACACTATGGTGGTCGCCACGCACAAAACATACTCATGTTCAGAAAAAAAACAGAACATCTTTAACGACTAGAGATAGAACATTCATACTCCATGTACGTTAGTATATTCTGCAGAAATGATTAGCATTTCAGTCATCTCGGTTCACTGTATGTTCTGTTGCCTAGTAGGCACTGGGTCCGCCATGGGCCCTGATAACTTGCTCCATGCGTGACGACATCAACGCGTATAAGGGGCGAATGGCGTCCCGTGATATATCCATTCGTGCTGCATTCACCTGGTTCCAAAGTTCATCTGTAGTGTTGGCACTGGGTCACAGCACTGCACCCGTCGTTTCACTACGTCCCACACATTTTCGATTGGAAACTAATCTGGTGATCCTTCGGACCACGGCTAAAGGCTGGCATCTTGTGACAGGAAGAAAACACGTGTTCGTGCACCAACATGTGGTCGTGTATTGTCATGCTGAAAAATGGGGCCTGGGGTGTTGTGCAGCAAGGCTGTGGTTACGGGTCGCAGCATGCTGTCGTTTATCTTCTAGTAAAACCATCAGAATACCAAAACAAACTGCAAAACGGTTTAGAAAAGATATCTGAATTGTACTAAATTGGCAATTGGCCCTAAATAATGAAAAGTGCTAAAAGCAATCCGTTAAACTTCGATTACACGATAAATCAGTCTCATCTAAAGGCCGTAAATTCAACTAAATACCTAGGAATTACAATTACGAACAATCTGAATTCGAAAAAAATACAAGGAAAATATTATGGGAAAGGCAAGCCAAAGACTGCATTTTTTGGCAGAACATTTTGAAAATGTAAAAGATCTACTAAATAGACGTCCGCCTGCTTAGCTGGGTGGTAACGCGCTCGCCTCCCATGCAAGCGGGCCCAGGATCGATTCCCGGCCTGGTTGGAGATTTTCTCCGCTCATGGACTGGGTGTTGTGTTGTCCTCATCATAATTTCATCATCAGCGGCGCGGAAGTCGCCCACTGTGGCAGCGACTGTAATAAGACTCTCACTCGGCGGCCGAATTTCCCCGGATGGGGCCCCCTGGCCAACAACGCCATACGATCATTTGATGATACAAAAGAGACTACCTACACTACGCTTGTCCGTACTCTTTTGGAATACTGCTGCATGGTCTGAAATACTCACCATATAGGATTAACAGAGTACATCGAGAAAGCTCAAACAACAGCAGCACGCTTTGTACACATCAAAAAAAGTTTTGCATCACCACGGTTCCCAGACCTCCTGAAGATAGACGTTGACTGTGGATATTGTACCACAGACACAGTCCCTTTGACTGTTCAGAGATGTCACTAAACCCGCCCAAAGATTGCATGGTGGCTTAATTAAATAGTTTGAAAATAATTTTTATTTTTCGTGACTGTATGTCCGATTACGCTGTGTCTCGTAAACGGTTGGCCCTGACTAGTATTTGTACGCAATCTGACTGCATAGAACAACAACAAAGAATGAAAGAAAATTTTCGTTAACACAATTAATTAATTAAGTCCCCAGCAACTATAAAACCTACGAAGCCAAAGCACAAGTATAACTGTTCCGTGTGTGGAAGCATAACTCAACGTACACATCTGGCACGGTTCCTCCTCAATAAGACAAGAAATTTTAAATATCATTCACACTGAAGCAATTAAAGAAAATAGAAATCCTATAATCACGCAAGAAAACCAGAATTACACTCTAATACAAGAACACACGACAGATGCTTTGTTGACTGAACCTGCAATGACGCATTATTCAGGACACTGAAATAATGAGAGAGAAAAAGAAATTTTTTTTTTTTTTTTACCTTCGTTTATATTGATGAAAAGCACTCTAAACATTACAATCTCTCCACACCGACTCGCTACTACCACATCTCAACCAGAACTGTCCAATATCACATCTCAGCAAGCACTGACTCCCACGAGTTCTCCCCAAGCACTGACTACTACTAGTCCTCGACAGGCACTCCAGTGGAGGCGGCTGAATAATACTCTTTGGCGCAATCTCTGGCGCTGTGGCTCAGTGTAGCCACCTTTCATATGCCCCTCCTCCACGGGCCAGAATTTGATGGTATTTTTGCCAGCATTGGTGGTGAAAATACCACCAAATTCGTCCACAAAAATACAGACAAAAATAAAAGATAATATTAATACGTAAATATCACATAATTAGTGAAAATTTTGGTTTTGCACTGACCTTTCAATAACCTAATATATGAAATACAGTAAGCAATACAAATTCTTTCATACATGTGACTTTACATAATAGTTTACACAATACCCAAAAATCAATTTATACAAATGTTCACATAAAATGCTTTCCATGATTAGCTCCAGTAGTAGCACCCAGCGATGGTCAACAGGTGCAAACACCAACAAGTGACATCATTTCAGTAAAAGCAGTTCCATCAGTTGCACCCAGCTATGTTGAACAGGTGCAGACACCAACAAGTGACATTATGTCAGTAGAATCAGTTCCAATAGTGACACCCAGCATTGTTGAACAGGTGCAGACACCAACAAGTGACATTATGTCAGTAGAAGCAGTTCCATCAGTGGCACCCAGTAATGTTGAACAGGTGCAGACACCAACAAGTGACATTATGTCAGTAGAAGCAGTTCCAATAGTGACACCCAGCATTGTTGAACAGGTGCAGACACCAACAAGTGACATCATTTCAGTAGAAGCAGTCCATCAGTGGCACCCAGCAATGTTGAACAGGTACACACAGCAACAAGTCACATTTCTCAGCAGATGCAGTTCCATTAGTGACACCCAGTAATGTTGAGCAGGTGCAGACAGCAACAAGTGACATTATTTCAGTAGAAGCAGTTGATCAGTGGCACCCAGTAATGTTGAGCAGGTTCAGACACCAACAAGTGACATCACTCAGGAGAAACAGTTCCATTAGTGGCACCCAGCATTGTTGAACAAGTGCAGACACCAACAAGTGACTTCATTTCAGTAGAAGCAGTCCATCAGTGGCACCCAGCAATGTTGAGTAGGTGCAGACAGCAAGAAGTAACATCATTTCAGTAGAAACAGTTCTATCTGTGGCACCCAGCAATGTTGAGCAGGTACACACAGCAACAAGTGACATTATCTCAGTAGAAGTAGTTCATCAGTGGCACCTAGCAATGATGAGCAGGTGCAGACAGCAACAATTCAGTAGAAGCAGTTCCATTAGTGGCACCCAGCAATGGTCAACAGGTGCAGACACCAACAAGTGACATTATTTCAGTACAAGCAGTCCAGCAGTGGCACCCAGCAATGTTGAACAGCAGCAGACACCAACAAGTGACATCATCTCAGTAGAAGCAGTCCATCAGTGGCACCTAGGAATGTTGAACAGGTGCAGACACCAACAAGTGACATTATTTCAGTACAAGCAGTCCATCAGTGGCACCCAGTAATGATGAGCAGGTGCAGACACCAACAAGTGACATTATTTCAGTAGAAGCAGTTCCATTAGTGGCACCCAGTAATGTTGACAGGTGCAGACACCAACAAGTGACATTATGTCAGTAGAAGCAGTTCCATTAGTGGCACCCAGTAATGTTGAACAGGTGCAGACACCAACAAGTGACATTATGTCAGTAGAAGCAGTTCATCAGTGGCACCTAGCAATGATGAGCAGGTCCAGACAGCAGTCCATAATATTCACTATCACTGATCACACTGTTCATCAGAGTTTATAAGCAAAAATTAAACATGTCCTAGTGGCACCAATCATGTAGAAAAAGTACAAGTAACAGTCCATAATATTCACTATCACTGATCACACAGATCATCAGCAGAAATCAATCATTTCTAAGTGGCACCCATTATGTTGAAAAAGTGCAGGTAACAATTCATAATATTCACCATCACTAATCAGACAGTTCAGGCATGAACAATAGTTTGAATGCCCATACAAATGCTTTTACAATGCTCTTACACTAAACATACAAATTCTAATAAACACACAAATGATATCAGATAATTGTCATATTAACTATTACAAATACTCAAATATCAGTGAACCTATAATATTTATGCGTGTCAGTGCAAGCCACAACAAACAAGTAAAATAATATTTAGGAGATAGGTGGGTAGGATTAGAAAAGGAAAACACACAAAACACACTCACTCATCTTTCATCCACATTAAGTACTACTGTGTAATTGAATAGTGTTAACTGTGTAAATGTAACTCTGTCCAAGATTTGATGTTCGACATGTGTATCAAGTAGTAGTGGCAGCAATGTATAACAGTCAATAATAGTTAAGTCAACGTCATAGTCATCATGTCAAGACCAATGTTTGCCAAGCCAGATCAAAATGTACGGTTGCTGAACAACTGTCAGTGTGCCAAGATATGCAAATACTTCCTCTCTTAAAAAAAAAGTATATACTGCTTAGTGATTTAACAAAGTGTGTGTAGACAATCTTCCTTCCACTTTAGTGTTCTAGTCTGCTATCTTCATCCTCCTTGTTCCATATAGACCAAAAAAAAAAAAAATATGCACCTCACTTACTTTACCTCTTATACACCAAAACTCCAATAATCATCAGCATCACATAATCTCAATACTTCAATAATACCTCTTACGTCGATACATATAAATCTTATCATCAATAGCATTTACCTTACCTCTTGTCCACCAAAACTCCAATAATCATCAACTTCACATAATCTCAATAATACCTCAATAATACCTCTTCAATACGTCGATACATATAAACCTTATCGCCAATATCATTTCACTTCCATAACAACTCTTTCCTCTAGTCAGTCTCCTCGAACAAGTACAGATAAAATCCTAATGCAAACCTCATCATCCCATACAATCCGAAGACACATTGTCAACACACAACCTCTGTGTAATCCATCTAACCCAAATCTTCTACTCATTATGAATTATAAACAAAAGAAATGCATACATGACCTCTAACAGACTTAGTTCGAATAACTCTCAGTAATTAAGTACGATTACGGAGTGTGAATGATCATAATATTTCACAGTGTGTACACCACTTCAAGAATTATGGCAAACAGAAGCAAACATGTGGAGTATTTCTTGTGTCAAGTGTCACTTCCTATTTCAATTGCTCACGAAAAATGCAGTGTAATAACTGTCAATGGTCTAAACCTAGTTTTGGTATGTCATGTCGTTAGCTTCCTTCCTATTAGCATACATTTATACAGCTTTCATAAAACCTCCAGCTCATGTGACTTCTATGAAGTTTCTTGTACTAATGTCGTTTATGTCGAATTATAGCAGTTCATTTTCTTATCTTAAAAATATAAGGCACTGAGCGTAAGCAAAACATGCAATAGCGCGTAAATATACCAGTAGAGAACAGAATGTCAACAAGTGGATGCAGTACAATTCTTACAACGAGGCTCTGCCAAGCGAACAATCTACAATTAATACAATAATGTGACCTAAACTCTGCCGGCCGGAGTGGCCGAGCGGTTAAAGACGCTACAGTCTGGAACCGCACGACCGTTACGGTCGCAGGTTCGAATCCTGCCTCGGGCATGGATGTGTGTGATGTACTTAGGTTAGTTAGGTTTAAGTAGTTCTAAGTTCTAGGGGACTTATGACCACAGCAGTTGAGTCCCATAGTGCTCAGAGCCATTTGAACCATTTTTTTTTTTTTTGACCTAAACTCTATGTTCATACACAGTATATCAGCATTTCTATATACCAAATTAAAGAGT
This sequence comes from Schistocerca americana, assembly GCF_021461395.2. Taxonomy (NCBI): domain Eukaryota; kingdom Metazoa; phylum Arthropoda; class Insecta; order Orthoptera; family Acrididae; genus Schistocerca; species Schistocerca americana. The sequence continues at coordinate 85,222,119 of NC_060125.1, read as the reverse complement.
AGTTGTGACGACAAACAGAAATGTATAAATATGCAATCCATACGCATAGCAGTAAACATATATCTTACGTAATAAACAGGTCATTAACATCATATCAGCATAAGCAAATAAATGTTCATATGTAATCTTAATAAGTAAACATGAAGGCGCAAGCAGATAAATTACAAAGTATAACTTACATACATATCAGCACAACTAATCAGGTGACAATTATAATTTAAATAAATAAGCACAGCAGGCACATAATTAAAAAATATGACATCAGTGAAAAAGCAGTGCAGCCAAGCGATGCATAATATACACAAGTTACAACCCAGTTCATTAATAATCATTGTCAAAATCAGTTAACGTACGCAAGCACGTCGCTTCACAAGTAAATTCATAGAACATGAAATTAGCACAAAGTATGAATCGCGTAATCGCGAGCAGCAAATTACGTCTAAAGTACGTACCTAAGTGGAAATTTGTTACCTGAAAAATGAACTCAATTAATAGTTACCTTTTTAGTTTATTACTTTCTTCTTCGAAATTACATTCTTTCCGAAATTTTCTCGATAGCAAGTCCTCTTAACCTCGGACACGTACAGAATTTACCTGAAGTTCTTAAATATTTTATAGAACCGTATCCTGAAAAATACTGAATGTTAATAACATAATTCATCAAGTCACTATAGCTTTATACTGAATTTAATCGGAGAAATTATACTGTGTATTTGTTTACGGCTGTCAGTGCATTCGCACTGAGCGCTCGATCAGCTGTAGGCGCGTGACGTAGGAAGCAATTGTTTGCGGTCAACGACTGCCTTGTGCGGCGCGCAGACTTGACTGTTGCTTTGAGTATGTGCCGCCGCCAAAACACAGCGCGGTATCCTTGTATTCTCTGCATGTTTACATGTAGCTTTTAGTTTCTCACAAGTATGTCATTCCACAAAAATTTTAACGTTTGATATATGATGTATTCCCTTAGAGCGTCGTGATGTAAGAGTTTCTACTTCAACAGTGTTATCGTGAATAATTTTGCGAATTCTATATGGACCGTTATAAAGCAGAAAAAATTTGCGACACAAGCCTTTCCCTTTGTGAGACAAACGATGAGACTTAATTAACACCTTTTGACCAACTGACAAGGTTTTTAAACGACCAGGACGTTTAGCTGATTTCTCTCTTCTAGCAGCCGCAGATGCAATATTTTGCAGAGCCAGGTGCACAACTTCAGAATGCCGCAGTTTCCGTGTAGGCGGAAAAGGAACGATTTCAGAAATGCAATTTGTCGGTGCTTTATTTTTTAATATCAATATAGGCGGTAAAGAAGTTGAATCATTAGGGAGTTCATTCAGAAGGTTTTGAAAAATATGAAGATACTGATCCCATGTTCTGTGATTCTGATGACAATAAAGTCGACACAATTTATCGATTTCCTTCATCCATCTCTCTGAAGCGTTAGATTGAGGGTGAAAAAGTGAAATGAAGATTGGTTTAATCTTACGACACCATAGAGTACGAAGCCAAATTTTAGAACGAAACCGTGATCCATTATCTGATACAACCCTATCAACATGACCAACTTCTTTAAGAAAATGTTTGATGAAAGCGTTAGATACCGAACGAGCCGTTGCTTTGTGTAAAGGTGTAAAACACACATATTTTGATATCAACTCCACTGCTACGAAAATGTACGCAAAACCATTAGTAGAACGAACCACTGGACCGCACAAATCGACTGCAGCCATGTCCTTTAATTTCGCTGGAATGATAGAAAACAACGGTGCTCTGTGAGAAATTGTTGGCGGCTTAGCCCTTTGACATAACTTGCATTTGGCCAGAACAGATCGAATACGTTTTTTCATATTACTGAAGTAGCAATTTTCCCGTAATTTATCAAAGCATTTTCTGGGACCAAAGTGTGCATAACTGAAATGCGTATACCAAATCAGCTTATTAACCCACTCATCAGGAATACAAACTAACCAAACAGAGTTGTCGACCGATTTTCGTTTAAAAAGAATGTCATTGCGAACTGAATACCATCTAGTTTTTCTGGATCAGGAAGAATACCTTCTGTAGAAATAATGTGACCGAGAAATTTCACCTGTGAACGACCAAATTCAGATTTTTCCAAGTTCACAGTAATGCCAACTCTTGCAAAGATACGTAATAATGAATCCAAAATTTTGTTGTGTTCACTCCAAGAACGTTTAGCAATAAGAATGTCGTCAACATATGAAGTAATATTGTCACGAAGATAAACAAGTAAAATTTCATTTAAGCTACGAAAGAATGCTGCTGAAGGTACAATAAGTCCAAATGGTAATTTACGAAATCACTTTTAGGTACAATTAGTCATATCAGGTTATTGTTTACTTACTCACTAGATAGATTGATAGTCGAAGAGTTGGTTTGACAGATGCAAAGAATAGTAAAAGAGTAGGCAGCGGTGCAGAAAACTAAAAGGGAAATAGCACCACTACAGCTCGGGGCCCTATGCACGCTACGGCACATATTCACTTAGAGTAGTGAATCCCCTGAGGACTTTAATAGCCGCACATAATTTCCAGTTTGTGACTTAGTCGCAAATTTGGCGGAAGTGCGTACGTAAATCGATCCAACCATGAACATAGATGTATCTCATTCTCAGAACTACGAAAGATCTTAAATTTCCGAACAGTCAAAAAGTGTTTATAGTCAAAGTTTTCACCTCGTGGCGACAAAGACCTACCGCACCTGTTCCAGTCCGAATGTCGATTATTGTCAAGTTCGCGCGCCTGGCGCTCTCTTGCTGCTTCTCATAAATGAAATAAATTATTTTCTTCAAAGCCCTCTGCTATCTGTGATTCTAAACCTCGTCTACTGTCCTTTCCTACAATTTCGCCTTCAATCCGTTTGACTTGCTTTTTTAATGCCTCAAATTCCCTTTTCACGCGTTCATTAAACTTTCCCTGATTTTCAACATGCTTATTTATGTTCTGATACTCTTCGGTTTCTGCAAATGGTAATGGTGCTGTATCATCTGAATCTCTGTCCCCATGTAAACTAAGATTCGTCAATTTATCTGAAATCTCATCAACTCTTTCCGATAAGTCACCTAATTGTTCTTTCTGTTTATTTACGTCTTCCGAAAGTGTCGCGACTCGGGCTTCAGTATTAACACATTTAGTAGCCAACTGTTCATACTGTTGTGTTAGGTTATTTAATCTGTCACCTGGTACGGATTCCTCGATTCTCTCAAATATTTCTTCCTTATCTTTTGCACGTTGTAAATTTAACTCTGAAAATTTCTGTACTATCACGCGATCTCCCTCTTCCTGTTCTCTATCCTGTTCCCTTTGTCTAATCTCTACTGCAACTAATCTATTATTGTGAGTATTCAAAATCGGTTGTACTTCCTCTCTGATCTCTTTCTTTAATTCATCTTTCATATTTTTGAAACATGTCCCTATTCGTGAATCCAACCGCGTTTCCAAAGTTCCCATCTCTGTTTTAATTGTTCCTATCTCTGTTTTTAATTCAGATCCTAACTGTGATCCAAGTGAGTCTAACCGTGTTTCCATTGTTCCCATCTGTGTTTTTAATTCAGATCCAAACCGTGTTTCCATTGTTCCCATATCAGTTTTTAATTCAGATCGTAACTGTGATCCCAATGAGTCTAACCGTGATCCCAAATTTAATATTGCACTCATCAACTGCTCCGTATCAACTTGTTCGAAATTCTTTTCGCCCCTAACATTTCCCACAAAACTAACTTCCTTCTGCATAGCTATAAAGCTATCTGTGTTCGATACTATTTCAGAATCTTCTATCGTTAATCTCGTATTCTGTGAATTTTCTGATTGAGAAAAATTTTGAAATGGTTCCGGACTATTTTCCCGACTTATTACATTGTTTTCCACTTCATTATTCATCACACTGTTTTCCTCTGTTGGCGAGTTCGCCATGTTAACAATTTCGTCATTCTCACTATTCATCATTTTTGCCTTTTTCATTGATCGCGTAATCATTTACAAAATATACAAAACTCGTCACTGTATGAAAATTACACACAATGACACTTTATCATCAACAATATCATTCACACGAAATGTTTCCCTCAAACACGATTAACGAACAATTGAAATAATTGCACTAAATTGTCAAACGCGTATACAAGACAACAAATCAAATTCTGAGAAAAAATACCATTAGAAGAATGACAATTACCAAATCTACACATGCAAAATAGACTACAATTACTAAACTACAGATTACTACAACAATACTACTGTCTACTATTTTTACAATCAGAAGAATTCCAAGGGACGATCCGAAGCAGCGGTCGCCACGTGCATGGGGGCTTAATTGAATAGTTTGAAAATAATTTTTATTTTTCGTGACTGTATGTCCGATTACGCTGTGTCTCGTAAACGGTTGGCCCTGACTAGTATTTGTACGCAATCTGACTGCATAGAACAACAACAAAGAATGAAAGAAAATTTTCGTTAACACAATTAATTAATTAAGTCCCCAGCAACTATAAAACCTACGAAGCCAAAGCACAAGTATAACTGTTCCGTGTGTGGAAGCATAACTCAACGTACACATCTGGCACGGTTCCTCCTCAATAAGACAAGAAATTTTAAATATCATTCACACTGAAGCAATTAAAGAAAATAGAAATCCTATAACCACGCAAGAAAACCAGAATTACACTCTAATACAAGAACACACGACAGATGCTTTGTTGACTGAACCTGCAATGACGCATTATTCAGGACACTGAAATAATGAGAGAGAAAAAGAAATTTTTTTTTTTTACCTTCGTTTATATTGATGAAAAGCACTCTAAACATTACAATCTCTCCACACCGACTCGCTACTACCACATCTCAACCAGAACTGTCCAATATCACATCTCAGCAAGCACTGACTCCCACGAGTTCTCCCCAAGCACTGACTACTACTAGTCCTCGACAGGCACTCCAGTTGAGGCGGCTGAATAATACTCTTTGGCGCAATCTCTGGCGCTGTGGCTCAGTGTAGCCACCTTTCAAGATGTAAACAACCATGCATGTGCAGCACCTATTAGACGGAGGGTATCCGATAGTCGATCAGTTCCAGTCATTCCACCAGGAAGAAGGTCCACGGCTCGTCTTGTCTGTAGCTTAACCATGCCTAGACAGTCAACGTCGCAGTTCGATCGCGTCCGCATTCTTACTTTATACCAGGAAGGGCTCTCAACAAGGGAAGTGTCCAGGCGTCTCGGAGTGAACCAAAGCGATGTTGTTTGGACATGGAGGAGATACAGAGAGACAGGAACTTCGATGGCATGCCTCTCTCAGACCGCCCAAGGGCTGCTACTGCAGTGGATGACCGCTACCTACGGATTACGGCTCGGAGGAGTCCTGACAGCAACGCCATCATGTCGAATAATTCTTTTCGTGCAACCACAGGGCGTCGTGTTACGACTCAAACTGTGCGCAATAGGCTGCATGATGCGCAACTTCACTCGCAACGTCCATGGCGACGTCCATCTTTGCAACCACGACACCATGCAACGCGGTACAGATGGACCCAACAACATGGCGAATGAACCGCTCAGAATTGGCATCACGTTCTCTTCAGCGATGAGTGTCGCATACGCTTCCAACCAGCCTATCGTCGGAGGCAAACCGGTCACGCTGAACGCCTTAGACACACTGTCCAGCGAGTGTAGCAAGTTGGAGGTTCCCTTCTGTTTTGGGGTGGCATTTTGTGGGGCCGACGTACGCCGCTGGTGGTCATTGAAGGCGCCGGAACGGCTGTACGATACGTGAATACCATCCTCTGACCGATAGTGCAACCATATCGGCAGCATATTGGCGAAGCGTTCGTCCTCATGGACGACAATTCGCGCTCTCATCGTGCACATCTTGTGAATGACTTACTTCGGGACAACGACACCTCTCGACTAGAGTGGCCAGCATGTTCTCCAGACATGAACCCTATGGAACATGACTGGGATAGATTGAAACGGGCTGCTTACGGACGACGTGACCCACCAACCACTCTGAGGGATCTACGTCGAATCGCCGTTGAGGAGTGAGACAATCTGGACCAACAGTGCCTTGATGAACTTGTGGACAGTATGTCACGACGAATACAGGCATGCATCAATGCAAGAGGACGTAGTACTGGGTGTTAGAGGTACCGGTGTGTACAGCATTGTGGACCACCACCTCTGAAGGTCTCACTATAAGATGGTACAACATGCAATGTATGGTTTTCATGAGTAATAAAAAGGGCGGAAATGATGGTTTTGTTGATGTCAATTCCAATTTTCTGTACAGATTCCAGAACTCTCGGAACCGGGGTGATGCAAAACTTTTTTTGATATGTATATTATCGCTAAATAGGGGAAAGAGTATCACGGTCATGATGCAGGATATGGGATGGACACCATTAAAACAAAGGCATTTTTCGTTGCAGCGGAATCTTGTCACGAAATTTCAATCACCAACTTCCTGCAGATGCGAAAATATTTTGTTGACTCGAGCTACATAGGAAGAAACGATCTTCACAATAAAAGTAAGTGAAAACCAAGCACGCACGGTAAGATATAGATGTTCGTTGGAATAATAGAGAATTATTGTGAAGGTCCCTCGATGAACTCTCTTGGAGAGTAATAATGGAACGCAATGGCAGAAGTGCTCGGATTAAAAAGGGGGTAAAGTAGGGATGCAGTCTTTCTCTTCTACGTTTCAACCTGCGAATCGACGAAGCAATGACAAAATAAAAAATAAAATTCAAGTATGAGTTAAAATTCAGGGCAAAAGGATATCAATGATAAGCTTTGCTGATGACATTGCTACCCTCAGTGAAAAGGAGAATGAATTACATCAAGTGTTGAATGAAGTGGTCCAACGAGGACCGAATATGGACTGAGCGTAAAACGAAGAAAGACGAAACTGTTGAGGAATATCAGAAATGAGATTACCAATAAAGACTACGAAGCAGACGAAGTGAAGGAATTCTACTATCTTTGGAAGCAAAACACCGTATGGGGATGTAAGAAGCAGACTAACAAAGGTGAAGAGGACACTCGCTAACACGTATCCCCTTGTGTCAAACGCAGGCTTGAATTAGAGGAAGAAGTTTCTGAGAATTTATAATGTCAAATGAAAACGAGACGGACTATGTAACGAACACGGCATAGCCGTTAGTAACGCAGTTAGGTGTGTGTTTGGAATGCCCACTATTGGGAATCAGAAAGGAACAGCGCCAACTTTCACCGCTGCGCCATTCGTCTGTTAGACGCGCTCCACGTGAGGTCAGCCAGTCGTGTAAGCGTCCGGCTTCACTATGGAGGGCAGGAAAGAGGAACAACGAATTGGAGTGCGGTTTTTGATTGTGGTAGAAATGTCAGGAAGTGAAATTGATGCCCGAATGGCTGCCGTACGCTGCGAATACGTGCGCGTGTGTTTGTACGGAATAAACGATTTCTAAGAAGATCAGGTGTTACTCAGAGACAGCAGTCGGCCAGGACAGGTTCAACGAGTCAGTCTTTACTCCTCCTGCCACTGCTGCGGTGGATGTTTCCTTAAGAAGTGACCGAGGACACACGGTGGAAGACAAAAGGCTCATGTCGGGCGTCAGCCGCGGTACCACACACGCCATTCTGACAGAGCATATGAAGTTCCTGAAAATCAATGAGCAGCGGGTTCCCCACAGCTAGACGAAAGAGCACAAGTTGAGCACAATGTCGACATCACGGCAGCACGATAATGAATCTCGTTTCCTCTCCTGTACTGTCGCAGGAGATGATACACGTGCCCATCATTTTGAGCCGGAGAGCAAGCGTCGGAGCTAATAATGGAAGCACACGCATTTACTCGCACCGAAAAAAATCCAAATCCGTGCGCCCCACCTCCGGGAATGTCATGATCACCCTTTTCTTTGATTGCAAGTACTGGGTCTTGCCCACTCGTCTCGTGTAGGGTGCCTAAGGGATGGTGCGTTCTCGGAATGCTATACAACAGTTCAAGCAAATAACGTTAGTAGTTTTATTTCTATAAAGCAGATTGACAGTACTTAACTTGTGTTTACAAAGGTGTCGCAAACGAAGGGCGAGATGCAACCACGTCAGAGTTCGTGCAAGTTTGTCACACAGTTTGTGGATCACCAATAACTGAATTTGTAGCGGTCTCTCCTAGGCCGTGCCATGCTCCGCGAATACGTTCCACTAATGTCCGTATAATAAGCCGATGTGAGCCTCCGAGGCTGGCAGGAGCAGCCCTTGTATTCACTTCAGCTTGAGGGCACTCCTGTCGTGGTGCGGTCCTATTCGCCTTTTCTGGTCTTGCGTTCTTCATCTTCGTTCCGGCGCTTGTGGTTACGCCCGAACAGAAAAGAACCGCTGCTCATAAACTTTCTAGAACACAGAGCCACAATTAACGCACAGTGGTATCTGGAAGCTTTGGAAATGCTGAAGCGTGCTATCGCGTCCAAACGCCAAGGAACGCTGATAGATGGTATCATTCTGTTGCAGCACGATCGCAGCCTTATATAACTTCTACATCTACATCTACATCCATACTCCGCAAGCCATCTGGCGGTGTGTGGCGGAGGGTACCTCGAGTACCTCTATCGGTTCTCCCTTCTATTCCAGTCTCGTATTGTTCGTGGAAAGAAGGATTGCCGGTATGCTTCTGTGTGGGCTCTAATCTCTCTGATTTTATCCTCATGGTCTCTTCGGGAAACATACGTAGGAGGGAGCAATATACTGCTTGACTCTTCGGTGAAGGTATGTTCTCGAAACTTCAACAAAAGCCCGTACCGAGCTACTGAGCGTCTCTCCTGCAGAGTCTTCCACTGGAGTTTATCTATCATTTCCGTAACGCTTTCGCGATTACTAAATGATCCGTAACGAAGCGCGCTGCTCTGCGTTGGATCTTCTCTATCTCTTCGATCAACCCAATCTGGTACGGATCCCACACTGCTGAGCAAGCAGTGGTTCTAAAGGACCGGCCATGACTGCCAGACTGACGGCCGAGTATAGGCACGACGCTTCAGCGCCATCCATTTTCAGGGGTATTTGCTTCCTGGCAGATTAAAACTGTGTGCCGGACCGAGACTTGAACTCGGGACCTTTGCCTTTCGCGGGCAAGTGCTCTACCAACTGAGCTACCCCGTCCTCACAGCTTTACTTCTGCCAGCACCACGTCTCCTACCTTCCAAACTTTCCTGCGAACTTTGCAGAACTACTGAAAGAAAGGATATTGCGGAGACATGGCTTACCCACAGCCTGGGGGATGTTTCCAGAATCAGCTTGGGTAGCTCAGTTGGTAGAGCACTTGCCCGCGAAAGGCAAGGGTCCCGAGTTCGAGTCTCGGTCCGGCACACAGTTTTAATCTGCCAGGAAATTTCATATCAGCGAACACTCCGCTGCCGAGTGAAAATCTCATTCTGGAAACATCCCCAGGCTGTGGTAAAGCCATGTCTCTGCAATATCCTTTCTTTCAGGAGTGCTAGTTCTGCAAGGTTCGCAGGAAAGCTTCTGTAAGGTAGGAGGCGAGGTACTAGCAGAAGTAAAGCTGTGAGGACGGGGCGTGAGTCGTGCTTGGGTAGTTCAGTTGGTGCCGGCCGCTGTGGCCGAGCGGTTCTAGGCACTTCATTCTGGAACCGTGCGACCGCTACGGTCGCAGGTTCGAATCCTGCCTCGGGCATGGATGTGTGTGATGTCCTTAGGTTGGTTAGGTTTAAGTAGTTCTAGGGGACTGATCACCTCAGATGATAAGCCCCATAGTGCTCAGAGCCATTTGAACCATTTGAGGAACGCTTTATTTCCATTTTCGCCGGCACGGTAGCTCAGCGTGTTCGCTCAGAGAGCCGGTCGGCCTCTGCAATAAAAAAACTGAGTGGAAGGATCAGCAAACGAACTTGAACGGATGTCATGTGACGTCCGCAACGACCAAACACAACGATCAACATCGAACAAAACGAGAGGGGGAAAAAAAAAGTTGGTAGAGCACTTGCCCGCGAAAGGCAAAGTTCCCGAGTTCGAGTCTCGGTCCAGCACACAGTTTTAATCTGCCAGGAAGTTTCAAATCAGCGCACACTCCGCTGCAGAGTGAAAATCTCATTATGGATCTCCGCCTTATTGTTGCCAAGGTTGTTTTGACTATGCTGCAGAAGTTTCGCTTGGAAGGCTTTACACACGCTCCACGCAGTCCGGATCTCTCCCTGCTTGATTTCCGTATTTTTGGAGCCCTCAAGAAACACTTTGGTGGCCGTCGATTTGCTTCGGACAAAGTGGAGCACGTCTGGGTACAGTCACGGTTCCGCAGGCAAACATTTTTCTATGAAGGCACTGACCGTCTTGTCTCACAGTGGGATAAATCTTCTAACAGTTAGGTGATTACTTTTGAAATAATAAACAATTTACTTACTTTTCTCCATCTGCTTTGTTTTAATTTGACCGTTCCTTATATTGTCATGCTCAGAAGTACCCGAACCAACCTGAATTGCGTTCCGCGTGATTTCCATGCAGCCCACATAACGTATTTTTCTTGTGCGTCCCCTGCTCTCTTTCCGGTACAGTTGTGTGGCTATACAAAATTATTACCGCAAGAGACTCCTAGAGAACATCGCTCTGTGTGACAATCATTCCGGGCTTAAAGAAATACCGTGATAGTGCAAATGCTAGGGAACATGTTATTAGAGATGGGTCACTACTTAACGATTGTTAACTTAAAATTTTTACAATAAGTGTCAATTCAAAAATGTTACTGCTCTCATCAGCATATGGGCCAACTAAAGTCTGTAAATCATTCAATAATGTTTACTCAGTTTTTTTTTCTGAATAAGAGATTTTGCAAAGCCATCTGAATTTGCAGTGTTCTGTGATAATTCAAAGAGTTCTTGTACTCCAAAAGCTTTTCCAACCACCTATTACCCGTAGTTCGCCTGGCTAGTGGTTTGGCCGACGCTGGTTGAAACTATTTCTTTCATTGTTTTTTTACTAAACACTGGTCTACAGAATTTTTCCAGACAAAGACAACCCAGACTTAACCTTTTCATTTATTACCCACAATACACAAGCCCAACCCAATCTGACGGCTATACACTGACAACATGACTTCCAATAATTGACACAAAAGAATGGTCCTGAATGACAAGAAATCTTAACAATAATACAAATACAAAAAATATGAAATTAAAGAAATATGAAACTACCTCCAACTCTGTTAATTGCCGAATCAGCCGGCCGGAGTGGCCGTGCGGTTCTAGGCGCTTCAATCTGGAGCCGAGCGACCGCTCCGGTCGCAGGTTCGAATCCTGCCGCGGGCATGGATGTGTGTGATGTCCTTAGGTTAATTGGGTTTAATTAGTTCTAAGTTCTAGGCGTCTGATGACCTCAGAAGTTAAGTCGCATAGCGGTCAGAGCCAATTGCCGAATCTCATTTCAGTCACTAATCCCGATAGTGCAAACCACATTCTTTTTTTCATAAGTCACTTACCTCAGACGATCTAGATAACACGAACTACAGCAATTACAGCAAGTAGCAACAACAGCCGGCTAAATAAAAAGATCTAACTACTATAGACTCCAACTACTTGGAAGCATATGGCTAGAAAAAAAAATGATTTTGTTGAAGAGCTGACAATGTATTCAGAAAATTCGTGTGACATCCAGTTCCAAAAATTATACAGTTGTCAATAATTCCACTACCCAAACAATATCAACAACATCCATCATCCTACATTTCCTTGAGTATTTTCTTATAAACACATCATTTCATGTTATTTTACAATGCATGTCCTACCAACACAGAATCTCCACTAAGAACATCATGTCCATACACTTCCATATCCACTCGCTAACTGCTAGTCCATCCAGCCACAGAATCTCTTTCCGAGGGCGCAGAGCGATATTAATCTATAGCGATATTAATCTATAGCGATATTAATCTATAGCGATATTAATCTATAGCGCTGCCAAGATACAGACAAGCTACTTACATGGCTAACGATCTGACCAGTGAGAAAAATCGCGATTGATGGCTTCAAGCGCCCTAGACACGCCTCAACATCAGCAGCATATCATTAGCAGTTTCACTGTACTGAAGATGACACGTGGTGAAACACGTATGTTGTGTGGCGGCGATGGCGAGGCATTGCAGAGTCTCTGACCAGAGAGCTTCTCGTCGTTCCTAGTCTGCGCTTGACCGCGCGAGAGTTCAGTGCAGTTGCGAGTTAGAGTTCGAGAGTAGTAGCGCATGCGAGATGACATAGTCTGTGGTAGTAGCGCGCGAGAGATAGTCGCAGTTGTGTGTGAGGAGTCGGCGGGCGTCGACATGGCACTCTGGTCAAGATTCGGGACAAGGTATATTTTTTAAATAAGGTAATGAAGCAGCATTGCGCTCAGCTAATAATGTATTGTAATTGTAACTAATTTGTTCAAGAATCGCTCCAATAATAATTTTGTTTTCAAACCAAGCACTTTAACAACACAAACATTTATTGAAAGAATATTTGCCTTCCATTTCCTTTAAAGAAAAATTTACTTAAGTTCAAAGAATATGTGCAATGCATTTCCTCCAAGCTATCGCGAAAAATAAGAGCAGATGCAGTTCTACTGAGGTAAGAGTTTGAGTTTAATCAGGGCCTAAAGATCGACATTTCGGTCTATTTGTGTTTTCATTATCACTGAGATTTCATTATCATTGAATTGACTTACATTTTTGTGGGGAACTTACATCTGGGTCAGATTGCTATTTTTCATTTAATTGTCATTGTCTTTAAATATCTCTGGGGAGGTTACAGTGGATACACGTGCAGCTCCAAAATCACCCATCATCCTTTGTTACTAGACAAAGTGACATTAAATGCCAAAGGGATTTATGACCAGCAAGTTGTACCAGTATTTGAACTTTATATGTCATGACGAACTTTCTATTCTTCGTTGTTTCAGTGCCCTGCGATAAGCTACTGCTAGAACGGGACCACAGTCTCTGTGGAAACTCGCAGATATCACATCCGGTCCAGTTTCCTTTGTACTGTTGAGAAATTTTAGTTTATTTTTCCATTCCGAGATCGCTTATCTCAATTTCTGCTATTCAGGTATTCGTGCTATGATTGAAAAGAGGAACCATAGTAAGGTTTTCTGTTGTTGAAACGACTTCTGGCTACCGATTTCAGTATTTCATTCTTCTCCCAGACAGCTTCTGTTTCAGTGTCACTGAGCCACTGAATAGATGATTTCGGTCAGCTTACTGACTTCAAATAAAATCAAAACGTCTTAGGATTTCTAGTGAGATCATTTGACAAAATTTTACTTTGAAATTCATTAAATGTTTCTCGCATCGGTCTCCTCACATTCATACTGCCTGCATTCAGTCTCTGTTTGTCAATCAGGCTGCTCCCTGTCTCGCTTAATCTCGGGCAAAATATCTTGTATATTAGTTTTAGTTATTACCAGTAACCAGCCCGTTCTCTCCCCCCCCCCCCCTCCCGCTCCCCACCCCTCTCCCCCATCTTTGCTCTAGATTCTTTACGGAACGGAATTCAAATGTTTATCATGTAAGGGGGACAGCAGCTGGTTAAATAATCAGCGGCTGAGTCTACATTTTCTTCGCCAAAATTCCACAGAAAATATTCATTTTCCAAAAAAATTCCCAAAAATATCATATCATCATCAAATACTTGCTCAGCTAATCTCCTTAATTTCTTTCTACCTTCCTGTCCTAACTTTGTTGAAGGACGCTAAGTGCTCTCGTTATCAAGCACTGCATGAGCTAAGCACGTGTAATTTTCGCTTCGATTTAAGAAAGGCTCGTTTTTCGCGCATCTTAATGTTTATGGTAAGACAGAGGTATAATGGTAAGACAGAGATTTAGGAAGCAGGTTTTAAATTGTAAGACATTTCCAGGGGCAGATGTGGACTCTGACCACAATCTATTGGTTATGAACTGTAGATTAAAACTGAAGAAACTGCAAAAAGGAGGGAATTTAAGGAGATGGAACCTGGATAAACTGACTAAACCAGAGGTTGTAGAGAGTTTCAGGGAGAGCATAAGAGAACAATAGACAGGAATGGGGGAAAGAAATACAGTAGAAGAAGAATGGGTAGCTTTGCGGGATGAAATAGTGAAGGCAGCAGAGGATCAAGTAGGTAAAAAGACGAGCGGTAGCAGAAATCCTTGGGTAACAGAAGGGATACTGAATTTAATTGATGAAAGGAGAAAATACAAAAATGCAGTAAATGAAGCAGGTAAAAAGGAATACAAATGTCTCAAAAATGAGATCGACAGGAAGTGCAAAATGAGTAAGCAGGGGTGGCTAGAGGACAAATGTAAGGATGTAGAGGCTTATCTCACGAGGGGTAAGATAGATACCGCCTACAGGAAAATTAAAGAGACCTTTGGAGAAAAGAGAACCACTTGATTGAATATCAAGAGCTCAGGTGGAAACCCAGTTCTAAGCAAAGAAGGGAGAGCAGAAAGGTGGAAGAAATACATAGAGGGTCTATACAAGGGCGATGTTCTTGAGGACAATATTATGGAAATGGAAGAGGATGTAGATGAAGATGAAATGGGAGATTGGGAGATATGATACTGCGTGAAGAGTTTGACAGAGCACTGGAAGACCTAAGTCGAAACAAGGCCCCGGGAGTAGACAACATTCCATTAGAACTACTGACAGCCTTGGGAGAGCCAGTCCTGACAAAACTCTACCATCTGGTGAGCAAGATAGATGAGACAGGCGACATTCCGAAGGCAAGGGAGCGGCTGGCGACGCTCGACAGCTTGGCGCGAAAGCGCAAAAGCAGCTCGAGTCGCGTCGGCTAATCACCGAACTTTTCGGGGCGGACGTCTCTCCCACCAAGACAACTACACTAAACATTACCTTACACTCCCCTGTCACTGGACAATCATGCACCATTCTCCCACCGGCGTCGCAGCCTCAAGAAACCGAGGCATCGGCGGCGGATGAGGATACAGAAAACCACTACACAGAGCCCTGGCAGGTGGAGGGCCCAAAACGCAGACCCAAAAAAAACACCAGCACAAACAAGCGAGCAACCAAACTCGCTAGGCAACCGAAAGGCGCTGTTGCCTACACCCACTAGCTCATCTCAGGCTAGCAACATTAACACAAAACAAAACGCAAACACAGCTGTGGCGAGCAAAAACAAAGCACACAAAGCCACAGCGGTGCCCACACAACACAAGACTGGTTTCCCCCCAGTTGTTATACAAAACTACGGGAACCTTAGTGCCCTTAATACTGCATTCGCGGAGAGGCACATAAACAGCACATTACATGCAAAGTACTCGGGGGATAGGGCCTCACTGTACGTTACCACAGACAAAGAATATAAAGATCTTCTGACCTTCCTCAAAGATCGGAAGATTGAACATTACACGTACAGAACGCTGGACGAGAGAACCCAGCAGTACGTGATCAAGGGAGTGGACCCCAGCACCCCCAACGAGACAGTACATGCGGCCCTTTGTTATCTGGGATTCGACTGCAAAAGTGCCTCCCGGATGACAGGGTTCCGTACACACGCACCGTTACCACACTACATGGTTGAGTTAGCCGACACGGCTGATTCCCGCGCCATCCTGCAGGTAAAGAGCTTTCTGCGGATGGACGTACGTGTAGAACACTATGAACCACCCAACGTCCCCCAACAATGCAACAACTGCCAGTGGTTCGGCCACTCGGCCCTCCGCTGCGGCCTGGCAACTCGCTGCCGCGGATGCGCTGGCAATCACAGATCCAACACATGCACACAAATACAACCAAACCAGCGACGCTGTGCCAACTGCGGTGGGCGCCATGCGGCAAACTTCAGACAGTGCAACTCATACAAACAGGCGCTGAAGCGAAAGCAAGACATAAGCAGGGTACTGTGCGACATACCACGTCCAAGGCCAGCGCCGAACCCAGTAAGGAACGGCGTAACGTTTGCCACGGTTGCACGCCCTGGCGGGACGGCACAGGCTGCGGAACCTCAGCGCCCTACACACACACGTGAAACAACCGCTGCAACAGCCACACAACAACCACAGGCAACACCTGAAACCCAGCAAGCATCGGTACCAACACCTATGCCCCCAAACAACACGACCCCACTCCCGGAAATCACGCGCTGCGAAGAAACGCATCGTATACAGGAAAACACACCCACACAAGAACCCCCCGAACCCCAAGCCCAGAGGAGGAATAGACGCACACGCAAACACAGGGCGGGGAACACGAAATCACCACAACAGGCCACACAGCAACAACGGAACAGCAACACACAGGAAAACAGTCAACAAGACACCGAGACTGTAACTCACACTACCATCCCCCTCTCCACAGAAGTAACACAGGCGCCATAACCTCTGCCACAAAGCACAAATGCCGCTCCTAACAACACACGAATACCCGCACAAGCGGCCGCTAACTCCACAACAGCACCTCAGGCTGCCACACCCAACACCAGCACACCACCTGGGGGAATACTGGAAACACTATTCCCCCGACACACGACCGTTCAAATCCTTACCAAGGTGCTGATGGCCGTCACTACACTCATCACCCAGCTCATGAGCGCGCAACTGAGTACCTAACACACATAACGAATGCCATACTAAAACACCAACACTTCCCCGCCTTTTGGAAGACGGCCAAGGTCCTGATGTTCAGGAAGCCGGGGAAAGACCACAGCCTCCCACAAAATTACCGACCCATCAGCCTTCTGAGTTCGCTCAGTAAGATTGTTGAGAAGGTGATTCTCAAACGCATCACTAGGCACTGCATAACAAATGACATCCTGAGACCGGAGCAATTCGGCTTCAGGAATCACCACTCCACAACACAACAACTCCTACGGGTCGTTGAACATATAACACATGGCTTCAACATAAACAAAGCTACAGGGGCAGTGTTCCTGGACATCGAAAAGGCTTTCGACCGTCTATGGCACAACGGCCTCATCCGCAAACTCAGCGGCGCGGGATTCCCTGACGGGCTGCTGCGTCTAATACACTCATACCTCACAGACAGGAGTTTCAACACTGACGTGCAGGGAAAACAATCAACACAACACGGTATACACGCGGGAGTACCCCAGGGAAGCATCCTAGGGCCCCTGCTGTTTAACCTCTACATAAACGATCTCCCAACCACACACAACACAATGATGGCAATCTACGCGGATGACACAGCCATCCTTGCGCAAGATTGGAAACCATCAAACATTACGTCACGCCTACAGACTGCACTCAGAGTGGCCGAGCCTTGGAGAAATGGCGTGTTAGAGTAAACGTCGACAAGTGCGAAGCCGTTCTGTTCACTAGAAGACCGAAGCAACTGCGCAAACACCGATACTGCAGACCAATAACTCTACATGCACGCCCAATACGTTTCCGTGAGAAAGTCAAATACCTCGGTGTCTGGCTGGACCGGAAATTACTCTAGGGGGACCACATACAACACATGACCAACCGAGCTAGCGCGAGGCTCAGCTCTATCCTATGCTCAACAGGCGTAGCACACTGAACAGAAGGGTGTCGAGGTCCATGTACACGACACTTATCCGACCCCTGATGACGTACGCAGCTCCTGTCTGGGGATACGCTGCGCCTACACGTCTGCGCCGTCTGCAGCTCATACAAAACAAAGTACTCAAAATCATAAGCAATGCTCCACGATACACACGCATCGCGGACCTTCACCGGGAATACCGACTTGAGACTCTCACGGAGGTAATCCACAAACTCACCACAAGACTATACAGAAACTCCAGACATTCGCAGAACCCGTTTATTCTGAATCTGGGGAACTACGACCACAACCATAGATGGAAACATAAAAGACCAAAAGACATACTTGTAAGGACATAACATCTATGGCCAAGCATACGCAAACATAACGGCACAGGCGAGCCCCTGTTAATCAGACCCATTACTGGATATCCAGCTGGATTGGAGTACACTGCCGAATAACTGGCACCACACAGGGAAGCCGTACCGTACACTGCATGCAAACAAGCTCCACACATCCCCCACACAGTGAGATGATCTATGGCCGATCTCCCACTACTGTATAACGATCTTGATTGTTCCAGGAATGCAGCAGCAGCAACAACTGGGACACATCGCCATCGCTTGTCATGGTAATGATGCATGATACCTATACTAACAAATCCAACCTTGCATGAACTATCGCAGCTAGTAAGCCACTACTGCTCTTACTACCCATCCCACTGTCGCAGAGGTTTTTTTCCCACGGCACGAGCCATGGCACTTTTTTCCCTCTGCTCTTCAAATCGCTACCCTCACTCGCGTTTCGTCCACTATCTATCACCTGATGGACCGTGTTAATGCGTAGCCTTACCCAGACGCACGGACAACATCACAGCCCAGCATCCTGTGATCCACATACTAGACAACTAACATGTTTACGGAGGTGACAGTAGAACTTTTGGTTTGGTCACCACGTTGGTGCGGGCGTGGAGGGGCCCCATCGCTTTTCTTTTTCTTAGGCGACATTCCCTCAAACTTCAAGAAGAATATAATAATTCCAATCCCAAAGAAAGCAGGTGTTGACAGATGTGAAAATTACCGAACTATCAGTTTAATAAGTCACAGCTGCAAAATAGTAACGCGAATTCTTTACAGACGAATGGAAAAACTGATAGAAGCAGTCCTCGGGGAAGATCAGTTTGGATGCCGTAGAAATGTTGCAACACGTGAGGCAATACTGATCCTACGACATATCTTAGAAGAAAGATTAAGGAAAGGCAAACCTACGTTTCTAGCATTTGTAGACTTAGAGAAAGCTTTTGACAGTGTTGATTGGAACACTCTCAAATTCTGAAGGTGTCAGGGGTAAAATACAGGGAGCGAAAGGCTATTTACAGTTATAAGAGTCGAGGGGTATGAAAGGGAAGCAGTGGTTGGGAAGGGAGTGAGACAGGATTGTAGCCTCTCCCCGATGTTATTCAATCTGTATATTGAGCAAGCAATAAAGGAAACAAAAGAAAGGTTCGAAGTAGATATTAAAATCCATGGAGAAGAAATAAAAACTTTGAGGTTTGCCGATGACATTGTAATTCTGTCAGAGACAGCAAAGGAATTGGAAGAGCAGCTGAACGGAATGGACAGTGTCTTGGAAGGAGGATGTAAGATGAACATCAACAAAAGCGAAACAAGGATAACGGAATGTAGCCGAATTAAGTCGGGTGATGCTGAGGGAATTAGATTAGGAAATGAGACATTTAAGTAGTAAAGGAATTTTGCTATTTAGGGAGCAAAATAACTGATGATGGTCGAAGTAGGGAATATATAAAATATAGACTGCCAATGGCAAGGAACGCGTTTCTGAGGAAGAGAAATTTGTTAACATCGAGTATAGATTTAAGTGTCAGGAAATCGTTTCTGAAAGTATTTGTATGGAGTGTAGCCATGTATGGAAGTGAAACGTGGAGGATTAATAGTTTAGACAAGAAGAGAATAGAAGCTTTCGAAATGTGGTGCTACAGAAGAATGCTGAAGATTAGATGGGTAGATCACATAACTAATGAGGAGGTGTTGATTAGAATTGGGGAGAAGAGGAGCTTGTGGCACAATTTGACTAGAAGAAGGGATCGGTTGGTAGGACGTGTTCTGAGACATCGTGGGATCACCAATTTAGTATTGGAGGGCAGCGTGGAGGGTAAAAATCGTAGAGGGAGACCAAGAGATAATTGAATACACTAAGCAGGTTCGGAAGGATGTAGGCTGCAGTAGGTACTGGGAGATGAAGAAGCTTGCACAGGATAGAATTGCACGGAGAGCTGCATCAAACCAGTCTCAGGACTGAAGACCACAACAACAACAACAATGTTTATGGAGTCATGTTTGCTGAACTACGCATCGTACAATGATGTAATTTTGCAAATACATACAGTACTACATGTGGATAGTGTCTCCAAAATACTGTGCGAATAGAGTTAGTAGTAACCAAATAATAAATTAAAACGTCATACCTGTTTCTGAAAATTTACTGCATGAAAAGCGGAAACGTAGTAATGGATAAACTGTTTTTCCTCTCATTATTTTGTGCAGTTTATCAACGAGAAAAAATTCGCAAAAGGTTTGAAATTATGTGTACCTTTTCTCGGAAATCACTAAGCGCTCTCATTTCAAATACTGGTAGAAAGTAGTCCTGGCAATTCGTGTGTATTGACTTACATTGCTTCAAGATATACACAGTTTCTAAATTTAATGCTTGGCTTATTGTTTTAAACCTGTAACGTGAGATTATACCTCACAATGTGTAGACTATCACAGCATTTCAAATTTTTGTATTTGCTCCATAATTATATGAAATAGTGAAACTCAAATGTTTGTTGCTCCTTGAAGTTGTTGGAAGGCAACCTGCAACAAATTTCGGGTGGTTTTAGTCGTTTAGTAATCTAGATTGCTAAAGTAAAGACTGTTCAACTCTAGCCAGATACACTGGTGTCCATAATTAAAGCAACGAACAGAAATTTTGCGAGGTTGCTTTTACTTTGCCACAAAATAGTATAAAAAGGTGATATCAAAGTAGAAACAACGTAAAGAATACGGAACGTAAAAAACTGCAACGTACGTAACAGTAGACGAAAATGTTCTTCGTTTTTTCCATCTCAACAGATTTGCACACACATTGCGACAATTGGTTAATGTGCTCACTATGGGGCGTGACCAGCTCTGGCCTGACAACGAAGGAGCATGCTGTGAATAACATCATCAATTTCATGTTGAGACAATAACGCTCATTCTTCCTACTGAGCTGCTCGCAAGCCGTGGTTAGTGGATGTTGACGTAATGCAGCACGTCTCCCTAGCGCATCCCAGACATGTTCTATGGGATTCAAATCGGGAGGGCGGGCAGGCCACACCATGCATGCAGTATCTTCCGTTTCCAAGAAAACATCAACCACTCGTTGTCTATGAGGTCGAGCTCTACCGTCCATCAGTGCGAAATCTGGGCGCACAGCACCACACAACAACCGTACACGAGGTCCCAAGACCTTGTCACGAGACCTGGCAGCAGTTAAACTTTCGCGATTCACCCGTACAGTTTCATGAAGAGGTGTTCGAGCGGTCAACGTAATCCCTGCCCACACCATCAGTGATCCTCGTCTATATCGGTCTCCTTCCACAATGTTCGGGTCTCGAAATCGTGTTCCACATTCCCTTTAGAGGCAAATCCGTCGAGAATCACTCTCCAGACCAAATCGGAACTTATCTGCGAAAAGACTATCCAGGTGGCAGATCGACGACTCGACTTCAGACGTTCCCCTCTGTGGAGACGCGTCAGGTGCCCATATGCAGGTCTCTGACAGTAAAGGCCACTCCATCGAAGCCTTCTCTACATCGTTCGTCTCAATACAACACGTCCTGTGGATGCTGCGAGGTCCGATGTTAGTTGCTGCGCAATACCGTCGTCCCCTTACAGCCTCTCTTTCTGATGTCACATGTGGTCGGCCCTGCCCTGGTCTTCGGGATACAGTTTCGGTCTCTATAAACTTTCGCCACATCCGAGAAACAGCATGATTCAGCCATCGGGCCACATCAGTTTGCGACTCTGGTTCAAATGGCTCTGAGCACTATGGGGCTTAACTTCTTAGGTCATCAAAAATGGTTCAAATGGCTCTGAGCACTATGGAACTCAACTGCTGAGGTCATTAGTCCCCCTAACTAACCTAAGGACATCACAAACATCCATGCCCGAGGCAGGATTCGAATCTGCGACCGTAGCGGCCTTGCGGTTCCAGGCTGCAGCGCCTTTAACCACACGGCCACTTCGGCCGGCTTAGGTCATCAGTCCCCTGGAAGTTAGAAGTACTTAAACCTAGCTAACCTAAGGACATCACACACACCCATGCCCGAGGCAGGATTCGGACCTGCGACCGTAGCGGTCGCGCAGTTCCAGACTGTAGCGCCTAGAACCGCTCGGCCACACAGGCCAGCCAGGTTTGCGACTCTCCTGCTTCCATTCTTCCTATGGCCCTCCACCGCAGAGAGTCTGATAGGCCCGTTCTCTGTTCCATACTGCACCGTCTGTGACTGTGTACACAGCGATTGTGGATGTGGGACTATCCGAGAAACACTACTCTGTTTGATAGGTGCCCTGACGTCATCGTTGGCGTGTTTTTCCGTTGGCCGAAATTCCATCTTCTGTGTAGAAGACGATCGTAGGGATATCTGTTAACAGTGTGTATGATTATATCGTGAATTAAGACACAGAAGAGGGAAACAACGGTTTGTTGCTCTCATTTTGGACACTAGAGTGTAGTTCTGGGGTCCCCTGTGTGTTGCGACAGGGAGTAATCGGAAAAGCAGTATCGATTTCCTTTATCCAGGTGCAGGGATTAGGCGCGGATAAGGGAAGTCCTGGAAATGCACTGCCGCGCAACGCTCAGGCTGGCTGCGCCGCAGTTCCTTCCGCCCGCAGGCCATCTCCGCAAACTACAGCACTGGACGGATCTACTACAAGTTACGACTCCGTATGCATCCTCTATATGAGGCCGAAGACAAATGTTCTGTGCAGTTAGTTTTTGGTGTGCGTGCCACTAGGAAAACTAAAGAAGTCGCAGAAAGTTAAATTGAGGGGGTGGGACAGGGATAAGTTGAGAGAATTAGGGATTTCTGAGAAATCCAGAAGGAACAGTAGGCAGAGACTGGCTCAGATTAGGGCAAGGAACACAACAGAAAACAAATGCATAGCCCTGGTAAATGAAACAGTGAAGACAGCAGAGCATCAAAGAGGCAAAAGTACAAAGCCCAGTACAAACCCTTGAATGACGCAGGAGATATTGAATCTAATTAACGAAAGCAGAAAATTTAAATATGCTGCAAATGAACAAGGCAAAAGGCGATACGGACGTCTACAAAAATGAGACTGACCGGGCAGAGCAAAATGACAAAGTAGGAATGGCTCGACGAAAAATGGAAGGATGTCGAACCACATACTCATATAACTAGAAGAAAGCTGGGCGGCAGGGATAGGAAAATTAAAGAGACGTTTGGAGGAAAGAAAAGCAGATGCATGAGTATCAAGAGCACAGATGGCAAGCCAGTACCAACCAAAGAATGGAAAGCTGAAAGGTGGAAGGAGTATACAGGGTCTTTCAGAAGTAATAGTAAATATTTTAGAAGGTGGTAGTATGGAAGAATAGTGATAAAAATGGCATATAACATATGTCCAATTTTTATTGAGTACAGGGGTACGCCGGCCGGTGTGGCCGTGCGGTTCTAGGCGCTTCAGTCTGGAACCGCGTGACCATTACGGTCGCAGGTTCGAATCCTGCCTCGGGCATGGATGTGTGTGATGTCCTTAGGTTAGTTAGGTTTAAGTAGTTCTAAGTTCTAGGGAACTGATGACCTCAGAAGTTAAGTCCCATAGTGCTCAGAGCCATTTGAACCATTTTTACAGGGGTACAGCTGTTAGTATGTAACCCAAACAAACTTAAAGCCAAGGCAAATGAGGACGTTCACAGTTGATTTTCAAAAATTCCACCGCCTACTTCAATGTGCTCTTGATAACACCAGCAGCAATGTTTCTATTACAAAACTCATACACAAATACCATATCGGCATAATCAGCATGTGTTACTACGTGCCGCACGTTTACACGCTGCAGTACAGTACACTTGGCAAATACAATGGAAACTCATTGTAAACTATAGCACAACTTCACACCGTGAAAATCAACACCCTGCTGCTGACATTCGGTAAACACGACCATAGCAACCGGTGTGCCAACATACGAAATGAAAATGCATTGAACTCAGATGTAGCTATGCACTCAATAAAGATTGGACACTTGTTATATGGCACGTTTTATTGCAATTAGTTTGTACTACCACCTCCTAAAATATTTACCATTCCTCCTGAAACATCCCAGTATAGAATGACTGTACGAGGGAAATGAGCTTGAGGCCAATATTATAGAAAGGAAATGAGAAGTGAATGGAGACAAGCTGGGAGGTTTGATACAGTTTGATCACCGAAAGACCTAAGATCCTTGGAGCAGAAGACAATCCCTCAGAGCTATTGATATTTTTGAGAGAGCCAGCCACGCGCAAACTATTCCACTTGGAGTGCAAGAACTACGAGAAATGCAAAATATCTTCATATTTCAAGTAGAAATAATAATTCCATTTATAAAGAAGAGAGGTGCTGAGAGGTGTGAATATTAAGAAACTATCAGTTTGAGATGATGGTGTTTCGTTTATGGGGCGCTCAACTGCGCGCTCATCAGCACCCATACAAAGTCTCAGCTTGTACAGTCCGATTTTTCTACACGGACTAATCTAGCCACTGACACGAATGATGATGATGAAACGATGAGGATGACACAAACACCCAGTCCCCGGGCAGAGAAAATCCCCAACCTGGCCGGGAATCGAACCCCTGATCCCGTAGCAACGCCTAGTTACTAGACCACGAGCTGTGGACTCTCAGTTTGACATTTTAGAGACAGCAAAGGACTGGGAAGAGTAATCGAATGGGCTGGATATTATCTTGAAAAGAGGTTTGTAAGATGAACATTGATAATAGTAAAACAAGGGTAATAGCATGTAGTCGAATTAAATTAGATAGTGCTGAAAGAATTAGACTAGGAAATGACATGGTAAAACTAATAGACCGAGCAGAAAAATAACTGTTTATGACGAAGTAGGGCGCTTGTAAGATACAGACAAAATGGTTCAAATGGCTCTGAGCACTATGGGACTTAACATCTGAGGTCATCAGTCCTCTAGAACTTACAACTACTTAAACCTAACAAACCTAAGGACATCACACACATCCATGCCCGAGGCAGGATTCGAGCCTGCGACCGTAGCGGTCGCGCGGTTCCGGACTGAAGCGCCTAGAACCGCTCGGTCACAATGGCTGGCAAGATACAGACAGGCTACAGCAAGAAAAATATGAGGAATTTTTCAATATCGAACATAAATTTTACAGGTATTTGTCCGGAGTGAAGGTTTGTACAGAAATGAAACATGGACGATAAGCAGCTCAGGTAAATAAAAGAAGCTTTTAAAATGAGGTGCTACAGAACAATGCTCAATGTTGGATATTCTTCTAATGAGGATGTACTGAATCGAACTGGGCAGAAAAAAAAAGTGTGACACAACTAAAAGGAGCGATGGGTTGAAAGGACACATCCTAAGGCCTGAAAGAAACGTGCATTTGGAAAAGGTGGAAAGTGCGGGGGATGAAAATTGTAGAGGGAGACCAAGGGTTGAATACAGTAAGCAGGTTCCACTTGATGTAAGTCGCAGCGATGAAGAGGTCTGCACGGGACGGACTAGCTTGCAGATTGACGCAGCACGAGCAAGCGGGACACTATCCCCGCGACGCAGTTCGGGTTTCGGTACGGGTCCCTCTCCAACATCTCAGAGGTTCCGCAGCGATGGACGCGCCGTAGCGCCGGGAATTCTTCGGAACCGTCTCCCGTTGTTTTCTCCAGCGTGTGTCATGGCAGTCTACTCTTCTAACTTTTGTTCAGGGCATTTTTCTTCTAGGGTCATACCTACGAAGCATGTCACTCTACGAGTCTATGTGCTGCGAATATCTTGAGGTTATCGTGGCTTATTGCCTATTACCTTTTGTAACCCGATTTTCAACTGACGTATGAAAGCTACAGTTAGGCGACTTCATAAGACACCTGGAGAATCTCCACACCAACATTAAATTTAGTAAGAGGTCATAAAAGGGTAAAGAGCTACCCTTTCTAGATATACTGGTTACAAGAAATGGTGAGAATCTGGGTCAACGTGTATCAAAAATCGACACACAAAGGCCGATACCTGTACAATCGTCTAAATCATCAACGTAGCCAGAAAAGAGTTTTGATTAATACGCTTGTAACACAAGCTACACAAATATGTGAGCTGCAGAACATCGGGCGCGAGATGCAGCACCTGGAAAGCCTTCTGGGGAATAATGAGCACTCCGCCCGCTGCATTACAAGTCTCACTAAACATAATATGTGACATAAAGGGAAAAAAATGTCTGGTATGGTCTCTCTGCATACATTCTCAGAGTGATAGACAGAACTTGTTGTATATTGCGCAAACACGGCGTGACGATTTACACACCGATCAAGAAGGTAAGAGGGAATGTCATCGCCGGCCGGAGTGGCCGAGCGGTTCTAGGCGCCACAGTCTGGAACCGCACGACTGCTACGGTCGCAGGTTCGACAACTGCCTCGGGCATGGATGTGTGTGATGTCCTTAGGTTTAAGTAGTTCTAAGTTCTAGGGGACTTATGACCACAGCAGTTGAGTCCCACAGTGCTCAGAGCCATTTTTGAATGTCATCGGCAAAGAGCAATGAAATGCATACGTTGACTTGCATCGGTGGTGTGAGCGTGAAGTGCTGAGGTTTGTGAAAAAGTGCTGTCTGCCTGCCACACTAACGTGCTCAACACACAAACGATATCAAAACTGACGTAAGCCTTATGTTGCTTTAACCCAGCAAATTGCTAACCACAGTAACTGAAAAAACTCTGTGGCCTCAAGACTGTGTTGAATGCAAATGAGAGCAGTTCTTGTTAGTCATTTGTCGTACAAATTAAATTCCCTACCACACTTACATTGTTCCATATAGCGGCACCTGCTTCACAACGGAACGCTGTCACAGCAACAGCACAATTCATTTATGCAGATGAAACCAGTCATATTTGTTCATTAATGAAGGTGGCATGACTTGAATTCAATGAATTGTGGATGAAGCCCGACCAACAGGCATTACATTCATTCATCAAAAATGATAGTGCATTGAGAATGGCTAGTTTCTAGCTGAAATCCAGATCTGATAATAAAATTTAAACAGGACGACTGATAGCTGAAATCTATTATTTACAAGTCAATATAACAGTCACTGCGTGCAACAGCCTGCTGAATGGAAGGTAACCTGATAAAAAACTTGAAGTATTTCCCTACAAAATAACACTAAGCCCAGCTCTATATCTTCTTCCAATAAATTTATATGAATTTTTAAAGTCGTAAAGTCCTTTTTAAAACACCCAGTTTATATACATAATTGCTGTTACCATTAATGAACATATTATTTTATGTCCTACTCACGCAACTACACTTCAGAAGTTAAAAACTACAGAAAATGGCTCTGAGCACTGTGGGACTTAACTGCTTAGGTCATCAGTCCCCTAGAACTTAGAACTACTTAAACCTAACTAACCTAAGGACATCACACACATCCATGCCCGAGGCAGGATTCGAACCTGCGACCGTAGCGGTCGCGCGGTTCCAGACTGTAGCGCCTAGAACCACTCGGCCACTCCGGCCGGCGAAAAACTACATTTTTTAAAAAAATACACCGTCGTAATTGCGATTGCTGCAGCTGTCATTGAACTCAGAGGAGTCCTGTTTCATTCTTCTCTCGTGACCCTTATTAACACTGCTTCACAACTGGCAGGGCCGGGCAATGACCCGGTGCCTCTGATAAATATGTCTTCGCTAATCAGTGGTGCAAAACGCTGCATAATATCTGTGGCGCCCGTTCATGGCCGCGAGTACATGGATAACGATTAGACCCCCGCATGAGGTTGGGCCGCGACATGATGGGGAATGAGATGAGGAAAATTTCTAGCTTGAGTGCTCCGACAACAATAGTGTTACCTGAAGCTCTGTATTTACACTTGCTCTTCCACTGACAATGTCGAGGCTCACATCGGATATTTTCGGACTTCAAAACTAAAGATGTTTCTCAAAATAGACGCTAGCCAAAATTCGTACTTTTGTATTAGCAGTCGACAGTAAAATAAATATCTGTTACCCCAGGAGATGTTGCAAAGTCAAATATTGTGTCACGAAAATTAATTGTGTGATTGCTCGTTACGGGACGGAATAGGCAGCTGATGTTACTGAGCGTTTCATGCGTATCAAAGAAATTACACTACTGGCCATTAAAATTGCTACACCACGAAGATGACGTGCTACAGACGCGAAATTTAACCAACAGGAAGAAGATGCTGTGATATGCAAATGATTAGCTTTTCAGAGCATTCACACAAGGTTGGCGCCGATGCCGACACCTATAACGTGCTGACATGAGGAAAGTTTCCAACCGATTTCTCATACACAAACAGCAGTTCGACAGGCGTTGCCTGGTGAATCGTTGTTGTGATGCCTCGTGTAAGGAGGAGAAATGCGTACCATCACGTTTCCGACTTTGATAAAGGTCGGATTGCAGCCTATCGCGATTGCGGTTTATCGTATCGTTACATTGCTGCTCGCGTTGGTCGAGATCCAATGACTGTTGGCAGAATATGGAATCGATGGGTTCAGGAGGGTAATACGGAACGCCGTACTGCATCCCAACGGCCTCGTATCACTAGCAGTCGAGATGACAGGCATCTTATCCGCATGGCTGTAACGGATCATGCAGCCACGTCTCGATCCCTGAGTCAATAGATCGGGACGTTTGCAAGACAACAACCATCTGCACGAATAGTTCGACAATGTTTGCAGCAGCATGGACTATCAGCTCGGAGACCATGGCTGCGGTTACCCTTGACGTTGCATCACAGACAGAAGCGCCTGCGATGGTGTACTCAACGACGAACTGGGTGCACGAATCGCAAAACGTCATTTTTTCGGATGAATCCAGGTCCTGTTTACAGCATCATGATGATCGCATCCGTGTTTGGCTACATCGCGGTGAACGCAATTGTAAGCGTGTATTCGTCATCGCCATACTGGCGTATCACCCGGCGTGATGGTATGGGGTGCCATTGGTTACACGTCTCGGTCACCTCTTGTTTGTTTGCATTGACGGAACTTTGAACAGTGCACGTTACATTTCAGATGTGTTACGACCCGTAGCTCTACCCTTCATTCGATCCCTGCGAAATCCTCCTACCGAGCGAGGTGGCGCAGTGGTTAGACACTGGACTCGTATCCGGGAGGACGATGGTTCAATCCCGCGTCCGGCCATCCTGATTTAGGTTTTCCGTGATTTCCCTAAATCGCTCCAGGCAAATGCCGGGATGGTTCCTTTCAAAGGGCACGCCCGACTTCCTTCCCCGTCCTTCCCTAATCCGATGAGACCGATGACCTCGCTGTCTGGTCTCCTTCCCCGAAACAACCAACCAACCGAAATCCTACATTTCAGCAGGACAATGCATGACGGCATGTGGCAGGCCCTGTGAGGGCCTTTCTGGATACAGAAAATGTTCGACTGCTGCCCTGGCCAGCACATTATCCAGATCTCTCACCAACTGAAAACGTCTGGTCAATGGTGGCCGAGCAGCTGGCTCGTCACAGTACGCCAGTCACTACTCTCGATGAACTGTGGTATTGTGTTGAAGCTGCATGGGCAGCTGTGCCTGTACACACTATCCAAGCTCTGTTTGACTCAAGGCCCAGGCGTATCAAGGCCGTTATTACGGCCAGAGGTGGTTGTTCTGGGTACTGATTTCTCAGGATCTATGCACCCAAATTGCGTGAAAATTTAATCACATGTCAGTTCTAGTATAATATATTTGTCCAATAAATACCCGTTTATCATCTGCATTTCTTGTTGGTGTAGCAATTTTAATGGCCGGTAGTGTATACTGAGTGCTTATTGAATACGGTAAGTAATTGGTTATCACAGATAGATAATGATGTGCCTGTAAATAATGCCGGTGGTGACTGAGATACTTAAGTTGCAGTAGACATAAATTGTAACAGCTCTATAATCGTTGGCTGTGTGAAGTCTAGCAACCCTTTTTTTTGTGCTACACAGAAGAAATGTAGAACCACCTAGTATTTTCCACTAGTGTGGCACCTGCCATCAAACGTCTCCTCAGGGTGAAAAGTAGCAAGGCACGGACGTTTCACCCTCTGAGAATGTCTTCAGGCGACTGCACCATTCTTTAACGAGAAGGAACGGCAGTCCTAAAAGTGTCATTTAAAGCTCTTAAATTCATGGTAGTATCAATCCAAGATGACAACGTAATCAGCAACAGATTAATGAAAAAATGAAGAGGTTCTTAAGAAAAGACGACAATTATAATGTATAAATCATGCAAGGGAACCCAAAAAGTTGCAGGCGTCAACAGACTAAGAGTATGAAGAAGAAGAGCATTGGAAGATTCACTGTACATCATAAGAAACAGAAATATGGTTTAGAGTTCTCATTCCGAACAGCGTTTAAATTTATCTAGAAATTACTATTTCTCCAACGCTTCACTATACGGTGACGGGTTCATTCTGCGCTTAGTCTACATATTTGACTACTCGTCAATCAATTTCTGTTAAGATGTACATGATTATTCGTGTCAGGGAGAATTTTGACGTTCTCAAACAAACAGCACTGCATTTCACTATCAAACTAATCTTTGGCACACTTGTGCGGTTGCTCCTCGCATTTGAGAAAACAAGTCGATAGCTGTCTTTATCTTAAACTAGAAGCATCTTTCCATCCGCGAGGCTGTTTTTATCGTAAAATAGAAGCATCTTTCCATCCGCCTTTCGTCCTGTCGAAGGTCATTATTTTTGAGATCCGTGATATTGTTCCTCGTATATAAAGTATGTCATTTAAAAGGAAACCGTGAGAATGACTGTATGGAAAAATAACGGCTAACTATTGAAATGGCACCAAGCACTATGGGACTTAACACCTGAGGTCATCAGTCCCCCAGACTTAGAACTACTTAAACCTAAGGACATCACACACATCCATGCCCGAGGAAGGATTCGAACCTGCGACCATAGCAGCAGCGCGGTTCCGGACTGAAGCGCCTAGAACCGCTCGAACACAGCGGCCGGCTAACGGCTACTATACGGCAATAGCCGTCTTCCGTTCATTTTATGAACGTCCTCGTGCACTCTTTGAGTTTTTCTTTCACTCTGGGGGCACACTGAGAAGGTTCCCCCACAATATTTTCGATTGCTTCTGTATCGCCTCTAGTTAACGAGTCGACTGTAAATGGGATATATGGCTCGTACTAGAAGAGCTTTGACATACACTAAATTATAGTTAACTGAAGTCCTTTTCGAGTCAGTACTACTGGTGGTTTATACCTTTTCAAAGAAAAGTTTTGTTGCTTCTTATCTGCGAATGACAGAAGGAATCTTTTTGGTTGTTTAGTTCTGCTTCTCTGTCTTTCTTACACATGAATATAAACTGACGACGAAGGAAAATAATTAATTTTGAGACTCGCCGTTTATTTCAGCAATTCTATTACAAAAATGTAATCACGTCTCTCTCTCTGCGCCAATTCAGCTGAGCAGTTCCTAGGAGATTACAAATAACATATGTCTATCACTCTTCTCATTCATTTCGTGACAAACGGAAAAATAGATGGAGGCAGAGATAAAATTGCTCAAGCGAATGTCTAACCGATAACAAAGAAAACCAACGAGAAAACAAATAAAAACGAAAACGATACGTAAAGCCATTAAGCTAAACGCAGGCAGAGGGAGGTGTGATCTTGTATTCCACTCTTCCTTTTTTTGTCCTTGAACCAGCTTTAGCATTCGGGCGGAGAGATTCCGAATTACTCACGAGACTTTACCACACTGCTGGTAAATGATAGGTGGTTGCTGCTTTCAGTTTCTATAACATTTAAGAAAATATTTCAACAGGCTACGAAAATGCAGCGCTGTCAAAATTTGTCTTTATTCAGACTTTCTAACCTTAATGCTGTGAAACAATTATAACATGTCCGTGAGCATATATTCTTAATAATACATTATTCCTCGTTTTCATAAACATTAAATAAAATTTCTCTGACGCACCTTAAACTCTCTGTACTCCCAATTCCCTCTTCTATCCCATACGAGGAAGTTACACAAGCGGTTTTGATGAGACAATGATATAACATTGGAATGTCTCTTGGAACAACAGACACACATTCCCATTATTGTCAGAGGTACGCAACACTTGTGAAATAGGTAGCTTTTCTGATACTAATCCAAAGTCAAGAGTTTCTCCCAGCGGCTATTTAGAGTTTGTAAACAACCGGAGTATTGAGAGTCCAAAACGCCCGATGCCCACCATGCCATTTCCAAAGAAAGGGCACACGAAACCGTAGTGTTTCTGCGCTCATTATTGTTGTAGGAGTGGAAAAAACTGAAATTTTCCTGTCCTCGTTTTCCGTGATGTCGTGGCGAAGCACATAGTCTCTTGGGAGTCCCTGATCGTTATTCATGTGCTCGTAACGATTTACGGGCGTGAGAAAAATTATGCGACGTTTTACATCACTGATTAGCAAGGAATCGTTTATCGGCGGTACCAGGTCACTGTTTGGCCTGCCACACGTGCGAAGCAGTCTAAATAAAGTTTACCAGACGAGGCTGGAAAAGTCGCTCCTCTGACTCGAATTTAACTGCACTACAAAAGATTATGATAACTGACCACCAGAGCTGTCAACGTATCGTCAAAGAAAAATAACGAAATAACAATTTATAGTTGCTCCAGTCACTAGTCATATCACAGTCGAAACACTTAGAGCTTCGCAGGCGAAAGATAAAGGGGAACTTGTTGACGATGCGAGTTGGCAGCAGCCCCCTTACATCTTTCCAGATTATATAGAGTGTTTTTGGAGAAAGATCTTCGCCTATGTCAGGAGTCACGAAGAATGCTACACAAATAAACAGTACAACTCCCCGACATACATTTGTATAAGAAATGTTCCATTCGTACCGGAAAGCTCAGTGAATTACCTCGAGAAAGGGAACGCTTCATGCACTACAAATTAATAAGGGAAAATGGCTACATTCGCATCGTGCGTTCCTATCGATGGAAATTAAGTATTAAGTCGTGCATCTGTTATTCCCTGTTTGTTTGCTAAAGGGCAAAGTGTTCATTCGTCACAACTGGTTACAGCGTAATCAATCACAGTAATAGCCTATCAGCTCGCAACAGCCTGTCAACACAACAGCATCTACATCTACATCTATGTGATTACTCTGCTATTCATAATAAAATGCCTGGCAGAGGGTTAAGTGAACCACCTTCAAGCTGTCTCTCTACCGTTCCACTCTCAAACGTAAAAACGAACACTCACATTTTTCTGTGCGAGCCCTGATTTTTGTTATTTTATCGTGATGATCATTTCTCCCTATGTAGGTGGGTGCCAACAGAATTTCTTCGCAATCGGAGAAGAAAACTGATGATTGAAATTTCATGAGAAGATCCCGTCGCAACGAAAAACGCCTTTGTTTTAATGATTACCACTCCAATTCACGTATCATTTCTGTGGCACTATCTTCCCTATTTCGTGGTAACACAAAACGAGCTGCCGTTCTTTGTATTTTTTCGATGTCATCCGTCAGTTCCACCTGATGCGGATCCCACATCGCACACCGATACTCCAGAATAGGGAGGACAAGCGTGGTTTGAGCAGTCTCTTTAGTAGACCGGTTGCACCTTCTAAGTGTTCTGCCAATGAATCGCAGCATTTGGTTTGCTCTACCCACAACATTATCTATGTGATCGTTCCAATTTAGGTTATTTGTAATTGTAATTCCTAAGTATTTAGTTGAATTCGCAGCCTTCAGATTTGTGTAACTTATCGCGTAATCGAAATTTAGCGGATTTCTTTTAGTACTCTTGTGAATAACTTCACACTTACCTTTATTCAGGATCAGTTGACACTTTTCGCACCAGACAGATATCTAAATCATTTTGCAATTCGTTTTGATCATCTGTCGTTAATATGGATCAGGAACAATACAGGGCCTACAACACTTCCTTGGGGAACGCCGGATATTACTCTGTTTTACTCGATGACTTTCCGTCTATTATTAGGAACTGTGATCTTACTGACAGGAAATCACGAAACCAGTCGCACAACTGGGGCGATATTCCATAGGCACGCAGTTTGGTTAGAAGACGCTTGTGAGGAACGGTGTCAAAAGCCTCAGGAAATCTAAAAATATGGAGTCAATTTGACATCCACTGTCGATAGCACCCATTACTTCATGAGTATGAAGAGCTAGTTGTATTTCACAAGAACGATATTTTCTGAATCAGTGCTGACTATATGAAATAAATCGTTTTCTTCGAGGTACTTCATAATGTTCGAATACAGTAAATGTTCCAAAACTCTACTGCAAATCGACGTTAGTGAGATGGGCCTGTAATTCAGCGGATTACTCCTACTTCCCTTTTTGGGTATTGGTGTGACTCGAGCAATTTGCCAGTCTTTAGGTACGGATCTTTCTGTGAGCGAGCAGTTGTATATAATTGCTTAATATGAATCAATTGTATCATAATCTTCTGAGAGTACCTGACTGGCATACAATCTGGACCGGAGGCCTTGGCTTTATTAAGTGATTTAAGCTGCTTTGTTGCACCGAGGATATCTACTTCTATGTTTCTTATCTCGGCAGTTGTTCTTGGTTGGAATTCAGAAATATTTACTTCGTCTTGTTTGGTGAAGGAGTTTCGGAAAACCATGTTTAATAGCTCTGCTTTAGTGGCACTATCATTTGTGACTTCGCCGTTGTTATCGTGCAGTGAAAGTATTGATTGCGTCTTGCCACTGGTGTGCTTCATGAATGACCAGAATCTCTTTGGTCTTTCTGCCAGATTTCGAGACACAATTTCGTTGTGGAAATTATTAAAAGCAATTCGCATTAAAGTACGCGCTATATTTCTTCGAACGTCTACAAAACTTTGCCAGTCTTAGTGAATTTGAGTTCTTTTAAATTTGGCACGCTTTTTTCGCTGCTTCTGAAACAGCAATCTGACCCGTTTTGTGTACCATGGGGGATCAGTACCATCACTTACTAATTTATGTGGTATATATCTCTCACTTACTGGCGGTACTATCTCTCTGAAATCATTCCACAGCTTTTCTACGCTTACATGATCAGATCGGAAGACTCTCTCTTAAAAAGGCGTTAAGAGCATTTTTATCAGCTTTTTTAAATAGATATACTTTGCGTTTCTTTTTGATGGTTGTAGGAGTTACGGTACTCAGCCTAGCAGCTTCTGCCTTGTGGTCGCTAATCCCTGTATTCGTTCGATATTCACTATTTGCCCAGGATTATTTGTTGCTAAGAGGTCAAGTATGCTTTCGCAGCCATTTGCGTTTCGAGTGGGTTCATGAACCAATTGTTCAAAATAAATTTTCTGAGAAAGCATTCAGCCGGCTTTAAACGTATAATTTTTCCAGGATATCGAGAGCAGATTGAAGTCACCACCGACTTTAATTTTATGATTGGGGTACCTATTTGAAATGAGACCCAGGTTTTCTTCGAACTGTTCAGCAACCACATCTTCTTGAGTCGGGGGAGGGGGGGGGGGGGGTTGGTAAAACGATCCAATTCATAGTTTAGTCCGATTTTCAAGTATAACCTCTACCCATACTATTTCGCACGAACTATATACTTCAATTTCGCTGCAAGGCAAACTACCTCTGACAGCAATAAATACTCCACCACCAACTGTATTTAATCTATCCTTTCTGAACACTGTTAGATCGTTTGAAAAATTTCGCTTGCACTTATTTTCCGCTTTAGCCAGCTTTCTGTACCTATAACTAATTGAGCGTCAGTGCTTTATATTAGGGCTTGGAGCCCTGGTTCTTTGCCACACAGCTACGACAGTTTACAACTACCATAAGGATCTTTTAGACGGACGCCCTTTCTGTGGTTGCCTGAGGCCCTCTAACCTAAAAGACCACCCATCTTCTTCCACACAGCCCTCGCCACCCATGTAGCTGCCTCCTGTGCGTAGTGGACTCCTGACCTATTAAGCGGAACCCGGAAACCCACCACCCAATCGCGCAAGTCAAGGAATCTGCAGCCTACACGGTCACAGAACCGCCTGAGCCTCCACTCGGCTCTTCACAAAAGGACCACAGTCGGTAATATCGACGATGCTGCAGATGGTGAGCTCCGCCTTAATCTCGGAAGCAAGACTGGCAGTCTTTACCATTTCCTCTAGTCGCCCGAAACCAGAGAGAATCTCCTCCGATCCAAAGCGACACACGTCATTGGTACCGACATGGGCCAACACCTGCAGTTGACTGCACCATGTACTCATGATGGCATCCGGAAGCACCATTTCCACATCCAGAATGACTCCCCCTGATATGCACACGGAGTGTACACTGGCTTCCTTCCCCTTCCTGGCAGCCATATTCCTAGGGGGCTCCATTAAGCGCCTAACGTTGGAGCTCTCAACTACCAGCAAACCCACCCTCTGTGAACGCCCAGACCTTGCGGTCCGTGAAGCTTTCTCTGGACCAGCGTGGACGACTGCATCCGGCTTAGAGACATCGTTAGCCACAGATAACACCCGAAAACTGTTTGTCAAATGGAGTGGGGAGGCCCTACAATTGGCCCCTTGGAATGTTTTTTGCTGCCTGCCAGACATTGGAATGATATCCCACTCAACCACAGGTGATGGGTCAATCTCAGTGCAGGCAGTACCTGGGGCAGCCACAACAGTGGACCGATCGGGGGACGTGTGGGACGTGCTCGACGTCCCTCACATCCTCACATCTGACCCGCCCCCCTCCCCCCCACAGTGACGCCCCTTTGCAGCAGCCTCAAGCTGTGTGATGGAAGCCAATGCAGCCTGGAGCTGTGAGCGAAGGGTTGCCAACTCAGCTTGCTTCTGTATGCAGCAGTCACAGTTCCTATCCATTACTGCAGTCACAGCTCGTGGTTTTGTGGTACCTTTCTTGCTTCCCGCGCACGGGGTCCCGGGTTCGATTCCCGGCGGGATCAGGGATTTTCTCTGCCTCGTGATGACTGGGTGTTGTGTGTTCTTCATCATCATTTCATCATCACTGACTCGCAAGTCGCCGAAGTGGCGTCAACTAAGAAGGACTTGCAATATGGCAGCCGAACTTCCCCACATGGGGCCTCCCGGCCAACAATGCCATACGATCATTTCATTTCACTGCAGTCGCCTCTGTTTGAAGCTCGTAAAAATACGCAACAAACGAAAGGTGAACTCGGCTTATTAGCAGCAGGAATTCGAAGTGCTCTCTCTAACAGCCATTGAGCTGCACTAACCAAAACTAACAAAATCCTATACAATACGAGGGTCGATAACAACGACAGTACTGTATGTTATGTTGTTATTAAAATTAAAATAAAAGGTTGTGCATAGGTTGGCCTAGTAAGCACTCGAACACGCAAGGAATTACAAAAATAATCTAGTAACAGAATGTTACGATTGGCAATTAAAGCACCTCAAAGCATTATTTGCCAGTTGTTCAGTTCAAATATCCCTTCCACCCAGAGCCCCAATCATCGACATTGCAGAACAGAACATATACTGTCATTTCATTGGCATACGTCTCAAAGTAATGGAATCTCTGGTACGATGCATTCAATACTCTTCTTGCTAAGTCCTACAAAAATGGAACAAGTGCCCAATCTCTTGACAAATATAAGCAAATGCAAAACTTTGGATAAGCTTGTACTATTTTCATTTATATGGCAATTCTCTGTTTTTTCCCTTATTAGCTCCAAGGAGTTAGGTCATATTTTTGCCTGACTGCAAACGAAAATGGAACTATTTATAAACTGTCTATGCACAGAAAATGAAAGTCGTTCTTATTTACTGTGCGTATAACATCACTGAGTAAGATATGTTGCTGACATAATGAAATTAGTTTTAAGGCTGAAAGTATAGCCACATCTATTCCCAATCTTAGATTCAACAGATTTGAAATGTGGAGGTATGCCGTGACACATTACACTCAAGGCTGCAGACTCAGCACTATCAAATGTCCATTTATACATTTATCTCTTGCTGTCTGAAGTGTGACAGCTTTATTCGCAAAACAAAGTGTAGCAGTATTACTTTTAATATGTTAACATCAGTATGAAGAAAGCATAAGTACAGAATAGGTTAATATTGTTCAACATATTAAAACACTAACTAATCTGAAACGGAAAAAAGTGGTTTGTCTTCTCTTAATGATGTAGAAGAAATAATGACAGGACTGAAAAAAAATCAAGAGCAGGTTTAAAATTCGGAGTGAGAGGATATCAGTGACAAGATTCGCTGATGACACTGGTGTCTCCAATGAGAGTGAAGAAACAGAGGAACGTTGCTAAGCCTCCATCATTGCAGACGTGGATTTCCACTGTGGTCGAGCGGTTCTAGGCCATTCAGTCCGGAATCGCGCTGCTGCTACGGTCGCAGGTTCGAGTCCTGCCTCGGGCATGCATGTGTGTGATGTCCTTAGGTTAGTTAGGTTTAAGTAATTCTACGTCTAGGGCACTGATGACCTTAGATGTTATGTCCCATAGTGCTTAGAGCCATTTGAACCATTTTTTGATTTCCACTGTTTCTTTATGCTAATTCGCTGCTTCAACTAGCCTGCAGTTAACTCTTATCTGGATGCACAAACAATCCTGATCTTCGTATTTCGGTTTTATTCGTTTGTAATAATAATCCTGTACCTTGAGTGTAACATGATGAGGCTTAAATGCAGTAAATTTTAATTTTTGTCTGGAAAAATGAACAGTAGTGCCCGGAAATAAAATAGGTCAAATCCCCTCCCCCTCCCTACCAAGCTTTCCAGCAGGTTTTCTTCAGTTGTAAGACAAATGCCAAAATTCCATATTTGGAACACCTCTGTCCCGCTACTAGCTTGCCTGGTGATTAACTGAAGAGAAGCGTGGTTCTTTTAGGACCAGATCTCAAATATCCAGCTCTAATACTCTGAGCAGAAAATGGAAAGTGAAAAAAGAAAAAAAGCGTGAGATTGCGTTGTCATGCAGCCGGCGTCTAGTGAGCGATTTAAGTCATTCAGGAGCACCTTTCCTTTTGACTTGCCCCGTGTGCAGGTGGCCTTAAACTTTCCATGGAAACAAATGCAGTTTATTCACTCGTCTACAACTTGGGAAATTACTGTTTAGCTCTCCACGACTTTTCACGAGAAACACACTTGGATATTCTGGTACCTTTACCGCTCTGAAAGAATAAGAAAGATTAGATTAGAATAGATTAGATGTACTTCTCCTTCCAATAGACTCGTAACGAGGAGGTTCTCCAGGATGTAGAACATGTCAGAAAACAAATATTTACAGAGAAAAAGGCACCTAGTAATCTGTCTTCCACAGATGCCAAGAGCAATGGTCCTCATGGCTATGGAGTAATTCAAAAAATATTAAACGGTTTTCGTTTGAAAAGTAATAACAAACTCGTTGAAACGTATCTGTAGAGTTGCTTCACAAGACTATTGACTCATTTGAGTCGTTTACGTGTCATTCTCTGCACCGCTTGTCTGCAGTTCTATTAACTCTCCTAGATTTAGTGAGCAGCGGACTTGATGCAAATTCAATCTTTATTTGACGTTCAGCGCAAGCAACCCGTGCTTTGCATCAGTATGTCACTAATCCATGGATACATTTATTTTCCATTGTGATCCATGTCATTCCTTTACCTTATCTTACGTGTGCCATAAGTTTTCGTGACGCCTACCACTGCTGCCATTCTTTGCTAGCTGTCACTGAGGGGCACTGCTACAGTCATTTCACAATGAACTGCTTATTTTTTGACCTTGAGCTGTGGCTTAATTTCATTTCATATACGTTGCTATAAATAAACACCACTCGCGAAAGCCGTTATAACGCACTTTCACGAAACCTTGTTACTCCTGCGCGTGATTAACATCACAGCTTGTCGCCAGGACATAGCGCGAGCTGAACATGGTGTCGGCACTGCGGGATGTATTCCACCCGAACATTCCTCCCTACGCGGCACCAATAGCGGTTACATCTTACAGGGGAAACCTCTCATCGCAAACCCTCGAATTTAGTCGTAAAACCCCAGGTGAAGCATGGAAAAAGGTGTAGTGAACTGTGAAAAAAGAAGCAAAATCGAAATAGTGAACGGTCCAAGTTCAAGACGTGCAACATCGAGCGTAATCGAATAACCACGGCATCGTGGTTATGTGGTCACCTTGTGAAATGCGGAGATCCGTGTTTAATATTCACAAAACTGTGAACTGTCCGTTCGGTTATTGGCGTGTCTGTTCGTTGTATTCCAGTTTGTGTCGTGTCGTGGTGTAACGTCAGTTTGCAACAGCGAGGTGTAAGGAAATG
This sequence comes from Schistocerca americana, assembly GCF_021461395.2. Taxonomy (NCBI): domain Eukaryota; kingdom Metazoa; phylum Arthropoda; class Insecta; order Orthoptera; family Acrididae; genus Schistocerca; species Schistocerca americana. The sequence goes on along the minus strand of NC_060125.1, from coordinate 85,182,100 downwards.
TCCACACGTACTCACCTCCTATTTGTTCTACCCAAGTGCCACATGTTAAGACTCTCGCGTTCCGTTTTGTAAGTTTTGACTCTTGCATTCCTATGTTATAACACAGTTCACACCTGTTTCTCCTTTTCATTTCTGTGAGAGGTCTATGCGCAATCTCGCCTGCTCTCACTATTCATCACCTTCACTGGCTACGGTAATATATTCTTACCACATGACTCATATTCTGTAACCAATATACAGGGTGATTCAAAAAGAATACCACAACTTTAAAAATGTGTATTTAATGAAAGAAACATAATATAACCTTCTGTTGTACATCATTACAAAGAGTATTTAGAAAGGTTTTTTTTCACTCAAAAACAAGTTCAGAGATGTTCAATATGGCCCCCTCCAGACACTCGAGCAATATCAACCCGATACTCCAACTCGTTCCACACTCTCTGTAGCATATCAGGCGTAACAGTTTGGATAGCTGCTGTTATTTCTCGTTTCAAATCATCAATGGTGGCTGGGAGAGGTGGCCGAAACACCATATCCTTAACATACCCCCATAAGAAAAAATCGCAGGGGGTAAGATCACGGCTTCTTGGAGGCCAGTGATGAAGTGCTCTGTCACGGGCTGCCTGGCGGCCGATCCATCGCCTCGGGTAGTTGACGTTCAGGTAGTTACGGACAGATAAGTGCCAATGTGGACTCTCCATACAGTTGATTGTGGAATTTGCAGCTCTCTGCTAGCTCTGCGAGTCGATTTTCCTGGGCTGCGAACAAATGCTTGCTGGATGCGTGCTACATTTTCATCACTCGTTCTCGGCCGTCCAGAACTTTTCCCTTTGCACAAACACCCATTCTCTGTAAACTGTTTATACCAACGTTTAATACACCACCTATCAGGAGGTTTAACACCATACTTCGTTCGAAATGCACGCTGAACAACTGTCGTCGATTCACTTCTGCCGTACTCAATAACACAAAAAGCTTTCTTTTGAGCGGTCGCCATCTTAGCATCAACTGACGCTGACGCCTAGTCAACAGCGCCTCAAGCGAACAAATGTGCAACTCAATGAAACTTTATAGCTCCCTTAATTCGCCGACAGATAGTGCTTAGCTCTGCCTTGTGTCGTTGCAGAGTTTTGAATTCCTAAAGCTGTGGTATTCTTTTTGAATCACCCTGTATAGTATTACAATTGCCAAGACTACTTAAGGAGAACAGGTGTGTCAGTTATCGGATGGAAACTTCATAATTTTATGGAAAAAAAATTTGCACGAGGGAGACTTGAACACAAACCTCCTCCTTTGCCTTCCAACAGCGTGACCACACAACCACAACGCCGTTATTCACAGAATTCGTTCAGTGTTGCCATCTTAACACTAAATCTGAGGAGGCTGCGACGGGGAGTTTCTCTTGCTGATTCCCTGCAGTCACCGCTGGCATGGCCCAAGAAAAGCTGGGCAGACTATAGTTCATCAAACCAACATACTGTAGTGTTAAATTACGCTCGAATTTTCGTTTCAGGTTTAGACGGTGATAAAGAAATCCTTGAAACAGGAAGCGAGGGTGGACTCCACTCCGCAATTTCGTTGGCACTTACGGGCAAGAATCCAGGTTGTGGTGGTAGCCGATGCACATGTTGCGCTTTACGTTCTGTTGCGACTACATCCGACGATGCTAAATGTGTAGTAGTGACGTTTTCTGGATAGTAGAGAAGTTAACTACTGTAGTAGAGTACTATCTCTGGGTAGCGGCAATGTGTGCAGTCTGGAAAACAAAGCATTTAGGGTTACCTTGTTTTGTGACTCCGGTTTCTTAGTGAGAACATAGTGGGTAAATAACTGCCTTAAAGATAAGTCCGGGGCAACTGTTTACTAAGAACCATTGCACTTAATACTATTAACTGCATCATATTGCTTTGCAATTGCATCGCTTTTATATGGATTTGTGTATATGGGAAAGAAACTGAGGATAGGATTAGGCAATTCTCCATGCACTACACGTTTGCACACCACCACTCGTCTCCTTCTGCATTGCTGTGGCCACTGCTTCCACTGACATTGAATCAATTCGTTTCCTCCCTCTACCAAGTCGCACACCAGAAGAACCCGTCTTTTCGAATTCCCGAATCATTTTCTACAGAGCCACGGCAGTCATCGGACCAACGCCTTCTTCAAACCCTTCAATGTCCGGAACTTCTGCAGAGCGACATGTGCACAGTCATCATTGTTGCAATACAGCTTTACAAGGAGAGCGCGATCCTGTATTGAGACAGTCATGGCGAACGTCGCAGACGCGAAAGGAGGAAAAGCCGTGTACCCGGCGTGTTTATACCAACTTCGATGGGCCGTGCGCATTTACATATCCTGAGACATACAGCACCATCTATTGATTAATTTTCACACTATTTTTTTCATCTGCCATACGTTTTCCCCCCTTCTTCGGTAATATTCTGTTGCAATTTGACGTCATTCTGACCAGTGGTATTATTTCTACAGCGTGTTGTAAGTTTAACTTTATTCTATATCAAACTTCCATATCGTATGTGAGTTGTTGAAGAAACCGATTAATTTCCCATTGAAAAGGGTGTAATACAAGCTGACTCTATATGTCAGCAGCCATAGAAAAAGCAATGTCTAAACTTGATTGGAAAACAAAGGGAACCCAAATTCTGGAAAAGAGATTAAATAATCTTGGGCTTGCTGCGATATTGTTCTATTTGCAAATACTACAGAAGAACTTTAAGTATTTGTTAGCAAACTTGTGATAGTCTGGTCTGAAGTTAGTCTGACAATTAACTACGATAAAACCAAGATCAAAGTTACTGAATGGACAACAGACAGAAATATATAGGTTGAAAGTACACATAGACTGTGTCTATCTAGGTGAACATGTAAATGTGGAAGAGACCTTAACCAGAAATATTTCGATGTATTAGATTAGGATGGCAAGCTTATGGAAGATAGTCTTCAGTTTTGAAATCTAAGATGCTGGCCGAGCTGAAGCAAACAGTTTTTGATCAATGTATACTGCAGGTAGTAACTTGCGGCTGTGAGAGAAGGACATGTAAACATCGATGTTGGGATACACAAAGGAAGACAGACAGCATACAGTTCATATCAGATGGAGAACAGTGAGTGATATAGTGGAAAGTGGGAATACCTTGAAACAGTAATGGGCTGGTCATGCCTCTCGGAGAAATGATAGTAGGTGGTCAGAACAAGTACTAGATTGGAGCTCAATTTACCAATGACGACCAAGGGGAAGACTTAAGAAACATAGCTGGATTGAATTGGCACAGGTTATGCACAAATGGAAGAACCTGCTTAGATCCTACATTGTACTGAAAGAAGCCATATGACCAAGTAATCGAAATGGTCGATAATGGTTATGATGATGACGTAATCAACCTGTAGATATATGGTGCCAAACACTTTTGGAATACCAAAGGCTTGTCGAAACAATACCACGCAGAATCGCTATCGTATTGCGTTGCTAAAGTCGACCAAACCGCTATTAAGAAGGAATCATAATGTTTTCACTCATAAGTGTCAGTTTCACAATACTGATGTTCGCTGAAACTATGTTTAGTATCGCACAGCACTCTTAGCTGCCATTTCCCTGTATCTGATCAATATAGCGACACCTGCCGTTTGCCTTACCTACAACTGAAAAGATGTGAGCCATCCTGTATAAGGCCTTTGTCAGAAAAATTCCAGGACATTTTTTTTTCATTTTTAATAGAATATTTCACTTAACATCTAATGATCCTAGCTGCTACCGAAGTAGTCACATTGGTTATGGGAAATTTTCGACTGAGATGCTTGTAAGTTCATTTGTCACAGCTCATTGAATGCCTGTGATATCTTGATGAAGCTTTGCTTTCAGTCACCTTTTCACTAGTGGAAAAAAGGAAAAAATCGCAATGCGAATATGTCGGAATGTCTAGCCAGATACTCGGTAACAGGTAAAGCAGTTTGGCATCTTGCATTATCATGCAGTAGGAACCACTCCTGAGAATGCCACTAATCAAGCTGGAGACATCAGACTGCTTGTCGCAAATGTTTCAAGACTTCGACATAAAGAATTTGCTTCACTGCTTAAACTGGAGGAACATACTTATGGTGAACTAATCTTTTCTATCAAAGTTGTCTAAGATTTTTTTCGAGGCTGATGATCCACGATCTGCCATTCAGCAATTTGACGCTTTGTGTGAGGGTTATACTAGCAGCACCATCTTTAATACCCAGTAATAACCTTTGACAGACATGCGAGATCACATCTGGTTCTACCCAATAGTTCAGCAGAAATTCTTCACCTTTCCCCTTTTTGTTCGTATGTTAGTGTTTTACGGATGTGTTTTGGATTAAGTTTCTGTTTCCTTAAATCTTTGCAGAAAATCTTATGACACACATCAAAATTCAAATTAAGTTCTTCTGAACTCGTACGCACAATTACATGATGATCTTCTTGCAATAACTGCCTTACACACTCTACGTTTGCATTGGTATCTGTTGCAGGCGGGCGACTATTTGTGGGATCGTCTTGCACTGAATCTCTGCCTTCACAAAACCTTTTGGTCCACTAGAAAACACAACTTCTTCAAAATGCCTCGTCTGCATATGCTTGCTTAATCACTGTCCATGTTTCACTATGAGGTTTTCCCAAACTTAATGCAGAACTTGATGTTCACTCTTCGTTGACAATCAGCATCCATTGTGTAACAATAACTAATGCGCCAAGAACCCAAACAGTGCGTTGCTAATCGCAGACCTGCCATCTAGTGACTTTGCACGAAAATGTGGCCAAGGTCATTTGAAGGATGCATACCTACCAGGTAACATAAACAACATTTGTTCCTTTTCAGTGTTGCATATTCAGACATAAAAAACCTGTCCTAGAACTTTTCTGACAAAAGGAGTATATCCCAGAAAACTACTGCTCCCAATAATTTGAACAAAAAAGGGAAGATTAGAGGTCCATCAATGACAAGGTCGTTAGAGATGGTGCATTTACTCAGATTTGGAAGCAAATCATCCACACTCTTCAGAGAAACATATTAATATCGCCATAAGCGAATTATTATATCACATAAAACCAAAAATATGGATTGCCAGGTTTGTACTGACGTCCTCATGAATACGAGTACAGTGCTTTTGGACTGTGCCATCCTGCTCAAGCGCTACTTGACTTACCCCACTTGTGACTCACTAATCCTGTAGTTACACACCACAACAGTTATGCAATTCACAAAGAGCACTTATTTACACTTACCAGTGGTAAGAACTGACTGACAACCTTACTCATTGATATTTTGTGTGAGATACCTCTGATATTGCTGCATTTTTTCCTACTGGATAACATTTCCTCAGAAAGTCACCCTACATGCCAAGACTGTAGCCAATAGCCTACTGATCACTAAAGCCAGTTTTATGTAAGCGACTTTCTGGTCGACATCGATTTCTCGTCATGAGGGCACGCCACATGCTTGCGTTTGAATCAGCAGCCATCTACGTCACGAGTGGGTCAGTGACGTCAATGATTAAATGACAGTGCCAAATGTGGGGTTCTAAAATCCTGAGTATGCTGCTGACAGCACATACGCAGAAACAGGGGCTGTGGCTGTAACCTTTTCTCGCCGATCCTGCTCGTATTACGGTAACGATTTCTCGTTAATCTTTGTTTTATTGTCTGATCTGTTTTCATGACACATTGCATAGGTTTCCTGGGGAGCTTAGTCTTTCCCCAACAGTGTTCTCCCGCTCACTGTGGACAGAAATGTATCAACACAAATGGGAAACGTCTCAGCTGTGATCGCTTTGCGGATGATGTCATCTTCTTTAGCAGCGACAGAAACTCTCCACAATGACTAAGTGGTTCGAATGGCTCTGAGCACTATGGGACTTAACTTCTGAGGTCATCAGTCCCCTAGAACTTAGAACTACTTAAACCTAACTAACCTAAGGACATCACAGACATCCATGCCCGAAGGCAGGAGTCGAACCTGCGACCGTAGCGGTCCCGTGGTTCCAGACTGTAGCGCCTAGAACCGCTCGGCCACCTCGGCCGGCCCACAATGATCCAAAAATTAAAAGACGCTTCCCAGGCTGTAGGCCGCAAACTTAACCTTCAAGAGACGAAAGTCGTGAGCCTTGTCAATGTTGCAGACTCCATCGAAAACCATCTTTCAAAGTAGTAAATGAAAGCATTTATCGCCGGCCAGAGTGGCCGTGCGGCTCTAGGCGCTACAGTCTGGAACCGAGCGACCGCTACAGTCGCAGGTTCGAATCCTGCCTCGGGCATGGATGTGTGTGATGTCCTTAGGTTAGTTAGGCTTAATTAGTTCTAAGTTCTAGGCGACTGATGACCTCAGAATTTAAGTCGCATAGTGCTCAGAGCCATTTGAACCAAAGCATTTATCTGGGACATAAAATCCTACTTGGGAAAAGCATCTGTCTCTAAGGACCTCGTTGTCTGCGGGACACTAATCACCAATCTTCCTTCCTTCGTCTGGAAAAGACAACCAGACAACGCAGGTCACACTGCGAATTGGCCTCACCCGAATGTCATTTGGGAAACCCGGTTACTTTCTGTGCAAGCCGACTACTGTTACTAATTTAAGAGGAATGTTTATAATGCGTGCATCCCAGCAGTAACAATGTACGGGCTCAATACAATGACACAACAAACAACGCAAATCGACTCCGGGTCTGTCATAGGGCAATAGAGAGAGCAATACTTGCATTGAGTACGAGAGACAGGATTAAGAATGAAGAGATAAGATGAACGGCGGTCTATCACATCGTCACGCGGACAGCGAAACTGATAAGGCGTTGGGCAGAACACGTGGCCAGCAGAACCTATATCGATCGAAACAAAGATGCAGAGGCAATCGAAAGACACAGTATGGAGGGATGACATCTAACGATAGGCAAAAAAAACCTGGATTCAGATCGCCCAGTGAAGATCGACTTGGAAATCTTTGGAAGAGGCCTACGTCCAGTCGTGGATGTCTAGAATCTGAAGAAGAAGAAGAACAAGTTATTTTACAAAAGAGAGGAAATATCTGAAAACAAAAAGGTACTCGTATTTATATCTTACAATACCTGGACAAAGAAAAAGTCCACACTTTGTGTAAACATGAATGTAAATACACAAACGTTTTCAACAAAAATTGTTTCAGCAGTGAAAAACTTCAGACTATTTAACTAGAAATATTATTTTCGGTGTTATTTGGCACTTGGATAGAAAACAAACTTGATAAAGTAAAATGGCGCATTTGTTGCCTTCAAAATATTTTCTCACACAAATATTTCCTATTGTTTCAGTCCTCCAGAGTCTAGAGAATTTACTATACATGGTTTTATGCAAACACCCACTAAGAATTTTGCTTTGGCCTTTGATAAACTCTCAATTATCATTGTTTCTTCCAACATTCTGTTACTTATCTCGACATGTTCGTAAAAAGGGTGGTCGTTCTTAACTTCATTTTCACAATTCAGGTGCCAAACTGTACAAGAGACAGCACCCATAACATTCGCGATTTTGCCGCTGACGTAGAGACGGGAAAGACCATTGGTGACGGACGACACTCCTTCTTTCTTTCGCTGCTGCCTTTACCCGCATTGTGCGCAGGGTCGGCAGGGTTAAATACGGAATTGTGCATGGTTAATTGTTAGGGGTGTCCAGATGCACTTCTTGCTGCCACCCCATACCCCCCGGGACGGAATTAGTGTACCCCAGCTGTCTGCGTCTAGTGTAAATCGTGAAATAGTGTGAATGTGTTACAAATGTCTGCAAGTCGTGTAACTGAGGCAGGACATGGGGACCAGCCCGGTATTCACCTAGTACGATGTGGAAAACCGCCTAAAAACCATATCCAAGCTGGCTGTCACACCGGCCGCCGGGCGGATTCGGTCCGGGGCCGGCGCGCCTACCCGAGTCCAGGAAGCATCGCGTTAGCGCTCTCGGCTATCCTGGCGGGTTGACGGACGGCACTCCCTACGGGAATAAAACCCCAGAGGCGCTGCGGTAGACTACTTGATAGGAGCGAGAGACGAAAAAGTCCCTTGTGTAAAAGCGAATTAAGTGGCCCCTAGACTGTCAATAATTTTGTGCAATAACGTTGTAAATATATTGACAGCAAAGTGATACTGCGCAACCTTAATGTCAAACATCGGAGGCACAAACATGGCGGATATGGAAGACAGCTGTTACTCGGCTCTTCGGCTGGCTTTAAGATCGTGGAAAGCAAAAAACAAAAATGGTGTAGGTGGATGAAGAAGTATAAGAAGAGAGGAAAAATGATAGACATGATCCAGCGAAAAGCAGCGCGATTCGTCATGGGGACATTTAGTCAGCTCGAGAGCGTTACGGAGATGCTGAACAAGCTCCAGTGGCGGACACTTCAAGAAAGGCGTTACGCAATACGGAGAGGTTTATTATCGAAATTACGAGAGAGCACATTCCGGGAAGAGATGGGCAACATATTACTACCGCCCACATATATCTCGCGTAATGATCACAACGAAAAGATCCGAGAAATTAGAGCAAATACGGAGACTTACAAGCAGTCGTTCTTACCACGCACAATTCGTGAATGGAACAGGGAAGGGGGGATCAGATAGTGGTACAATAAGTACCCTCCGCCACACACCGTAAGGTGGCTCGCGGAGTATAGATGTAGATGTAGATGTAGAAAGTTTATTAGGAGACCTGAGGATAAATGGAACATTCGAGGATGGACGCTCGCTCATTTGATGTTCTTTCCAAATGGTTACATCTATAATTAAGAATAAGGACACTTCTTTGCGAGACATTATTCTTCTAACTGAGCGCCTCTCAGTGACCTTACGTTATTTGGCTACAGGAAATTTCTTTTGAAAACCTAAACTTCCTGAGTAAAATACCAGCACAGTGAGGGGAAAGTGCACAGCCTTTTTACAAAGCTTGAAACATTACGAAAAGGTAGGGGAACGTCAGCGCACGTAATTAACGCTGAAATTGTTATATGTTTGAACAACGTGAGATTTCTTGCCGTTGTACATTGTTCATGACATCAAAAGTACACAAGTGTTGGCTCCAGCTGTGTCTTTTCTTGAACTTCCCATAATTAGTCCCAATGATTTAACTTCTTTACTAAATGTAGCTTATCTGTTTCAGATATACCTCCATAAGTTTCCACAACAACTTATGGCATCTGTCGGACTTCTTGTGACAGTTACTATACTCGTTTGATTTTACACACACCATTAGACACACTAATCCCTATGGGCGTCCAGTAATTTCCACAATTCGGCTACACAATGAGACAAATCACATAAAATCAACAGTTTCGCATACACCCACGTGGAACTGACCTCAGAAAAGTACACGAATGTACCTAGACAATAAAGTACACCAGACTGTGAAGTTACAGTAGATTCAAAATACTGGGTAATCTTCAGTCTTATCCATAGATGATTTATAATACAGCACAATACGAAATATTGCACAGACAGTCAAGGGCCCGCTTTACTTCTTACAATCTATCCTGAACCGTCACGGCTCTATCACACTTTCCAGAATCATGTCCGAAATCACTTTTGCATGCGAGATGGGCACTTGAACGATGGGGAACAAGGCCGGACAGTTGGTTCACGCGCACCCCCATTTGCCTGCCGTGGCATAGGCCGTGCAGACAGCACGCAATGCCACACCTGCCACCCGGAACACGCAGTCCCTGACAAAGCCGTGGCCACTGTGCACGCTTATACAGCGCTACGGCCTCGCCGCTGCAGCGTTGCCAACTGCTCGGCGACGGAAGTCCGCCGCGTCTGGCAGTCTGCTCTGCTCCACGGCGCAGCGCCAGGACGCGCTGCCAACTGCGCCGCGCGAAACGTTGCGTGCGAGACCGACGGTGTCAAGCACAGTCTAACGTAACAGTTGCGACACACTGCTGCAAAAGTTGTTATCGTTTGACAGATGGAATGACACTAGCGCTCCAAGCGGCGAGTAAGGTGAACGTCGGACGCGTCGCAAGCATAATTTTTGTTTTGATTCCATTTCCTACGTAATTTACGAAATATTTGAGTTATTTTCTTGCCTCCAAGGATTTATGCAGTATCAGAAAGTATATATGCTTCTAAAAATGATTCTAAAATAAGCGCAAGTATGGACAAAAACCATGAAACCTAACACACATTCGTGAAGAAAGATTTGTGACATTGGATAAAATTGCAGCTTACTAAGTTGATATCAAAAGAATATAAACACACAGATTCACGCGTAAGAAGCATAGACATGTACCTCTACATAAAAAAGCGATTGACAGCTCATTTATCGTTCTGTAGGGCTACTGGGTTTGTCATTGTCGCCTGTTGCCACAAGTACGACCTTCATCTTTATATTATTTTAAGTGGGACAAGCAACTGCCAAATAGTGGGAGAAATATGTTGAAAACATTATCATCAGCTGATTACATTACATTTCACGCAAAACCAAATATTTGAATAATTTTCAAACAATGTCAGTGAACAAGCTGCTAACAAAATAATGTCATCACAGGAAGGAAGCAAGGAAAATTGACTAACAACAGAAGTGAATGAAATATATACCAAACATTATGTTTTTGTAAGACACGAATAACTGCACTTAATCTAACTTCATCGTCAAAGCAGGTCTGTGTTGACGATTCGCACGAATCTGGCACTGATACATGGAGAGTTGAACTGGTTGCTTTTGTGTCATAGGACTGTTTTACAGCTTTTGATGGATTGTCGAATCTTTGTGGCATTCATAAGGTCTTCTCGTCTGCTATTAACTAGCCATTTTCTGCTTCTAAAGCAAAACATTAATAATTAATATACATGTAGTTTGCAAGTGAATCCTGACTATACACTTTAGTAACATGATGTTATACACCTCTCTGAATCCTTAGGAAACCTAAAAAAGACAGCTACAAACGTTCCCGCTTGTAAAAACCATTGTAGAAATCAAAATAAACAACCGCTATTCGCTTTCACGATCACGCCGAACTCACAGTTTAAGTTACTGGCCGTTTGGGGCGCTGCTGCCGCGGTAGGCAACAAAATCGAGACGAAGTGTCGCGACTGTTGTTAGACTGTGGTGTCAAGACAGGCGCGCAACCGGTGCAAATCTCACAGTCGTAACTCAGCGACGCACAGGTATTGAGAAGTCTGCGCGCCGGCTCTGGAAACTAATACACTATTTCTAAACTACATCTACATCCATACCACCATTCCACTCTCGAGTAGCATGTGGAAAAAATTAATACCAGAAAACATTTGGTGCCAGCTTTGATTTCACTTATTTTATTACTATGGCCATATTTCCCCATGTAGGTGGGAGTCAAATATTTTCTTCTTCCGAGAAAAAAGTTAATGATTGATATTTAGCGAATTGGTCTCGCCGCAATGAAAATGCCATTGGTTTTATCATTGTCAAGCCACTCTCGTTTCCTATCCCCATGACACTCTCTCCCGTATTTCGTGATTGTAGAAAACAAGCTGCCCTACATTCAACGTTTTCGATGACCTCCTTCAAGCCTATCTGTCAAGGATCCCGTACCGCGCAACAATACTCCAAAAGAGGACGGTCAAGCATAGTGTCAGTAGCCTCTTTAGTAAATTTTTTCCATCTTCTAAGCGTTCAACTAATGAAACGCACTACTTGGTTTGTCTTCGCCCCATTTTCTATGTGATGAGTACAGATTAAGCTGTTCACAACCGTAATCCCTACATATTTATTTGAATCCACAAGCTTTAAATTTGTGTGATTTAGAGTGTATCCAAAAGTCAATAATTTTTTTTAGTACTTATGTGGAGGAAGTCTCACTTTTTATTGTGTATGGTCAATTGTTATTTTTCGTACCACACAGATCTCCTGTAAGTTTTGATCTTCTGGAGACTTTACTAAACGATAAACTACAGCAACGTCTGCAAACAATCGAAGATGGCTGCTCAGATTGTCTGCTGAATCGTTTGTACATATTACGAACAGCAGAGGGCCTGTAACACTTCCTTGGGGAGCACCAGATAGCACGTGTGTTACGCACCACGCATCCAGTCGCACGGCTAAGACGATACTTCATAGGTCCACTATCTGAAGAGAAGCCGCTTGAGAATGATGTCAAAAGCCTTCTCGAACTATAGAAATATGGAATTAATTTGAGGTCTTCTGTCGATAGGACTAATTACTTCTTATAAATAAAGAGCCAGTTGTGTTTCATAAGAACGATATTACCTGAATCCATGTTGGTGGTGTGCAATACTTTTGTAGATACTTCATAAGATTCGAACAGAGTGTGTTTTTCAAAAGGCTATTGCAAATCGATTTCAGTGACATGGCTCCACAATTCGGCGGATTGCTTCTGTTTCCTTTCATTCCATTTCAGGTTCATCGCTCTTTAGAACTGCTTCAAGGCGTGCTACTTTGCTGCAAAATGCTTCGTCATTTCATCCTAATGATTCTTATAATCTCACACGTGCTAGGCATTTATTTGTCTCTTATATTAATACTATACAGTACGGACACTAGCCTAATCTTACTTATGATGCAATTGTTTAGTATAAAGTCTCGCTGTAACTACATCTTGGCCGAGTGCCTTGCCGTTGTCTAGTTGCTGTTCTAGGAGCTGTTCTTGAAAGGTCCTCACCGTAGGCGGGAGCAGGGCAAGGCCATTTCAGTTCCAGACATCACTATCTAGAGTGACAGAGTGTAAATTCCACAGCGCCAGGGAGTGTTCTAGCAGAAAAAATGGTTCAAATGGCTCTGAGCACTATGGGACTTAACTTCTGAGGTCATCAGTCCCTTAGAACTTAGAACTACTTAAACCTAACTAAACTAAGGACATCACACACATCCATGCCCGAGGCAGGATTCGAACCTGCGACCGTAGCGTCTCGCGGCTCCAGAGCGTAGCGCCTAGAACCGCTGGGCCACTCAGGCCGGCGTTCTAGCAGAGATGGGCATTGTTTTTGTGGTGTCACCGCCAGACACCACACTTGCTAGGTGGTAGCCTTTAAATCGGCCGCGGTCCGTTAGTATACGTCGGACCCGCGTGTCGCCACTGTCAGTGATTTCAGACCGAGCGCCGCCACACGACAGGTCTAGAGAGTCTTCCTAGCACTCGCCCCAGTTGTACAGCCGACTTTGCTAGCGATGGTTCACTGACAAATTACGCTCTCATTTGCCGAGACGATAGTTAGCATAGCCTTCAGCTACGTCATTTGCTACGACCTAGCAAGGCGCCATTATCATTTGCTATTTATCTTGTGATGCATGTACCGTCAGACCGATGTTCACCAATTATGGATTAAAGTTAAGTATTCCAGAAGCTACGTACCTTTTTTGCTAGTTTCAAGACCTTGTCCTGTTCCAGACCTCACGCCAGCCTGCGTGAGCTTAAACGCGTGCCTTTCGGCTTCCTGTCATAGTGGATTGGCTGTCTTGCCAGTCCACAACAGTTTTAATAAATTTGAACCTAGATAAATATTTGCGGATAAATGGATTATTCCTCTCTGCGAATAAAATAATTAATTATTATTTATTATTCGTAAATTAAACAATGAATAACATAGATTACTACCGCATTTTTTTAAATTTATTTTCCAGCAGCTCAGCGCACTTTGTCTGATAGGTATTCTACTGATGCGTTGTGTAGTGGTGTGGCTCACTGGCTCAGTCGATGACTACACATCACAGTGTCAAGGTTCGGTCCTAAGTTTGTCTTACGATTTTTACACTCAGTTATCGCCTGTTTCACCTGAGCAACGAAAAAATTAAAAGTATTGTGCACCGTGTTTCGGATTTCATGTTAAACTATAGTTGCTCCTATAAATGCTGTGGTGTCACCGCCAGACACTACACTTGCTAGGTGGTAGCTTTAAATCGGCCGCGATCCATTAGTACATGTCGGACCCGCGTGTCGCCACTGTCAGTGATGGCAGACCGAGCGCCACCACACGGCAGGTCTCGAGAGACTTACTAGCACTCGCCCCAGTTGTACGGACGACTTAGCTAGCGATGCAACACTGACGAAGCCTCGTTTATTTGCAGAGAAGATAGTTAGAATAGCCTTCAGCTAAGTCAATGGCTACGACCTAGCAAGGCGCCATAGCAATTGATAGTTATCGTATGAAGCATGTCTCATCAAGAACGATGTATACAAATGATGGATTAAAGTTAAGTATTCCAGAAGCTACGTACTTTTCTTTATAGCATTCATTACGTATCCTGTTTCAGACCTCACGCCATCCTGCGTGAGCTTATAGCGTGCATTTCGGCCTTCTCTAGCAATACAACAAATGCAACATAACTTGGTTCAGAGGTCAGAGGAAGTCAAGGACATACCGTCTCCAACAAACCAGTGCACTGCAGTGTTCAAACCGACCTTCGGGTTAATCAAAGCTTCACAGCGTAACACGTTTAACATAAAAATATTCCCTAGTCAAATGGCGGTAGCAGTTACACTAACGACGCGGCCCAGTTGGAATGACTTGCTAATTTTTCCTCTCCTCTCCCCCTCTAGTAACTTGTGGAAGCAGTCTGCGTAATTAGGCAAAGATGAGAACGCTGCCAACAGAGACTTCCAGTCTTCATTACATACGCCAGCTGTATCAAACTGCTAACGCTACTGTATTTGGGGGTTTTGCTAATATCATCGCGCAATTCTCTCATGTTTGTACTGCTAGATAATTAGTGATTAACGTAAGGGTTCTGAAGCTGGTAATGACTAACATCAGAAGATATTAAACTAAAGTCTCTACCAGAGATTCCCCTTTGAGTTCACGAAGCACGGCCGTAATCGTTGCGTGTTGATCGAACCTTCCGGCAACAAATCTAGCAGCATGCGTCCGAATTGCTTCGATGTTTTCCTTTAATCCGACCTAAGATGGGTCCCAAACACTCCAGCAGTACTCAAGAATGAGTCGTACTAGTGATTTACATGCAGTCTTCTTTATACATAGGCTACATTTTCCCAAAATTCTCCCAATTTAACGAAGTCGAGCATTCGCCGTCTCTACCACAACGTGATGTGCTCATCACATTTCATTTCTTATCGCTTTGCAACGTTACTCCTTCATATTCAATCGATGTGACTCTGTCAAGCAGCACACTGCTAAAGCTGTATTCGAACAATACAGGATTATCATTCCTACTCACCTCATAACTTTTTTTTTTTACATTTATAGCAAGCTGCCATTCATGTGACTAACTAGAAATTCTGACTAAGTCACCTAGCAAGCCCCTACAGTTACTCAACAACGACAAACAGCCATAAGTTGCTGTTCACCCAGTTCAAAAAAATTTTCAAATGTGTGTGAAATCTTATGGGACTTAACTGCTAAGGTCATCAAGCCTACACACGACTTAACGTAGATTATCCTAAGGACAAACACACACACCCATGCCCGAGGGAGGACTCGAACCTCCGCCGGGACCAGCCGCACAGTCCATGACTGCAGCGCAACAGACCGCTCGGCTAATCCCGCGCCGCCTTACCCAGTTCCTCATATCATTTGTGTATCTAGAGATTAACAGTGATCATATCACCTTTCCCTGGGGCACTCTTGACGATACCCTTGTCTCTGGTGAACACTCGCCGTCGAGGGAAGCATACTGGGTTCTGTTGCTTAAAAGCTCCTCGACCCACTCACATATCAGAAAATCTAATCCGTGTTCCTGGATCTTCAACGGTCTACAGTGGGGGCACCGTTTCAGATGCTTCATTGTAAACTAACCATTACCTCACACATCCTGGCTTATAACAGGGTGCAATGTGATGCTGACACGAACAATCATCGCCTCCGATTTAATTTAATTTAACGCAAGCGCTCCACAGTACTGTAAAAAGTGTTCATTTTCTTCATCAGTTAGCGTCTTGTTAACCGCACTCCCCCACCACAAAAAAACACCCCCACACCGTAACACCACGATCAATGTACTTAACTCTGGCATTACACGTGATGGCAGGTAGAGTTTTCTCGGCATTCGCCAAATGCAAACCCTTCCATTGGTTTGTCACTGGGTATAGCGTGATTCATCACTCAGTATCATCGTCTCCAGTCATCCACCGCCCAGCTGAGTCGCCCTTTACACCACCTCAGGTGTCGCTTAGTAGTGGCCACGGAAACGTGTGGCTTAGCTGCCATTTACCTCTCTACGCTCAGTCAATGAGCTAGATGCACTATCGATAGAATTTGGAAATCGCACGTGATTCCTCCCGTTGATTTCAAGCAATTTTTTTTACAAACAACCTGCGCAGTGGTCGGGGGTCCCTGCCCTGCACTACATGAGGTCTGCCTTTGTTTTAGCTGTGGTTCTTCCTTCCCATTTTCGTGGTCGACTTTGGCACCATTGTAAGTATTGAAATGTTCTGATTGATCCGTTACTGAAGTGACATCCGACGTCTGCCAACGTTATCTAAATAAATAGAAAATATTGAATGTCCTCTAAATAAATAAAAATAATACACTGAAGTACTCTGTTTTTGAGCTATAATAATACACTACTGGCCATTAAAATTGATACACCGAGAAAAAATGCAGATGATAGACGGGTATTCATAGGACAAATATATTATACTAGAACTGACATGTGATTACATTTTGACACAGTTTGGGTGCATAGATCCTGAGAAACTAGTACCCAGAACAACCACCTCTGGCCGTAATAACGGCCTTGATACGCCTGGGCATTGAGTCAAACAAAGCTTGGATGGCGTGTACAGGTACAGCTACCCATGCAGCTTCAACACGATACCACAGCTCATCAAGAGTAGTGACTGGCGTATTGTGACGAGCCAGTTGCTCGGCCACCATTTACCAGACGTTTTCAGTTGGTGAGAGATCTGGAGAATGTGTTGGCCAGGGCAGCAGTCGAACATTTTCTGTATCCAGAAAGGCCCGTACGGGACCTGCATTATCCTGCTGAAATGTAGGGTTTCGCTGGGATCGAATGAAGGGTAGAGCCACAGGTTGTAACACATCTGAATGTAACGTCCACTGTTAAAAGTGCCGTCAATGCGGACAAGAGGTGACCGAGACGTGTAACCAATGGCACCCCATACCATCACGCTGGGTGATACGCTACTATGGCATGGCGATGACGAATACACGCTTCCAATCTGCGTTCACCGCGATGTCGCCAAACACGGATGCGACCATCATGATCCTGTAAACAGAATCTGGATTCATCCGAAAAAATGACGTTTTGCCATTCGTGCACCCAGGTTCGTCGTTGAGTACACCATCGCAGGCGCTCCTGTCTGTGATGCAGCGTCAAGGGTAACCGCAGTCATGGTCTCCGAGCTGATAGTCCATGCTGCTGCAAACGTCGTCGAACTATTCGTGCAGATGGTGGTTGTCTTGCAAATGTCCCCATCTGTTGACTCAGAGATCGAGACGTGGCTGCACGATGCGTTACAGCCATGTGGATAAGATGCCTGTCATCTCGGCTGCTAGTGATACGAGACCGTTGGCATCCAGTACGGCGTCCCGTACTACCCTCCTGAACCCACCGATTCCATACTCTGCTAACAGTCATTGGATCTCGACCAACGCGAGCAGCAATGTCGTGATACGATAAACCGCAATCGCGATAGGCTGCAATCCGACTTTTATCAAAGTCGGAAACGTGATGGTACGCATTTCTCCTCCTTACACGAGACATCACAACAACGTTTCACCAGGCAACACCTGTCAACTGCTGTTTGTGTATGAGAAATCGGTTGGAAACTTTCCTCATGTCAGCACGTTGTAGGTGTCGCCACCGGCGCCAACCTTGTGTGAATGCTCTGAAAAGCTAATCATTTGCATATCACAGCACCTTCTTCCTGTCGGTTAAATTTCGCGTCTGTAGCACGTCATCATCGTGGTGTAGCAATTTTAATGGCCAGTATGTAATAAAGTGACACGCCATCATTTAAAGTAACGTAATGAATTCCAGCTGACAATATGGACGTGTTGAGTTTCATATCACTACAGGCCAGTAGATACTGTAGCCAACGGTCTTGCCGCAGTGGTAACACCGGTACCTGTCAGATCTAGAGAGCTAGTTCCGTGGTGATCGGTTTTTTTTAGGGGGGGGGGGTGGACCCTTCATTTTTACTCGTTCACCGTTCATTTGTGCTTGGTTCTTATGAAAAACTGAAAATTAGTAGCATATGTGACTGAAGATGGAAGGCACCAAAAGGGGGCACCTGCCTCCCCAACGGAGTACAGAGTTTTTATTCATTACAGAATTCTCATACACTTGTAATTTTTCTGATTCTGCAAAATCTGTCGTTTATCCAGTTGTAGCGTTATGTGGCTGAGCGCAGTGAATTAATCATGTGTTGGCAGAAGAGCCAACACCGTGTTGGAGGCCGAAATGCACGCGTTTAATCTCACGCAGACTGGCGTGAGGTCTGGAACAAGGTAAAGTAATTATCCTATCAATAAAAGAACGTAGTTGCTTGAATACTTAACTTTAATCCACAATTGGAGAACATCGCTCTTGTTGATACATTAATATAATCTCAATATAACTGGTAATGGCGCCTTGCTAGGTCGTAGCAAATGACGTAGCTGAAAGCTATGCTAAACTGTCGTCTCTGCAAATGAGAGCGTATGTAGTCAGTGTAGCATCGCTAGCAAAGTCGGCTGTACGACTGGGCGAGTGCTAGGAAGTCTCTCTAGACCTGCCGTGTGGCGGCGCTCGGTCTGCAATCACTGATAACCCACGGGTCCGACGCATACTAGCGGACCGCGGCCGATTTAAAGGCTACCACCTAGCAAGTCTGGTGTCTGGCGGTGACGCCACAACTAACATAAGGAGTACACACTGATCGCCAATTACGCACGATTTGTTGACCACTACGAGCCGAATATATGAACATGTAATAATTATGCAGTGAAGAAATAACAAGTAAACTAATGCAAACAACTTCGAAGCAATAGATGGCGATTGGTGGACGACAATGAGCAGTCTAGTACTTGGGGCCGATTTTTCGTGCGCCACCCTGAACCACTGAAATAATATTGTAAAAGTTATCGTGTTCTCATTACAAAATGTGACACCAGATACTGTATTATGGAGCGCGGGCCTCATTCCGTTGTAAGTCGGTCTGCCTTCCAAAACAATGAACATGCCCTTTTATCTTTGATCAAAAAAAGACGGAAAATGGCCACTCGTGTGTGCCGTGCCGACTTCCTTTGCACGTGTAATAAAAAAAAAATCTTGCTTTCTTACAAGTATTTCTTCTGCGTTTATCGAAATAGTGAAGTAACCTGATATGCCGTTTTGTTACCTGAACAGTCGTATGTATTGCATACCATGTAATTTTTCTGTAATTTACGTAATTATAAAATACATGTTATTTACCGGTCGTGGACGCTGAATAGAATACGGAAAGAACCAGAAGTTCAGAGTTCGAAAAAGCTTTGAAACAGATCTAGAATGAGCGTGCTCAGCGAACGAAACGAACAACTCAGTACTGAACTAACCACGAGCAGTCGGCAGTGGAACTGCGACGAGTAGCAAAGCGAAGGAGGACGAGTCTGGCCGAACGAGACCGTGACCGGGATTGAGACAGATGGGAACGGGACCGAGGCTGGAACGAGACCGGCCGACGTGCCATTGTGGGAACGTGATCGACCGTTTCCCTTTCCCGGGAACTCTAAGTAGAAAGCCGCAACCGAAGTGAACTATGAACGACCGTTCCTTAGAATACGTTCCTCGCCTGTTCCGTTCATCTTAGTGAACGGTTCCTTTGAACCCGATAGTTGACGAACGACCCATCTCTAGCCAGATCATCGAAGTTCAGCGCTGTCGGACTGGGCTTGCACTTGGATGGGTGACCATACGGTCTCTCGAGCGCTGTTGGCAGGCGGGGTGCCCTCAGCCCTTGTGAGGCAAACTGAGGAGCTGCTTGTTTGAGAGGTAGCGGCTCCGGTCTCGTAAACTGACATACGGCCGGGAGAGCGGTATGCAGCTCACGTGCCCCTCCACATCCGCATCCACTGACGCCTGTGGTCTGAGGATGACACGGCGGCTGGTCGGTACCATTGGACCTTCATGGCCTGTTCGTTAGTTTTAGCATAATGGTGCTTAGTTTTCGCGTCAGTCCTTGTGTGTAAATATTACGATGAGGTGGTTATGGGAAATTTACCTCTGTCGTCAAGAGATTTAAAACTGCTCTTGACCCAATTAAAATCCTATGCGAATACAATAGCGTTCTTAATGGCGAAATCAGTAAATGACGCTTCTTTCTGCGTGGTAGTACAAAGTATGCTTGCAAACATAAATAAAGGAAACGTTGTATTTACAGCACCGGTGTTCTGTCAGAACTGTGACGAACTTTAAAAATAAAAACAAAGTAGAAGTTCTGAGAGAAGAGCCTTCTGTTCCGCTGTATCTTCGTGGCACTGTAAATAGCAAGCAGAATTTCATATAAAAATTTAGAAATCGTGTTTTTGGGAATGCACTAAGCATACTACAGTGATAATAAAAAGGTGCCTGGTATCTCGGAGCCACAGGTAACTTCAAGCGAGCTGCCATGTCATCTCGAATATGTGTGTGGGATTTGTGTATAGAGCAATAAATGTAGCTCAGAAGAGGTGTAGGCAATCTCTTTAATAGATTTGTTGAATCTTCGAAGAGTTCTGCCAAAAAAACGCACTATTTGTTTCGTGTTACCACCTTTTCAGTATGATGGTTCAAGTTTAAATTGTTCATAATTGTAATCTCTAGTTATTTATTTAAACATACAACCTCTAAATTTTTGTGATTTATCGTTTAACCAAAATTTTTTCAGGGTTCATGTGGAGGAGCTCACACTTTTATTATTTAGAGCCAATTGCCACTTTTTTCACAACACAGATATTTTGTCTAAATCATTTCGCAGCTGCTTTTGATCTCCAGATGACTGCACTAGACTGTAAACGGCAGTATCATCTGCAACCAAACTAAGAGCGCTTCTCAGATTATCTGCCAAGCCATTTATACAGAATAGGAACAGCAGAGGCCCTGTAACCCCTCCGTATCACTTCTGTTTCAAAAGATGACTTCACTTCAATCACTACGAACTGCAACCTTCCTGGGAGAAAATCACGAATCCAGTCTCACAGCTGGGTCGATACTTTATAGTCCTGCTATTTGAATAGAAGCCGCTTGTGAGGAACGGTGTCGAAAGCCTTCTGGGAAGGCAAGAAGTATGAAATCAAGTTCAGATCGTATACCACCACACACGACAGTGACGAGGGTTAGACAAACATACTGGCTGCAACAGTGAGCTGTTCAGTTTTAAAATTACGACAAATGGTCTAGTTCCGAAACCAGACGGCTTCCAACTATTTTTCGCCATGTTAAACGTAGGACTTACGGATTTTTTTATAATATCCTGAATTTAAACTTACGGTAACTAGAGTGGGGCAACTGTTTATACTATAATTTCAGAGGGGTGAGGGACTAATTGTTGAAACATAGAACAAGTAGACTTGAACTTAACAAAAGGGAGCTGTAACAATACAAACAGCATATCCCAGAAGTTGTGGCAGTTGTTCAAGCGTAGCACAAATGGACTTAAACTTACTACAAGTCAGATACGAACTTAGCACGACTCCATGCTCTGCGCCCGCTGGTAGCACACCGCGTCTTGTACTCGTCCACCGCGGCGCTCTGAGTCACAGCACCGTTACGACTCATGAAGATGGGCGTATAAGAGCCCGAAACCGGTCGTGTTCTAAATAAAGGAATCTTACAACTGTAGCGGTATTCTCAACCTCTGGCCCTACTGAGTAACAGCTTTCTACCTGCATGGGTAAAACGTGTTAAACGGGTTTACTTGACAACTAAATTAGGTCAGTTGTAAATGAAACGCAAGTGCATACTGGTTAGCACATATAGAGTGGAAAATATGTGTGGGTTCTTGGAAATAGGCAACAGGTTTAGACAGGTAGTGGAAAAAATATCGTTCGTCCCAGGTATAAATAGTTTGCAAGATTGGACCTGCATGGGAAAAAACATCCTCAGGTGAGACAATGCCCTTTATCCTATAACAGGCACAAGGATATGGGAATGAACTTGGGAGGCAGTTCCCTTTGTTCTAGAACAGGCACAGGTCTGAACTCTTTAATGTTTTTTTTTTTTTTCATTTCACACCAACAGGACAATGCCTCATCGCCAATTTAGACTTAGGGCAACAGCTCTGTTTCCACAGTGATATCATAGGAGCTGGGGAAAACCCTATAGCACAATGAGCTACTTTGAATATATCGCTGTTTTTTTTAATTTTCCCCAATTTTTTGAATTACTTGGAATTTTACACATAGGACAGTTAGCCTGTGTCACAAGGTGAGCGATTTCACAACATTGCATGGTATTATCGATACCGCCGTAGGGGAGGGGGAGGGTAGAAATCTGACAACAGTACAGATTGGACCAGAACGCACACAGCACTGTTACTAGAGAACATTTCTTTCGTCGAACTGGAATCTGACTCGGACTTCACCTGTGAGAAACTGTTAACCAAGCTCCAGCATAGATCACATAATTCCGCAACAATGCTGAGCGGGAGTTGTTATGGCATATTTGTTTACTTGGAAAGGTAGGTGGACATTCTTGGTGTCGGCCTAGTGATGTACCGTCTGGAAGTTGTTGAAATACTTTCAATACTTCTCGTGTGAGTTTCTGGCTAGAAAAATAATACTTGTGTGTTTTGATGGTAGAAAATAGGTCAGAAATAACGTTACTTAGAAAGATCGTAAGCGCTTTCTTGCGTCTGACTGTCGTTTAGAAATAGCATTGGGGAAATAGAGTGCTTTTCTGCGTTAGTAATATCTCCACAACCGTTACATCGCATTGCTCCAGCACGGTATACTGCTATCCTGGTCTAAAACTGGAGCAAGATAAGCGTGACTCGTGTAGTATTAGATATGCGAATGAACTGTGTCCTGATGTGGCAGTAGCCACTGGCAGAGTTACAGCAGGCTAGGCTCCTCGTGCGTAGATACTTTTCCAGGCCTGTAAAACCTCAGTGGCGGAAACTACTGATAGCATGATATCACAGGTATCTGCCCACATCGAAAACTGCATGACGTGGCATAGCGGTACAAACATATTGCGAGCCCTGACACACATCGCAGCCTCCCTGCAGCGGCGCATTGCAGTGCATTGTGTGTGATATCAGCAATCTACGGCAGTCGGGCGTCAGGGCCTGTTGGTAGTTGGACGATGGGCATGGTGGACAGACGTGTGTGGGATTTTTTGCAGCACTGCACGGTGTAGCGTGAGGCTGGCATGGCGCTCATTGCAGCTGACTCTTTGCTGAGCAGGCAGTAGACAGCAATGTGGACCGTTCACAGGCACGTCTATCACTTGTTTAAACAAGTAAATGAGTAAAAATTCCCATCATTTTCTATAACAATGTTCCTATCCTTTCGTAAATGAGTAAACAGCACGTAGTTTTAAACTTAAGACAGTCTGGCCTGTTTTCTAAACTTAAGGTGGCAATCATTTAAACATGCACCTGTGTCAGTGAACTGCGACATCAGAGGCGTGGAAGCAAACTTAGGAGAACAGAGCTACCGCTTTACACTTAACACTTAAAACGATTGTTCCTATCCCGTTCCCAGTGATGGTGGCAACAGCACAGGTGGTCTGGCAATGGGGTGGGGAAAATTGTTTAAATATGCAAGGTGTGTCAGTGAGCTGTGACATTGCAGGAATGGAGGAAGTTCTTTAAGCATCATTTTGAACTGGACTTTTTTTTTTTAAATTCATGCCATTTTTAACTTAGCACGAGTGGGATGTCATATCATGGCAAAACCCAGTGGTCGTTGTGGGTTCTATGCTGATAACACATGAAATCTAAAAGACATTCAAGGCGTCCTCGCATCTTCAGGTTTGCCTTCTTGGATTCTATACTTAACACAAGTGATCTGACAAACCTTGTTAGCTCTGCCATTATCCACCAAATGCACCACCTTGGATTCTGACATCATAAGGCTGGGCAAAACCCAAGAAACCCGACAACCACCAAGGTGGCATCTGCATCCTGAGGGTTGCGATCTTTGATTCTGTATTTAGCACAAGTGACCTGAGAACCGTGCAACCAGCACCCACGTCGACAATCTTGGATTCTATACTTAGCGTATGTGGCCTACTTCTGACAACAGTATATCACAATAGGACAACCGCCCATCTTAGATTTTTCTCAACTTTCCGCCACCGTACGCGCAGGACAATTTGGTTAATAGCACAAGTGAATTGTGACGTCATAGACGTGGGAGAAAACGCTGCAGCACTATTGGCTGCACTGAATTTGCTGCCATTTTACACACGCGCTGAGGAGAAGAAGTCGTGGGATACCACGTAATATCATGTCAGACCTCCTTTTCCCCAGTGTAGTGCAGAAAGTCGATGTGTCGTCGACTGCTCAACTCGTTGGAAGTCTCCTGCAAAAATATTGAGCGATGCTGCCTCTATAACTATCCAAATTGCGAAAGTGTTGCTGGTGCAGAATTTTGTGCGTGAAATGACCTCCCGATTATGTTTCATAAATGCTCTAAGCGGTTCATGTTGGACAATCTGTATGGCCATATCATTCGCTTGAATTGTTCCGAATTTCTTCAAACCAATTGTGAACAACCGTGGCCCGTTGTCATGGCGCATTGTCAACCATAAAAACTGCATCGTTGTTTGGGAACATGAAGTCCATGAATGGCTGCAAATGGTCTCCAAGTAACAGAAAATAACCATTTCCAGTCAATGATCCGTTCAGTTGAACTAGAGGATCCATTCCACTCCATGTAAACACAGCCCACACCATTATGGAGGTACTACCAGTTTTCACAGTGCCTTGTTGACAATTTCCGTCCATGGCTTCGTGGGGTCTGCGCCACACTTGAATCCTACCATCAGTCCTCGCCAACTGAAACCGGGACTCATCTGACCAGCTCACAGTTTTCCAGTCTAGGGTCTAACCAATATGGTGTCGAGCCCAGGAGAGGCACTGCAAGCGATGTCTTGCTGTTAGCAAAGGCACTCGAGCCGTTCGTCTGCTGCCATAGCCCATTAATTCCAAGATTCGTCGGGGTATCCTAACGAATACATTCATCGCACGTCCCATATTGATTTCTATGGTTATTTCACGCACTGTTGCTTGTGTGTTAGCACTGACAACTCTTCGCAAATGTCGCTGTTGTAGGTCGTTGAGTGGAGGCCATTGACTACTGCATTGTCTGTGGTTAGAGGTAATGCCTGAAATTTGGTATTCCCGGCACGCTCTTGACGCTGTGGATCGCGAAATATTCAATAGGCTGTTTCCTATGTTAAAAATATGGTTCGGATTACTGTTATTCTGAGTGAGCATAACATTCGAACACCGTATTTTACGGACTATAAGATGCTATGGAGTATAAGCTGCACCTTAATTTTTAAGCAATTTTTTAAAAATAACATTATACCATTTTTATTATTAAATTCCAAAGCAGGCTAAAAAAGAAATTCTTAGTTTATAGAATCGAACTGACCTTTACAATCACTGAAAAACATCGTCTGAACCTCCTCCTGCGTCTTCCTCTTTGTCATCATCGATGTCCTCTTCGTATATAAGGTGGCCTTCACTGCCTTCGAGAGCGTTACTTATGCCGCACTTCTTGAAAGAATTTACAATAATGTATTTTCTGTCTCTAGACCAAAACTGTTTTATCCACTGTTTGAGCGTAGGTCGTTTTAAAGCTCCCTTCGGCGTGATTTCATGTTGGCTTTCATTCACCATCCATTTGTTCCATTCCTCTCCCATATAAACTTTAAATGGCTCATTTACCGATGCATCAAGAGATTGCAGTTGTGAAATAAGTCCTCCAGGAATAACAGGAAGCTCCATAAATTCCCTGTCTCAATTTCTCTTTCACAGAATTTTTCAAAAGAATACTAAAATAATGTAGCACAATAAGAGAACTCTTCTTCAACAAAGCACCTTTTTTTTTTTCTCCAGCCGGCCGATGGTAGCCGAGCGGTTCTAGGCGCTTCAGTCTGGAACCGCGCGACCGCTCCGGTCGCAGTTTCGAATCCTGCCTCGGCTATGGATGCGTGTGATGTCCTTAGGTTAGTTAGGTATAAGTATCTCTAAGTTCTAGGGGACTGATGACCTCAGATTGTAAGTCCCACAGTGCTCAGAGCCAATTGAACCATTTTTCTTCTCTCCCACTCTCTGTTAATCCATAATTTCATATCAGTCTCGTCCATCCGACCCTTGTCATGTACACGAACAACTACACCTGGCGGTATTTCAAAAGGCTTTAGCATTATTTTGGGCTTGAAAACGATCAGTGGATTACGTTTAGTACCGTCAGTACAAAATGAAAGATCAAACAGCGTAGTGTATTTTTTCCATGTCCACTTGTTTTTACAGTTGCACTTTTAGCACCAATCGTGGCAACGGTTCTGTTATTGGGTGCATCAAATGTTAGATTCGCTATTTGGCTTAATTCCACACTGGTTTCCTTTCGATGTTGAATAGAAAAGCGGTGGAAAGATAACATTTTCTCTTTGTACTCTTGTGGCATTTTTGTGGTATTTTGGTTTTGGTTCGCATGCTAAGTCCATGACGCTTCGTAAACCGTCCGCAGCTCGTGGTCTAGTGGCTAGCGTTGCTTCTTCTGGACCATGGGGTTCCACGTTCGATTCCCGGCCGGGTTGGGGATTTTCTCTGCCCGGGGACTGAGTGTTTCTGTTGCTCATCATCATCATCATCATCATCATCATCATCATCGTTCGTGACAGTGGCTATATTGGACTGTGTAAAAAACTGGACTGTGTAAAAATTGGGACTTCGTACGGATGCTGATGATCGCGGCAACTGAGTGCCCCACAAACCAAACACCATCATCATCATCGCTTGGTAAACCTGTTGCACCAATCAACTCCACCCTTGAAGGCTGCTAAGTTCCACTATAGTGCTAGCCACGAGCGTGTATTTGGGTCATTTTTTATTAATTCCAGTACCATTTTGACCGTGTCCATGCACCTATTTCAATACGTCCTCCTCTAGTTTTGACCATTTGCATTCAGTCCTCTATTTGCACATTTAGTTTTCCTCATGTTTCTCAGTTCTTCTTTACTAGCACGCCAATCGCGAATGGTATTTCTGTTGGTGGAGGACCGAAACGTCGCTCAGGTCCTCTGTTTCCATGTTCTTCTGCATATATTATTTTCAATTTATCAATTTATAGCCCGCATCATGTGAGCACCTTTTCTTTTTCTTCATTATGAAACTAGCTACTAACAAAACTATTGTGCTGTTACTGATGACACAAATCACTTTCAAGTTCACTGCTACTGCGGACTACAAAGATGCGTCAAAGGCTAGATGGTCTACTGGGTTTGTGATGATGGGGCGGGAGGGATATAGTGTCAGCAAGCTTGTGGAATTCTGCAACTCATGTTGTTCACATCGGTGTGTTCAACTGCTGCCAGTTGAATCCAACGTCGTATATAGTGATAGGTTTCCCGCGGTATCGATTATGTGGCCATTTCGAGAACTGGCGGGAATTTTAAATCAAACACTGGGCATTTTTATACCAACTTCGAGTATAAGAAGCACCTGAATTTTAGAGGCTGTTTATTTTAGAGGCTATTCTTCGAAGAAGAAAGTGCGTCTTATAGTCCGTAAAACAAGGTAGTATTTACGGTCAATATTCTCACAAGATATATGTCGTCTTTGAGTAATAAAAGCTTAAACTCATTAAATTTCAGGAAGCGGTCACGTGATCGAGAAACCTCTTTTTATTGGCTGCAGCTCTGGTGACGCCACAGATTAGGAATAAGAGGAAGCAACATGTACGTGTGATAACAGGAGGTTTAGCCAACGTTACTAGGTTTTTACGCAGTTTTTCTGCAAGCAGCTTAGCTATTTGGTGACTGAAAACGCATTTACAACTTCTGAGTAACAATAGAAAGAAATTTTGTGAACGGTGATAATGGAAACCTTCCTGAAGTTGATGCATTTATGTTCCACCCACTTAGGGCGGCGATGTATGCAAGGACGGACATTCTTTTCCCTCCTCCCTGCAACATCATTAAACTCGCTCGAATCTAAGGAATTGTAGAACTTTTGCAAATGGATCCGTATCTTATAACTACTTTGTGGACTATAGATAATGAACTACAACCCAAAGCACAATAAAATTATTCTTGGCAAATCTTAGTGCTGGTTTCCTCGTACAGGAGACAATTAGCAGAGATACCACAACTTTTTTCCACTCTATGGCGAAACAGATAACGCCGCTGATTCAGAAGATTACGGCTTCGAATCTTGATGGAGTCAAAAATTTCTGGAAAGTTTTACAAGAGATACAAAAATACCGTTAGTAAGAGCATAATGTGACAGTTGTTTCGATGGTGGCATGTATTATATATATAGCTTCACATTAATTTTGGTCTGAGAAATGGAAAACTGAGGATAAATGGATTTAATTTGCGTGCAAACATATCACATTTTCGGAAAGCATTAATATTGATGAAAGTACCACCTAAGTGGAAACTAAGTGTCTGAAGCAGACTTAACTAGACCTTTATGTAAGATGATGAAATTTTAAACAATAAGGATCATAAATGGACAATATGAACATAAAAAACCACTGTTTCCAATGAAGTAAAAAATGTGTGGTCACATTTACTAGAAATTTTCTTAAACGTAATGTGTGTGAACAGCGATTGCAAATCTATGCGCATGTAACAGCAAGGGAAACACAACTATACTCCGTTTCTGTTCAATGTGGTGAAGTTTCGTAATTGTGCTTTAGTTTTCATATGAGAGGAGTGTTCATTCGTTTACAAATAAATTAAAATATTAGTTCAAGTTGCATTTGACCCAGCGACTTAAGAATATCTGTACCGTTTACCAACAGAGCTACTTCTTTTTTAACGTATATACATTTCTGTTTACAGATTTTTAACCGTTACAGTTGTCTCCATGAATTTTTTGACAGAGTTTAACAGGAAAGAAACGTTCTTTCTTGTTTGTAGTTTTATAAATGTCTTTTGTTAAATAAGAGATCTTTTATTCTTCTATTGCCCTTTAAGTGATTTTACATTTTTTGCTGATGAATTTCGTTCAAAGAACTGAAGTGTTTTGATTTGTTGATTTTTTGGATTTGGAATTTTTTAGATTACATACATTTTGACTGATTATTTTTGACACAGTGACATGTATTATGAACGTAGTATGTAACACAAGATAACAGGACAGTCAGTTCACCCCATTTTCACTGGAAGTTTAATTTCATTGAATAACGCTGTCGTTCCTTGCAACAGTGGGAAAGCGTATCTCAGAGCTAAATTAATGTAAACTTCAGAGTGCAAGACATTTTTAATTAAGTTAGGGAGCTTGTGCATCAACGTGGTAGCATTTTGCCAGTACAGTGCAGCCATATTTTATACATTTTCTCATTCTTTGGAACACTCAAATACAATTTTTCAGGAGTTTTTATGGATGTATTTGTACAGTTGTGTTACTGCCTAACAGTTGCAACCCATTTTCCGAAACGTATACCGTATTCCAAAACAAGACATCGCTGTGAATGAGCCAGTGACGTCACAGACATCACATGACTCAGACGGAGCGTTTTAGCGTGCTTTCAAATTGTTTTAATTTCCTTTCCGTTCATTTTTAAAAATACTGAACTTAGAGAAGCAGAAAGGCATGTCATGAGCATAAAATGACGTAACTAATCATTTGAGATGATTCCCAGAAAATAAATGAAATACGCTATTCCCTTACGATTTCCGAAATGGAATGTCCCATGCATCTCGTTCAGACTATTCCAGCTACCATTCTGCTTTCAAAGTCTGTTAATTGCTGCAGTGCGGCCACAGTCACGCTGGACGCCTTTTCACATGGATAACCCGAGTACAAAAGACAGATCCATCAGTGGACTGCCATTGTATACCTTGCGTATGAAATACTACCGCCATCTCTACACGTGCCTGTCGTTTTCCCATGCCTTGTCACCCCAGTGTACGGCAGATGGTCTTAACGTCAAGGGTTGGTGGAAGGAGAAATACGGCAATGTTAGATGTTGTCACTGATGATGTGATAGGAAGAGGGGGAAGTGGGGCAACAATGTAGCTTGCACCTGTACACACTCAGTCCCACTACACACTGGTAGTTTCCATAGCACAGAACTCATTAGCACTATCTTCTTCAAATGTGTCTGTCGATTCGTCGTCTGTCGTTTCAGCCACAGACGATAATGACGGCCCTTCACTTGAATCCATGCAAACTGATGTTACCTGTTACTGTACAAGTGTCAACATGAAATCTCTTCGATTTCCAAATGCAACAGAAAAAAAACTATGAGACATAGACACTTGTGGTTTGCAGCATCGTGTAAAGCAACACAGAAAGTAATGTATAGATTTTTTTCTAAACGATTCCTTTTATTTTGTTTCAGGTACTAAATAATTACCATAAATGACTACACCTGAAGAGGAAGCCCAGTGAATGATGTGGTACATCGGAAACGAAATCACCATTGCAGCCTGAAGAAAGTCCCGACGAGAAATTCAAAGGCATAGTATAACAAGTTCCTGCCCACTGGGAGGATAAAAAGACAGATTTTGGCAGAAAACATACATCTGATGAGATGGTTTCATTGAGCAAACAGTAATACAATTTGCAGTCCCTCAACTGCTTTCGCTTCAGCCAAATGTGTCTTTCACCAGGATGGCACACCACCGCACTGGAGTTTACATGCTCGTGACTGTGGATGCAACAGCCTCCATCAACAAAGATATGCTTGTGCGCAAATGGGTTCAGACGGAATAATTTCTAGACCTTTAAGAGCTATGACAGGCGGTCATGCAGAAGTTGATTAGTTTTCTGCGAGGTACATTTTAAGTTACTAAACAATCTGCCACAGACCACCAGTATCTAATAGTTTTTTATTTATATTTAGAAATCAGTGATATTTCATGTGGACGGCCTGTACTTTTCCCTATTACTAAAAACATCTCTCTTGCAGTAATCATCATACACTTTTTTAACGCCACATACTTTTAGTGTTGCCAGCTTAGTGGATTTTCCCCCTAAAACTGGTGGTTTCTACCCTCCTTTTAGTGACGAAATATTTATCCTAGTGTCTGGTGGGTTTTATAGTGGTTTAGTAGAATTCAGTTTCAGTTACTGAAAATGCGATCTCTCAACCGCTAAGCTGTTTATATGCTTCGAAATATGTTATTTCTACTTTATTTGATCTCAGGAGCATTTAACTTTCGCTGCGAAGACAACACTGATGCATTACAATGTGACGTCAAACGAACCTTCACACTCGATAGATTACATGCGGGGATTCCCTGTAAAATGAATAGTATTTAGTAGCACCCGGCTGTAGTTCATTTCACGAGCGAAGGCGGCTTGCTCAGCAACCGGTTTCAAACAATGGATGCTCACTTATTTCATTGTCGCTTGTTGGTTCACGCAGGGTGCGTCACGTCAGATGCGCAGAAAAAGTAACTCGATTGTCGTCGTTCGTGGTGTGCACGATACAATTGTGACTGTCAGTGTATGGTATTATTTCACGACTTCATACGTGTATCATTAAGCCGAACCCATAATATACGCTAAAGTTTCGGGATTCTTGGCTTAAAGACCCACATTTAAAAGAATGGATTCAAGTTATTGAAAGTACTACGGGTCAGGTAACCACTATGGAGATTTAAAGTCTCATGGGATGTCAAAGAAGCATCTACGAAATAAAAAGGTAGCAACCTTTGTTTTAACTGATTAGTCATTCATTGATCGGTTTTATATCTTTGACCACTCCTTGACTAAGTAAATTGTTGCAGGTTGTAACTGTGCAGCCGAAAATTGGTTTTAAGTCACAGGCCATTGGGAACAAAAAAAAGGAAGAAGCAAAACTTGCTTTATTCGCAGCCGTGCGTACTAGCACACGTGTAGTCGACCATTTGGGAGAGGTAATTAATCACGGTCGTGATAGATATCGAAAACGTTCAGCTGCACCGAACTAAGTGCAGCTCAGCTATAAAAAACGCGTTAGCACCGCATTTCACTGACGTTCTAAAACAAGATTGCAAAGATCAACCGTTTAGCTTATTAACTGTACAAAAATATTTGGAATTGATTATAGTTTATTGCAGTAAATTACGCCAAAAAATAGTCTCTACATACCTTGACCTTGCTGAACAACTCGAGTGTAATGCTGAAGCTGTTGTCTCTGCCATAAAGAAGACACTTAAATGATTCGATTTGCGACTTGAAAATTTAATGGGCATTGGTACAGATATTGCCTGCGTCATGGTTGGAGTAAATAACAGAGTATTTACGAAATTGAAAGAAGAGGTACCACACCTGATTTTAATACGTTGCTTATGCCATTCCTTGCAACTGGCTGTTTTAGCTGCTGCAAAAGAATTTTTACCGAGAAATTTTGAGTTTTTAATTAAAGAGACATTGGTTTAGTCACTCCTCTTCCAGACAATCTCTTTACAAGAAGCTATACAAAACCATCAACGATGGATAGAAACCGTTAAAAATAGTTCAAATGTGCCAAACAAGGTGGTTAGTAATTGAATCCGCTGTATGAAGAATATACACGCAATGGTCAGAGCTAAAAATACATTTTTCCGTAGCTAAAGTGCGCGAAAGGTGTCACATGGCAGAGTTATTGCACACTACGTATGTGAACGAGACTACTTACAAGTATATTTCATTGTTGTATCCAATATTAATAGAAATAAACAGATCAATAAAATGCTCGAGGCGAAAGATACAGATCACGCCAAACTCTTTGAGTTGACCAACCTGATAGATATGCTTGTCAGCAAAGTTGCGTAACCTGCAAATAAAGTTAATATTTTTACTCAAAATATTCGTGATTTCTTCGATCGAAGATGATATCTGGGACTCCAGTTTGAAAGTCAGTTGCTTGAAATGAGAGAAAAAGGATTACCATGGGAAGATGAAGAAATGTTGCGTAATCGGTGCATAACATTTATAGTAAGTCTGATTGAAGAAATAAAAAAACAGTTTACCAGAAAATTTGACGCCGATGAAAAAAAAAATCCATAATAAGTGTTGAACAAGCACATAGTCAAAACAAAAAAAATCTAATTGATATAATGGCTCAGTTCAATAAAAGGGTAGAATTTATAGCAAGAATGGATGATCAGTGGCGACAAATTCATTTGTTGAACTGGAACAAGACCACAGATACAAAAAAATTTGGAATGAAGTATTGCATTTCAAAGATGGTCAAGGGGAATCCAGATTTAAGGAATCAGGGACTTTTGCGAGTACTCTCCTAATCCTGCCTCTTTCCAATGCCGATGTTGAGAGACTATTAACAGTATGAATGTAATAAAAAAGCAAGCAGAGGAATATAATGAACTTAAATCTTTTAACTGCTATACTAAGAATTCGCTTTTGTTTGAGGTTGGAAGGAAGACGCTGCAACGAAAATGAAATTCCAATAAAGGTTGTGAAACAAATCGCTATCAAACAATCGTGTCAATCTGAAACAGACGATGATGATGCAGACAAAAATAATTCATCTGAAGAAGACGAATTCATTTAAATAATTAGCTGTTGTTATAGAACTTTTTCTATGTTCCTAACCTTGGCGTTCTTATTTATTTATTGTATGTTCATTTAATGATTGTGAATATTTTATTACAGTACTTAATAATAGAGGAAATTAATTACTAAAGTACTTATTGTTTTCTTCCATAATAATTAAAAAAATATTTGTGGAAATTTTAGCGATTAGGAGAGTAGGGGCATTTTGGTAGTGGTTTTCTGATGGTTTTTGCACTTGAAACTGGTGGCGAAGTCACTTTAACTGTTGGCAACACTACTTATAATGTCATAGATGCAGTAGCAACACCTGCTATTTTTTTCATCTCCGAGAGCGAGATTCATACGAATATGGATCTTATTCTTTGCAGGAGTCCAAACCAGTTCCATCTGATTTAACCCTGCGTGGTATGGTGGCTGTCTGGGAGAAACAAGTCCGTTTTCTCGCAAAATCTTGTCAACAGTATAAACAGGAAAAGCTTCGTGCTTCTTAGCTAATGGAAAACGTTCGGCTTTCGTTAGATCTGTTAAATAACGAAAGTTACCCCTGGCCACACATGACTATATTTATGTTTTTAGCTGATTGGAGGAAAATTGTATTTCTTCCTGCTGGAAGTGATTCGGAGCAATGTGAAAATGTAGAGTATTTCTAGGACGTTATCCTAGAATAAGCGCAGTGTCAGCTTTTTAAAAATATTTTTACACTCCATTTCTGAACGATAGTGCGAAGTTTTTCTGCTTGAGTCATACCTGAGAACTGAATTTGGGACATAATTCATGTCATTGCTTGTAATTAAAATTTGATCGACAGTTTCACGAAACTTCTCACGTACTGTTAATTCGTTTACATATTCACATTGTTGTCGTATGTCAACCCGCGTTTCGTCTAAACACACCATTGGCCGTTTAAATTCTGACACCATATTTTCGTGGTAGTTTAAAGCAGTACGCCATTTTTGCAATTTCGTCCTCTTGTTCACGTCTGACGATTCATTTATTGTGGCAACTTTTAAAATAAACTCTCATAAACAGAACAGTTTTACTAAGAGTTTCCTTGATAACCATCAGATCCAGTTCTGTTCAGCAAAAGCTGTGATATTTTCGCATGGTTGGTTTTCATTCTCCGCGACATTGCAGAAATTGCTGCGGATGAACGCTGCACTATCTCTAAGTACTCTCTCTTTCTCATTGGCACTTCATTAAATGTCTCTAACAGCAAGCCAGCGCACCTGCCTGCAAAGATATTTTCTGCTTGCACTGCGTGGTGACAACACTGAACAGACTGGTCTTTCATTTGGGACGTGGCTGTGACTGGCTGCGAGACGAGTTTCGGTACGCCACGACCGCGTCCACGGTTCACTTTGCCGAGATATAATTTTCCCAAGTCGACCAAACGTTAACTGTTCTTCTTGGGCTAATGCCTTCTAGGGACCACACTCGTATTTTTCATCCTTTGTTGTTCTTTGCTTTTCATCCAATGCTCCTGCACAGTTTCATTATGTTTGGTTTTTCTTATCTTCAGACTACTTTTTGCCTTGGAATCCTTCCAGATTAAAAATTTTTTTCCTCCACATTTTTCTCTTTCCAGTGCATTTTGCTCTTATGCTATTCTTTTCCAAGTCTTTCGCAGCCTCTTGAATCCAGGGGGTTACTAACTTCTTTTCCCTTAGATATCTGAAGATGAGCTTCCTGAGTCTATTCTAATCCATTCTATAAAAACACCGACGAAGAAAACCACAGTATCAAAAAACAATGTGGAGTAATCAAATTCCAGGAATGCGTTTGTCTAGGTAACATACACTACTGGCCATTAAAGTTGCTACACCAAGAAGAAATGCAGATGATAAACGGGTATTCATTGGACAAATATATTATACTAGAACTGACATGTAATAACATTTTCACGCAATTTGGGTGCATATATTCTGAGAAATGAGTACCCAGAACAACCACCTCTGGCCGTAATAACGGCCTTGATACGCCTGGGCATTGAGTCAAACAGAGCTTGGATGTGTACAGTTTGAGCTGCCCATGCAGCTTCAACACGATACCACAGTTCATCAAGAGTAGTGACTGGCGTGTTGTGACGAGCCAGTTGTTCGGCCACCATTCACCAGACGTTTTCAATTGGTGAGAGATGTGGAGAATGTGCTGGCCAGGGCAGCAGTCGAACATATTCTGTATCCAGAAAGGCCCGCACAGGACCTGCAACATGCGGTCGTGCATTATCCTGCTGAAATGTAGGGTTTCGCAGGGATCGAATGAGGGGTAGAGCCACGGGTCGTAACACATGTAAAATGCAACGTCCACTGTTCAAAGTGCCGTCAATGCGAACAAGAGTTGAGCGAGACGTGTAACCAATGGCTCCCCATACCATCACGCCGGGTGATAGGCCAGTATGGCGATGACGAATGCACGCTTCCAATGTGCGTTTACCGCGATGTCGCCAAACACGGATGCGACCCTCATGATGCTGTAAGTAGAACCTGGATTCATCCGAAAAAATGACGTTTTGCCATTCGTGCACCCAGGTTCGTCGTTGAGAACTCCATTACAGGCGCTCCTGTCCGTGATGCAGCGCCAAGAGAAACCGCTGCCACGGTGTCCGAGCTGATAGTCCATGCTGCTGCAAACGTCGTCGAACTGTTCGTGCAGATGTTTGTTGTCTTGCAAACGTCCCCATCTGTTGACTCAGAGATCGAGACGTGGCTGCACGATCCGTTACAGCCATGCGGATAAGATGCCTGTCATCTCGACTGCTAGTGATACGAGGCCGTTGGGATCCAGCACGGCGTTCCGTATACCCTCCTGAATCCACCGATTCCATATTCTGCTAACAGTCATTGGATCTCGACCAACGCGAGCAGCAATGTCGCGATACGATAAACCGCAATCGCGATAGGCTACAATCCGACCTTTATCAAAGTCGGAAACGTGATGTTACGCATTTCTCCTCCTTAGACGAGGCATCACAACATCGTTTGACCAGGCAACGCCGGTCAACTGCTGTTTGTGTATGAGAAATCGGTTGGAAACTTTCCCCATGTCAGGACGTTGTAGGTGTCGCCACCGGCGCCAACCGTGTGTGATTGCTCTGAAAAGCTAATTATTTGCATATCACGGCATCTTCTTCCAGTCGGTTAAATTTCGCGTCTGTAGCACGTCATCTTCGTGGTGTAGCAATTTTAATGGTCAGTAGTGTATTTAAGTGATTAATATTGGAAGATCACCTGTTAATGTAAGCGTGAGATAAGCCATGGCAAATATTAAATGCTAGTACATTAATGACAGGTGTAGCCGCCAGAACGTTGAATGCGAGTATTCGAAAGTGCATTCATTGTGTTTTACAGATGTCAGTTTGAGGGATGGAGCTCCATGACTGCTGCACATGTTCGGTCAATACAGGGACAGGTTAATGCTGCTCGTGGATGACGCTGGAGTTGCCCTATCATGTCTCATGTGTGCCCGAGTGGAGCCAGATCTGGTGATCGAGCAGGCCAAGGAAACATGTCGACGCTCTGTAGAGCATGTTGGGATATAACAGCGGTATGTGGGCGAGCATTATCCTGTCGGAAAACACTCCCTGGAATGCTGTTCATGAATGGCACCAAAGCACGTCGAATCGCCAGGCCGACGAACAAATTTGTAGTCAGGATCCGTGGGATCACCATGAGAGCGCTCCTGCTGTCATACAGAATCGCATCTCAGACTATAACTGCACGTGTAGGTCCAGTATGTCTAGATGCAGACAGGTTGGTTGCAGGCCCTCAAGTGGCCTATTTCTAACCAACCTACGGCCAGCCGGCCGGAGTAGCCGTGCGGTTCTAGGCGCTACTGTCTGGAACCAAGCGACCGCTACGGTCGCAGGTTAGAACCCTGCCTCGGGCATAGATGTGTGTGATGTCCTTAGGTTAGTTAGGTTTAATTAGTTCTAAGTTCTAGGCGACTGATGA
This sequence comes from Schistocerca americana, assembly GCF_021461395.2. Taxonomy (NCBI): domain Eukaryota; kingdom Metazoa; phylum Arthropoda; class Insecta; order Orthoptera; family Acrididae; genus Schistocerca; species Schistocerca americana. Next base: position 85,144,578 of record NC_060125.1, on the reverse strand, counting down.
CCTCAGAAGTTAAGTCGCATAGTGCTCAGGGCCATTTGAACCATTTTGAACCTACGGCCATCAGTGGCACCGATTCAGTATCAGTTTTCATCAGATAACACAATGAACTTTCGCTTAACGACACAAGTCGCGAATGGCGGTGGTTTAAGGTCGGCGGAATACACACTGAATCTGTCCATAAAGGAACCGATTTCTAGCAGTTCGGTTTGTCACTGTGGTGCCAATTGGTGCTCAGCTTGCTGCTGCAGATGCAGTACTATGGACCAGAGCCACAAATGGAAAGCGATGGTCTCCCCTCTTGACAGTGCAACGTGGCTCTCCGCAATCCGGTCTTCTTGCGACCGTACATTTTTGTGACCACCCTACCAGCAATCATGCACAGTGGCTACATTCCTGCCAATCTTTTCCCAGTATCGTACTAACCAACTTCTCGTAGCTGTAGTACACGACCTCGTTCGAACTCAGTGAGGTGTCTTCGTCGCCTTAAAGGCATTCTTGACTAACATCAATCAACTCAACACGTCCAATCTCAAAGGTAACTAATGCCCACAAGCGTTACAGCGTGCAAAAACTGAACAGAATACATAGGACGCTCCACTGAACAATTTGAGGCTGGTAACCTGGCGTCGGAGAAGCCAGCGTAAGGAGGTAATACGAATAAAATCACATTAATGTGTAGTTTTTATTAATATTACTCACAGCTGCAAAATACTAAAGCGAATTCTTTACAGAAGAATGGAAAAACTGGTAGAAGCCGACCTCGGGAAAGATCAGTTTGGATTCCGTAGAAATGTTGGAACACGTGAGGCAATACTGACCTTACGACTTATCTTAGAAGAAAGATTAAGGAAAGGCAAACCTACGTTTCTAGCATTTGTAGACTTAGAGAAAGCTTTTGACAATGTTGACTGGAATACTCTCTTTCAAATTCTGAAGGTGGCAGGGGTAAAATACAGGGAGCGAAAAGCTGTTTACAATTTGTACAGAAACCAGATGGCAGTTATAAGAGTCGAGGGGCATGAAGAGAAGCAGTGGTTGGGAAGGGAGTGAGACAGGGTTGTAGCCTCTACCCGATGTTATTCAATCTGTATATTGAGCAAGCAGTAAAGCAAACAAAAGAAAAATTCGGAGTAGGTATTAAAATCCATGAAGAAGAAATAAAAACTTTGAGGTTCGACGATGACATTGTAATTCAGTCAGAGACAGCAAAGGACTTGGAAGAGCAGTTGAACGGAATGGACAGTGTCTTGAAAGAAGGATATAAGATGAACATCAACAAAAGCAAAACGAGGATGATGGAATGTAGTCGAATTAAGTCATGCTGAGGGAATTAGATTAGGAAACGAGACACTCAAAGTAGTAAATGAGCTTTCCTATTTGGGGTGCTGAGGGAATTAGATTAGGAAATGAGACACGTAAAGTAGTAAATGAGTTTTGCTATTTGGGGAGCAAAATAACTGATGATGGTCGAAATAGAGAGGATATAAAATGTAGACTGGCAATGGCAAGGAAAGCGTTTCTGAAGAAGAGAAATTTGTTAACATCGAGTATTGATTTAAGTGTCAGGAAGTCGTTTCTGAAAGCATTTGTGTGAAGTGTAGCCATGTATGGAAGTGAAACATGGACGATAAAGACACTCCTGGAAATTGAAATAAGAACACCGTGAATTCATTGTCCCAGGAAGGGGAAACGTTATTGACACATTCCTGGGGTCAGATACATCACATGATCACACTGACAGAACCACAGGCACATAGACACAGGCAACAGAGCATGCACAATGTCGGCACTAGTACAGTGTATATCCACCTTTCGCAGCAATGCAGGCTGCTATTCTCCCATGGAGACGATCGTAGAGATGCTGGATGTAGTCCTGTGGAACGGCTTGCCATGCCATTTCCACCTGGCGCCTCAGTTGGACCAGCGCTCGTGCTGGACGTGCAGACCGCGTGAGACGACGCTTCATCCAGTCCCAAACATGCTCAATGGGGGACAGATCCGGAGATCTTGCTGGCCAGGGTAGTTGACTTACACCTTCTAGAGCACGTTGGGTGGCACGGGATACATGCGGACGTGCATTGTCCTGTTGGAACAGCAAGTTCCCTTGCCGGTCTAGGAATGGTAGAACGATGGGTTCGATGACGGTTTGGATGTACCGTGCACTATTCAGTGTCCCCTCGACGATCACCAGTGGTGTACGGCCAGTGTAGGAGATCGCTCCCCACACCATGATGCCGGGTGTTTGCCCTGTGTGCCTCGGTCGTATGCAGTCCTGATTGTGGCGCTCACCTGCACGGCGCCAAACACGCATACGACCATCATTGGCACCAAGGCAGAAGCAACTCTCATCGCTGAAGACGACACGTCTCCATTCGTCCCTCCATTCAAGCCTGTCGCGACACCACTGGAGGCGGGCTGCACGATGTTGGGGCGTGAGCGGAAGACGGCCTAACGGTGTGCAGGACCGTAGCCCAGCTTCATGGAGACGGTTGCGAATGGTCCTCGCCGATACCCCAGGAGCAACAGTGTCCCTAATTTGCTGGGAAGTGGCGGTGCGGTCCCCTACGGCACTGCGTAGGATCCTACGGTCTTGGCGTGCATCCGTGCGTCGCTGCGGTCCGGTCCCAGGTCGACGGGCACGTGCACCTTCCGCTGACCACTGGCGACAACATCGATGTACTGTGGAGACCTCACGCCCCACGTGTTGAGCAATTCGGCGGTACGCCCACCCGGCCTCCCGCATGCCCACTATACGCCCTCGCTCAAAGTCCGTCAACTGCACATACGGTTCACGTCCACGCTGTCGCGGCATGCTACCAGTGTTAAAGACTGCGATGGAGCTCCGTATGCCACGGCAAACTGGCTGACACTGACGGCGGCGGTGCACAAATGCTGCGCAGCTAGCGCCATTCGACGGCCAACACCGTGGTTCCTGGTGTGTCCGCTGTGCCGTGCGTGTGATCATTGCTTGTACAGCCCTCTCGCAGTGTCCGGAGCAAGTATGGTGGGTCTGACACAACGGTGTCAATGTGTTCTTTTTTCCATTTCCAGGAGTGTAGTTTGGACAAGAAGACAATAGAAGCTTTTGAAATGTGGTGCTACAGAAGAATGCTGATGATTAGATGGGTAGATCACATAATGAATGAGGAGGTATTGAGTAGAATTGGGGAGAAGAGGAGTTTGGCTCTGAGAACTATGGGACTTAACATCTATGGTCATCAGTCCCCTAGAACTCAGAACTACTTATACCTAACTAACCTAAGGACATCACACAACACCCAGTCATCACAGAAGAGGAGTTTGTGGCACAACTTGACAAGAAGAAGGGACCGGTTGGTAGGACATGTTCTGAGGCAACAAGGCATCACAAATTTAGCACTGGAGGGCAGTGTGGAGGGTAAAAATTGTAGAGGGAGACCAAGAGATGAACACACTAAGCAGATTCAGAGAGATTTAGGTTGCAGTAAGTACTGGGAGATCAAGAAGCTTGCACAGGATAGAGTAGCATGGAGAGCTGCATCAAACCAGTCTCAGGACTGAAGACCACAACAACAACAAAAACACTCACAGTTAACTGCAAATACCATGATTGACAAAATGAACGTACCATTTGTACTGTCTCTCACAAAAAGTGCTGAAACTGACGTCTATCAACCTCAATGCAAGCATGACATCGGCGAACAAGTTTCTGACGCATCCTGACAAATATCCCTGGTGCGTTTCGAATCACATTACAGGCACCTACAATTCTGGCAACTAATTCCTTCTCCGTATCCACTGGGGTCCCATACACAAGTGACTTTAGATAGCCCCATACGAAATAATAAAGGGGATTCAGGTCAGGTGACCTTCCAGACCGTCCGCAACTCGTGGTCGTGCGGTAGCGTTCTCGCCTCCCACGCCCAGGTTCCCGGGTTCGATTCCCGGCGGGGTCAGGGATTTTCTCTGCCTCGTGATGATTGGGCGTTGTGTGATGTCCTTAGGTTAGTTAGGTTTAAGTAGTTCTAAGTTCTTGGGGACTGATGACCATAGATGTTAAGTCCCATAGTGCTCAGAGCCATTTGAGCCATTTTTGAGCCCACCTTCCGGACCACGGAATAGGACATCCCCATCCAATCCAGCGACCAGGAAATACAGCATTGAGATGGTTGCGGGCATCCGCCCTGAAGTGAAGCGGTGCACCGTCGTGTTGCATCCACACCCTCTCACGTTCTCCAACAACTCAGGTAGAACTCTTTGCACGGACCCCAAGTACAGGTGGCCATTCAGACGGCCAGGTAGAAGTGTCGCCTACAACGCTGGGTGATGCCTGTTAGGAAATCGTTCCCTGAACAGCCTTTCAGCGGCTAGAGCTTTGCAACGTACTTTCCCATACAGTAATTCATGTCGGTGAGTTCTGGGAAACTGTAGCGGTACTGCTCCGTCGTATTGTACTGTTCGTCTCTTAACAGCACTGGGTAATGAATGGGTCGGTCGTTGACTCAGTACGTTCTGTCATGGGAAAATGTAAATACCATGCAACAGAGCCATCCTACGGACAAATAAAGTAAACAGAACTTGCATTATGACTTCTTAGTAATCAGGGTCGTCCTCCTTGTTTCCTTGCAGTAAATAAAGAATGTACATGTAAATAAACAGCACAGTACGTGTAAACTTGTACGCCTGTTAGTTGTAAACAAGCTGGAAAACAGTAATGCTAGACAAAGCGGTAGACAAGTTTACTTCCACATCTCCTTAAGTTGCCTTCACCGACCCCAGGTTAACTACTCAAATTGTTCAGTGGACCATCCTCTACGTCCTGTTCAGTTTTTTCACACTCTTGCAGAAACGCCCTGTATTTAATGCAAGCCTCATTTACACCCTCATAATCGCGTTACTAGTGCCACTCTTATACAACTGGCGCGTAATATGAAGAGACATAATTTAATGTAGAAACACGCTTACCAAATTCCGTTTATGTCGCACAACTCCTTCTTTTGCCAGTTCCCTTATCCCTCCTCCCTTGAAATCCTTGCAGTTTTAAAATTTTTTCCTAAAATTTCTCTCTTTCCAATGTTTTTCTTCTCTTATGACTGGGTGTTGTGTGATGTCGTTAGGTTAGTTAGGTTTAAGTAGTTCTAAGTTCTAGGGGACTGATGACCATAGATGTTAAGTCCCATAGTGCTCAGAGCCATTTGAACCATTTGAATTTTCTTCTCTTATGTTACTCTTTCCCAAGTCGTTCCTAATATCATGAATCCAGTAGATTATTAATTTCTTTTTCCTAAAGTATCTGAAGATAAGCTTGTTGAGTCTTCTACCATCTGTTCTCCAAATGTCGAAAACGATTATCTTCCCTTCCTTATTGTTTCTGGTATGTTTCCAATGTTATGACAAATTTCACCGTTACCTCTTAATTTACAAAATGCAGCATTTTTTGAGGACCAAATACTATCTGGATAATTCCTCTTGAAAGTCTCTTCTGGTTTGCTGCCGGATCCTAAAATCAACTTGACTCGATGTTTCGGCGATCCAGCTGGTCGCCATCTTCAGTAAAATGCTGCTTCTGCTGAAGAGTCCCGCTGAGAACTGACGCCAGGCTGCAAATCGACGTCCTATATAGGCCACCGTTCAGTACACGGCGCATGCGCCGCCCATCACGGTTGCTGCCCTCCAAGACAGGGAAGTGGCGCCGCCCTTAGTGGAACGCTGCTGGCAACGATATATCGCACTCAGGGCCGCACCGAAGAACGTTCAGTTTTGATGCGAGATAATACAGGATTCAACGTCTTGCTAAGAGGAAACCCATTGTCTCTGTTGATTAAATTATCCGCCAACCTAATTTCAATCGCCTCTTTATAGACAATATTCCAAAAACCGGAAATGTTGGCAACTACCACAGTTTCATCAAGTACGATATATCGTTTCCAGCAGTGTTCCACTAAGGGCGGCGCCAGCTCCCTGTCTTGGAGGGCAGCAACCGTGATGGGCGGTGCATGCGGCGTGTACTGAACGGTGGCCTATATAGGACGTCGATTTGCAGGATGGCGTCGTTTTCCGCGGGATTCATCAGCAGAAGCAGCATTTTCCTGAAGATGGCGACCAGTTGGATCGCCGAAATATCGAGTCACGTTGATTTTAGGATCCGGCAGCAAACCTGAAGAAACTTTCAAGACTTATTACGACGTGAAAGCCTACGTAATTCCTCTTATCAATATTTCTAATTTATTAAACTTATAATTTAGCACTGGACATTCGCTAGCATATAGGGATTTTCATTTTGTTATTGTATTCCAGTGATTTATTTTAAGTTTTTTTTGATAAGCACTTTTTGTTTTTTCGTAGTTATCATATCCTTTTACCATTTTGTTTGTTATTTCCTTTAAAGGAGATTTCTCTAAACCTTTTTCTTGAATAATATTTCCCAAATTTTTGAATTTTTTCATATTTTTGTTTGCCCTTTGTTGGTGAATATTTTGGAGCGTCTTTTATATTTGACATAAAATTTATTTTCTTGCTTAGAGTCTGTCATGTTCGCCGGCTCTTCCAGAAGACCAAGCTGCACTGTTACATCTGTCAAGCTTTGTGAATGTCTGGCAAAATTGTCTGTAAATTCTAAGCAATTTGTTGTAACACTCTTGTTCTTGCTCCCTATCACAAAAGGTGATGTTCTGGATTCTTTCAGTTTCTCATTCCAGATTCTGAAAGTTTTCTTCATGAAATAGATGAAAAGAAGCGGAGATAAACCATCGTCTTGCCTAACACTTGTATGTGTTTTGAAAGGTCGAGGTATCTCACTCATAAATTTTTCTTTTAATATCTTCTAGCAGAGTTTCTCGGATTAGGTTTAGCAACTTAGTCCTTATTCCCAATTCACGGATTACTTTATACGGTGTTTCCGTGTTATTAACGAATGATAACAACCACGAAAATGTGGAATCATCTTTAGCATTACTGCTGCTCCTTTCTGCCAAACATTCAAACGTGTAGTATCGCAGCTTATTGATACTGCCTCGAAGATTCCTGCTGGAGCCGCGAGCGGGGATTTGAACATAGCCGCCACCAGTGAAGAACCTTCAGGCCGTCGACCAATGTAGACCGCCAGCACGGAGTTATAAGCAGAGACCACCTGGCCACCAGTCTTCTAGGTCCGCTTCTACTTCTACTTCTACTTGTAATTCTGTACTTATAATGAGAATTCTGTATCGCAAGCTGGTGCCGAACACTGCTCCAAGTTGCTATTATTTACAGTGAAGAGCCAAAGCAACTGGTACACCTGCCTAATATCGTGCAGGGCCCCCGCGAGCACGCAGAAGTGCCGCAACACGACGTGGCATAGACTCCACTAATGTCTGAAGTAGTGCTGGAGGGAACTGACACCACGAATCTTGTAGTGCTGTCCATAAATCCGTAAGAGTACGAGGGGCTGGAGATCGCTTCTCAACAGCACGTTACAAGACATCGAAAATGTGGTCAATAATGTCATTGATGTCTGGGGAGTTTCGTGGCCAACGGAAGTGTTTAAAGTCAGAGGAGAGTTTCCGGAGCCACTCAGTAGCAATTCTGGACGTGTGGGGTGTCGCATTGTGCTGCTGAAATTCAGGGTTCCCATATCACTCGAACGGCACACGCCCCACACCATTACACAGCCTCCACCAGCTTGAACAGTCCCCTACTCACATGCAGGGTCCATGAATTCGTGAAGTTCTCTCCATGCCAGTACACGTCCATCCATTCAACACAATTTGAAACGAGATTCGTCCAACCAGGCAACATGTTTCCAGTCATCAACAGCCAAATTTCGGTGATGATGGGCCCAGGCGAGGTATAAAGCTTTGTGTCGTACAGTCAGCAAGGATACACGAGTGGGCCTTCGGCTCCGAAAGCCTATATCGATGGTGTTTCGTTGAATGTTTCGCATCCTGACACTTGTTGATGGCCCGCATTGAAATCTGTAGCAATTTGCGAAAGGGTTGTACTTCTGTCAAGTTGAATAATTCTTTTCAGCCGTTGTTGGTGCCGTTAATGCAGGATCTTTTTCCGGGCACAGCGATATCTGAGATTTGATGTTTTACCGGATTTCTGATACTCACGGTACACTCGTGAAATGTTGACGGGAAATTCCGCTCTTCGTCGCTATCCCGGAAATGCTGTGTCCTATCGCTCGCGCGCCGACTTTTACTCCACGTTCAAACTCACTTAAATCTTGATAATCTGCCATTCTAGCAACAGTAACCGATCTAACAACTGCCCCAGACACTCGTTTTATACAAGTGTTGCCGACCGAAGGGCCGTATTCTGCCTGCTTACATATCTCGAGCGTTAGTTTAAGTTAGATTAAGTAGTTTGTAAGTCTAGGGACCGATGACCTCAGCAGTTTGATCCCAGTAACTCTACCGGCAGACAAAATGGCAGACATTCAGTGCCCGTGTCGTGCCTCTCCTTATTGCTAGCCGCGACTGTAACAAGTTGTTAACAGAGTAGTAGTTCTCCAGAATAGGTTGAGTACAATATATTTATTCAAACTGCATTTGTGTCAACTAATCTTTTGCCTGCTTGTTCAGATTCCTATGGCGACAGAGTCTTTCGCCGCGTTCCACCCGTTTGTAATCAGCAACGAGGGCATAACCGTTGCCGACGCACAACACAACAAAACGTTCGGCAACTTTTGAATCCCGGAAATCTCTTCCCGGGAGCTTTCCAACTCGTGGATGCACTGGGCGTGGTGGCGCAATGTAAGACGCTGGTTTTGCAGTTGGGGTTCAAATCCCGGTCTGCCCATCCGCATTTATGATCGCTACAGTCTTCGCAGATCGTTTCATCCGAACACTGGAATGGTTCGCGTCAAAACGACGTGCCGATTTCCTTTCTCATGCTTGTTGTTTTGTTCTTCGTTTGTAATTGCTGTGACTGGCTGTTAAATATATAATGTTTTTTTCCTTACTTGGCATCACGCAGTGTCGTTTAACTGTTCTCACGAAGTAATGTGGCGTGTTCACGTGTAATAGGACGCGAAGTGACAGCCCACTAACATTGTACAACCCACGCTTACCGATAGCAGCTTCAGCACGGGCTACACTGATTTCCCACTCTGCTGCAATAATAAATAGCACGCATCGTTTCCCGGCGGTTCGCAAGGACGAATCGTGCCAACGAATTATTCGATCTGTTGGACATTCACTGGGATGATGACAGTTGCAGCGACCCACCGGCGCGATTAATTTATCGCCGTCTTCCGACCATGTGTTTACATAATTTGAACACGCTTATCCTCTACAGAGTTGCTTTCTCACGTTGTACATCAACGTTCTTGAAAAGCTTTGGTGAGACTGCGATGCAAACCAACAAGAGAAGACAGAAATATTACACACGTAGCGAGAATGTAAATAAAAATTTGAAATGAAGACACTTAACTGGATGACCGATGTGCATTTTCCTAGAGTTTTCATCACATATTTACTGTCAACTCCAGCAAGTGGACGGGCTAAATTTAGGGCTGTTCATATAATATCGATATATTTTCCAATAATATCGATATATGTACGATGCTTACGACACCGACGTATCGATAGCGATATGGCAATAACGAGTGCCGATATTTTTATTTTATATTATATTTTTCCACAATTCTCGGTAAGTATTTGAAATTGTAGTCTTACTACTTTTTGAGCTTTCATCACGTCCAGTCTTTCTCTTTGACTGTGTGAAACACATATAGGTGGTACAAAAAAGAAGTCCGAGTGCACAGTGGGAACGGGGGGGGGGGGGGGGGGGAGGGAGGGAGGTGGGGGGGGGGTGGAGGTCGGTGTGAATGGAATAAATGAATGAAGAATGCCGACATGAAGGAATAGTACACTAGCTTGCGTTAAAAATTGTTTTTAACGCGACTGGTGTGCTATTGCTTCACATCGGCATTCTTCAAAAACAGTCGCTGAAAATGGTGAATAAAAATTTATGTGGCAAGACTGGTCTTTCGAGTGGGCGGAGACGCGTGAGGGCAAAAGCTAACGTAATCGGTGCTCGGCGCTACGAAGAGAGACTGTAACGTCTAACTTCAACACGCAGTTTTGACACTACAACTGCTAGGTCGGTGACGCTTACGAAGTGAAAAAATAGTGAAGTCGACATGGAGTTTACGGACAAATCCTATGTGTGGTGCAACTGAACGACGGACCCTTCGGACACCTTTTATTGTGCCACTTACATGCAGTTGCCATTGTTAGCAAAGTGGTTATCGCCAAGCGTGGAGATGCATCGTTTTCCTTTCATTCTTGCTCTAAGGACAGAGCGATATGAAGTGGGACAAGCATGTAATGGCAGTTGTGGTAGAATTTTGGGAAGATGTGGTTCATCTGTAAAGGAGACCGCTTATAAAACACTAATACGACCTATTCTTGAGTACTGCTCGAGCGTTTGGGTTCCGTATCAGGTCGGATTGAGGGAGGACATAGAAGCAATTCAGAGGCGGGCCGCTGGAATTGTTACTGGTAGGTTCGATCATCACGCGAGTGTTACGGAAATGCTTCAGGAACTCGGCTGGGAGTCTCTGGAGGAAAGGGGGCGTGCTTTTCGTGAATCGCTACCGAGGAAATTTAGAGAACCAGCATTTGAGGCTGACTGCAATACAATTTTACTGCCGCCAACTTACATTTCGCGGGAAGACCATAAAGATAAGAGAGATTAGGGTTCGTACAGAGGCATATAGGCAGTCATTTTTCCCTCGTTCTGTTTGGGAGTGGAACAGGGAGAGAAGATGCTAGTTGTGGTACGAGGTACCCTCCACCACGCACCGTTTGGTGGATTGCGGAGTATATATGTAGATGTAGATGAAGTAGGCTGCTAGATTGTTGATGTACAGAATATCTAACAATGAATCAATACTTAAATATACAGCTCTGAAGCCAGCAGTCTGTATACAATGTGCAGCTGATATTTTTAGAGGCATGTCCGTCGATGTTTTTCCCACGGACATATCGATGTATCGATACACTTTTTCGGTGTACAGTGGGCGTATAATGATGATTTTTTAAAAATCGATATACCTGATCCCCAATACTTTTAAAACTGTCAACAGTACTAGTTAAGTTACAACAGGAACCTGCACTACGCGCCGGAACAGGAGAGTAAAAGTCAGTTTTGAGTTCCGTTGTTAATAACGTTATGTTTACGTGAATGGTACACTATGATACAATCTGAACAGTTACTGAGAAGAGGAAGTGGATTATCGAATAAAAAATACAGAGCACTTTTAAAGAAGACGTACTGCTGTCCATATCTTCATAACTAACCAAATTACAAGAAAGTCAATAATGGTGGTTTCCTTCCCCCTGGTAGCTTTTTAAATATTTCTTCCGAACAATATCTACACTATGTACGAGGGACAGTCAGTAATGCAACACTTTTTTTCCGGAAAGCAGGTTGGTTTTATTCAGGATTCCATTTCCACACTCTTTTGGCTACGAAATCTTGGTTTTCATCATAATCTCCGTTCCATGCGCCAGCCTTGCGCCACCTTATTGGGAGGGCTTGTATGCCCGCTTTGTAGCACTGTACTGGGCGACGTCAGGATCAACGTCTTGCTGCATCAATAATCTTCCCATCATCCGCGTACTGCTGCCCGCGAAGGAATCCTCCATTGGGCCAGACAGATGGAAAGTCGCAAGGTGCGAGATCCGGGCTGTTGGGTGGATGAGGAAGAACAGTCCAACGAAGTTTTGTGAGCTCCTCTCGGGCATTCGGACTTGAGTAAGGCCTTCCGTTGTCATGGTGAAGGCGAACTTGGTTTATCTTTTTGTGACGACGATCAAGCTAAAATCGGTTCTTCAGTTTTCTTAGGCTAGCACAGCACACTTCAGAGTTGACAGTTGCACCATGAGGGAGGACATCAAACACAATCCCAAATAATCATCGCCATGAGTTTACCGGCTGCGGTAGTGGCTTTGGACTTTTTCTTGCGCCACTCTATGGGTTACCGTTTTGTTTTTCATTCCAAGTGGTGGACCCACGTTTCAACGCCTGTAACGTTGTTCGACAAAAGAAAACAGTTACTGCCTCGTAATGTGCAAGTATTTCAGCACAGATGGTCCTTCGTTGCTCTTCGTTCTATAGGAAACCAGCGGGTACTCACCTATGAGTGTACTCAACACGCCACGATATACACGCGGGAGTACCCCAGGGAAGCGTCCTAGGGCCCCAACTGTTTAACCTTTACATAAACGATCTCCCAACCACACACAACACAACGATGGCAATCTACGCGGATGACACAGCCATCCTCGCGCAAGATTGGAAACCATCAAACATTACGTCACGCTTACAGACCGCACTCAGAGTGGCTGAGCCTTGGTTGGAGAAATGGCGTGTTAGAGTAAACGTCGACAAGTGTGAAGCCGTTCTGTTCACTAGAAGACCGAAGCAACTGCGCAAACACCGATACTGCAGACCAATAACTCTGCATGCACGCCCAATACGTTTCCGTGAGAAAGTCAAATACCTCGGTGTCTGTCTGGACCGGAAATTACTCTGGGGGGACCACATACAACACATGACCAACCGAGCAATCACGAGACTCAAACAGCTCTATCCTATGCTCAACAGGCGTAGCACACTGAACAGAAGGGTGTCGAGGTCCATGTACATGACACTTATTCGACCCCTGATGACGTACACAGCTCCTGTCTGGGGATACGGTACCGAGCGAGGTGCTGCAGTGGTTCGACACTCGACATTCGGGAGGACGACGGTTCAATCCCGCCTCCGGCCATCCTGATTTAGGTTTTCCGTGATTCCCCTAAATCGCTTCAGGCAAATGCCGGGATGGTTACTTTCGAAGGGCACGGCCGACTTCCTTCCCCATCCTTCCCTAATCCAATGAGACCGATGACCTCGATGTCTGGTCTCCTTCCCCAAAACAACCAACCAATCAACCTGGGGATAGGTTGCGCCTACACGCCTGCGCCGTCTGCAGCTCATACAAAACAAAGTACTCAAAATCATAAGCAATGCTACACGATACACACGCATCGCGGACCTTCATCGGGAATATCGACTTGAGACTCTCACGGAGGTAATCCACAAACTCGCCAAAAGACTATACAGAAACTGCAGACATTCGCAGAACCCGTTTATTCTGAATCTGGGGAACTACGACCACAACCATAGATGGAAACATAAAAGACATACTTGTAAGGACCTAACATCTATCGCCAAGTACACGCAAACAAAACGGTACAGGTGAGCCCCTGTTAATCAGACGCAATTACTGGATATCCAGTTGGAACACATTTGCCGAATAACTGGCACCACGCAGGGAAGCCGTACCATACACTACACGCAGAGAAGCTCCACCCCCCCCCCCCCCCCCCACAGTGAGATGATCTATGGCCGATCTCCCACTACTATATAACGATCTTGATTGTCCCAGGAATGTAGCGGCTGCAGCAACTGGGATACATCGCCATCGCTTGCCACGGTAATGATGCATGATACCCATACTAACAAATCCAACCTTGCATGAACTATCGAAGCTAGTAAGCCACTACTGCTCTTACTACCCATCCCACTGTCGCAGAGGTTTTTTTCCCACGGCACGAGCCTTGGCACTTTTTTCCCTCTGTTCTTCAAATTGCTACCCTCATTCGCGTTTCGTCCACTATCTATCACTTGATGGACCGTGTTAATGCGTAGTCTTACCCAGACGCACGGATAACATCACAGCCCAGCATCCTGTAATCCACCTATTAGATTACTATGTTGACGGAGGTGACAGTAGAACTTTTGGTCGGGTCACCACGTTGGTGCGGGCGTGGAGGGGCCCAATCTCTATCCAACTGGTGGAGGAGTGTGTCAGCACTGCCAGCAGAGACGTCCAGTTGTGGAGCGAGGAGTTTGATTGTGATCTGTCGGTCACCACGAATGAGAGTGTCCGCACGTTCCAAAGTTGCACGTGTGGAAGCTGTATGCTGCCGTCCGGCACTCATGAGATCCGATATGTTCGGGCAATCTTGTTGCGATGATGACAGACGCCTCACCTAACGGCTCACCGTGGCTTTTTTTTACTGTCAGGTCTGCGCAGACATTCTGCAAGGGCCTATGAATATCTGTGATGCTCTGGTTTTCCATCAAATCAGACTTCATGGCTGCTCTCTGCTTGGAACGCACATCCGTTTCAAACACCGTTTTGAAGGCCGCTACCTATAGGAACTTCAATCGAAACAGGCCAAGAAAAAAATACGTGTTGCAATACCTATTCAAGGCCCCTCGTAGATGGTTCATTCATTGACGATGTCATTAGTGACCGTGCACAATCGCGGACGGAGGAGTGGTGCAAAAATAAATCGCACGTGCTTTTCTAGACGAACAGTCCCGGTATTTACCTTAAGTGATTTAGTAAACTCACTGAAAACCTAAAACTTTATAGGCACGGAATCGAATTCTGGACCTCCCGAATGCGAGTTCAGTGCCTTAACCACTGTGCGACCGCATTTGATTCATTAGGGTTAAGCAAGAAAAGCAGTATCTCTACCAACGTCCAAGTCCTCACTCCTTCCACGACATTCGCCAGTACGCTTACACATACCGAACTCCGTCGAGTTTGTAGATCGAGCGTTGGCAAATTGTTTAGGTGCAGTCAGAGCAGCAGGTCCGGTCGCGCCCTGGTAACTTGTCACGTTGCGAGGATACCGACTCTGCAACGGTGACACATGTGGCAACGTTTTGTGAAGTCATAAATCTTCAGTATCTTAGCCAGAAGAAAAAACTGAGATATTATTTCGCGATAAGAAGTGCCGTTCAGCGTGAAAGTACGACCTTCTCCGTCCTCTAAACACTGCTAGGCTTCGGACCTGACTAGATCACACCTCACGCCCTGCGTGTCCATTGAATTCGAGCGGTTGGTAAAGGTAATCCTTTCCTATGCATAATATTATCTTTACTCACAAACCAACGTAAAAAGATTAGTTTGTGTGTAAACGATTTTCCGCTAGTGGACACCTTGTAATCCAGGCTTGAGCTGGACTCTGTTTAAGAACTGTCTGTTCGTTCCGCAGTCGAGCAGTTGCTGAGTGTGAGCTGTACGGCGCCACAAACAAATCAAACTGCCGAGAGCGACGGTGGACCGGCTGCTGCGGGATTGATACTGAAGCTCCCTCAGCTCCGAAGCTGCAAGCGTTTGACCATGCGGTGAACAAGTGTTTACACTAAAGGGAACAGAAGAGAACGCGGCGTAATGAGCATAGCCTACCAACATAGCGCTACCGTTTTTACATACGCAGATATTTCTATTGGTAACTGAGTACGGTGTACTGTACAACATTACATCAGTATTAGGTCATCTGAAGACTAATATCATCTGAAGACTAATACGCTCGAACATAAATGCCGATCTCAGCCTATCCTGCAGGTTGCGCTGTTGTACTTGATCATAAACGGCACCTGTGCAATTTCCTCAATACGTTACAAGTGTCAGTCGCGGTCAGAATAGTGTTCTGTAGAGTTGTGAGTGCATTTTGTTGAAGCTAAGAGAATTAGCCGAAGTGTTTGACTTTTCAAACGGCATCGTATCGATGATTTGTACCGCATACAGGGAGACCCAAAAAACCTGATCGGCTAAGACACTGAAGAGGACTGTGACCAAATATAAGAGTACGGCAGCTGAAAACGCCCCTGTAGAGCCGAATGTTGCACTCATGAATCCTGCCAGCACCAAAACGGCGCGAATGGAGTTCCGTAAGTTGGGAATTGAAGGCCGTGTTGGAATTCCAAAACCACTCATCTATGATGCAAATACCCGTAATAGGAAAACGTGGTGCCAAAGCCATAAAACCTGGATTGTGCAGCAATGGAAGAAAGTCGCTTGTTCGGATGTGTCTCGTTTCACTCTGTTTCCAACTTCCGGCCGAGTTTACGTCCCAGCAGCGAAACATGAAGGGAGGATAGATGATGATGTGAGCAGCCATATCGGGGTATTCAATGAGCCCCACGGTATTCTGCAACGTTGCAATACTGTTAAGGATTATGTGATCATTTTGCCTGATCATCTCATGGTACACGGTTTGTTTCCCAGTGGTGATGTGTTCCAAAACGACAGGGTCCCTGTCCGCACAGTTCACGTCGTCCAGGGCTGGCTTTGTGACCACGAGGATGGATCGTCCCATCTCCTATGGCTACTGCAGTCACCAGACCTCAGTACTGTTGAGCCTTTGTGGTCCACTCCAGAGAGAGCGTGATGCCTATTTACTATCGTTATCGTTGCCTGAAGCTGTCATTGTTTCGTAGGAAGTGTCGCTTAAGATTCCATTAAAAACCACACTGGACATATATGTATCCATTCTGAGACCACTGAAGCTGTTTTGAGCACCAAAGGTATTCGTACACAGTTGTAATTGTAGTGTTCCCACATCCACTCTCTGGATGTCGGTTGACATTTTTCGCTAGCTTTGCATTACAGCTGTAGAGGAAATTTAAAAGCAGGACATTAATTACCAACAACCAACATAACTTGAAGAAAGTCTAGCATTTACACTCTGGCGATTATTTCACATTTCAGTAGCTGCTATATGTCAGATAGTTTCTAACGTTTCCAGTGACGTGTGCGAGGCACTTTAAGGAAGATAGTCAATAAAATACGATTAATAAAATATGGAATATACATACAACCTGTCACTTAGGCTACTGCATAAAATCTGCTATATACATACATCAAAAAAGTTTTTCATCACCTCGTTTCCGAGAGGTCCGGAACCTGTACAGAAAATTGCAGTAGAGATGTACATAAACATCATTTCCGCCCTTTTTATTGCTCATGAAAACCACACATCGCATGTTGTACCACCATACAGTGAGACTTTCAGAGGTGGTGGTCCAGATTGCAGTACATATCGGTACCTCTAATACCCAGTAGCACGTCCTCTTGCACTGATGCGTGCCTGTATTCGTCGTGGCATGCTATCCACAAGTTCATCAAGGCACTGTTGGTCCAGATTGTCCCACTCCTCAAAGGAGATTCGGTGTACATCCCTCAGAGTGGTTGGTGGGTCATGTCGTCCATAAACAGCCCTTTTCCAACCATCCCAGGCAAGTTCGATAAGGTTCATGACAGGAGTACATACTGTCCACTCTAGTCGAGCGATGTCATTACCCTGAAGGAAGTCACTCACAAGACGTGCACGATGGGGCGCGAATTGTCATCCATGAAGACGAATGCCTCGCCATTATGCTGCCGATATGTTTGCGCTATCGGTCGGAGGACGGATTTCACGTATCGTACAGCCGTTACGGCGCCTTCGATGACTACCAGTGGCGTACGTCGGCCCCACATAATGCCACCCCAAAACAGCAGCGAACCTCCACCTTGCTGCACTCGCTGGTCAGTGCATCTAAGGCGTTCAGCATGACCGGGTTGCCTCCGAAGGCGTCTCTGACGATTGTCTGGTTCAATGCATAGGCGACATTCGTCGGTGAAAAGAACGCGATGCCAATCCTGAGTGGTCCATTCGGCACGTTGTTGGGCCCGTCTGTACCGCGCTGCAAGATGTCGTGGTAGCAAAGATGGACCTCGCCATGGGCATCGGGAGTGAAGTTGTGCATCGTGCAGCCTGTTGCACACAGTTGGAGACGTGACACGACGCCCTGAGACTCCACGAAAAGCATTATTCAACATGGTGGCGTTGCTGTCAGGGCTCCTCCGTGCCATAATCCATAGGTAGCGGTCATCCACTGCAGAAGTAGCCCCTGGGCGGCCTGAGCGAGGCATGTCATCGACAGTTCCTCACGAACAGCGTACCTCCATCCTGATGGAATGACTGGAACTGATCGGCTGTCGGGCCCTGTCTAATACGCGCTGTTCTTTGGGCTCGTTTTGTGACATCTCTGAACAGTCAAAGGACTGTGTCTGTGATACAATATCCACAGTCAACGTTTATCTTCAGGAGTTGTGGAAACCAGAGTGATGCAGAACTTTTTTGTTGTGTGTACTTTGTTACACAGCAGATAGCGTGATTGCAGGTTACAATTTTTATTGATCTTCAAAACTCTCTAAAATAACAGTCATACATCAACAATGTAACTATAGATACCATGAACAGACTTTCGTATATTGTCATTTTAATCAGCATAACAGGTACATATTAGTCCAGTAACAGCGTCACGAAAAGAGCCCTTTGCTTGCGAAAAATGAGGAAGATTGTATTTTTTATCTTTTGTATATAGTTGAGAGCATGTAGAATCCAAGTTCATGACTTTCAAAACCCTCTGGACAACTTTTAGTGAGCCAAAAAACTAAGGAATCTTGGCACTTTTTTCAGTTTTTCGCCGATTACTCGGAAACTATGCATCCTACTATTTGCTATTGCCAAAATAAAAGAGCATTAAGTATTGCATCGAATTACCTATTTAAATGTCAAAATCGGCGCAGTCGTTTGGCTGGAATCAGTTGTCAAAGTTCGTTCATTTTTACCAACTTGGCTCAAAAGTCGCCACCAATACTTGTAAATCAAAAACGGCTACTCAATACAAAAATGTCAAGTTATCAAACGTGTGGAGCATGAAATTTTATGTTGCAAAAGCATCTAGATTTTTAGGGAATTTCGAATTTTGGTGGGAATCTGAATTACTGGTTTCAAGTCCAAAAAGTCGTGCAAATTTCAAAAACAGCTGGAATTTCAGTGTCCCAAGGCTGCGCAGTCGTCCCACCACACCCTCCACCCGAGAATTGGAGGGAAATTCAAATTTGTGTGGGAATTTTTTTCTCCGTTCTCGTGACCAGAATTGCTTGAAATTCACAGTCACTTTTCCAATTCACAAGAGACGTCTCCCACCGATGCAACAGCTCAAGAAAGTGAATTGTGAAACTTCCTGGCAGATTAAAACTGTGTGGCGGAGCGAGAGCCGAACTCGGGACCTTTACCTTTCGCGGGCAAGTGCCCCATCATCTGAGCTACACAAGCACGACTCACGCCTCGTCCTCACAACTTTACGCCCGCCAGTACCTCGTCTCCTACCTCCGAAAAGTGATAATCACTTGCCCGCGAAAGGCAATGGTCCCGAGTTCGAGTCTCGGTCCAGCACACAGTTTTAATTTGCCCGGAAGATTCACTTCAGCGCACACTCCGCTGCAGAGTGAAAATTCATCCTGGAAACAAGTGAGTTGTGTTGGAAAGACTGAACAATGGCTGCCTTGTGCAAAAGCTGTGTACAGGGACATTGCAGAGTACCTCTGCACGAATAGTGTACATGTAGACGACTTCGAACAGGGAGTCAATATGGTGCTAATGTTAACTAATGTACTGTCAGTAGGTTTGAGAGAATTACATGCTGAATTCTGTGCTTACAAGAAGACTTTATTTTCTATATTGTGCACTAGTGTTTAGATAAAGAAAGAACCTGTTCATGTAGTGCACCCCATGTGTGACTACTGAGTAAAAATGTATACAACCGTGACGTGTTTTACTTCTTAACTCTCATTATACTGCAAGTACTCAACGTATTGTTTCCAGTATTTTGACTGCAATCATGCAACAGCAGAAAATTATGTCACCAAGCAAAATTCTCTGTAAAAGTCCATTGCACGCCGGTACCTGACATGGTCAGTATCATGACAGGGCATAGTCTTTATTATTTTCTATAAAAATCCATTGCACACCAGTACCCGACGTAGTTGGTTTCATGGCAGGGTAGTTGAAGCATCAAGACTTTGTTTTAAGCGTCTGGAGCTGTGACGCAGTGCAAGAAGACAGGAAGAAGAATGTCATATTCCTTCCTAACAACATGCGTGCAATAACTGTACGTCCATCCAACTGCAGCAAGACAAATATTCTCATGTCGCTGCTGGCACATCCGGCTGGAGTCTGCTTTGAGCATATATGTGATTTTCAAAAACACTGTTTCAGCTCAAATACCAACTATTACAGAAGATAATGCAGGGTGTAGACGGTGTGACACACACGACATTCAGTGGGAGCAGCCATATCCCTCCACTGGAAAAGATAAAGCGAAACACAACGTTCACATTTGACGATGTTGCTGTGAAAAACCAAGATCAAACAGGGCAATATTTTTATTTTGGTCACCAAATGGCTGTTGATGTATTTCATCTGAGTTAGACATATTCCAGAGTCCCAAAACAGCTGGTGAAGAATAATTCATACCTATTTATAGTATTCAAACATGACAAACTGAATTTACATCGAAGAGTCAGAGAAACTGGTACACCTACCTGATATCGTGCAGGGCCAACTCGAGCACGCAGAAGTGCCGCAACACGATGTGGCAAGTACTGGACTAACGTCTGAAGTAGTGCTGGAGGGAACTGACGCCATGAATCCTGCAGGGCTGTTATGGACGTGCCGCGCGAAGTGGCCGCGCGGTCAAAGGGCGCCACGTCACGGATTGCGCGACTCCTCCCGCCGGAGGTTCGAGTCCTCCCTCGGGCATGGATGTGTGTGTTGTTCTTAGCATAAGTTAGTTTAAGTAGTTTGTAAGTCTAGGGACCGATGACCTTAGCAGTTTGGTCCCTTACGAATTCACATGTAAGTCCATAAGCGTACGAGCGGATGGAGATCTCTTCCGTATAGCACGTTGGAAGATATACCAGATGTGCTCAATAATGTTCATGTTTGGGCAGTTTGGAGGCCATCGGAAGTGATCAATCTCAGAAGAGTGTTCCTGGAGCCACTCTGTAGCAATTCTGAACGTGTGGGGTGTCGCACTGTCCTCCTGGAATTGCCCAAGAACGGATGCAGATGATCAGACAGGATGCTTTCTACGTGTCATCTGTCGGAATCGTATCTAGATGTAATAGGGGTGTAGTTCTAGGGGACTGATGACCTTAGATGTTAAGTCCCATAGTGCTCAGAGCCATTTTTTTTTTTTTTTTTGTAATACGGGTGCCATATTACATATTACTCCAACTGCACACGCCTCGAACCATTACAGAGCCTCTACTAGACTGAACAATCCCCTGTCGATATGCAGGATCCATGGATTCGAGAAGTTGTCTCCACACCCGTACTCGTCCATCCACTCAACACAATTTGAAACGAGACTCGTCCGACCAGGCAACATCGACAGTCAAATTTCGGTGTTGACGGGCGCAGAGGAGATGTAAAGCTTCGTGTCGTGCAGTCATCAAGTGTACAAGAGTGGGCCTTCGGTTCCGAAGCCCATATCGATGATGTTTCGTTGAATGGTTCGCACGCTGACACTTGTTCATGACCCAGCACTGAAATGTGTTGCAATTTTCGGAAGGGTTGCACTTCCGTCACGTTGAACGATTCTCTTCAATCATCGTTGGTCTCGTTCTTGCAGGATCTTTTCCGGCGGCAGCGATGTTGGAGATTTGATGTTTTACCCGATTCCTGATATTCACGGTACATCGGAGATGCTGTGTCCCATCGCTCGTGCGCCGACTATAACACCACGTTCAAACTCAAATTTTGATAACCTGCCATTGTTAGAGCATTAAGTGATCTAACAACTGCGCCAGACACTTTGATACGCCTGGTTAAATCTGCAGGACAGAACAAGTAGTTTGAATTGTGGAAAGGGGCCAAAAGTGAGAGGCTGTCAGCCCCATCACATATAACTTTATTTAGTTGCCCAAACCTTACAGCGCAAATTTCCGAGCTTAACTATAGACTGAATATGTCACACAATCTTACGGCTTAAGGTCACAACCTCTTTACTTTTTAAAACATATGAAGGCCCATGATTTAAAACACAACAACAATAAATTTTCAAAAGGCAGGACACACAAGGTTTTATCCTTAAATAATATTTAAAATGAGGCCGAAGGCCCAAACAAACTAAGACTTGACAAGTAAGAAATTTTACTTTTAAAACGGCTGAAGGCCTATGATTCAAAACGCAACAACAACATATTTTTACAAGGCAGAAAGTACAAGGCTTTGTCCTTAAATATTTTTTTTTAAATCAGGCAGAAGACCCAAAGAATCTAAGATTTAACAAGTAAGGAATTTTAATTTCAACACGGCTGAAGGCCTATGACTGAAAAACACAACTACAATAAATTTTCAAAAGGCAGAAGGCCCGAAGTTTCATCCAAAAAAATTATTTTAAATGAGGCTGAAGGCCCAACCAATGCAATACTTGACAAGTAAGTAACTTTCAATTTTAAAACGGCTGATGGCCCATTATTTAAAACACAACTAAAAGCATACAAATTCAAACCATCGGCTATGAGCCATTAAAATACACAATCAAACACCAATAAGAAAAAGCAGTACAGCCTGCGGCGCTCAGAAGTTTCCGGCGGTCGGTCTGCACTTGAAATATTAACGTTCGCTTAGGGGAGACAGGTAGTTGGCCCAACTATATCCGATCCGCTGGCAACCCAACCAAGAGACAGTCAACAGACCCACCGACAAGACGACTTGCTTTCCACCCGACCAATACACAAGGAACTCCAATGGCAAAATGTAAAAGGCGTAGCCGCCCACAACCAAGTATGCATAAGCTGTCAAAACTACACACACGTGTTGGACACCGACAACACGGTGAGGAAAGGACACTGCCTGAATTTTACGTCAGTGGCCAGGGCAGGTAACCGGAACGCTAACGGCCACAAGGCAGAAAATTCCGCTGGTGCAGTTGGATTTCAAATAACCAAAATACAGTTAAACACCGGATGGTGGCCAAACTTTCGCCAACTCGAACACTCGCTGTTGCTCACAGGAATAGACCCAACAGCCAACCATGAAAACCAACGGCACAATGTAATTAAATCCCCACTCACCTTTGATGTCCTCGGTCGGTGAGTCACGAACCTCGTAGCAATCGGATCAGCTCCCACACACTCCGACACTGCGTAGAGACTGCCGTCGGGCCCGGCCCACGGCGCTGTGCTGAGATTTCCTGGTTGATCCACACCAACCGACCGACTGCCGCACACCAGTACGGAGACAGTACTAAAATAACTGAGCAGTCGACATCACAAGCGACACACAGTTTCACGAACACTTGCACGAAGGTTTTGTGGCGGCGTTCGTAGCGACAAGCAATTCGCTGTAGAAACGGCTTACGAAGTCACCGCCACACTTTTAATAGCGGGCCGACCGGTCCGCTGGAACAGTGAACAGAAAGATGAAAACCCAAACACTCTGATTAAATAAAAGTCGGTACTTATCTTTATTAACGAAGATACAGAAACACAGTAGTGAACTCCGTGTCTACAGAAATCTGTCTAGTTCGAGTCGGAGCGGCTAGGTCAGCGTCGGCTGACGACAAACAACAACTCTGCTGCGATGAACACACAACTGACTAGCAAGTACACAATTCGGTGGCGAGTATACAACTGAGCGGCGAATACAGAACTGTCCTAGCGCTCGCGACTCCAGCGCTTACGAAACCAGAAGCCAGCGGTGGCGCGCGCAGACTTGCGGCGATTTCCTGTCTCACTGGCGCTGCTTATGCGGACGGCGTCCGGACTTTGATGCTGCCAACCTTTTGGCAGCGGGCTCGGGTGGCATTACTGGCTAGGATATAACACTCCTCCCCCCCAAATCGCCGCACCGTCGTTGAATAATGACGTGGCGAGCGTCGACGGCGGGGGAGGGGTCTGGCCGCAGGCGTAGCGGACGAGACCGGGGCGGAGACTGTTGTCGGTGGCAGTCCCCGGTCCGCACCCCAGCATTGGCTGCGCGGGGCCTCGGGAAACACCGACTGAAAACCGAGGTCAGGGTGCACGCCTGTGACCACGGGCGCAGCTTCTGGTACTGGACGCAACGGGGCGTCGGGACCCACGAAGAGAGGCAGCGTCTCCTGACGCTGCGTCGACGGCTGCTGAGTGGGCGCCGGACAAGGCGCTGCGGTGTAGACCCCTTGGGGGGACCCAAGGAAAGCGGCTGCAGGACAGGCTGCACAGCCACCGCTTGGGAAGGCGGCCCGGCTGAGGGGTCGACGTCCATCAGCTCCGAAGGCGGTGGCGACTGAAGAGGGACCGCAGGCGCCGGAGCGACCACCTGGGGCGCTCCCGGATGAAGCTGCGCGGGAGGCATCAACGGGACGGGCTGTCGGCGTGGTAGTGGCGACGGCTGCTGCTGCTGCCCTGGGGGCGGCAGCGAAGTCGGAAGGCGCGGCTGGAACCCGCCGTGGACCAAATCTGTGGACAAAGAACGAGCGGCAGAATCCGGGCGGCCAGCGCGGCGCAACTGGTTCTGATGCCTCCTGTGCACCCCAGTAGCACCTTGAACAGTATAAAAACCGCGACCCTGGACACTTATCACGGTACCACGTTCCCATCGACGGCAACCGTGATAAACTCTGAAAAAAACGGCGTCGTTGCGCTGAAAACGCGTGCGATGCTCAGAAGCGGCGGGTCGATCCGGGGGGTGCAACAACCGTAGTAGGGTGCGATGACGACGGCCGTGGAGAAGCTCCGCAGGCGAAGGGCCGTCGCGTGGCGTGGTCCGGTACGACGACAGGAACGTGATGAGGGCCTGCTGACGAGAGTGCGTAGCACGAAGGCGGTCCATATGATCCTTGAATGTGCGTACAAAACGTTCCGCTGCACCATTCGATTGAGGGTGGAACGGCGGAGTAAGAACATGGCGAATGCCATTGGCAGAACAAAAACTTTCAAATTCAGCAGAGGTAAATTGTGGACCATTGTCAGACACTAAAACTTCTGGAAAACCCTCAATACAAAAAACTGAAGTCAACGCCTGTGTAGTTTGTGCAGACGTTGTAGACTGCATGGGCACAACAAACGGAAAATTACTAAATGCATCTATCACGATGAGTCAACGAGAATTCCAATATGGACCAGCGAAATCAATATGTACTCGCTGCCAGGGACCGGCAGGGCGTGCCCAATCAAAATAGCGTTGAGACGGAGCAGCTTGGTGTTCGGCGCACGTCGAACAATCTGTAGACATCTGCGTAATCTGCTTATCAATGACGATCCATGTACAATGACGGCGGGCAAGCTGCTTGGTGCGGACCACTCCCCAATGACCTTGACGCAACAAGTCGAGGACCTTGGATTGGAGCACTTGGGGAACCACTACACGAAGCTGGTCATTCTCGGTGCGTAACAGCAAAACTCCGTGCGAAACAGACAACAGATGACGTTGCGGATAATAGCGACGAACCACAGGATCCGATATGTCCTTTGCCTTGGACGGCCAACCACGTTGAACAAAACGTAATAGTAAACTCAGATGAGGATCCGTAGCTGTCTCACGTGCCACCTGACGATAATCAATCGGAAAATCCCGGAGGGATTGATGCTCATCGGCGTCAATCTGATGGCAAGAGTCGTCAGAGGAATCGAAGACATCATCCGCAGCAATCGGCAATCTAGAAAGCGCGTCAGCGTTTGCATGCTGAGCTGTAGGGCGATACAGTATCTCATACTGGTATTGTGATAACAAAAGAGCCCAACGTTGTAGTCTCTGAGCTGTCCGCTGAGGAACTGGTTTAGACGGATGAAACAGTGACGTCAGGGGCTTGTGATCTGTTACTAAATAGAATGGTCTACCATAGAGGTAGTGATGGAATTTTGTGACACCGAACACAATAGCCAACGCTTCCTTGTCCAATTGGCTATAATTACACTGAGCTTTGTTTAGCAATTTAGATGCGAACGCAATAGGACGTTCAGTGTTACCGACTCGGTGAGACAACACAGCACCGAGGCCGAAAGAAGAGGCATCACAAGCTAACACCAGAGGCTTGTTAGGGTCGTAATGGACCAGACAACGATCATTCAATAAAGCCTCTTTAAGCTGCTGAAAGGCTGATTGGCAATCAGCTGACCACACAAACGGAACATTATTACGGCGGAGACGATGCAACGGTGCAGCAATCTGTGATGCATTAGGTATAAACCTAATATAATATGTCAATTTGCCAAGAACCCGCTTGCAATTCATGCAGATTACGAGGGGCGGGCAAATCACGAATAGCTGCTAAATGTGACTGGGAGGGATGAATGCCTTGAGCATTAATAACATGTCCCAGATACTCCATCTCCGTAAGGAAAAATGAACATTTATCGATGTTGCAACGTAGGCCTGCCTGAGACAACACTGTAAACAAACACTCCAAATTACGGAAATGTTCAGCAGGCGTCCGACCGGACACAACAATATCGTCTAAATAGTTGCAACACGATGGCACATTAGCCAGAAGTTGTGACAAAAAACGCTGAAAAACAGCTGGAGCTGACGCACAACCAAAAGGCAAACGCAGAAAACGGAACAACCCCAACGACGTGTTTATGACAAAATACTGTTGTGATTGCTCGTCGAGGGGCAATTGCAAATATGCTTCACGGAGATCAATTTTGGAAAAGAAACGAGCTGCCCCTAACTTATCCATCAGCTCATCCGGTCTAGGCAAAGGAAAAGAATCAATGACAGTCTGAGGATTAACTGTCGACTTAAAATCAGCACACAAACGTAACTTGCCAGACGGTTTCTGTATAATAACTAAGGGAGAAGCCCACTGGCTCGCTGAAACGGGTTGAATAACACCGTTGTTTTGCCAACGACGAAGTTCATCTGCGACAGGTGCCCGGAGGGCGTGAGGCACTGGACGAGCGCGAAAAAATCGAGGCTGAGCATTATCTTTTAACGTAATATGAGCGGCAAAGTTCGCAGCACAACCTAGTTCGTCTTTAAATATGTCACGGTATTGTTTACACAAATCGGTTATGCTGTCTTGAGGAACAACAACAGAATTAATTTGCAACACATTGTCTTGGATAGACAGGCCAAACAAGTCAAAACAGTCTAATCCGAAAATGTTTACACTGTCTGTAGCGCGGAGCACTGTGAATGAAACTGTTTTTGTATTGCCACGGAACGTGGCTGGCACGCTACATACACCTAACACAGGAATTTGTTCTCCACTATAAGTAGCCAAAGAATGTTTTGCCGCTGAAAGTTTAGGGCGGCCGATAGCCGCATACGTAGCACTATTTATGAGAGTCACAGACGCACCAGTGTCTAATTGGAAATTGAAGGTCTGATCCTGGATGCGTAGCTTCACAAATAGTTTATTACACTGTCTCTGGATCGGTGCAGTGGAGGCGGAAGACACAAAATCAGCGCGTTTAGCGCGTGTTCGCTGCTTACGACAACTCGTGGGTTGGGCGGGTGGAACAACAACTCCCGCTTCACGTGCAGTCTGTACATTACTTTTTACAGCGTTTGAATTACGCCTGGGTCGCATAGCAGAGGGCTGGGTGGGTGGCTTATTGCGAACAAGTTTATTACCCACACGAACCGTGGAAGAGTCTGTAAACGCGACCGTCTGGGCGGGCTGGCTTTGAAGAACATGAATATCCATGGGCTGGGCAGCACTAGAATTGTTCTTGTGTTTACGCAAACAAACAATCTGGATGTGTCCTTTCCTTTGACAAAAGTGACAAACCGCGTTTCTTAACGGGCAACGTTCACGAGGATGAGCAAGAACACACTTAGGGCAAGACTTAACTCTATCATTTTGCACACGCGGCTGACGAATGTGTGTAACATGACGCGGCCGGCTAGTGTTTACAGTCTGACTCTGCCGGTGGGGCCGCGGGCGTGACATAACTTGCTTAGCACTGGCAATTTGAGAAATACATGGCTGATCTAACTCACACTCAGCATAGTCAAAAGTATCTTGGGCTTCAATGATGTTCATCACAGTCTCTAATGACGGGTCAGGTAACTTTAAGATAGCAGCACGAATACGAGAATCTGCAATGTTTTGAGTTTTAGGTTAGATGGCCTTGGGCAAGTACAGAAAGGGCAACAGCCTCAACGGGTGCGGGGCAAAGTGTGGACATGCGGGGACCAAGCAGCAATCGGTATTGTAATTGTCAACTGTCGAAGCTGCGTTGGTAAAGTACCGGAACTTCAAGCGCTGATAGAAAGCACCGAAGCTGAAATCGTTATAGGTACAGAAAGCTGGCTTAAGCCAGAGATAAATTCTGCCGAAATTTTTACAAAGGTACAGACGGTGTTTAGAAAGGATAGATTGCATGCAACCGGTGGTGGAGTGTTCATCGCTGTTAGTAGTAGTTTATCCTGTAGTGAAGTAGAAGTGGATAGTTCCTGTGAATTATTATGGGTGGAGGTTACACTAAACAACCGAATTAGGTTAATAATTGGCTCCTTTTACCGACCTCCCGACTCAGCAGCATTAGTGGCAGAACAACTGAGAGAAAATTTGGAATACATTTCACATAAATTTTCTCAGCATGTTATAGTCTTAGGTGGAGATTTCAATTTACCAGATATAGACTGGGACACTCAGATGTTTAGGACGGGTGGTAGGGACAGAGCATCGAGTGACATTATACTGAGTGCACTATCCGAAAATTACCTCGAGCAATTAAACAGAGAACCGACTCGTGGAGATAACATATTGGACCTACTGATAACAAACAGAACCGAACTTTTCGAATCTGTATGTACAGAACAGGGAATCAGTGATCATAAGGCCGTTGCAGCATCCCTGAATATGGAAGTTAATAGGAATATAAAAAAAGGGAGGAAGGTTTATCTGTTTAGCAAGAGTAATAGAAGGCAGATTTCAGACTACCTAACAGATCAAAACGAAAATTTCTGTTCCGACACTGACAATGTTGAGTGTTTATGGAAAAAGTTCAAGGCAATCGTAAAATGCGTTTTAGACAGGTACGTGCCGAGTAAAACTGTGAGGGACGGGAAAAACCCACCGTGGTACAACAACAATGTTAGGAAACTACTGCGGAAGAAAAGAGAGCTCCACTCCAAGTTTAAACGCAGCCAAAACCTCTCAGACAAACAGAAGCTAAACGATGTCAAAGTTAGCGTAAGGAGGGCTATGCGTGAAGCGTTCATTGAATTCGAAAGTAAAATTCTATGTACCGACTTGACAGAAAATCCTAGGAAGTTCTGGTCTTACGTTAAATCAGTAAGTGGCTCGAAACAGCATATCCAGACACTACGGGATGATGATGGCATTGAAACAGAGGATGACACGCGTAAAGCTGAAATACTAAACACCTTTTTCCAAAGCTGTTTCACAGAGGAAGACCGCACTGCAGTTCCTTCTCTAAATCCTCGCACAAACGAAAAAATGGCTGACATCGAAATAAGTGTCCAAGGAATAGAAAAGCAACTGGAATCACTCAATAGAGGAAAGTCCACTGGACCTGACGGGATACCAATTCGATTCTACACAGAGTACGCGAAAGAACTTGCCCCCCTTCTAACAGCCGTGTACCGCAAGTCTCTAGAGGAACGGAGGGTTCCAAATGATTGGAAAAGAGCACAGATAGTCCCAGTCTTCAAGAAGGGTCGTCGAGCAGATGCGCAAAACTATAGACCTATATCTCTTACGTCGATCTCTTGTAGAATTTTAGAACATGTTTTTTGCTCGCGTATCATGTCATTTCTGGAAACCCAGAATCTACTATGTAGGAATCAACATGGATTCCGGAAACAGCGATCGTGTGAGACCCAACTCGCCTTATTTGTTCATGAGACCCAGAAAATATTAGATACAGGCTCCCAGGTAGATGCTATTTTTCTTGACTTCCGGAAGGCGTTCGATACAGTTCCGCACTGTCGCCTGATAAACAAAGTAAGAGCCTACGGAATATCAGACCAGCTGTGTGGCTGGATTGAAGAGTTTTTAGCAAACAGAACACAGCATGTTGTTATCAATGGAGAGACGTCTACAGACGTTAAAGTAACCTCTGGCGTGCCACAGGGGAGTGTTATGGGACCATTGCTTTTCACAATATATATAAATGACCTAGTAGATAGTGTCGGAAGTCCCATGCGGCTTTTCGCGGATGATGCTGTAGTATACAGAGAAGTTGCAGCATTAGAAAATTGTAGCGAAATGTGGGAAGATCTGCAGCAGATAGGCACTTGGTGCAGGGAGTGGCAACTGACCCTTAACATAGACAAATGTAATGTATTGCGAATACATAGAAAGAAGGATCCTTTATTGTATGATTATATGATAGCGGAACAAACACTGGTAGCAGTTCTGTAAAATATCTGGGAGTATGCGTACGGAACGATTTGAAGTGGAATGATCATATAAAACTAATTGTTGGTAAGGCGGGTACCAGGTTGAGATTCATTGGGAGAGTGCTTAGAAAATGTAGTCCATCAACAAAGGAGGTGGCTTACAAAACACTCGTTCGACCTATACTTGAGTATTGCTCATCAGTGTGGGATCCGTACCAGGTCGGGTTGACGGAGGAGATAGAGAAGATCCAAAGAAGAGCGGCGCGTTTCGTCACTGGGTTATTTGGTAACCGTGATAGCGTTACGGAGATGTTTAATAAACTCAAGTGGCAGACTCTGCAAGAGAGGCGCTCTGCATCGCGGTGTAGCTTGCTCGCCAGGTTTCGAGAGGGTGCGTTTCTGGATGAGGTATCGAATATATTGCTTCCCCCTACTTATACTTCCCGAGGAGATCACGAATGTAAAATTAGAGAGATTAGAGCGCGCACGGAGGCTTTCAGACAGTCGTTCCTCCCGCGAACCATACGCGACTGGAACAGGAAAGGGAGGTAATGACAGTGGCACGTAAAGTGCCCTCCGCCACACACCGTTGGGTGGCTTGCGGAGTATCAATGTAGATGTAGATGTAGAATAGCGTCTCGTAACATGACATCACTGTAGGAAGCTCCACACACACAATTAAATCGGCACTGACGGATGAGGTCCCGTAAATCTGTTAACCACTGTTTATTAGATTGATGTGGCAGTTTCTTTAATCTGAAGAACTTGAATCTGGCTGCTGCCACATGAACTCACGAGTCGAAATACTCAGCAAGCTTGTTAACAACAACGTCATAGTCTAAAGCTTCCGGCTTGGATTCCGGGAACAACTTACAAAGTAGTCGATAGACTTCCACGCCTGCAGTGGAAATTAAATAAAGCTGCCGCTCAGTACCCGTGATTTTGTAGACTGTCATGTGCGCCTGCAACTGCGCGAAATATTCTCGCCATTCTTCTCTTGATGCATCAAAAGCACGGAAAGGTGGTGCTGCCTGTGCTTGTTCCTTTTGTGTTGGAGGATTAGCCGCTTGTTTGGCCATTGCTTCCACCAAACTTTGTATTTGCTGATTCTGTAACAAGATCAACTGTTGTAATTCGGCAGACATAGTGAACACAAATTAAACCAGCCCCCAAAATTTTATCGCTATAATTAGTATAACCAGAAACAAGTTGAACCAGCCCTGCACACGAGTTCGGAAGTCCTCGTCGCCAGTTTTGTGGCGGCGTTCGTAGCGACAAGCAATTCGCTGTAGAAACGGCTTACGAAGTCACCGCCACACTTTTAATAGCGGGCCGACCGGTCCGCTGGAACAGTGAACAGAAAGATGAAAACCCAAACACTCTGATTAAATAAAAGTCGGTACTTATCTTTATTAACGAAGATACAGAAACACAGTAGTGAACTCCGTGTCTACAGAAATCTGTCTAGTTCGAGTCGGAGCGGCTAGGTCAGCGTCGGCTGACGACAAACAACAACTCTGCTGCGATGAACACACAACTGACTAGCAAGTACACAATTCGGTGGCGAGTATACAACTGAGCGGCGAATACAGAACTGTCCTAGCGCTCGCGACTCCAGCGCTTAAGAAGCCAGAAGCCAGCGGTGGCGCGCGCAGACTTGCGGCGATTTCCTGTCTCACTGGCGCTGCTTATGCGGACGGCGTCCGGACTTTGATGCTGCCAACCTTTTGGCAGCGGGCTCGGGTGGCATTACTGGCTAGGATATAACAGAAGGACTAGATAATGCTAACGGCAGTGGCTGTGCAATGACAAGGACGAATCACGAGTCGGCACACGCAGGCAACCCATAATCGACCGCCGGCCAACATACACGTCGTCCGACAAGACGAACGACCAACCAAGGCGGTCCGCACTCAAGTGATATGTATCGGCAACCGTCGGGCGAGTCATGGCTGTCCTGACCGCACTGCAGCCGCGCCACGACTGAACTTCTGCCGCGTCTTAAGTCAAACACTGCCAGATCCGAACTGCACTGCCAGCGCCTCCCAACTCACTGACAGATCCGAACTGACTCCGAGCGCACGACTACCGGGAAGTAATAGCAGTCAGCAAAGATAATACGCCAGGGCTTATATCGATAAGCGCCGCTGCTGCCGGTCACGGGAAGGCAAGGCGGCAGCTCAGTGACACCAGTAGTTGCAATTAACATAACGAGGTGGTAGTACAGTAAACCAGGATGTCAAGTGAGATACGGCACGAACACGAGCCACTCACGGCTTGCCGTATTCTGCCTGTTTACATATCTCCGTATTTGAATACGCTAGGCTATACCAGTTTCTTTGGCGCTTCAGTATAAAATATATTTATCAGGCTCATGTAGGAACAGATACGTCGTCCAATGATTTTGTAAAGGTATATGCAAATTTCTGGAATATATATTTAGAAAATGCGTGATGGTTCATAGACGAGACTGCGGGCAGAAAAGCAGAAGAATCCGCCGATTTACTACTTGCATAACTCTAAAAATGCTTATGGGGTACTTTGAGGACATGCAGCGAATTATTACGAATACTGAAAAGGATCATATTCTGGTTCGCAGTGCAACGGATACCCACTCTTGCATCCAAGGAGCTCAAGATGAGAATCAGATCATCAATAAAAATATATGGAAAGTAACACACATCCGAGTGGCAGACGAGGAGCGTTTGAAGCTTTTGAAATTTCTAAATACCGGTACATACCTGCCATTAACTTTCTGCTCATGGGAGCAGAGCTAGTGCTACTGACAGCAAGCAAACAAACATGGGCTATTAAAACCTCAGTGCAACTGGAGACACCGAGATTCATCATATTTGCAGTTCAGACCAATAGAAGGGGGAATTTAGCAACTGATTCCACCATACTTGACAACTGTAATTTAACTAACGCCAGGGTCTCTTAAATTCAGAATTCTATCTGTATGACAATCTAATGCTACAGTGGGACCAGAATGTATACAGTCTAGAATTTGACAAGTATGCAAGCTTCCTGCTTCTTACTACGAAGATGTTGAAGAGAAAGGATTCCTACTCAGCCCGCAGAAATTAAAGAAGCTTGTACCAATCATCTTAACAGACTGTTCTAAGCAGAATGAGATAATTAAATCAGGACCAATAGATTTATGAATCGAGTTTGAATCCTCATCAAATTTCCCATAAGACACTAGAGCATATGCTTTAGTTCTACATGACTTCGCGATTAACTATGGCCCACTAACTGGTGTTGTGCAGTGTGATGTATAAATGACCGAGTGCTGTGTCATACCAAGAGCATTTCACAACAGCAGCTTGGAGTGTGAACAGCATTTCTGACATTCAAGGTTTCAATGATGATGAGTGCAGACGACTCACAATTAAAGATGTTGCATTCGTGGTATACCCACAAGATGCTGGTATACTCAAGCGTCAAAGAAACTGGCGTAGGCATGCGTATTCAAATACAGAGATATGTAATCAAGCAGAATACGACGCTGCGGTCAGCAACACATACATAAGACAGTAAGTGTCTAGCCCAGTTGTTAGATCGGTAACTGCTGCTACAACGGCAGGTTATCAAGTTTGAAGTGAGTGTTATAGTCGGCGCACGAGCAATGGGACACAGCCATTTGAACCATTTGAACCTTTGCAATCCCCTTCCGGAGATCCAAATGGGGGACTACTCCCGACTCTTTAGCCTATGGTGAGATCCTCATGACACTTCTTCGATTACAGGTCACACGTCCAGTGGATAGACGTTATGTATCTTTAATGCAGTGTTTTTGTGGTGTCACCGCCAGACACCACACTTGCTAGGTGGTAGCCTTTAAATCGGCCGCGGTCCGGTAGTATACGTCGGACCCGCGTGTCGCCACTATCAGTGATTGCAGACCGAGCGCCGCCACACGGCAGGTCTAGAGAGACTTCCTAGCACTCGGCCCAGTTGTACAGCCGACTTTGCTAGCGATGGTTCACTGACAAATTACGCTCTCATTTGCCGAGACGATAGTTAGCATAGCCTTCAGCTACGTCATTTGCTACGACCTAGCAAGGCGCCATTATCATTTGTTATTTATCTTGTGATGCATGTACCGTCAGACCGATGTTCACCAATTATGGATTAAAGTTAAGTATTCCAGAAGCTACATACTATTTTTGCTACTATAAGACCTTGACCTGTTCCAGACCTCACGCCAGCCTACGTGAGCTTAAACGCGTGCCCTTCGGCCTCCCGTCCTCGTGGATTGGCTGTCTTACCAGTCCACAAAAGTTTTCCATTGCCTTCTGCATCGTCATGGCTTTGATCACTGCTGATTCTTCCGCCTTTAGGGGCAGTTTCTCATCCCATGGACAAAAATGTGCCCTGAAACACTGTTCGCTCCTCCGCCCTCTTTGAGAAGATCGTGAGCAGAAAGAGGGTGATTTCCTGTGCCGCAATGCCGGAAGCCTTCGGTCGCCAGTGCTGATTATTAATCAAGTGGTGGCGGGTTTCGAACCCAAGACCGAGGACGTTTTGATTACTAATCAAAGACGCTACCCCCCCTTTTTTTAAATGTACCTTCCCGACGCCCAAATCGAGGGGTGGGGGGCAAAGTGGGCAGGGGTCGTCATCTGAGGCCTGCACACTATGTCCCGTTCCCACCCTCCAGGAGCCAAGGAAAGCGTAGGGAACGTGGAGTAGAGGTACAATGAACATCGTTTACTTGTTTATTTTCCTTTTTAATTTAATTTTATTTTATTTATTTATTTTGCCATTAATACCACCGAGATTAGCGGGAAACCGGGGTCGCGAGGAGGTGGACGCAGCAAGACGTCGAACTCATTGGGACTATCGACGTATAGTTTTTCCGAAAAGAACATTCCGATGACCAGAGAATATATCGGTTCTAAGGGTGGAAGACGTGGGGACCAACTCTTCAGGACAGGAACACCCCAGCTCTAGGGTGGGTTAAGGAATACACTGCAAAGGAAATTGGAGAAAAAATGTCTATCTTGGATTGCGGACAACTGTACAATGGCGTTCATTAAAGAACTACCAAAAATCAAGGATACTTTTCTCGCCATCAGCAAACGGGTAGTGAGCTGCGTGTCCACAAATCCACTTCACAGAGTTCGTCTTCGCTTGTGGGGAGTATCCCGCAGTCCGGGGAGAGGAGCAGGTGAGTAGTTATCTGATGAGGAGTCGTACGGGTAATTAGGGACATCATCTGCCGCACCATTAACCAGAAATCTCTTACCGATCTGGACACCAGGCGGTGCTCCTCTGTGTCTAAACATCACAGACGACACACAACGGGGCGTCTGCGAGGTGAATCCTGTGAAGGCGTGACCAGCATACTTGCTTCCCATAGACAGGAAGGTGCCATGCAGACTGGACGTCAGTGTCAAGATAAGAAGCGCACACCGATCGCCAAATGGCACGCCAGTGGACGTGGGGAAGCTTCCCCTCAACCATATTCGGTGACCTCTACTGCTGAAGAAAGCCATAGATCGCCTTCGTGGACGTCAAGTGCGCTGGCACTATCGCAGTATGGACGTAGCTCAGTCCGAGGAAGAAGTGGCGGAAGTAAAAGAAGGGCGACGGACTCCCGAAAGCTGGAAAGGTACTGAAAGAGTCTTTGGCGAAACGACCTCCAACAACAGACTCGTAAGGCGCGTAGGACTACGGCGCCACAACGCCATGTGAGAGCCAATGAAAAGGCCTTTCACTCTGCCAGACACATGATAACAGCCCTAAACCGTCCCTGCACCGCGGGAGGGTGAGGTCCCGTACCTTATCTTGAACAGCAAGCCGTGGCAAACAAATGAACCCAATGCCGCTAGCACGCGGCGGGCCATGGATGGCGGAATAGTATTGTGTCCGCTGGAGAAGATCGAATGCTCGTAATCCCTAGACCACCGGTGCACAACCCAGAATTAGGTTTCGTTATGAATAGGAAGGTAGGGCAGAGAGTGTGTTACTGTGAACAGTTTAGTTATAGGGTTGTTCTTATCAGAATCGACAGCAAACAAATACCGACAACGATAGTTCAGTTACACATGCCAAGCCGAAGATGAAGAGAGATAGAAAGTATATGAGGATACTGAAAGGGTAATGCAGTACGTAAAGGGAGATGAAAATCTAATAGTCATGGGAGACTGGATTGCAGTTGTAGGGAAAGGAGTAAAAGGATAGGTTGCAGGGGAATAAGGGCTTGGGACAAGTAATGAGAGAGGCGAAAGGCCAATTGAGTTCTGTAATAAATTTCAATTAGTAATAGCGAATACTCTGTTCAAGAATCACAAGAGGAGGAGGTATACTTGGAAAAGGCTGGGTGATACTGGAAGATTTCGGTTAGATTACAACATAGTCAGACAGAGATTCCGAAATCGAATACTGAGCTGCAACGTGTACCCAGGAGCAGATATAGACTCCGATCACAATGTAGTAGCTATGAAGAGTAGGCTGCAAAAAATTGGTTCAAATGGCTCTGAGCACTATGCGACTTAACTTCTGAGGTCATCAGTCGCCTAGAACTTAGAACTACTTAAACCTAACTAACCTAAGGACATCACACACATCCATGCCTGAAGCAGGATACTGAAAGGTCGCTCGGTTCCAAACTGTAGCGCAGTAGACTGCAGATTAAGAGATTAGTCAGAAAAGAAGTGCGATACAGAAGTATTAAGCACTGACGAGATACGCTTGAAGTTCGCTAGGGCGACAGACACAGCAATAAGGAATAGATCAGTAGGCAGTTCAGCTGAAGAGGAATGGATTTATCTAAAAAGGGCAATCTCAAAAGATTGAAAGGAAAGCTTAGGAACCAAGAAAGTAAGCGTGAAGAAACCATTGGTAACATAAGAAATATTTCAAGTGATCGATGAAAGAAAGAAGTACAAAAATGTTGAGGGCAAATGAGGAATGAAACAGGAAAAGAGAACTTAAGACGAAATGGCTGCATGAAAAATGTGAATAAATAGAAAAAGAAATGGTTGTCGTAAGGACAGACTCAGTATATAGGAAAGTCAAAAAACCTTTGGTGAAATTAAAAGCAAAGTGGGTAACACTAAGACTACAACGGGAATTCTGCTGTTAAATTCAGAGGAGAGACGGATAGGTGGAAAGAGTACATTAAAGGCGTCTATGAGGGGAAAGATCTGTCTGATGTGGTAGCAGAAGAAACAGGATTCGATATAGAAGAGATAGAGGATGCAGTACTAGAATCAGAATTTAACAGAGCTTTGGAGGACTTAAGATCAAATGAGGCAGAAGGGATAGATAACATTCCATCAGAATTTCTGAAATCATTTGGGAAGTGCCAAAAAAAAAGTCTATTCACGTTCATATGTTGTATCACCCCACCCGTCACTTACCTGGTTTTGGTGTGTGTTCACCCCGGGTAACTAACTAACAGATCAACAGAGAGTGCAAAACTGCCGCAATGTCGGATGACGGAAAGAAAGTAATAAGGCCCTGTGACTCCAGATTGAACTGTGGTGGCAGTGTTGACATTAATTGATTCAGAATAGATCCCTTTTAATTAAAAAGGGGGTGCACATTGTTGTTATGTTCAGCTATTGAACACTAGATGCAAATGTTGAACATAAAATTAATCAAGAAAGTGACTTGGGATTTCAACTACTTGATTGAAAACAGATGCAGTCGATTAGCACAGATTTATTTTAAATCACGACATTCAATCATCACATTACATGACTCTCCTAACAGGCAGTGGTAATAAATGGCGTTTGTGTGGAGTAAAACGTGATAAATCAAAAGTAATTCCTATAGACTGACCCAGGTGTATTGCGAAGTGCGAGAAGAATTCTACAATACATGGCCCATGAAACCCTCGTGGAAACTTTGCCGATGTGATCCAACAAATTAATCAGTGGCCACAGCGGACGCAATATCACCGAATTCAGCATGGCAGAGCGGTGTCGTTGCGCGGACGTCGGCCGACCTCGTGGTGCTGCAAGGCTGCGTTCGTTTATTCACTCCTAGCTATCTTGCTCAGTACATAGCTGAACTAAAACTTCCTATCTCCAAGCTCAATCGTTCCATTTGCTAAGTCCTAAACTGCAGAGATGCTCACTCTTTCTCAGGCAAGCTGAGTAAAGAACGCCACTTCCGCACTCTAGGCAAGCTGGGAACGGAAGACCACTACAGAGACTTCTCTCAGTCTGCTCTTCGCCTCGGTTTCCCTTCCAGCAAAATCACTTACGCCAATTGCAGTGCAAGTCGCGTTAACTATGCGTCGCTTCCCAGCGCAAACCAATGCTTGCTCTGGGAAGTGAACAAAATTTCCCTTCCTCTCAACTTCTTCTATTTAGCTCCCCCCAGGCCACCCATCAAGGTTAGCGTCTGCACAAACACCAATTTTTCCGGAATTCTGACTCCCAGGAGAGTACTTCAAATTCCTTGGTCCTACGTTCCCATCGGAGGCCGGCGTATTTCATTCAGTCGCTCTTCACCCAATTTACTTCAGACTCTGCGGACTGTGAATTCAGCGTGAAGTTGCTATAGTCACGAACACGCGTATTTTGACCTCTGTTGAAAGCTCCACTGTAGCTTTGTGCGGCTTTCTCGCATGTTTCACTGAACACGGGACGACGGACATTTATCAACAGGCATACAAGTTCTCCGTCTGCTTCCCGGTACACCACTATGGGGTCAACCGCCCACTCACTGTCACTCATCTTAAGGCAGATGGAGGCCCCACCCCATTAGCACTTTCTCAGAGCTTGAGCAGCCCTAATCTGCCTATTGTCGCTTCCCTTCGCCATTCCCCCTCTGGCTATGGTCAACTCGAATACTTCCCTGGGATAAACTAGCCTCCAGTAAATTGATGCATTTCCACAAAGTTTTCATGTCGTGTGAATTACTTTAAAACCATCACCCAGCATTAATTATTCTAATACGTCCATACTATACCCTCTACAAGATGCATTGTGCCTTGTCAGTCATTTTTGTTCAGCCCTACTGTTCGCTCAACGTGAGTTAGGTGATCTTTAATGACTTCATGTTATGGGCATAGTTCTTGCCATCTTACAATGTGGAATGTGTGAGTCTGGCGGCATACCATTTGACTTTCAGATAAATATTATCCACATAGTTCTGAAAATTGCAAGAGCTGACAAGAGCGAGAATTATTGCACAATCATCTCAACAGCTCATGTATCCAAATTGCTGACAAGAATAATATACAGATGAATAAAAAAAGTGAGGATGTGTTAGAAGACGATCAGTTTGGCTGTAGGAAAGGTAAAGGCGCCAGAGAGGCAATTCTGACGTTGCAGCTGATAGTGGAAAGAAGACTAATGAAAAGTCAAGACACCTTCATAGGATTTGTCGACCTGGAAAATATTTTCCACGGTGTAAAATAGTGCAAGATTTTCAAAATTCTGAGAAAAATAGCGGTAAGCTATAGGGAGAGACGTGTACTATTCAATACGTACAGGATCCAAAAGGGAATAATCAGAGTAGATGATCAAGAACGAACTGCTCGGATTAAAAAAGGTGTAAGACAGGATGTAGTCTTTCGCCCCTACTGTTCAATCTGTACATCGAAGAAGCAATGGTGGAAATAAAAGAAAGGTTCAGGAATTGAATTAAAATTCTATGTGAAAGGATATCAATGGTAGGATTCACTGATGACTTTGCTATCCTCAGTGAAAGTGAAGAAGAATTATATGATCTGCTGAAAGGAATGAACAGCCTACTGAATACAGAATATGGATTAAGTGTAAATAGAAGAAAGACGAAAGTAATGAGAAGTAGCAGAAACGAGAACAGCGAGAAACTTAACATCAGGACTGATGGAATTCTGCTGCCTCGGCAACAAAATAACCAATGAAGGATGGAGCAAGGAGGACTTCAAAAGCAGACCATCACTGGCAAAGAGAAATGTACTAGTATCACACATAGACCTTAATTTGGGGAAGAAATTTCTGAGAATGTACGTTTGAAGCACAACATTGTATGGTAGCGAAACATGGACTATAGGAAAACGGGAACAGAAGAGAATCGAAGCATTTGAGATGTGATGCTACAAACGACTGTTGAAAATTAGGTGGACTCGTAAGTTAAGGAATGAGGAGGTTCTGCGAGAAAATCGGAGGGGAAAGGAATATATGGAGAACGCTGACTATGATAAGGGACAGGATGACAGGACATTTGTTAAGACATCAGGGAACGACTTCCATGGTGCTAGAAGGAGCTGAAGACGGCAAAAAATGTATACGGAGACAGATATAGGAATATATCAAGGAAATAATAGAGGACGTAGGTTGCAAGTGCTACACTGAGTCGAAGAATTTGGTACAGAAAAGGAATTCGTGGCGGGCCGCATCAAACCAGTCAAAAGACCGATGCCTCACCAAAAATAAAAAAAGTATAAAAAAAACCTGAGACGTCTTGCAGATGCAGTCAAAGAACAACGAACAGGAAGGCTGAGTGAAATGATGGTACTCTTCAGTAGCGCCCGCTGCATTCTCCTAGACAGACGAAAAAACACTTTCAGGAGTAGGGTTGGGAAGTCATTTCCCACACACCTTATTCAACTAATCTTGCGCCTCTGATTTTCACGATTTTCGCTCTTATCGAACAAGCTTCAAGGAACTTCCTTTACGGATGAAAATGCGTTCTGAACATGACTCGACGAGTTCTTTGCCTCAAAACCACTTGATTTCTACAGTCGCATAATCTAAAAGTTAACCCACCATCGGCAGATTTCCGTAAACA
The DNA here is from genome assembly GCF_021461395.2 of Schistocerca americana. Classification (NCBI taxonomy): domain Eukaryota; kingdom Metazoa; phylum Arthropoda; class Insecta; order Orthoptera; family Acrididae; genus Schistocerca; species Schistocerca americana. The sequence continues at coordinate 85,103,884 of NC_060125.1, read as the reverse complement.
GTGAAGGAGAATATATTACTGGTGACTAGAGTCTCTGTTATGTTATCTGTTGTGTTTATTAAAGTTGTGGAAAACCGCTATGAACTTAGGTACCAACACAGTAGAATGTCGCTGCTGTAATCTCCTTAGCTGCCTAATCACCATGCGCAAGTGCTGCGTATGTTGAAACATCCCCTTAGAAAAATTAATGAATTACTGTGCTGATAAACCCCTTACGTTATTTGATTTTCAAACAGCTGAGCAGAACTGAACGTACTCAGACATTTCGCTCTTTACTTATTCTGATCAACACTAAACTGACACACAATATTTTTAGCGCAACGCAATCTGACTTTCAATAATCCCTACAAAAGAATGGCCCTAACTAACAATAACCTATACCTTTCATGAATCACTTACCTCACAAAAATCTTCGTTACTCAAACTACTGCAATACAGCGAGCGCCAGTACTGCCAGCTAAATAAAAGATTCTAACTACTGAAATCACTAACTACTGATAGACATATTTAGCAAATGAAAGATTTTGATAGAGAACAAACACTGTATTTACCTTAATAGTGTTCAAAAGTCATAATATATATATACATATATCAGTTCATGACATCCAGTCTTAGCCCGCTGCTCGTGGTCGTGCGGTAGCGTTCTCGCTTCCTACACCCGGGTTCCCGGGTTCGATTCCCGGCGGGGTCAGGGATTTTCTCTGCCTCGTGATGGCTGGGTGTTGTGTGATGTCCTTAGGTTAGTTAGGTTTACGTAGTTCTAAGTTCTAGGGGACTGATGACCATAGCTGTTAAGTCCCATAGTGCTCAGAGCCATTTGAACCATTTGAACCATCCAGTCTTACAAATATACTGTCTCTGATGGACACACGTCCAGATCATCCGCTCTCAAAACTCTGCCATCTCACTCCCCACACCCACCACTGCTGGCGGCTCACCTCCAACTGCGCAACGCTACGCGCTGTTCACATCCAACTGCCCAACACTACAATAGCAAATTCCAACAATGCAAACCATCAGTGATTTTCATATAGAGCGCTACATGTCGTTACCAACATAAAAACCTAAACAGCCTACTTACAATATGACTATGACTCCAAGACGAAGGAGCAAAACAATCAATGGAAATATATGGATTCGATATCGCCAAAAAAGGCGAAGATCGACCCACCTTGGGGCTAGGTTGAGGGGGCTGGGAGGGGGAAATTGCTACGGTGTGTGCTAACAGATTAAGGGATTATGCTCGCAAGTGGCATGAGGTGCTACCGAAATCGAGAATCACAACGAGGTGAACACCCCCCCCCCCCCCCGCCCCCTACTGAACGTCCAAAATGTACACTTCTTCAACCATGGCCTCCACCATGTCATACATCATTGGACAAACTGCGTTACACCCGAGATTGAATGTGTAGAAACAGACAAACAGCCTCATGAAGGTTCAGGGTCGGAGCTGAATTTGAGAATTCAAACTTTCTTACTACCTCTCACAATTTTTCACAACTTGCAACTGTTGCTGTGAAACTTATGGTTAGTTCAGTAAAAGCAGCGTTAGATAGTTGGCTCTGAGCACTATGGGACTTACGTTAGATAGTTCAAATGGCTCTAAGCACTATGGGACTTAATATCTGAGGCCATCATTCCCCTAGAACTTAGAAATACTTAAACCTAACTAATCTAAGGACATCACATACATCCATGCCCGAGGCAGTATATCTCTGGGTGATAGCAATGGAGATACTATTGAAGACAATGCAGCCAAAGCAGAGTTACTAAACAATGCCTTCCGAAATGCCTTCACAAAAGAAGACGAAGTAAATATTCCAGAATTCGAATCGAGAACGGCTGCCAACATGAGTAACGTAGAAGTAAATATCCTCGGAGTAGTGAAGCAATTTAAATCACTTAATAAAAGCAAGTCTTCTGGTCCAGACTGTATACCAATTAGGTTCCTTTCGGAGTATGCTGATGCATTAGCTCCATACTTAACGACCATATAAAACTGTTCGCTCGATGAAAGATCCGTAAGCAAATACTGGAAAGTTGCACAGGTCACACCAATATTCAAGAAAGGTAATAGGAGTAATCCATTAAATTAGAGGCCCATTTCTCTAGCGTCGATATGCCGCATGATTTTAGAAGATGTGTTCGAGCATTATGAATTACATCGAAGAAAACGGTCTATTGACACAGAGTCAACATGGGTTTAGAAAACATCGTTCCTGTGAAACACAACTAGCTCTTTATTCTCATGAAGTGTTGAGTGCTATTGACGAGGGATTTCAGATGGATTCCGTATTTCTGGAATTCCGGAAGGCTTTTGACACTGGACCACACAAGCGGTTCGTTGTGAAATTGCGTGCTTCTGGAATATCCTCTCATTTATGTGACTGGATTTGTGATTTCCTGTGAGAGAGGTCACAGCTCGTAGTAATTGACGGAAAGTCATCGAGTAAAACTGAAGTGATTTCTGGCGTTCCCCAAGGTAGTATTATAGGCCCTTTGCTGTGCCTTATCTATATAAACGATTTGGGAGACAATCTGAGCACCCGTCTTCGGTTGTTTGCAGATGACGCTGTCGTTTATCGACTAATAAAGTCATCAGAAGATAAAAAAACTGCAAAACCATTTAGAAAAGATATCTGAATGGTGCGAAAAGTGGCAGTTGACACTAAATAACGAAAAGTGTGAGGTCATCCACATGAGTACTAAAAGGAACTCGTTAAACTTCGGTACGCGATAAATCAGTCTAATCTAAATGCTGTAAATTCAACTAAATACCTAGGTATTATAATTACGAACAACTTAAATTAGAAGGAACACACAGAAAATGTTGTGGGGAAGGCTAACCGATGACTGCGTTTTATTGGCAGGACACTTAGAAAATGTAAGAGACCTACTAAGGAGACTGCTATACGAGATTGGAATGATAGAGAATTGTGAAGGTGGTTCGATGAACCCTCTGCCAGGCACTTGAATGTGATTTGCACAGTATCCATGTAGATGTAGATGTGGGATTCGAAACTGCGACCGTAGCAGCAGCGCGGTTCCGGACTGAAGCGCCTAGAACCGCTCGGCCACAGCTGCCGGCGCGGTGTTAGACTTGTTCCTCTTTTTGAATTCCATGACTCGCTGTGTGGCAGGAGCGCTCGGCTACGTGCGGGCCATTTATTTCCCCACCTCTCCGCTCCCCTGCCCCTATCCCACGTACCACCCCTCCCCTAAGCCATCAATTGCGCCGGCCGCCCACCCACTCCCGCTACGCCATTACCGCCACGTCCTTTCACCGCTCTCCTCTCGTCAATCTGCTTGTTGTCCTGTTGCGGACGCTTTGTGACGTTATTGACAGCTTGTCAAGCAAACATGTCGATTCTTTACCCCTTCAAAGGGTTATAACGGTTTATGCGGCTTGCCTCCGGCAGTCTGGCGACTTTCCAGTTGAACTGCGCTCCCAGGAAACAGTTGCCCGGTGTGGACATCACACGCTACTCGGTCCTCCATGTACCGTGTTCCATGTACCGTATTCTTGTACGTTTAAAGACGATAACTTCCTGCCCCTGCTCTTATAAGCAAGAGTCCAGGTCCTTTTCAATTATACTAACATTAAATGTCGTACAACGTGAACCAGACACCACTTCCATAGTTGGTAGTGTGAACGAAAACAGTACAGAAATGCCTAGTAACCATGGGCTCCAAAGTGTATACCTTAAGAACTATGAGCAAGTGTTCGTTTTCGATATCTGAAACACATCTCTCCTACTGCAAGCTGCTTGCTTTCCGTATTTTGGAAGGAGGTTCTATCGATCAAAACAAGGTTCAAATTCAGATGGCTCTAAGCACTATGGGACTTAACATCTGAGGTCATCAGTCCCCTAGACTTATAACTACTTAAACCTAACTAACCTAAGGACATCACACACATCCATGCCTGAGGCAGGATTCGAACTTGCGACCGTAGCAGCACCGTGGTTCCGGACTGGAGGAACAAAACAAGGAATAAATGCCCACCTTAGCAGCTAGAGGCGCTTTTTCACTAGAAGAAATGCGTTTCACAGTATCGAAAATGTAGAGATGATCACAACTCTTAAGGAATGCATTTTAGCCCTTGTTTACTGGACATCTTTTCTTGTTTTTGTTCGTTCTACCACCTCTCAAAATACGGAAACCAAAGACGTTTCAGTAGAAGAGACGTGTTTCAGAGTAGCGAAGATAAAGTTCTCATAGCTATTAAGGTATGCGTTTTAGAGCTTGACACTGTATTGCTGAATGAAGGGCAATTATATTAAAAATACATTCCAAGTTTGTTTATCTCATAGAGATGACGACCACACGTCTGGTGGAGGATAGCTATGTCCTACAAATTCTGTGCGTTTACTTCATTCGGTTCAACATCGCAGTATACAACAAGAAATGTCTGTGATATCTTTCACTGAATTCTTAGCACTGCCACTTTTAAGCCGTCAAATCAAAACCGTAATTTTCTATTACACGGCAAAGAAACTACAATCTAGGTATAAAGGGTGAGCATGAAGTGTTTAGCTGATTACAAAAATTTATTTCTATTCAGCTATTCTAGTACAGCTGTGCGATTTGTTGCAAATGGTAGCTTAACTCAAAATTTTTTTTTATAGATACACTTCCATATGCGCTATGTTTGTTGCATCTAGGCGATACTCAATTTCTCTCCATGTCTTTGCCAACATCTCTTGTCACCGCCTCTGGAGCATATTGTATTCATGCTATAAGAGTTTGTACATCAAGAACTGGCGAACCTTAACGTAACTCCACCAAAAGAAGTTAAGAGGGGTTATGTATGGGAACGTGCTGGCCATAACGTTGGACCGGCTCTACCGAGAAACTTTTATCCGAGAAGAACAGGCGAGCAAATAACCGCCATTGTGGTAGGTAAAAACACATGTTCAAACACTACCCATGATTATAAAAATATTGTGAAAAGGAAATTTCAACTCACCATATAGCGGAGATGCTAAGTCGCAGATAGGCAGATGACAGTGTGGCCTCAGCTGCCTGAGACTACAGTCATGTGTGTGTGAGTTGCGATTGCGTGAGTGTGTTTGTCTTCTAATTTTGACGAAGGCCTTACAGGCCGAAAGCTATAATTGCGATAGTCTTTCGTTGTGCCTATCTGCGACTCAGCATCTCCGCTATATGGTGAGCAGCAACTTTCCTTTTCACAGTATTGTTGCATTCCGTCCAGGACTACCCATGATTGGAATTTCTCTAAGTGAAGTGCAACGGAGAGGTCAACATGTCCATGAAATCGGTAGGCTCGGTGAAAAAGAACGGTCCAATAAATGTGTTGTGCATTAAACCACACCATACATTCACATTGGGACTGTCCCTTATGTGCCAGATACGTATGTCCTCCGACTCCCATATCCAGACATTATGCCTGTTTACTTCCCCAGAGAAGTGAAAAGGGTAGTCAATGTCTGCATCAACATTCCGTCATATTCCTAGCAACCTCAGCTCGTCTAGGCCTATCATATGGTCGTAAAGCTCGAAGGAGCACTTTGTACATAAGGAAATGCAGCCGTTTGTCTAAAATCTTCACTACAGTGCCCTGAGGTATGCCTGTTTCTTTCGAAAAACGAAGCTTCAGTTTCCGCGGACTGCGTTGGGCTGCTTTTACGCTCAGTTTAAACAGCGCAGTCACTCACTGCAGATCTACCGCTTCTTGCCTCGTCACCAATAGTCCCAATCTCACTGGACTTCGCATACTATCCTTTGACGCTCTTCTCACCTGGCGGACCTCGACCATAGGCGCAACGGATCACTGTATCATCTGTAATAGATGACCGCGTTTCAAGAAACTACAACACACACTGCATTTTTTGCTGTACAGAGGGCACTGTTAAAGCAGCACCCCTAAATTACACTGCCGGTGACACGAGAGACAGAGAAAAGAAATAGATGTTGGCAAAGCTATCATTTGCAAAAGAAAAAAAAACGCATAGATATGCATAAGCGCACCCATTATAAATTTTATGAGTTACGCTACCATTTGGAACAAACTTGTACCTAGCATAGTTCCCTAGGAATAATATTTGTAAGTACGAAAGACTTTACGCTAACCCTTTACATCACCCTGGGACAAAATGGAAAACGACGCATCACGAAGAAACTATCCGGATGTGATGTACGAGTACAGACAAACAAGTGATTATAGTTTCATAAACATTCGATGATTTATTCAAGAAAAAGAGCTTCACAAATTGAGCAAGTCAATAACGCGTTGGTCCGCGTCTGGCCCTTATGCAAGCAGTTATTTGGCTCGGTCCTAATTGAAAAAGTTTTTAATTGGCTGTATTTTGGTTATTACACAAATGCAGCATTTTTTAAATTTTAACTTTACTAGTGGGAAGTAGCATCGTGAAAGAAGATGCACGGCGTGGTTTCTTGCAGAGTTTGCTTAAAGCATTGAATAGCAAATGGCTCGCCAGATCTGTTGAACTTCTTGAATCTATTTTCATCGAGCGAGCTGTGCAGAGATAGAGCACAGGACTCGTGTTCCACATGAAAGCGTCTAAATGCCTGGATGGCGGAATTGTTCGTTAGAAACGGGCACAGCCGATTCCCTTCGCCATTCTACCTTAATCTGAGCTGCTGCTCCGTCCCTAACGACCTTGTCGATGGGACGTTAAACCGCACTCTTCCTTTTTCATCTAGCCTACTTTTGCTTTCATTATGGCTCTACATTTTTCATTCTCTACACTAAGCTTCATGTCTGAATATTCTGACCTGAAAGCTGCCTCCCTTACTTGTTTTATTTCCCCTCTGAAACACTTCCGACATCTTCCTGGACGAGACTGTGTTTAAATTCCTCAGTACTATCGATATTTCGCTTCCCTGTGTAAGGATTCAAATATCAATAAAGTTTCTAGATACTAAAAGTTCTTCGTAAATCGTCGGCACACGCGACGAGGCAGCTAAGGTTGATGTTCATGCAATGAGGTGCCCATCGTTACGAGGCACAGCACCACCGCACACGGAAGAAGCTGTTGACATGATTTTGGGCATTCAGCGCTCTCCAGCGGCGGTTGTCGGTTTTATTTAGCTCACAAACAACACAGTTTGTTCACGGAAATGGAGGTTCGCAAAATTCCTACATTAGTTGTGTTAAAACGCATATTTTTTTCCCTTGTCCATATGCAAGTCATGTTACTCTTCTGGGTTATACATAAATAAAAGCTTCAATATGCGTGAACCTGTAATAAGACAAAAAAGAAAAAAAAATGTCAGATTAAACACCTTTCAGCCATCTGGTTTCCAAACTTATTTTATTTGGCTACCAGTTTTGGCAATTTACTACGCCATCTTCAGGACCCTGACCCACGTGTAGGGAGATTTCACCTCAGTTCTGATCAAAACAGAGACCAGCAATACTGGTATTAGTAGATTTGTGCCTGCTATTGCGATACCTTCAACATGGTCTGCCGACTGTTCGGCAGTCGGCATATGATGGTTAAATGTATCGCAATATCAGGCACAAATCTACTAATACCAGTATTACTGATCTCTGTTTTGATCAGAACCGAGGTGGAATCTCCCTACACGTGGGTCAGGGTCCTGAAGATGACGTAGTAAATCGCCGGAACTGGTAGCCAAATAAAATGAGTTTGGAAACTGGACGGGTGAAAGATGTTTAATTTGACATCCTTTATCAAACAAGCGTGTCCCGTAACCGTCTATAGAAAGATCTACATACAGAGAAACAAGAAAAAAATTTTCGGTGACATTGAGCCACAGTCGTGCAATACTTTTTAAAAGAATAAACCGTCATTTGACTGTATATTATTCTATTCCATTATTCTTTGACTGTTACGTCTTAAAGAAATCTGTTAGCCTTGTTTACCTGCTGTGGACTGGATTAACAAACATGACTAATAATGGTCTAATAACTTTTAGCATTGTACTTGATAATGGCATAAAAATCGAAATCAGGATAGTACAAAATATAAGTGAAATAATACGCAGCCAAATGGCGGTTTACTCTTTTAAAATCGAAATGGAAGTATACGTATCCACTCAGTAATGACATCAGCTTGTCAAAGTTCACCAAATTAAACAACCTCTCTTCTGATGGAGAGTGCACTTTTATATTTACATTACATCAGATATTGCAGAAATTAATTCTGTTAATTTCGCAGGAAATCCTACACCCTCTTAGAAAAGCCACACGTGAAAAAAAATTACATAGCACGAAGGGAACTCACTACTACTGTTTTCTCAGTTACATACCTGGCATGTCAGATAGTACAAAATATAAGTGAAATAATACGCAGCCAAATGGCGGTTTACTCTTTTAAAATCGAAATGGAAGTATACGTATCCACTCAGTAATGACATCAGCTTGTCAAAGTTCACTAAATTAAACAACCTCTCTTCTGATGGAGAGTGCACTTTTATATTTACATTACATCAGATATTGCAGAAATTAATTCTGTTAATTTCGCAGGAAATCCTACACCCTCTTAGAAAAGCCACACGTGAAAAAAAATTACATAGCACGAAGGGAACTCACTACTACTGTTTTCTCAGTTACATACCTGGCATGTCAACCCAAGCTACGCTGAATGCCTCCGGTTAATGACATTGTATTTTGCGTTATTCTTCTGAAGGCTTTAATCGACGAAATACTATTGACATTTATTTATAACTCAATACGAAAGTTCTTTAACCACCAATATGCCCTTTCCCGTCATTTTTTACAACAAATAGTACCAATAGCGATTCGTTCTCAAGACACTCAATGTACTGGTGCTTAGAAATAGCAATATTCATAGAGCGTAATGTATAACATAAAATCCCAAGGAGTGTGGATTTCTACTGAACACGACAAATACAGTACTGCCTCTTGCTCTCTGCTTGTGGCGTAAGAAGTCTTTTTGCTTCCTACTGGTTCTGCTTTACGTGCTGCGTTGCCGGAATATCGCGGAACTTATTTTGTGTTTCACGTGGCGAAATGGCTCCTCAACGCGAAAAAGCAAGAAGTGACGTCACAAAACTTGTTGAGTGCTGCGTCATTGTTAGTTGACTGGTCCCGTGTGCCGACACTCACCTCTGCCGAACCAGACCCCACAGACGGTGCGGCGATGCCCCATCATCCGAGTATAGGAGCGTTTTGGCGTTTTCCAGGTTGGCGCGCGGCAGTTTATCGGAGGGAGTCTGCGGAATGAGTCGCGCATCGGGTAGCAGAAGGTAGTAGCTAACTTTAACAACTGTTGATTCACGTTAGTTTTGTATGAAATGAGACAATATGTAATAGTCTACCGCGACAATACTGAACCAGAGAAGCAGTGCCTAGCTCGTGTTGAGATTTGAAGTCGTGTGAATGCTATTGTATTGCGTCATACTTTACTATATACTATAATGTCCTACTGTAATGAACTATAACTATGATTCATGGATATTGGGAGAAGAACTACCCACCACTGCTGTCAGATCAAGAGTGCGATGCCAAACTAATACGACACCAAACTAAAGAAGCCAGAACTCAAGAACCGACATTAACTGAAAATACCAGGTGCGGCTCTATACTGTATTGCAAGCTCTGGTCCTTCGAACTAGTTTTCATACAATCTTAGAACAGTGCAATGACTACGTGTACTATCAGCGACCGTACTACGTAAAGACTACGTTTCTGAACCGTTTTTCCTTTTTGACAGATACCAAAGTACTTTTCAGTGTTCCAGGACAAACATACATGTGAATTTTTTCCTAGATGCAAAAAATAAACACAAAAAGTACATACTACTTATTTTTTATTATTATGAATACACTTACGTACAATGACGGGTGATTTCTTGCAAATTGGGCTACTCTATGAAACTATGTGGCGAAGTATTTTCTATGTCTACATATTTTACCTGCGGTAGGTTAGAAGACATTAAAGATGGCGCGACCCGAGGCGTACATCGAGCCTGCGAGGCCCTCCCGGGACTGCAGCCATGACCTGGCTGTAACATCAGGATCAACATGAATACTTACATCTCCACCGTTGCTTGTAATTGTTAAATCCACTAACTGATACCTTGTTGTTGTTTTTGTTGTTGTGCAGCTCTCCATGCTACTCTATCCTGTGCAAGTTTCTTCATCTCCAAGCACCTACTGCACCCTCCATCCTTCTGAATCTGGTTAGTGTATTTATCTCTTGGTCTCCCTCTACGATTTTTACCCTCCACGCTGCCGTCCAATACTAAACTGGTGATCCCTTGATGCCTCAGAACATGTCCTACCCACCGATCCCTTCTTCTAGTCAAGTTGTGCCACAAATTTCTCTTCTCCCTAATTCTATTCAGTATCTCCTCACAAGATATGTGAGCTACCCATCTAATCTTCAGTATTCTTCAATAGCACCACATTTCAAAAGCTATTCTTTTCTTGTCTTAACTATTTATCGTTCATGTTTCACTTCCATACATGGCTACACTCTATACAAATACTTTCAGAAAATACATCGTGAGACTTGAATCTATACTCGATGTTAACTAATATCTCTTCTTCAGAAACACTTTCCTTGCCATTGCCAATCTGCTTTTTATATCCTCTCTACTTCGACCACCACCAGTTATTTTGCTCCCTAAATAGCAAAGTTGATCTACTAGCATAAGTATCTCATTTCTTAAACTAATTCCCTCAGCATCACCTGATTTAATCTGTCTACATTCCATTATCCTCGTTTTGCTTTTGTTGATGTTCATCTTATATCCTCCTTTCAAGACACGTCCATTCCGTTCCACTGCTCTTCCAGTCCCTTCGCTGTCTCCGACAGAATTACAATGTCATCAGCAAACCTCAAAGCTTTTTTTTTCCTTCTCCATGGATTTTAATTCCTACTCCAAATTTTTTCTTCTGTTTCCTTCACTGCTTACTCAATATACAGACTGAATAACATCGGGGATAGGCTACAAACCTGTCTCACTCCCTTCCCAACCACTACTTCCCTTTCATGCCCCTCGACTCTTGTAACTTCCATCTGGTTTCTATAGAAATTGTAAATATATTTTCGCTCCCTGTACTTTACACCTGCCACTTACAGAATTTGAAAGAAAGTATTCTAATCAACACTGCCAAAAGCTTTCTCTAAGTCTACAAATGCTAGAAACGTAGGTTTGCCTTTCCTTAATCTACCTTCTAAGACAAGTTGAAGGGTCAGTATTGCCTCGCGTGTTCCATAATTTCTACGGAATCCAAACTGATCTTCCCCGAGGTCGGCTTCTACCAGTTTTTCAATTCGTCTGTAAAGAATTCGTGTTAATATTTTGCAGACGTGACTTATTAAACTGATAGTTCGGTAATTTTCAAAACTGTCAACACCTGATTTCTTTGGGATTGGAATTATTATATTCTCCTTGAAGTCTGAGGTTATTTCGCCTGTCTCACCAGATGGTAGAGTTCTGTCAGGGCTGGTCCTCCTAAGGCTATCAGTAGTTCTAATGGAATGTTGTCTACTCCCTGGGCCTTGTTTCGACTGCTCTGTCAGATTCTTCACGCAGTATCATATCTCCCATTTCATCTTCATCTAGATCCTCTTCTATTTCCATAATATTGCCTTGAAATACATCGCCCTTCTATAGACCCTCTATATATTCCCTCCACCTTCTGCTTTCTCTTCTTTGCTTAGAACTGGTTTTGCATCTGAGCTCTTGATATTCATACAAGTGGTTCTCTTTTCTCCAAAGGTATATTTAATTTTCCTGTAGGCAGTATCTATCTTAACCCTAGTGATATATGCCTCTACATCCTTACATTTCTCCTCTAGTCATCCCTACTTAACCATTTTGCACTTCCTGTCGATCTCATTTTTAAGACTTCTGTATCCCTTTTTGCCTGCTTCATATACTGCATTTTTATATTTTCTCCTTCCATCAGTTAATTTTAAAATATCTTATGTTACCCAAAGGTTTCTACTAGCCCTCGTCTTTTTACCTACTCAATCCTCTGCTGCCTTCACTATTAGCCCTCGCCTTTTTACCTACTCAATCCTCTGCTGCCTTCACTATTTCATCTCTCAAAGCTACCCATTCTTCTACTGTATTTCTTTCCCCCGTTCTTGTCAATCATTCCCTAATGCTCTCTCTGAAACTCTCTACAATCTCTGGTTCTTTCAGTTTATCCAAGTCCCATCTCCTTAAATTCCCATCTCTTTTCAGTTTCTTAGGTTTTAATCTATAGTTCATAACCAATAGATTGTGGTCAGAGTCCACATCTGCCCCTGGAAATGTCTTATAATTTAAAACTTGGTTCCTAAATCTCTGTCTTACCAATATCTAATCTATCTGAAACCTCCCAGTGTCTACAGGCCTCTTCCACGTATACAACTTTCTTTCATGATTCTTAAACCAAGTGTTAGCTATGATTAAGTTATGCTCGGCGCAAAATTCTACCAGGCAGCTTCCTTTTTCATTTCTTACACCCATTCCGTATTCACCTTCTACGTTTCCTTCTCTTCCTTTTCCTACTATCGAATTCTAGTTCCCCATGACTACTAAATTTTCATCTCCCTATCTGAATAATTTCTTTTATCTCATCATACATTTCTTCAATCTCTCCGTCATCTGCGGACCTAGTTGGCATATAAATTTGTACTACTGTGGTAGGCGTGGGCTTCGTGTCTGTCTTGTCTATGCTGTTCGTAGTAGCCTACCCACGCTGCAATTTTTTCCAGCACGTCCAGCACGAACGCTGGTCCAACTGAGGCGCCAGGTGGAAATGGCATGGCAAGCCGTTCCACAGGACTACATCCAGCATCTCTACGATCGTCTCCATGGGAGAATAGCAGCCTGCATTGCTGCGAAAGGTGGATATACACTGTACTAGTGCCGACATTGTGCATGCTCTGTTGCCTGTGTCTATGTGCCTGTGGTTCTGTCAGTGTGATCATGTGATGTATCTGACCCCAGGAATGTGTCAATAAAGTTTCCCCTTCCTGAGACAATGAATTCACGGTGTTCTTATTTCAATTTCCAGAAGTGTATGTTATATCGTGTAGCTGTTAATTAATTTTGTGCAGTGTTCACAAAGAAATTTATGTTTCTCTAATTTATGATAAAATAGCCGGCCGCTGTGACCGAGCGGTTATAGGCGGTTCAGTCCGGTACGGCGCTGCTGCTGCGGTCGCAGGTTCGAATCCTGCCTCGGGCATGGATGTGTGTGATGTGCTTAGGTTATTTAGGTTTAAGTAGTTCTAAGTTCTAGGGGACTGATGACCTCAGATGTTAAGTCCCATAGTGCTTAGAGCCATTTGAACTGATAAAATATTTAGTTAACATAGCTAATTAACATCGCAGATCTGGAACATGCTGAGACATAAACTTCCACTCTCTTAATGATCGAGAGTTGCTTTAGACGACGCACCTGTGCTACTAGAAATACTGCAATCAAATGTATTGACTTCATTTGCATTTGTTCGTTTAAGAGATTTCGAGCGTTTGCTCTCAGAAGTGCTGCTTCTCGCCAGTGTTTGACGGTACTGAGGCACACCGTCTTCTGTAAACACGATTTCTTATCCAGTTATAGGTGTTAAAAATATTTAACCAAAATATAAATTTCATTTATAAATGCGTCGTTTTACATACAGGAGAGTGATTACCTTAATGTCGGCGCAGTGTTCCTGTAAGTGGTACACCCACGGCACAAGCAACTGCAGCGTCGAATCATTGTCAACTTCCATAACCATGCCATCCCCTTGGAATACTTCGCGAAAATAAATTAATTTGTCAGCTAACTGGTAATTCCAGTTCCCAAACAAGTGTATTTTTTGGAATTCATGTAGAACTTCAGCAATTTGTTCGCGCAGCATAAACACGGATTTCAGTACGACACACAAAATTTTCTGGTGAATCTCAACGTGCTGCTTCACGGTAAACTGCTGCCGTGAGTCTTTCACACGGCCTTTCCTTTTTAAATAAGTTGCGGCATGTTTCTTTGATTCCAGCGATGGGCGAACATTACTACAATGTTCTTGCAACCATTTTTCCTCAAGGGAACAGCATAGATCAATGCTGAAGGAGTGGTTGTTGTATTGAAGGCGACAACAATTCTCTACGGACTTCCCCTTGATCAGTAACGAACGTAACGTTCAAGAGACTTTCTTATGTTAGTTACAGTTTCGTCCCGTACATTTGTAGCACTTTTCTCCAACAAACAGTAACTCCGCTACAAGCAGGACCCGATATTCGCACTGCAACTCTGACGATATTGTGGTGTACACGTCCGTGTACGTGGCAGTTGTCCATTCGCGCGCACCGTCCTCCATATCCTGCAACAGCCGCACAATATTCGTCAGCTAGTTCTTTTTCATGGAGAGAAATTGTTGGTGGATGAGGAAGCACGTCTGTTGCACTTGCAGTGAGGTACTGTGTTCCTGGCGGTGCCTGGCCCACGTCTAGAAAGCTTTCTCCTGCCAATTTGATGAAGGGCCACAGACCTCTTGTGCACATTGTTACACACTTCCCCAGGACAATGGATTTTGCTGACGCCGGCAGGTTGCCACTGCTATTGATTTAACTCTTAGGAGAAGCATTGCAGTTACTCAAGTGTCGCAACGGGATCCGCGAGTTTTCCTGCACATGACAGCAAGTTCTAGTTGTTTTCACTGTGGTGAAGGAGCAGACCACCGACCACATCGAAAACTTGTAAAACTGTGCCCCAAACGACCTTGTTTGTGAAAAATCACCCAGGAACGTTACTTTAAGAAGAATATAAAAAGTAGGGTGTACGAAGAGATGGTTGAAACATTTATAGACGATATAAGACTCTGGACCAAAGTGTATTGAAAACTTAACTACAAAATTTGAGATCAAGTTTCGTAAAAGAGCTCAGAAAGGTTGAGGCTTTAGAAAGAAGAGGAAGAAAGGAAAGATGTATGAAACAATAAAAAGTTGCTTGTAAAGGGTATCCGAGAAGTAGGGACGAATATTAAAGTGCTCTATGCAATATACAAAATTTATTGAAAATGTAACTTTTTTTTTACAAACACAAAGTAACTTCTCCCATTTGTATATGGAAAATTACGAGGTGCGGCTAGAAAAAACCGGACTGATGCTGGAAAAAACATTTATTTACAATTATTTACAATTTCATGTTATCTCCTTCAATGTACTCTCCTCCTCGGTCTCTACACCGCTCCATACGAATTTTCCACTGTTCATAGCAATGCTGCAGATCATTTTCGGTAAGTCCGTACATTACTTCCGTCGCTTTTTCTTTTACTGCTTCAACAGTCTCAAATCTAGTTCCTTTCAAAGCTGACTTGACTTTAGGGAAAAGAAAAAAGTCACAGGGGGCCAAATCAGGTGAGTAGGGTGGATGATCTAAGATGGGAATGTTGTGTTTTGCCAAAAACGTCTTCACTGACAACGCACTGTGAGCTGGGGCATTGTCTTGGTGAAGGATCCATGACTTTTTTCTCCACAAATCGTTCCGTTTTCTCCGTACTCGCTCACGTAGGGTAGCCAGGACGCTAATGTAGTAATGCTGATTCACTGTTTGTCCCTCTGGTACCCAATCAATGCGCACAATCCCTTTGATGTAAAAAAAAAAAAACAATCATCATTGCCTTGAATTTCGATTTTGACATTCGTGCTTTTTTTTGTCGTGGAGAACCAGGAGTTTTCCAATGCATCGATTGGCGTTTAGTTTCGGGATCGTAAGTAAAAAACCACGATTCATCGCAAGTAATAACATTTTGTAAGAAGGTGGGATCACTTTCAATGTTTTCCAGGATGTCAGAACAAATCATTCTTCGGCGTTCCTTCTGTTCAATTGTGAGACACTTTGGAACCATTTTTGAACACACTTTGTTCATGTTGAAACTTTCATGAAGAATCTGCTTAACACTTTCCTTGTCAACTCCTGTTAACTCAGACACTGCTCTGATTGTTAAACGGCGATCTTGTCGAACAAGTTTACCGATTTTTTCAATGTTTGCATCAGTTTTTGCTGACAATGGTCTGCCAGTGCGAGTGTCATCACTGGTGTCTTCGCGGCCATCTTTAAATCGTTTAAACCACTCAAACACTTGTGTTCGCGATAAACAATCATCGCCGTACACTTGTTGTAACATTACAAACGTTTCACTTGCAGATTTTCCTAGTTTGAAACAAAATTTGATGTTAACACGCTGTTCTTTCTGTACACTCAACATTTTCCGACGCACAGACAAAACGTCAAGTACTTAAAACAGACGCCAGGGCAGACTGAGTGCAGGAGGCAGATGAAACTCGAGCAGTAGGCGGAGCGAGAGTCACGTGACAGGCCACGCGACTTTCAGCCTTATTGCATTCGTTTTATTGTTTCACCAGTACTAGTCCGGTTTTTTTCTAGCCACACCTCGTATACCCTCCATACGACCACTCAACGCCGCGCGGCAACGAGCAATGCGTTCATTGAAGTTCTCGATGACGCGTTCACAAAGATACTGTGGGATGCCGTAAAAAACCCTTTTAATTTCATCCTTCAGTTGGTGTGTTGTTTGTGGTTTGCTCACGCACACTATTGATTTCAGGAATACCCACAAAAAAAAAAAAAAAAAAAAAAGTCACAAGGCGTAAGAGTGTATGATCTGGCAGGCCATTCCTCGTTGCCATGCAGAGAGATATTTTTTTAAGGGGATGGTATGTCGCTCCATCTTGTTGAAACCAATAATTGTCATTTTCATCAAGGGAAAAATGAATCAGAAAGCATGTTTCGGTAACGGTCATCGTTCGCAGTTTACTATTAGCAGTCAATAACAGTCACGGTAAAGCCTAACCTAAAAGGTTCTCTCATCATTTTCAAAAAAGTCGTGCGATTTGGATGCATCTCATCTTACAGAGTCACTCGCGGATTTTCTTTACCCAAAATTCTGCTCACTCTTTTTGTGAAGTTCTCGTTCTCCGTTTGTCGAACCAAGACCCACTGAGCAAATCGATGTCTCTTTCCATGATCTGCAGGCCTCAATTCCTGTGTAAGTTGAATCTTGTACGCATGAATTTACAGATCTTTTGAAAGGATTTCCTGCAGTGAATTTGGTGATAAATTCAGTTGCTGAGCTCGTCGGAGAACCGATTTTCTGGGTTTTACGGTCATATTGTCACGTGCGACGAAATTGTTTTGTTGTGTTCGAAAAGAGCGCGGTCGTCCCGTTTTCTTAACGTTTGAAACAGAAGGCGTGGTCTCAAACTTCCGGATCAACTTACGAACTGATGATGCGGTTGGGGCAGCATTACGTGCGAGTCTCATAAGCAATTCACGAACGTTTGTCCTGCGGCTTCCATTCTTCTTGTAATACCTTTTTTTACACTTGGATACGTTGCTCAGTTGTCATCTGCCCCGTGACGAAAATAAACATCAAACAACAATGCTCACCATGCAAAAGATATCGGGCTACTAATAGGAAGGATCGTAGATGACAAACAAGAAAAGGCCATGGCTGCCAGCCGTCATATGACAAAATGGTAACAAAATTCAAATTCGTTCTTACTTCCCGGACACCCGTTACTATGCTAATTATTGCACAATGAAGAGCCAAAGAAACTGGTTCACGTGCCTGATATCGTGTAGGTCCCCAGCGAACACATAGAAATGCCGCAACATGACGTGGTATGGACTCGACCAATGTCTGAAGTAGAGCTGGAGTGAAATGACACCATGATTCGTGCAGGGCTGACGATAAACCTGTAAGACTACTAGGAGGTAGAGATCCCCTCTGAACAGCACGTTGCCAGGCATCGCAGATACGCTCAATAATGTTTATCTTTGGGAAGTTTGGTGGCCAGCGGAAGTGTTTAAACTCAGGAAAGTGTTGCTGGAACCACTCTGTAGCAATTGTGGACGAGTGGGGTGTCGCATTTTGCTGCAGGAATTGCCCAAGTCCGTCGCAATGCACAATGGACATGAGTGGATGCAGGTGACCAGACAGCATGCTTACGTACGTGTCACCTGTCAGAGTCGTATCTAGACCTATGAGGAGTCCCTTATCTCATGGACTGTGCGGCTGGTCCCGGCGGAGGTTCGAGTCCTCCCTTGGGCATGGGTGTGTGTGTATGTCCTTAGGATAATTTAGGTTAAGCAGTGTGTAAGCTTAGGGACTGATGACCTTAGCAGTTAAGTGTCATAAGATTTCACACACATTTGAACATTTTTGGTCCCTTATCACTGCAACAACACACGTCACACACCATTACAGAGTCTCCACCAGCTTGAACAATCCCCTGCTGACATGCAACTCGATGGATTGATTATGTCTCCACACCCGTACACGTCCATCCGCTCGAGACAATGTGAAACGAGACTCGTCCGACCAGGCAACATGTTTCCAGTTATCAAGAGTCCACTGTCGGTGTTGACGGGTCCAGGCGAGGCGTAAAGCTTTGTGTCGTGCAGTCATGCCGGCCGGTGTGGCCGTGCGGTTCTAGGCGCTTCAGTCTGGAACCGCGTGACTGCTACGGTCGCAGGTTCGAATCCTGCCTCGGGCATGGATGTGTGTGATGTCCTTAGGTTAGTTAGGTTTAAGTAGTTCTAAGTTCTAGGGGACTGATGACCACAGATGTTAAGTCCCATAGTGCTCAGAGCCATTTGAACCATTTTTCGTGTAGTCATCATGGGTGTGCCTTTGGCTCCGAAAGCCCATATCGGTGATGTTCCGTTGAATGGTTCGCACGCTGACACTTGCTGATGGCCCAGCACTGAAATCTGCAGCAGTTTGCGGAAGGATTGCACTTCTGTCACGTTGAACGATTCTCTTCAATCGTCGTTGATCCTCTTCTTGCAGGGTCTTTTTCCGGCCGCAGCGATGTCAGAGATTTGATGTTTCTTCCTGATATTCACGGTACGGGAAAATGTGCACTTCATCGCTACCTCGGACATGCTGTGTCCCAACGCTCGTGCGCCGACTGTAACACCACATTTGACAATCTGCCATTGCAGCAGCAGAAACCTAACAACTGCACCAGACACTTGTCTTAGATAGGCGTTGCCGAACGCAGCGCCGTATTCTGCCTGTTTATATATCTCCGTATTTCAATACGCATGCCTATACCACTTTCATTGGCGTTTCTATGTATTACGCATTGCTGTATTACATCCCTCATTTTACATTACGAGGTATTTTTCTTTACAAAGGCTCAAGAACAGCCTTTTGCTAGCATATCAAACCTTCACGGTTCTCAGAGTAGTGCAGACGATTCGGAAAGCTGTTCCACTCGCGTGTGGCCCATCATATCCGCTTTGCCAGCGCTGCCCGTTTCCCTGTTGCACCGACCCCGGTTTGTAACAACAACAACGCTGTACTATTGTACATATAAGTAAATTTTTTTTCCATCTGATTTTTCGATAAATTAGTGTAATCGATGTTCTGATTTCATTTCTTTTTTGTTTCATGTCATTGTGTTAAGAAAACTGTAAACAAATTTCAATGTGAATATTAATGTTTATGTCAAATGTCAAGCAACATTGTAATAGAATTGAAATGTAACAAATGTTGAGACTGTTGTAAGATGTTTAAGATTGTAACTTTGCGTCTGGTCCATACGTAGGCAATGTATTAGGATATGTAGAATGCAAAACCTCGGGTGAATACCCTGTCTGTAGGGCAGCTGTAAAAGGTGGATGGCAGGCGAGCGCGGGAAAATGCACGCGGGAACTGTACGGCACGACGGGCTCAGCAGTTGTAGTTGGAGTTTGGCAATGGTCTGAGCAACACGTTCTGGAGCGAGGAGGCTCTCCTGGAAGACGTAGTTTCATTGAGCCTCGGGTATGCCGTTCCAACGCCCATACAGCATGGCAAAATTCCATAGGCACTAAATGGAAAAGTATTGCGGCGCTATGAAGAAATAAAGTGCCGGTACGTCAAGAGCCATAGCTGTGGTTGTATGTGTGCTCTGTGCCTCGCCATCTCGCCGCCTGCCAATCGCCGCATCGATACAAACAGGTTGAAACTTTTAGTACTGTATTCGTATGGACCAGTGTTACTTTTGTTCCATACTGTTCATTAACAACTTAATAACAACTTAAATTTTACCAGAACTTTCCTATCATTTAATTATCCTCACAACTAACCTAGACAGGGTCCTTTCCAAATGTTGTGCAATCCGAGTGTCCCGAGATGAAAAATTAAAGTTTGTGTTAATAATAGCCGGCCGAAGTGGCCGTGCGGTTAAAGGCGCTGCAGTCTGGAACCGCAAGACCGCTACGGTCGCAGGTTCGAATCCTGCCTCGGGCATGGATGTTTGTGATGTCCTTAGGTTAGTTAGGTTTAACTAGTTCTAAGTTCTAGGGGACTAATGACCTCGGCAGTTGAGTCCCATAGTGCTCAGAACCAACCATTTTTTGTTAATAATAATTACCTGCAGACCTAGCTATGTTAGAATGGTGTTTAAAGAACTGTTTTGTTAATGAACCAGTGAATGAATAACGAAGGTCTGACAAAGTTGGAAGATAACTTTAATAGTGATTTAGTAATGAAGTTTAATTATTTCGAGACAGATATAAAGGTATTTAAATAAGCAGGAAATAAGATAAAAAGAGTAGTAACTCATATACTGGAAATCTTGAGCGCATAATGGTTTCAGTAATTAATTTTTTTAATACAGTGATCATAACAGTTTCAGGATCCCCCCCCCCCCTTTTTTTTATTCATTTGAATTCTGATGTGCTCTAAATTGATTTGACCAGCAAAAGTTAAAGTCAATGCAAAAGCCAAAACTTATCAGTGTTTTTTCTTTATCAAAATTGACATTGCATGTGTGACTCGAAAGTGCTATTTCTAGGGTAACCTATGCCCAATTTTAATCAGATCAATAGACAGTACGAAGTTTTGTAGTAAACATTATAGTGTAGTGTTATGTATTTATGGTTTATCCATATCAGTACAGAACGTGAAACTATCAGTTCAATAGATTTTCTGGTTCTAGAATTTACTATATTAAGCAGTGTTACTACGTGTTGGTTTGCATGAATATACACTAACTTGTACAGGGAAAAAACTCAGTTAATGCCTATTTAGGCTGGCGACCGTATTATTAACAAATTGGTAGCATCTGCTGTGCTTTCTTTTGTCCGTCCTGACGTGTAGTCGCATTTCTAACTTACTTGACGTATCATTGTTATTACAGAGTGGGTGTAAGTCTGATTTGCCTCCATTCAGGTACACGCGGTCAATATCTATACAAAAATCCTGTCTCGTAAGGTAAACCCCACTCACTTACTATAGTACACGCTTTAATGAGTATTGTGTGCCCCACGCCCACGTTACAGGTTGACCATCGGTTTCGGCCGTGTACCCGAACGAGCAGTGTGCCTCGACGGCGCATCTCGGATCGCTCACTCTGTTTCCGGTACAGCTGAGCTCAACCGCCCGCCGTGCGGGCAGCAGAACGGAGCAGTCGGCCGCAGGCAGGGGCTCCGGCGGATAAATAAGACGCGATGCATGCGCTCTCGTCGCGACACCGTGGACATACATGAGCGACATACCTCTGTGTTGCGACACGGTGGTTCAGGAACTGCGTTAAAGCAAAGTGCTGTCACAGCACTTCTGTCAAGAGCACAGGAACAGCTCTTCTTTGTATATAAGGTAATAAAACTAGAACTATTGTGACTCTTTCGTCAAATGGGGGTCGTCTGTGGAGCATTTACAGGGCGAGAAATTCGGGCCTGAACTGACACAACTGTTCAGGCACGTGTTAACATCTACGTACTTTGTCTTCAATGGTCAATACTACGAGTAGACCGATGGAGTAGCCATGGGGAGCCCGCTCTCCGCAGTGGTGGCCAACCTGGTCATGGAGAGTTCCGAAGAGGAAGCACTGGAAGCCGCCGATCTGAAACCTGTATGCTTCTTTCGCTACGTGGACGACACGTTCGTCACCTGGCCACATGGACAGGAACAGCTACAGATTTTTCTACAACATCTAAATTCGGTTCACAGTAACATTCGGTTCACCGTGGAGACTGAGAAAGATGGAAAACTACCCTGTCTTGATGTCCTAGTGGAACGTAGGTCTGATGGCTCACTGGGTCACAGTGTGTACCGCAAGCCCACACACACTGACCTGTACCTACATGCCTCCAGCTGCCACCATCCGGCGCAGCTTAATGGAATGCTCAACACCTTGGTACACAGAGCACACTCGATCTCTGATGAACAGAACTTGACAACGGAGCTCAAACACCTGGAGACCGTGTTCCGCAAGAATGGGTATGGCAACCGCCAAATCCAAAGGGCCTTCCGACAACAGAAGTGCACCAAGAACCGAGATGAAGAACAACCCGAAGAAGAGAAGCAAGCTCTGGCCTTTCTGCCGTTTGCTGGCAACGTGTCGTCAAAAATAGGGAGACTGTTAAGGCGACACAAGATTGACACAGTCTTCCGACCACCAGCATAGATTCGTGACCTACTACGAACGGCAAAAGATGACGTAGGCCTTAAGAAAGCGGGCGTATACAAAATCCCGTGCGGCTGTGGCAAATCCTACATCGGCGAAACAGTTAGCACGGCCGAGGACCGATGCAAGGAACACGAACGTCACATCCGCTTACGCCAACCCAGCCATTCGGCTCTAGAAGAACACTGCATTGAAACCGGACACACAGTGAAATTCGAAGAGATAAAAATCCTTACGGCCACAAGTGCCTACTGGGACAGTATCTACAAGGAGGCCATAGAAATTCGCGTAACAGATAACCTCATCAACAGGGACACCGGGTTTCAACTTAGCAAGGCCTGGAAACCATTATTAAACACCATCAAAGAGCAACGGCGCGAGCTGACGCGAGATCCTCCTGCCACGGCGGACGGAGATGAACTGCGCCTACCACCGGGCGTGGCTGCAGCTACCCCCACCCCTCCCACCACGCGGCGCCCCGCCGGCCGGCCGCGCCGGGGTACGACTCGGGACCCCGCGGACACAAATACCACGGACACAGCGTAGACAGATCATTCCATCAGCACCACCTGATGATGGCGGAACGGTCATTCGCCGAAATATCGTGGAACTTCGACGATCGGATCCGGCTGGACACCCGAGACCCATGGATACAGCACATTCGCCGGGAAAGCCTCAGATCACATATTTTGTGTAGTCTTGTTTCCTAATCATTTTCTCAACATTCATTAATTAGCTTTAAGTACCATTCTGATTTTAGTGTATACTAGTAAGCCCCCCATCCCCGATTCCTTAAAGTATTGAAATGCCATGTATAAAACAGCATCAAACGTCTGATGACTTTAGAAATGAGTTAATGTGTTAACTACTTGACATTGAACATGTAAAATCATTATGGATGATGTCATTGCATTTTTTAATGCATCTCAATGTTTATGATGTCATATCTCATCAATTGTGTGTGTCGTAAAATGGTTCAAATGGCTCTGAGCACTATGCGACTTAACTTCTGAGGTCATCAGTCGCCTAGAACTTAAAACTAATTAAACCTAACTAACCTAAGGACATCACACACATCCATGCCCGAGGCAGGATTCGAACCTGCGACCGTAGCGGTCGCTCGGTTCCAGACTGTAGCGCCTAGAACCGCTCGGCCACTCCAGCCGGCGTGTGTGTCGTACCATTATATAATTTTGTAGGTGCATTCACTAGTATATGTGGATACTGTCTGCAAAAGTTTGCGAATGGAGCTGGTGGTAATGAACTAATAAATTATTACGTCATGCCTGATACTCACGTTTTACAGCAGTAACAGCGAAACTGCAGTAAGCGATAAATATATTTCCTTTTGTTATATTTCTTTCGGAGGCGGAGGATTCGTCTGGGTGCTTGCCAGAAAAAGTTTCTGAAAGGTTTCAAATAGTGTGTAATGTTTCTCGGAAGTTGCTAAGTGCTGTCGTGTCGTTCTCAAATACTGGATGAATATGGTCTGGATGCTACGTTCTTTAAGATGCATACACTGTCTCTAATTGCAATACTTCTCTTACGGTGTTGAACATTTAACGTATGACTGTACCTCTTAATGAGTAGATTATGACAAAATTTTCAATTTTTAAATTTGGTCAGTGATATGAAATGCAGAAAATCAAATCTTTTAACTCCAGCAAGTTTTTAGATTGCCATCTCACGACCATGATTTGGTGACCGTGCGTGTGTTTTGGCCATTTAGTAAGATCCCCACTGCAGAGAGACTACAGTTTGTATGGGAGTTGTAGATATTATTTTGCTGACACGCAGACAACGTTCATATGCGTTTTAGGTGTTTTTGACAGTGACTATAAACACGAGAAAAAAGTTAACGAAATGAAGCCGTTCCGCTACTGACAGTTGTAAGAACCCGGAGCCATCAGGCATTTTGCGGCCACAGGAGAACAGCGGTGAGATTTCACGACCAAGGGGAAGGGACAACTGCTCTCGCTGGGTACGCCAATGGTAATTATGGTTTAAAAAATGGTCCATATGGCTCTGAGCACTATGGGACTTAACTTCTGAGGTCATCAGTCCTCTAGAACTTAGAACTACGTAAACCTAACTAGCCTAAGGACATCAAACACATCCATGCCCGAGGCAGGATTCGAACCTGCGACTGTAGCGGTCGCGCGGTTCCAGACTGTAGCGCCTAGAACCGCTCGGCCACTCCGGCCGGGCAATTATGGTATCCTTTCCCAATTATGAAATAATAATAAAATTTTTTGTTCGTTTATTGAGTCATATAGACAAGAACTGTAAACTATCTACTTACGTATGTATGGATTTCTTACATCTGCGAAGACTCAGTTTTGAAGGGCACACTTATGTTTGGGAATAAGTTTTCTATATCAGCAGGCTGTTGTAGGGGTTGTTCATGTGGCATATACATGGTGTCCCAGAAAGTTCGTGGGGTTGTAGAGGGTATCCTGAGGAACAAATCGATGATGGGAAGCCGTGTCCGGAGACGTCATACATCTACGCTACGGAACTCCGGGTTTGTAGTGACCAGTGCCTACCTCCAGGCTGCCCGGCTACAGCAAACGTGACGCCGTGCGCCGAGAGACCGAAGGTGGAACGTATCGCAATGTTGGCTGTTACTCAGTGATCGCCACTGATCACCACGAACGCCAGTAGGAAGGCCGCGTCTCCTGTTGCCTCGGTGGATGGCGGTTTCGAACATGGGCTTGCGTAGTTTAGTCTTCTCCTGGAGCCTTGAAAATCTCCAATCTTTTTCGGTATACAGAAGACAAACTTCAGATGGGAGCCCGTGTCCCAAACCGTTAACCACCAAGGCAATATAGCATCGCATTCACAGGAGAGGAGACGTCTACGTAGCAACTATCTCCATCTTCTCCACATCTTCGATCTTGGCAATCAGTCACGAACACTGAATATCAAACAACATTGCGAGATGTCCCGTCTGTGGTCTGTCAGGGTACAAAGTGACGTTTACTGCCGACGCCTACAATTTCGACGCTCTGTAGTGTCTTTGGATGATTTTTCAGCACACGGGTTCCTATCCTCGATTTGTTTCTCAAGACACCCACTACAACCCTCTAAGTTTCCCGCACCATTTCTGGGAAACCCTGTGCGACTATTTGTGTGTGAGTGCGTCACCAGTTTGATGCTATTAAATGAATATGAGCTGTTCTTTAGCCATCACACTTCCGTTCTTTCTTTAGATGATTTCAGTTTGATCAGACAGCGCGAACGCGGTGCATAAATGCTCAGCTAACCCCAGTTGGAACAGATACACGAAAACGCTGTGAATCACGTAGTCTCACTCTCGAAGAAACCAGTATTAGTCAAGTCATCCAAATCACGTCTCATGCACCGAACATGAGCGTAAAATCAGGTAAATTTGGCCGTATATGCAGGAGTAGTGATTATATTTCTTCTTGTGATCCATTTGTGGAGGACAGGTGTAAATGCAGCTGTTATTCCATCTTCTCATCTCGGTCGCAATAATATCAAAGTTCGTTTTGTAGTGTAGTCATTCACAACGCAATAATTAAGGATTAGATCAAGTTGTTGTTGTTGTTGCGGTCTTCAGTCCTGAGACTGGTTTGATGCAGCTCTCCATGCTACTCTATCCTGTGCAAGCTTCTTCATCTCCCAGTACCTACTGCAACCCACATCCTTCTCAATCTGCTTAGTGTATTCATCTCTTGGTCTCCCTCTACGATTTTTACCCTCCACGCTGCCCTCCAATGCTAAATTTGTGATCCCTTGATGCCTCAAAACATGTCCTACCAACCGATCCCTTCTTCTAGTCAAATTGTGCCACAAACTTCTCTTCTCCCCAATCCTATTCAATACCTCCTCATTAGTTACGTGATCTACCGACCTTATCTTCAGCATTCTTCTGTAGCACCACATTTCGAAAGCTTCTATTCTCTTCTTGTCCAAACTGGTTATCGTCCATGTTTCACTTCCATACATGGCTACACTCCATACAAATACTTTCAGAAACGACTTCCTGACACTTAAATCTATACTCGATGTTAGCAAATTTCTCTTCTTCAGAAACGATTTTATATCCTCTCTACATCGACCATCATCAGTTATTTTACTCCCTAAATAGCAAAACTCCTTTACTACTTTAAGTGTCTCATTTCCTAATCTGATCCCCTCAGCATCACCCGATTTAATTTGACTACATTCCATTATACTCGTTTTGCTTTTGTTGATGTTCATCTTATATCCTCCTTTCAAGACACTGTCCATTCTGTTCAACTGCTCTTCCAAGTCCTTTGCTGTCTCTGACAGAATTACAATGTCATCGGCGAACCTCAAAGTTTTTACTTCTTCTCCATGAATTTTAATACCTACTCCGAATTTTTCTTTTGTTTCCTTTACTGCTTGCTCAATATACAGATTGAATATCATCGGGGAGAGGCTACAACCCTGTCTCACTCCTTTCCCAACCACTGCTTCCCTTTCATGCCCCTCGACTCTTATAACTGCCATCTGGTTTCTGTACAAATTGTAAATAGCCTTTTGCTCCCTGTATTTTACCTCTGCCACCTTCAGAATTTGAAAGAGAGTATTCCAGTTAACGTTGTCAAAAGCTTTCTCTAAGTCTACAAATGCTAGAAACGTAGGTTTGCCTTTTCTTAATCTTTCTTCTAAGATAAGTCGTAAGGTTAGTATTGCCTCACGTGTTCCATTTTGAAAGGCCACGTGCCCTGTGTTAAATGATTACAACGATACCGACTTTCCATGGACGGCTTTAACTGTATTGTGTTCGTCGCCAATTCACAGGATAACCAGCTGCCGAATAAAAGCAGCACTGCTGCGGTTGATAAGCACGGACGTGGGGAAGGTTATCTGAGGCCCGTGGGTATAAGCAGAGGAAACCGCAGCCGCACTTGTTCCCCACAAACGAGACCCCACCAGCGTGAAAACCGTCATTCCTGAGAGCCAAAAGTTTAACACACTTTTTAAAGCCCTGTTTAAATTACGAAAAATAAGTGCACACATCAGCTACATGAGATCGTTGTTTACATATACATAACGCGCCATCAGATGGGTTCTCTAATGTAATAATGAACAGCATCGTGCTGTCGTTTCGTCGAGTAGTACTCTCTCTGTCTGTCTGTCTCTCTCTCTCTAGTCTAATAGCGTAATATACAGGGAAATATGGACAGACTCCTGTGTCCAACCAATATTTGGGCAAACTGCCACGCTGTCACTTTCAGGTGTTTCCCTAAATAGTGCGCTTGTTTGGCCCTGTAATATTCCATTCCGATCACTATGCAACGAAGTTAAACTTCAAACAACATAAGCATGTTTTAAATATAAGTATTCACCATTCCCGCACTACTTAATTACACAAGGTATAATGGGTATAAGTGCAGATATTTCAGTTGGTGACTGAGGACGGTCTACTGAACAGTATTACATTATTATTTACGTCATTTGCATACTAATAATTGTAGCCATAAAATTCGCATGTTTTTAGGTTGGTGAGTACCTTCAAGTACATGTAGCAAGAGGAAGCCTTAATGCTCATATTCCCCTGTGCAAGAGGTCAGTTATTGAAGTTTGCGCGCATGAACGCAAAACGGTTAGTCTATGCTGAAGACGTAGTCCACATAGTGTTGCAGCTACGACCACGTAAAAAACATCAGGTTTTAAAGTTTGCGACGTGTTTGCAAGAAGACAGTTCAACGCAGAGAGAAAACAACCAGGAAACTGATGTGCGTGCATGTTAGCGTGCCACATATAAAAATATCTGCACTCGTACCCGTTACAGGGGGTTTGACTATTACAGGTACAAAGGAAAGAGGAGAGCAGAGGAGAATGAAACCAGCAAGTAATCTTAATAAACATACCTGAGGTAGCTAATGGTTTGCATCAATACGACGTGCTACGTCTGATAACACTAACGCCTCATAACGGAGTCCCCAAGGATCCAAACTGCAGGCTTGCACTTATGCACAAACACAATACGACCAACGTCCAACATGGCGATTGTTCACGTGAAAGCAGACTTCAGCACGTTTCCTCATCGGTGCCCCTACACGTTAAAAAATCCCGGGTGTGTTCCGAGTGCTTACACAACCATCCAAAATGCGTTTCCGGAGTTCAGCGACACTACCAACAGGGCTGCAATGCACCAACGTGTGTATTAACTCTGGGAATACATTGTGACCGGTTGTCAATGCATTCGGAACAGGCCTGAGATTTTGGGAGGAGTATAGGCATCGATGAGAAGATGTGTTGAGGTCTGCCTGCACAGAAGCGATGGCCATGTGGACACTTAATGTATTGTGTTTGTCCTGAAGTACACATCTGCAGTTTGGATCCTGAAACTAACGTGCATTTTAACGATTTGAGATCCTTAATGAAATCTTGCGACTGCTACCCAGTCCTCGCGTCAATAAATAGCTTTGCCGGCCGAAGTGGCCGTGCGGTTAAAGGCGCTGCAGTCTGGAACCGCAAGACCGCTACGGTCGCAGGTTCGAATCCTGCCTCGGGCATGGATGTTTGTGATGTCCTTAGGTTAGTTAGGTTTAACTAGTTCTAAGTTCTAGGGGACTAATGACCTCAGCAGTTGAGTCCCATAGTGCTCAGAGCCATTTGAACCATTTTTGAATAAATAGCTTTGCATGTTATTCAACACTCCATTAATAATTTTTGCCACTGTACGCAACGGTAAACACTGAAACAACACATTCATTCTATGTACTCAGTTGGACAGTAACTATGCCTCGCAGACAGGCGCGTGAACAATATAGACAAATCCCAGCATTTGAGGGAGGACCTGTAGTTGGGTTCCTAGAAGGCGGTCGGAGTAATCGGCGAATCGCTCGACATTTGAATAGGAGCGATGCCACTGTTCGACATTGTTGGCAGGAATGGGTTAATCACAGCCAAACACAGCTTCAAGAAGGAAGCAATAGACTTAGACAGACGATAGAACGCGAGGACCGAGCAATTGTCAGACATGCTTCAGAGTCCTTGTAATCTCCCAAAAGTGAAAATAATTATATATATCATTCACACTCAGAGTAACTACCCAACAGTTAAAAAATAAGTATAACATTCACATTTAGTATAATAATAATAATAATAGCATGTGACGAGGGCCTCCCGTCGGGTACACCGCTCGTCTGGTGCAAGTCTTTCGATTTGACGACACTTCGGCAACTTGCGCGTCGATGGGGATGAAATGATGGTGACTAGGACAACACAACACCCAGTCCCTGAGCGGAGAAAATCTCCGACCCAGCCGGGAATCGAACCCGGGCCCTTGGGATTGACAGTCGGTCGCGCTGACCACTCAGCTACCGGGGCGGACCACATTTAGTATAACATAGCAACAGATAAATTCCGCAATCCACCAATAATCAATGTGACTAATTTCTCAATAAAATTGTGGCTCACTTATAACGTTTCAATAATTGACTGTGAATTTATACTGGTAAATTTTGGACGTCAGCAGCGCTGTGTCATGGCTCTGAAAGATCATTCTGAATAAAAATGAAAATTCTTACCTCAATGAAGTCGTCGGATAGCGCGTATATATCTGCTCCGTGCAATGCTGGCCAATAGATTTGTCATGTATAAAAAGAAACAACTGATTTGTCTTTACAATAATCAGGATGGCCATGGATTGGAGAAATTAGTAAAATCCTTAAATTGAGTTGAACGACTGTCAAAACTTAATTTTTATAAGAAAGATTATTATTAAGAGATTTCTTTTTTAAAACCATTTACATGGGACTTGATATAACAATACTACATATGAGGGAGGCTGCTTTTACCTTATACTACAACGCTCAGGCACCGCCATCGCTCCACACGACCGGCCCAGCCATCTCGATACACCAGACTGGTCGCTACTACTACTCCTACTGCTACACAGTTCCTACTGCTGACAACACTGCTCTCTGGTCTGAGATTCTCTTATAGCTTACATATCGCAGGCAGCGCGTGAGCAATCCATCGAAATTACATCTGCCTCAAGTGCGCTAGCAACAAATTCCTTAATCACGGACTTCTTACTCCCTATATTCATCATTATCATCGATCCGACGTGCAGTTGATGCTTCAGTGACCATAAGGACAATTAATAGGCAGCTCAAGGAGGATGAGCTCATGGCTTCCCTTGCGCCGACTGGTATTGACCTATGTACACCAACAAGCCCGTCTGCAGTGGTGTTGGACGCATTCGGCGGCCTGGGGCCTCATTGGCTAAACTGCCTTCATTGATGAGCCCCACATCGAACTGAGTCACGATGAGCAGCGAAGGCGCGTCCCAAGACGCCCCAGATAGTGGTGGGAAACCAAACTGACTGTCATCTGCCATATTACCCGACAACAAGTAGTGAATGTCTGGGATGCCATTCCATTTCATAGCAGGACCCCTTTGGTTATCATACGCTGTACACTTACAGCACTGCGATGCGTCGACGATATTCTGTACCCCGTTTGGTGTCCTTCATGACAAGCCATCCTGCGCTCACATTGCACCAAGATAATCCCCGCCCGCACAAGGCGAGAGTTTCTACTGCTCGTCTTGGTGCTTGCCAAACCGGACCTTGTGCACTAACGTCACCGGATCCCTACCAAACTCAGGACATTTGGGAGATTATGGGCAGAGCCCTCCAACAAGCTCCCGCTTTTGACGATCTAACGCGCGAATTAGACTGAGTTTGACACGGTATATCTCAGAGGGACTCAATCAGTGGCAAACCGAGTAACTGCTCGCATAAGGGGCAGAGGTGGACCAACGCATCATTGTCTTTTTCAATTTGTGAAGCTCTTTCTCTTGAACAAATATGGTTGTGTGCTCAGGATATTGGACTGCGACAGGGGAGATCCGTGTTCAAATCTCCCTTTTGCCCAATTTTTTTCACAAAATTATGAACTGTCCATCCGGTCATTATCGTGTCTGTTCGCTATATTCTATTTGTGTCTGTATCGTGGTGTAGCACCCGTTTGCAACGGCGATGTGTAAGGAAGGGACTTGCAGATTTACGTACCTCTAATTTGTTATACACAGGTACCACTTGTTATGACTGCTCCGTTTCGTTCTGGAAGTTCTGAACTCCTTCTTTGTAAAATCAGACTCGTTTATTTGTTGTTTTAATTTCTATGAGAGGTCTTGCATGGGGGCTTAATTAATTACAATGCAAATAATTTTAATTTTAGTCGCTGTCTGTCCGGTTACTCAGTCTCGTAACCGGTTGGCCCTGAGTAGTATTAGTACGCAATCTGACTGCATAGAATAACAACAAAGAATGAAAGGAAACTTCCGTTAACACAATTAATGAATTAAGTCCCCAGCAACTATAAAAGCTACGAAACAACAAAGCACAAGTGTAACTGTTCTGTGTGTGGAAGTGTGATTCAACGAACACATCTGGCACGGTCCTTCCTCAATAAGACAAGATATTTTAAATACCATTTACACTGAATTAAATAAAACTGAAATACTATAATTGCACATAGAAACCCGAATTACAGTCTAGTACATGAACACAAGCCAGATGCCTTGTTGACTGAACCTGTGACCAAGAGGCATTGTTAGTTAGGAAATTAAAAAAAAATAAAAAAAATATTTTTTACCATCATATATATTGACTAAAAATACACTCTGATCATTACAACATCTCCATTCGAACAACATCTGCTGTCTAGCCCATCAAAACAACTGCAAACGACATGGCCTCAAATAGTACAGCTATCAACATCCTCTGAGAGCAAAGCACTAACCACCATAACTTCTGAACAAGCACTGCCAGTGGAGGCGGCGGGATAAAACTCTTTGGCGCAATCTCTGGCGCTGTGACTCAGTGTAGCCACCTTTCATATGCCCCTCATCCACGGGCTAGAATTTGATGGTATTTTTGCTACCATTGGTGGTGAAAATACCACCAAATTCGTCAAAAAAAATACAGACAAAAATAAAAGATAATATTAATAAGTAAATATCACATAACTAAATAAATTTTTGCTTTGCACTGACCCTTCAATAACCTAATATATAAAATACAGTAAGGAATACAAATGCTTGCATACATGTGATTTTACATAATAGTTTACACAAGTATCATTCAATCAATGGCACCAGCAATGACGAATAGGTGTAGGTAAGAGTCTCATAACATTTCATAAACAGTAAATACACAAAAAAATCAGTTTATACAAATATTCACATAAAATCCTTTCAATAGTTCAATAAACAAGTAGCACTCCTCAGAGTAGTTGACAGTTCCAACAGTAGCACACAGCAATGGTCAACAGGTGCAAATAGCAGTCTCATAACATTTCATCAGCAGTATTTAAACAGCTCCAACAGTGGCACCCAGCAATGTTGAGCAGGTGCAGACACCAACAAGTGACATCATTTCAATAGAAGCAGTTCCATCAGTGGCACCCAGCAATGTTGAACAGGTGCAGACACCAACAAGTGACATCATTTCAATAGAAGCAGTTCCATCAGTGGCACCCAGCAATG
The DNA here is from genome assembly GCF_021461395.2 of Schistocerca americana. Lineage (NCBI taxonomy): Eukaryota > Metazoa > Arthropoda > Insecta > Orthoptera > Acrididae > Schistocerca > Schistocerca americana. The sequence goes on along the minus strand of NC_060125.1, from coordinate 85,070,998 downwards.
TTGAGCAGGTGCAGACACCAACAAGTGACATCATTTCAGTAGAAGCAGTTCCATTAGTGGCACCCAGCAATGTTGAACAGGTGCAGACACCAACAAGTGACATTATGTCAGTGGAAGCAGTTCCATTAGTGGCACCCAGCAATGTTGAACAGGTGCAGACACCAACAAGCGACATTATGTCAGTAGAAGCAGTTCCATTAGTGGCACCCAGCAATGTTGAAGAGATGCAGACACCAACAAGTGACATTACGTCAGTAGAAGCAGTTCCATCAGTGGCACCCAGCAATGTCGAACAGGTGCAGGTAACAGTCCATAATATTCACTATCACTAATTAGACAGCTCATCAGAGTTCATCAGCAGAAATTAAACATTTCCAAGTGGCACCCATCATGCTGAACAAGTGCAGGTAACAGTCCATAATATTCACTATCACTAATCAGACAGTTCATCAGAGTTTATCAGCAGAAATCAAACATTTCCAAGTGGCACCCATCATTTTGAACAAGTGCAGGTAACAGTCCATAATATTCACTATCACTAATCAGACAGTTCATCAGAATTTATCAGCAGAAATTAAACATTTCCAAGTGGCACCCATCATTTTGAACACGTGCAGGAAATAGTCCATAATGTTCACTATCACTAGTTAGACAGTTCATCAGCAGTAATTAAACATTTCCAAGTGGCACCCACCAATGTTAATATGTGTAAGCACGAACAACAGTTTGAAAGCACACACAATTGCTTTTACAAAATTATTATCAATGCTCTTACACTAAACATACAAATAATAATAAACACACAAATGATATCAGATAACTGTCATATTAACTATTACAAATACACAAATAACAGTAAAGCTATAACATTTGTGGGTGTAAGTGCAAGCCACAACAAACAAGTAAGATAATATTTAGGGGATAGGTCGGTACCAATTATTTGGGACTAGGAAAGGAAAACACACAAAACACTCACTCATCTTTCATCCACATTAAGTATTACTGTGAAATTGAATAGTGTTAACTGTGTAAATGCAATTCTGTCAAGGATTTGATGTTCGACATGTGTATCAAGTAGTAGTGGCAGCAATGTATAACAGTCAATAATAGTTAGTCAACGTCATAGTCATCATGTCAAGACCAATGTTTGCCAAGCCAAATCAAATGTACGGTTGCTGAACAACTGTCAATGTGCCAAGATATGCAAATACTTCCTCTCTCCAAAAAAAGTATGTACTGCTTATTGATTTAACAAAGTGTGTGTAGACAATCTTCCTTCCACTTGAGTGTTCTAGTCTGCCATCTTCATCCTCCTTGTTCCATATAAACCAACAAAAAAATATGCTCCTCACTTACTTTACCTTTTATCCACCAAAACTCCAATAATCATCAGCATCACATAAACTTAATACTTCAATAATACCTCTTACGTCGATACATATAAACCTTATCATCAATACCATTTACCTTACCTCTTGTCCACCAAAACTCCAATAATCATCAACTTCACACAATCTCAGTACCTCAATAATACCTCTTCAATACGTCGACACATATAAACCTTATCGCCAATATCATTTCACTTCCATAACAACTCTTTCCTCTTGTCAGTCTCCTCGAACAAGTACAGATAAAATCCTATTGCAAACTTCAATTCATCATCCCATACAATCCGAAGACATAATGTCCACACCCAACCTCTGTGTAATCCATCTGACCCAAATCTTCTACTCATTATGAATTATAAAATACATTTTGGTTACCTTGTCCATCATTAAATAAAAGAAATGCATACATGACCTCTAACAGCCTTTAGTTTGAATAACTCTCAGTAAGTAAGTACGATTACGGAGTGTGAATGATCATAATATTTCACAGTGTGTACACCACTTCAAGAATCATGGCAAAACAGAAGCAAACATGTGGAGTATTTCTTGTGCCAAGTGTCACTTGCTATTTCAATTGCTCACGAAGAATGCAGTGTAATAACTGTCAATGGTCTAAACCTAGTGTTGGTATGTCATGTCGTTAGCTTCCTTCCTATTAGCATAAATTTATACAGCTTCCATAAAACCTCCAGCTCATGTGACTTCTATGAAGTTTCTTGTACTAATGTCGTTCGTCGAATTATAGCAGCTCATTTTCTTATCTTAAAAATATAAGGCACTGAGCGTAAGCAAAACATGCAATAGCGAGTAAATATACCAGTAGAGAACAGAATGTCAACAAGTGGATGCAGCACAATCCCTACAGCGAGGCTCTGCCAAGCGAACAATCTATAATTAATACCATAGTGTGACCGAAACTCCATGTTCGTACACAGTATATCAGCATTTCTATATACCAAATAAAGAGTAGTTACGACAACAAAACAAAAATGTGTAAATATGCAATCCATACGCAAAGCAGCAAATATATATCTTACACAATAAACAGGTCATTACCATCATATCAGCATAAGCAAATAAATGTTCATATGTAATCTTAATAAGTAAACATGAAGACGCAAGCAGATAAATCACAAAGTATAGCCTACATACATAACCATATCAGCACAGCTAATCAGGTTACAATTATAATTTAAATAAATAAGCACAGCAGGCACATAGTAGAAAAATATGACATCAGTGAAAAAGCAGTGCAGCCAAGCGATGCACAATGTACACAAGTAACAACCCTGTTCATTAATCAATCATTGTCAAAATCAGTTAACACAAAGCATAAATCACGTAATCGCGAGCAGCAAATTACGTCTAAAGTACATACCTAAGTGGAAATATGTTTCCTGAAAAATAAACTCAATTAATAGTTACCTTTTTAGTTTATTAGTTCCTTCTTCGAAATTACATTCTTCCTGAAAATTTCCTCGATAGCAAGTCCTCTTAACGTCGGACACACACAGAATTTACCTGAAGTTCTTAAATATTTTATACAACCGTATCCTGAAAAATACTGAACGTTAATAACATAATTTATGAAGTCACTATAGCTTTATACTGAATTGAATCGGAGAAATTAGGCTGTGTATTTGTTTACGGCTGTCAGTGCATTCGCACTGAGCGCTCGATCAGCTGTAGGTACGCGTGACGTAGGAAGTAATTGTTTGCGGTCAACGACTGCCTTGTGCGGCGCGCAGACTTGACTGTTGCTTTGAGTATGTGCCGCCGCCAAAACGCAGCGCGGTATCCTTGTATTCTCTGCATGTTTACGTAAGCTGTTGGTTTCTGAGTCCGTCGCCAAACAAAAATCTTTAGATAAATCCGGATGTGAAAGAATTGGAGCAGCAACTAAAGCATCACGAAGTTGTTCAAATTCTGACTGAGCTTCCTCATCCCAACACCAATTAGAATTCTTTCCAGATAGTTCACACAAACGAGGTGTGGCCAAATCGTCCAATCTAACAAAGTGTCTAAGAAAATTACAGACACCAAGGAAACTACGAACATCACGTTTTGTGGTAGGAACAGCATAGTTACGAATAGCGTCTAATTTCTCTGGATCAGGAAGAATACCTTCTGTAGAAATAATGTGACCGAGAAATTTCACCTGAGAACGACCAAATTCAGATTTTTCCAAGTTCACTGTAATGCCAACTCTTGCAAAAATACGTAATAATGAATCCAAAATTTTGTTATGCTCACTCCAAGAACGTTTAGCAATAAGAATATCGTCAACATATGAAGTAATATTGTCACGAAGATAAACAGGTAAAATTTCGTTTAAACTACGAATGAATGCTGCAGAAGATACAGTAAGTCCAAACGGTAATTTCCGAAATTGATAACAGTTACCAAAGGCTAAAAAGGCAGTGTATTTTCTACAATCAGGGTGGAGTTCTATTTGCCAAAGACTTGCGCGCATATCAATCGTGGATAAAACTTTAATTCCATGGAAATGTTGAAGAAGTTCATCTAAATTTTATGGACGGTCAGTTTCAGGAATGATGATATTTATTTATCTGTCCGGAATCCAGAACCAAACGAATTGACCCATCCTTTTTAAGAACGACGTGTAATGGGCTGGTATAAGGACTGACTGCTGGCTCAATAATACCTTGATCTAACATGTATTGAAGTTCACTCTTAACCTTGTCTCTGTAAGCCAAAGGAATAGCGTACGTTTTTCCTCGATAGGGTGTGTGTTCTTTTACTAAATAAATATTGTAAGCCTTGTATAGCTCCTGTGTGATGACTAAATACTGTAGCATGTGAAGTAAAAATTTGGTGCAGTTCTTCTCTTGCAACGTCATCTGGCACCTCAGCTTTCTTAACCGTTTCATTAATTAATTCTTCGCTATTAATTATATCATCCATCCCGTTTCTGCATCTATTGTCGTTGTCATGAATGAACACATTGTCGTCATAATACTCAGCGAAAACATCAGAAGTAAGAAACCTTAAACATTTTGTGTCTGATTCAGATTTTGTTAAACACTCGAAAAATTTCAAACATTTCGGCATTCCGGTAACAGTCAAATTCACACTTCCTTCTTTAAAGTTTAAAATTGCCTTATGTGTGTTAAGAAACTCCATACCTAATATAATTTGTGCATTGAGTAGTGGAACAATAATAAAATTAGCAGAAAATTCGTATCCTTGACAAATGAAATTTAGGTTGGTCTGTTGTTTGACTTCCACACTTCTTCCAGAAATAGCTCCTCGAGTTGTAGTTTTAGAAACAGGTAACACAGGTCAAGAAATAGTTCTTCCACATATACGAAAAACTGATTCACTAATAACATTCAGTGGGCTCCCAGAATCTAAAGCCGCAGTGAACTTATTCTTACCCACACATACTTCAATAACAGGATGTAAAAATGCGTCTACATTATTTTCCTTTTCGTCTAGCAAAATGTCTCTCATGTCTTCCAGGCGTACGTAGTGTAAAGTCGTAGTGTCATTACTTTCTGAACCGTCTATATGGCTGCCAGAAGCCGAAGCTACAAGTCATTGTCGATTGTTTGCGTCACGTCTTTGATTATTCGCGTCATTTCGCGGATCAATTTCTACGATTTGCACTTGTCTCTCAGAAGTTCTGTCACGTGGAGGATGCCAATTCGGTCCCTCCTGTCTGTTACATGTAAATTCTTGATTGTGTCTGTTATTAAAATTTCTATTTTCCTGTCTATCTGCATGACTACTTCGTGTGTTATTTCGACTGTCACTTCTGAAATTATTGTTGTATCTACTACGCTGGTTATTTCTGTAGTAAGAATTTCTATTCTTGTATGAATAATTTCTGTCTTGATGGTACCGATTACTGTTTCCGTATGATTGATCATTCCGGTAGGAATTTCCGTTATTATAATTGTCTGTGTAATTTCTGTTAGAACGTCTGTTATTGTCATAAGGCTGGTATCTACTGTCCTGTCTGTTTCGTCTGTCATTCTCAAAATTACCCATATAACGTCCGTTCCGGTCATTATCCCTTCTCTCTGAAAATCTATTGTGATTACCGTTACTGAAAAAATTACAAGAAGTCCCGTCGTTGTTGTCATACTCAAGTTCTTGCAGCAAAGTCTTAAAAGTCTCAATGTCGTCTTTACATCTTCCGGCTAAAGCAATTTGTCTTACGGATTGTGGCAGCTTAGATAAACAAATGCGAATTAATTCAGTCGGGCTATAAGGGTTGGAAAGGAACTGATTCTTTCGAATCATGTCTTCAAAGTATTCTGCTGGCGTGCGGAACTCAGACTGTTTAAAATTACGCTGCATAATAAGACTGTGTTTGACTCTGTCTTGCGTGTTTTCGGACCAATATGCCGATAGAAATGCATTATAAAGATCATTTAAATTATTACAATCTCTAATAAGTGCGCGCATGCGCGTCGCCGGTTCGTTTTCTAAATATCCACACATAAATTCCAGCTTGTGACTTAGTGGCCAATTTGGTGGAAGTGCGTACATAAATTGATCTAACCATGGACATGGATGTATGTCATTCTTAGAATTGCGAAAATCTTAAATTTCCGAACAGTTAAAAAGTGTTTATAGTCAAAGTTTTCGCCTCGTGGCGACAAAGACCTACCGCGTCTGTCCCAGTCCAAATGTCGATTATTGTCAAGTTCGAGCCCCTAGCTCTCTCTTGTTGCTTCTCGTAAATGAAATAAATTATTTTCTTCAAAGCCCTCTGCTATCTGTGATTCTAAATTTCTTCTGCTGTCTCTTCCTACGATTTCGCTTTCAATTAGTTTGACTTGCTTTCGTAACGCCTCAAATTCCCTTTTAACGCGTTCATTAAAATTTCCCCGATTTTCAACATGTTTATTTATGTTCTGGTACTCCTCGGTTTCTGCAAATTGCAATGGAGCTGTATCATCTGAATCTCTGTCCCCATTTAAACTAAGACTTGTCAATTTATCTGAAATCTCCTCAACTCGTTCCGATAAGTCACCTATTTGTTCTTTCTGTTTAATTACGTCTTCCGTAACTGTCGCGACTCGGGTTTCAGTATTAACACATTTAGGAGTTAACTGTTCATATTGTTGTGTTAGGTTATTTATTCTGTCATTTGGTACGGATTCCTCGATTCTTTCAAATATTTCTTCCTTATCGTGTGCACGTTGTAAATTTAACTCTGAAAATTTTTGTACTATGACGCGATCTCTTTCTTCCTGTTCTCTATCCTGTTCCTTTTGTCTTATTTCTATTGAAATTAATCTATTATTGAGAGCATTCAAAATCGGTTGTACTTCTTCTCTAATTTCTTTCTTTAATTCATCTTTCATCTTTTTGAAATATGTCGTTATTCGTGAGTTAAACCGTGTTTCCATCTCTGTTTTAATTGTTCCTATTTGTGAGTCTAGCTGTGTTGCCACTGTTTTTAATTCAGATCCTAACTGTGATCCCAGTGAGTCTAACCGTGTTTCCATTGTTCCCATATCAGTTTCTAACCGTGTTGCCAAAGTTCCCATCTGTGATCCCAAATTTAATATAGCACCCATCAACTGCTCCATATTAACTGGTTCAAAATTCTTTTCGCCCCTAACATTTCCCGTAGAACTAACTTCCTTCGTCATAGCCGTAAAGCTATCTGTGTTCGATACTATTTCAGAATCTTCTATGGTTAATCTCGTATTCTGTGAATTTTTTGATTGAGAAAAATTTTGAACTGGTTCCGGACTATTTTCCCGACTTACTAAATTGTTTTCTACTTCATTATTCATCATACTGTTCTCCTGTGTTGACGAGTTCGCCATGTTACCATTTTCGTCATTCTCCCTACCCATCATTTTTGCCTTTTTCATCGATCACGTAATCATTTACAATACATACAAAACTCGTCACTATACGAAAATTAGACACAATATGACACTTTATCACCAACAATACCATTCACACGAAATGCTTCCCGACAAACATGATTAACGAACAATTGAAATCTTCATAATTGCACAAAATTGTCAAACCCCTATACAAGACATCAAAAATTAAATTCTGCAAAAATACCATTAGAAGAATGACAAGACCACTACAAATGTTCAATTACCAAATCTACACATGCAATATAGACTACAATTACTAAACCACAAATTACTTCAACAATACTACTGTCTGCTATTTTACTATCAAAAGAATTCCAAAGGACGATCCGAAGCAGCGGTCGCCACGTGCATGAGGGCTTAATTAATTACAATGCAAATAATTTTAATTTTAGTCGCTGTCTGTCCGGTTACTCAGTCTCGTAACCGGTTGGCCCTGAGTAGTATTAGTACGCAATCTGACTGCATAGAATAACAACAAAGAATGAAAGGAAACTTCCGTTAACACAATTAATGAATTAAGTCCCCAGCAACTATAAAAGCTACGAAACAACAAAGCACAAATGTAACTGTTCTGTGTGTGGAAGTGTGATTCAACGTACACATCTGGCACGGTTCTTCCTCAATAAAACAAGATATTTTAAATACCATTTACACTGAATTAATTAAATAAAACTGAAATACTATAATTGCACATAGAAACCCGAATTACAGTCTAATACATGAACACAAGCCAGATGCTTTGTTGACTGAACCTGTGACCAAGAGGCATTGTTAGTTAGGAAATTTAAAAAAAATTAAAAAAATTTTTTTTCCTTCATATATATTGACTAAAAATACACTCTGATCATTACAACATCTCCATTCGAACAACATCTGCTGTCTAGCCCATCAAAACAACTGCACACGACATGGCCTCAAATAGTACAGCTATCAACATCCTCTCAGCAAAGCACTAACCACCATAACTTCTGAACAAGCACTGCCAGTGGAGGCGGCGGAATAAAACTCTTTAGCGCAATCTCTCGCGCTGTGACTCAGTGTAGCCACCTTTCAGTCTATGCAGCATCTAGCATGCTCTCGCTATTCATCACATTTACTTTCGACGGTAATGTATTATTACTACATTCTCATATCCTATAAGCAATGTATAGTATGACAATTGCCAATACTACAGAAGGAGCACAGACACGTCAACGACCGGACGGAAAGTTCCTAAGTTTGTGAAAAAATGGGGCATGAGGGAGATTTGAACACGGATCTACTGCACTGCAGTCCAACATCGTGACCACGCCACGATGACGCCGTGATTCTAGCAGTTCGCTTGATGTTGGACATTGTAACCTCCCCCTCACTTATTGACCTTAACGACAGTGAATAATTAAACCGTGTATACCTAATGGAAATTTGGGAAAAGCAATCGTCACCAAAGTAAATCTGTCGGTGGAGGGAGGAAAGGGTTACATCTAAATGAAAGCAAAAATGCAAATGAAATTGGTGGAAATTAATTTTGAAAAAGGGTAAGTTAATGAAGAAAGTAAATGTGCGGTCGTTACGTTAACAATTAACTGGCGCTAATTAGATATTTGAGATTTGGGAAAAATTACGATCGCCAGTCCTATGGACAACTACTATAGTAACTGAAAAAGAAAGGTTAGTGCACATATAATTAGCAGTAAAAGCGTGGCAACTCAAGGTTGACACGTGTTGTGTGAAAACTGAATGTTTGTCAGAAGTATTAAAATTCGCTACACTCTGACTTAATGTAGCAAAAGAATTAATAAAACCGCAAAAGTTAAAGTTAATTTAGTGACTGAATTTAATAATGAACTTAGTTTCTGAAGCACTACGAAATTAAAAAAAATAAGGTTAGTCTTGGCCTACCTCACCAATCATCTCAAAAGCTACTTGAATCTACGCAATTTAGAAATAAGAGATTTAACTTTGAACTTGAATTAAATGATTTTGAACAAATAACAATAGTACAATTTAGTACGTACCAAGCTGAGCTGCAGTCACAAGTAAGCTAAAATATGGTAAAAAACTCGCACTCTTAATTTGTGCTTGTGTGATCTAAATATTGTAGCCAGCTATGAATACTTTAACTGAACTTTGAAATTAAAGCAGTGAAATAGAATGGTATTACTTTAATGCTGGCGTTTGAATTTCAATGGGGACGCTCGGGTTCATTTCGGAAAAGGAAGGGACCCTGCTTGGCAGTGCAATTGAGACAACGAGCAACAAACGTTCATGCTAAGTTGCTGTATTTTAGCGATGGAAATGGAACAGTTTGAAAAGCTTCGGTCTGCCGTACAGTTCTAAAACTTTACGTGCTTTGAGTCTTCCTTGTTGGTTGATTGAAGGTTTGAAGTCGTCGATCGAGGAGGTGGCGACAGTCACTTATTGTCGGCCGTCGCAAAAGCTGGATGTTGGCGGGCCTTCTTCTCGACATGGTCACCAGGCGAAACGGGCTCTTGATGTGCGCCAGCTAATGCTTCCCGTCCGCGACACCGTGTCAGAAACTATCATAGCAAGTCGAGCGCAATTACATGCTGCCAAACCCCGAAAGCGCAGCAACTCGCGGGGGCGTCACACAACACACCTGCTCCACCGCCCTACTCCAGCCAGACGCTGCTCAGCCGGTGCTCCACGCGGCAGAGTTAGCACTACCAAAGTTCCTAAACACTTTGGTTCTCCACACTACCTATCGATGTAATCGTTCGATAGCATAGTTTTCCCTAGGCCAGACCCAGCGTAAAAATACAAATAATATTTACAAAACAAACCAATTATACATCGACATAAATGCATAAATATATAAATACAAATAGTAAAACAATTACAATATATAAGGACACAGAAATGTCGTATCTTCAGGTAACAAAATAAGGAAAAAATTTATAGTACAATAGGTGGAAATAGGAGGATATTCATTTCCAGCGTTACAACATCTGGACGTTGGACCGTTCACTGTTTCTATTTTGCTTCTTTTTTCACAGTTCAGCTCATCTTCTTCCTCTTATCACGCTTGATATGTGTTCACTTTTTGACGGCCTGATTAGTGGGCTTTTTTACCACTGAATCTGAGGGGGTTGCGATGGCGAGTTTCCCTTGTAAAGAAGTGTTAAACGTCCCATTGCACAGGCTCAGTAAGCAGATCGGGATCCACGATGTGAGCAAAGAATTTACGAAGCTGGAGCCTCGATCGGTGTCGATTTTGTGACCCCGTCGGCCGGCAGCAGGTAGACTGCAGAGGAAGTGCGGCGGGCTGGCCGGCGCGGCGCAGCGCGACCTCTGGACAAGGACTCGGCCGTGAGGGGACAAACGGAGCTGAGGTCCGACTGCGACGGCGCCCCTCAAACACTCCAAGATCCTCCAAGTAGAGGACACTGCTCGGGAACTGACGAGCGAGTCAAGCCAGGTGCGGGATCATAGATAGTTCTTCTCTCACCTAAGCGAAGCACAGTCTAACTCACAAACTTTCGACAACGCTGTAAATTCGAGGCGGTTACACAACATAATTTCCTTTCTCTTGTTTGTCGTTTGTTAAACAGCTCATTTAGAAATATCTCAGTACATACTCCAATGCTTTGTAAACGTAACAAATACTGCCATTTGTTAGTGGCATGGAAACTATTTGTGAAAGTGATTTTATTCTGCACGCAAGAATTCTAATTTATTATTTATGAAACGTTTTCTCGAAGGTGTCAATAAGCAAACAGTAGAATGTGTAGTATGAAATACGTATCTGTAAATCGAGGGTTGCCCGGAAAGTAATGCAGCGAAATTTTTTTCTTGAACAAGTCTTTACTGAACATAATGAGAATTACACACACGAAAGAATGCTGTTTTATCTACACACCCTATTTTTCCACGTAGTATCCATCCCGTTCCATGGCCTCCCTCCGGCGTGAAACAAGGGCGTGTATGCCCTGTCGGTACCAATCCATGTCCTAGTGGCGAAGCCAGTGCTTCACTATGTGAATCACTCCCTCATCGTCCTCAAAATGTCTTCCACGAATGGCATCCATTAATGGTCCAACGAAATGGAAGTCCGAAGGGACTAGGTCAGGGTTGTCAGGTGTGATAGCAGTGGATGGTCTCCCAGACAGCTGCAAATCGTGGAGCTCCGCCTAACCGTCTTTTGATCACCTCACCCTCAGTGCCCAGCGACTAACTGTACTTCTGTCGACAGCAGATGCTCCATAGATTTCGCACAAGCGTTTGCGAATATTCCCCACACTTTCTTTCTCTGCAGTGAGAAATTCGTTGGCAGCACATTTCTTGTAACCTACATCACTTACAGACGCCATTTTGAAACTGTCCTGCAGCTACGCTATCTGTCGGAAGTGACGGAAACTTGGCGCGCTCACTCAGAAGACTTCAAATAATACATACGTAACGTTTCGCATTCGTAGAATTGTTTTCGGCTGAGAAAAAAAATGCGGGGCATTATTTTCTGGGAAACCCTCGTATTTTCGCTAATTTCAGAAACAGAACTCCACTGAATAGGCCACAGACATTGAGTCGAACAGTTGCAGTCTGCTACTGGCATTTTGTCACTGTGCTTTGAATACAGTCGTCTGCACTAAGGCGTCCGGAGTAAAACTTACGGCTATGTATATGTGAGGGGACGATGTACTGAGATGGAGATATTAATCACCATTCATTATTAACCCTATGACACCAGTAAATGAATATACCACAGCAACTACCAAGTATAATTTTTTCTCCTGGTTCACTGGCATTAATATTTCACCCTATATCTTATAGTGGACAGAGTGAAACACGTATGTAACATAGCAGCGATGGCGAGGCATTGTAGCATCTGTGACCAGAGAGTATGCGCTTGACCGCGCGAGTGTTGCGAGCGGGTCTCAGTCAGTAGTCGTTGCGAGTCTGTAGCTCTGTCTAGTTGAGAGCAGTACTCTGTCAGTAGTCGTCGCGTGCAGTACGCTAATAGTCGTCATGCAGAGCGGTCGGTCAGCAGTCGCAGCCCAGTGCGGTTGTGTGATGTAGGCGGTCGGCAACACTGGTCAAGATAGTGAATAAGGTATACTGTTAATCAATGTAATCATTAGATCATGTAAAAATTTATTTATTGTAATTATTCTCCAACAAGTTCCCCAATAATAATTTTTATTTCAAAAGCATTTTTTCAAAAAAATTAATTTTTATTGAACTAAAGATTTCGTTGCACTTCCCATTTCACTCCACTTCTTTTGAAGAAAAATTTCACTAAAATCACAAAAAAAAAGAGAATATTATTATTTGCAATGCAGTTCCTCCAAGCGGTGCGCAACAACAAGAGCAGAAATGTGACATCCATTTATTGTGAGGTAAGACTTTAATTCTGATTGTTTTGCACAGGGCCAAAGACCGATATTTCGGTTTAATTGTATTTTCTTGTCACTGAACGGACTTTAAATTTTGTGAAGAATTTATATTTGAGTCAGATTGCGAATTTCACATTTTTGTTGCCATTGTCAGTACATTTCATTGTGGGCAGGTTACGCTTAGCGCAATGTCCATTAGCATCCCTAAATAATATTGTCCATTATTTTAAATTTTGCGGGGAGGTTACACTTGGCGACACCCAGTCCAGGATCGTATTTCGTTGAGAGTCTTTTGAACAACAGTCAGATATCTGCTCTTGTTTGCTTAGATATAATTAGGATTTGGCGCAACGCTTTTATTAACTTGTAATTTTTTTTCTACAGGTCAACGGCAATTCGTTGCTCTATTGTATTTGTGTGTTGCTTTTGCATTTGTGCTTATTGTTTTGTGAATATTTGTGACTGTTGCAAAAATGCCGCGAAAGACTGTGAATAGTGTATCGCGAGGTATTACGAACGAAATTACCGGCTCAAACGACTCTACCGATAGGACATGTGACACGCAGTGTAATGATGACAATCCTGCGTTCACTAACAATCTGTGCATTACATCCACTAGTGATGACTTTTATATTAATGATGAACAAACGAACTCAATTGTCTCCTCTGTTAATTTGACGACAATTGATGACGCGGGACGCTCTATTGTAATGAGCGCTGCCGAGCTTAACACACCCGATTTGGAAAATTCATGTAACATACAAACAAATTTTTCGAATGAAAATGGTCAGTGTAGTGAGAGTACGACGGATCCATTTAATTCCGAAATAATGTGTGACAGTGTACATCCGACTGACAAACCTTTTTGTAAATCTCAGAATAACCAAATGGTTACAGAAAACGAGACAATACCAGATCCACCACTAAACAGTACAGATAATATAAACGCTAATTTTGACTTGGTACGAATTATGACAAGTTTGATACAACAGCAAAGTGAGAAAATGGACAACAATTTCAAACAACTTAATGAAGAAGTCAAACAACAGAGTGTAGATAACAAACAATTTAAAGAGAATTTCAAACAACTTAGTGAACAGCTCAGACAACAAAATGAAAAATTAGACGACAATTCGAGACAGCTTAGTGAACAAATTAGAGCCGTTGCTGCGCAGTGCCATGACACTAAGGAACAGTTGCGCGTAGAAATTGAGGCTTGTTCACAAAAAAATAGCGAAGAAATTAAGTCTGTTGCGCAGGAATTAAGAGAAATGCAAACAGCCGCAACAGATACACTCAGAGACGAAATTAGCGGAGTCGCTAAACAATGCTCTGAAAAAGCTACACAATTACGGGATGAGTTTAAAGCAATGACGGTAGAACTTTCGCGCACTATGGACGCAAAGATAGACGCGAAATTCGAACAGCAGAACACTCAGATTAACGAGCGCTTTAATCAGCACATACAGAACAGTGATACGCGTTTCCGCAGATTTATTCAGGATCAAAACAAAGTAAAACGACAAGTCATGGAAACAATCACTGCACAAAGACAAGAGGACAAACGTAAAATGTTCGCGAAAGCGAAGACGTATGTAGACAATAATATTACTACAGTGTCCGACAAAATTAATACCATAGAACAATTGAACGCGGAATTACGGGATGAAATTTCTGACCTTAAATCAAAAACAGATACTCACACAGTAAATATTCAAACAGTGACAGATAGTTTCGAACAATTAGATCTAACACAGGATTGTGATGTTATCAAAGCTGATGTTAAAAAACTGAGCGAAACTACGCGCAAGTTGCAAAAACAGATTAATGCGTCTGATTCTAAAACCGACGATCAGGTTAAAATACTGACTGAAAAATGTGATGAATTGGCCAGTCGTATTGATGTTATCGGAAATACTAATGACAATAAATCAGACGATACTGCACCGGTTTCTTTTATCCAAACACCTGAATTTCAAAATTTACAGCAGACAATTAATGAGATCGATTCATCTAACAACACGTTACGTAGGAAGTTATCAAATTTACAACAAGAAGTAACAGAGATGAAAAACATTTCAGTTAATAACATGCCACAACAGACGCCACTTTTTGAACGTGAGTCAGACTCACGCAGTGCGTATAATTTGGGTAATCTACAGAGAGTACGGGACTTAGATTCCGATCAACCACAGTTCAATAGATTCTCTTACGATCCTGAACCTGTTCCATCACACAGAGATGATAATTTCGACTACAAACATTTTCTGTCAGTGAGAAAGTTTAAGGTTTTCAAAAACGATAGAACGCAGATTCACCCATTGGATTGGATTCAACAATTTAGCTTTGCTCTTCCACCGACTTGGCCTGTAACACACAAACTTGAATTTATTTGCAGCTTTTTGGAAGGCGAACCGGCAACTCGTATGAGACCGATCGCGAGACAGTGTTACTCGGTAGAGGAATTTCAGAATGCTTTTCTGTCAGCGTACTGGTCGAAGACGACACAGCGCGGAATTAAAGATCAGTTAATTAGTTTGCCAAATTACGAGAACTCAAATTTTCCCAGTGTGACGCAATTTTTTGAGCACATGGTACAACAAAACCAATACCTGAGTGAACCGTACAGTGAATCCGCACTTATACAATTATGCATCTCTAAATTACCACGGTCATTACGAGTGTCACTTCTAACGGGCCAGCAAAAAGAAAACATTTCAGCATTCAGAGATTTGTTACAGCTCTTGGAAGTACAACAATCTGATTATTCTTTTGTAAACAAAAACTTTTCGTATAATAACCAAGGTCAACAAACGTACAGCAATTATGATCAGGGACGTAATTTCAATCGGAAAGATAACAGACGCTTTAGGAACAACAACTACCAAAACTTTAATAACAGGCAAAATTCTAATTATCAATACCGTCAAAATTTTCAGCAACAGGAACAACACTTTAGTAACAATAGAGGTATTTCACAACAACAACATCAAAACCAGCCGGTTAGCATACCTAACCAACAATGGAATACACAAGGTCAACCAGGCTTTAATGTTTCGCCGCGTGGACGTATGGTCCCTGGTTCAACAAATAGTAACGCACGGGAGCAGAGAAACAACTATGTACAAAGAAGACAGTATTTCAATTCCCATCGCAATACACCGTATAGGAATGACTATTACGACAGACGTAAAAACGATGAGCACAATTACCAGCGTACATATAATAACAGTCGGTCTCACCAACAGCAAAATCATACGCAAGAACATATTCTTATGAATGAACCCGACAGTAGGTACCATCCAGAGCGTAACACGTCTGGAAGAAGTAATAGAACGGTTCAAATAGTCGAAATGCCACAGAATCCTCCTAATAATAATAACACGTCAGATAGAATCTGACTAGATAATGTACAGGACGCATCTTCCAATAATACAAGCACTACCTTAGACACGCAAAGTGTTGTTCACGAAAATGTAATTACTTTTGACGACATCAGAGACACTCTTTTAGAGGAAAGACCAGTTATTCAGAAAACCATTTCACATCCTGTTATCGAAATTAAAATTGGTTCATCGAAATTCTCAGCAGTAATTGATTCCGGCTCACCTATATCAGTAATAAATGAGGAGACTTTTAATGAGTGCAACAAAGAGAATACCTATCCGACACTACCTTTAGGCAAAACAAAAGTGAAAGGAGCAGTATCGAGTAAAGGTGTAGACGTTAAATTACAGACGCATTTATCATTTTGTATTGGAGGTCATACTTTCCACTCTAATTTTTGGATTGTTCCTTTATTGACAACAGACATTATTTTAGGCACGAATTTTCTGGTACAACACGACGCAGTCATTGATTTTCAGAATTCTTATTTAATGTTAAAGGATGAAAATGTACAACTTGCTTTAGAATTTCAGCACTCATTATCTGCGGAAGAACAAACAATCAACCGCACAGAGGTCATTTCCGCAACACGTAACATAGACTGTAATCCCACATTGTTCACGGATACGTACGTACACAACTATAATACTCCAGACGAAGCTGACTACGACGTAATGCAATTGATTTCTGATAAGGTTAAAGAGAGCAATGCAACTACAGACGACGAACGAACGCAATTACACAAAATTCTTTTACAGCAAGCTCCAGTTTTTGACAACATTCCTGGTACTATGTCCGGTTTTATGTATGAATTTCAAGTCAAACCGCACGACACATTTAAAGCAAAGCATTATCCCATTCCGTATATTCACAGAGAACAAGTTAAAAAAGAATTGCAGGATATGCTCGATCAAGGAATTATTGAACCAGCAGTTAGTCCGTACATAAACCCGCTACATATTGTTAAGAAAAAAGATGGCTCACTTCGCCTTGTACTTGATTCACGTCACATTAATGACATTATTATTAATGAAACAGATCGACCACAGACACTAGAGGAACTTTTACAGAAATTTCATGGTACTGCTATTTATTCTACATTAGATTTGAAATCAGGATTTTGGCAAATTCAACTTCATCCAAATTGCAGAAAATATACAGCTTTTCTCTGTTTCGGCGACTGTTATCAATTTTGCAAATTACCATTCGGCTTAACTATTTCTTCTGCAGCTTTTATTCGCGGTTTGAATACTATACTTCCGACAGAACTTGAGGACAGAATTACGACGTATGTAGACGATATTCTTATTGCAGAAGCTAACTGGTCTGAACACAATATGATTCTTGAACAACTGTTGCAAACTTTTCATGCTCAAGGACTCACAGTTAATCTTAGTAAATCGCACTTTGGCAAAACTTCCATAAAATTTCTTGGACACGTAATTTCAGCAGAAGGCATTGCACCTGATCCGGAAAAACTTCAGGCTTTACGTGACATTACTGTTCCTACAACAAAAAAGCAATTACGCAGTTTTTTGGGCTTAATTAACTTTTTTCGCAAATTTATTCATCATTCTGCTTTAGACACGCCTAGACTATGCCAATTAACAGGTAAAAACAGTATTTGGTCTTGGGATAAGCAAGCACACTCTGAATTCATGAACCTGAAACATGCTTTGTTGAATGCACCACTATTATCGCACCCAGATCTTACTAGAAATTTTTCCATTGCCACTGACAGTTCCAACACCGCTTTAGGCGTACACATTTTCCAGGAAATTGAAGAAGATGGTTCAATAGTAATCAAAAACATCGCATTTGCAAGTCGCATTTTGTCACCTGCTGAGCGAAATTATTCTGTTACAGAACTTGAAACATTATGTGTTGTATGGGCTTTTATGAGATTTAGGCACTTTCTTTATGGCAGACATACCACAGTTTACACAGATCACAGAGCGATACAATTTTTACTTTCGGCCAAATTCACGCACGACAGATTAAGCAGATGGAAACTGTATTTACAGGAATTTAATTTTACAATAGTTCACATTCCCGGCACACAAAATGTTATAGCAGACGCACTATCGCGTTCTCTCGGCAACAATCAGCAAGACGTAGCAACCAACTTCTGCAAAACAAATTTCAGTGTCATGTACATTCAACAAGTTGCATTTGAAAACTTTATTTCATCGTCATTACAGGACATAGCACAAGAGCAAAATAAAGACAATGTGTGGAGAGAAATTAAACAGCTTTGGCAAGATAAGAATAATGTTACGATTAGGAACCATTACACTGTGCGCAATGACATTCTGTTTCGCCGCTCTCATCCTGATAGCAACAATTGGTTATTATGCATTCCTGACGAACTGGTTAACAAATTAATTTGGTACACTCATTTAAGTTACGCACATTACGGAGCACGAAAATGTTTTCTTATACTGAGACAGAACTGTTATTTTACTAACATGGAAAAACGTATACGACGAGTTTTAGCGTCTTGTAAAATTTGCCAGAAAGCTAAATCAGACACCACTTCACATATTCCTCCTTTATATCCCATTATACCTGTTAAATTAAGACATATGGCCGCAGTAGATATTTT
This sequence comes from Schistocerca americana, assembly GCF_021461395.2. Classification (NCBI taxonomy): domain Eukaryota; kingdom Metazoa; phylum Arthropoda; class Insecta; order Orthoptera; family Acrididae; genus Schistocerca; species Schistocerca americana. The sequence goes on along the minus strand of NC_060125.1, from coordinate 85,052,409 downwards.
TGGTCCGATTCCGAGAACTAACAGAGGTTTTTGCTACATATTTGTCGCTGTTGAGCTCACTTCAAAATTTGTTACTTTCACTCCATTACGCAAAGCTACTGCTAAAACTGTTTCGAAAGCATTTGTAAAACATTTTCTATCTCATGTAGGGCATGTAATGAAAGTAATTTCTGACAATGGATCTCAATTTCGTAGTACCGTATGGACACGCATGTTACGAGCCAGAAACATTTCTCCGATCTATATATCCAAGTACCACGCTTCTTCGAACCCTTGTGAAAGATTAATGAAAGAAATTGGTAAGCTGTGCCGAATATACTGCCACAAAAGACATATTGATTGGGACACACACATATTCTCATTCCAAGATGTAATTAATTCCATACCAAATGAATCCACTATGCTATCTCCGTCTGTTATACTGAAAAATGCTGAACCACCTAACAAAATTAAAGAATTAATAACATTTCCTACATCTCGTCGATTACGACACCACGAAATAATTGACATTGCGCTGAACAACATCAAACGTGCCGCAGAGCGCCGGAGAAGACAGCAAAAACAGGTTTGTACACGCCGCGTCTTTCACGTTGGACAGAAGATACTAGTACGTACACACTATTTATCCAGTAAATTAAAAGGTAAGTGCAGTAAATTTGAACTTCTATACGCAGGTCCATATCGGATTCGCAGCATTCCTCACCCCAATGTTGTACACGTCGAAACTTTGAGAACCAGAAAATCGAAAGGCAATCACCATATCTCAAACATTAAACCGTTTATTGAGTGAAACCACTGTATGATTCAACACACTATGATACCATTTACTAATGCAATTATTTCACGTGACTAATTACTGATGATTATCGTATTTTTTCTTGGCAAGTGCCCGGCAAGGTAAGGTTAGCAGGTCGCTTTTCTTGTCGTTACACATCAGACCGTGCACATTTTCCACTTTTTTTTGTGTGTATGATTGTACTCCAGTTTTGTTTGTATACACTATGAAATAGTTAAGATATAACACACACCAGTCGACTTTGACATTTTTTTTGCCTTATGACATCTCAACATCGTGACTGTTTCACTTTTTTTTCTTTTTTTTTTGCTGCTGCATTGTATTATTCTGTGTACATTTTTGCATCTGAACACTGTCAACGTCTTTAACATATTACGTTTTCTGTCATGTTACGCTGTATGGTTAATTGTGTCACCATAAACCAGTCATTATTTAGTGGGTATATGATTTAAATGCAAGACATTAATCTCTGCTCATCAATTTCAGAAAGAAATGATGCATGTAAGAAATAAATTCAACAGAAATGGGAATTTCACCTACAGGATAAACGAAAGGAGATGCAATAACTTTATGAGGAAGAGTAAATGGATCAGGATTAACAAGCATTAACAAGACTATACTGTACTCATCACAGAATAGCAGTCTTAACTAATTTTTTCTTTCAGAATACAAGGTGATTGATGCAGGCTGTCAGACTGAACTACACATCTTAGTTTTAGTGATGAAATATGCTAGAGATAAGGAATAGTTATGTAATGGGTAATGAAGTGATTTTTTGCAGATGATAATGAATACTGATGAATAATGATGAAGGATATGATGTTATGAATAATGAAGTTTTTCTTTACAGGTGATGATAATAGTGAAGTTATGATGATATGGATAATGAAGTTTTCTTTACAGATGAGGATAATGTTGAAGTTATGTATTTATGTTATGTAGTTATTTAAGTATTTGTTGCAGTTTGCTTTGACAGCAGGTGTAATATTGCATAGTAGGATGACGGAAAGTTTTGGAAAGGACAGCTATGGAACACATTTTTATACACATTTCACTACCTGTTAATTCGAAGTTCACTACTTTTCAGCATAGTGTGCGTTTCTTCTTTCAGGTCAATAATCCGTTTTTGTATTTTTTCCAGGAGAAGCTTTTCATGATACTTACTAAACCTGTTAGTTATTATACCTGTTCTAGTACTTGCATTTTTATTTTTTACCCATTTGTGTCTATCATTTATAAATGTGATCACATATACTGCCTTGTTACATAACCTTGGTACAGCTGACTCATGATGAATGACGTTACCTATCCTCATTTGCTGCAATAGGTCAAAAGCAAATAGTGTTATGTTTCAGCAATTAATTATCGATCCCAACGCAATGCATTGCCACCAAAAAAATGTATTACCAGTCCCACATAATGTCACTAGTTTATGATAATTCTGAATAATACTGATCAACTCTGAATAGCATGTCACTTGAGTAATGACCTCTTAATGAGACTATATTCAAAATAATGCTTTGTCACTAGCTAATAACTGCCACTGTTTATTGTAATGATACTACTTATAATGCCTGTGATTACTAATGATTTGACTGCAATTAACTGATTTTAATAATGACTTTGTAATGATCTGAATACTACTGAAGGAGGAACACTGTTTATTGTAATGATACTACTTATAATGCCTGTGATTATTAATGATTTGACTGTAATTAACTGATTTTTAATAATGACTTCGTAATAATCTGAATAATACTGAATGATGATTCTATTCAATACTTGCTGGCCACTGAGTGCCAATAATTTGTATCACTCAATGTATTATGTTAATGCTAGGCCAATAATTGACTCTCCTTTTCAACTAAGACTTCTGATGAACATTATTCTGTCATACTAAATATACTTTGTAACTGGCCATGGACCGCCACTGTTTAAAGTAATACGATTACCCATGATGCCAGCTAGTGATTCTTAATAGATTGGAATGACACATAATTAATTAAATATGGTACTGTTTAATAATGCTTTGTAATTAGGAGAAGACTAATAATTCTTACTATTGGAATGACAAATGATTAATTAACGACAGATGATTAATTAACTGTAATTAGACAAATGATTAATTATCGACAAATGATTAATTAACTGTAATTAGGAAAAGGTTAATGATTATTATTGGAATGACAAATGATTAATTAACTGTAATTAGGAGAAGGTTAATGATTCTTAATTACACTCTGTAACTGAAAATAATGCGATTATTTAATAATGCTTTGTAACCAGGAAAAGAAGGCTACTGATTCCATGTAAAACAATTAATGAACATTTTTCTGTAATACTACATACTTGGTACAGAAATGTTCAATAACTGGGCTATGAATGCCACAAACTAATTATGTCTCTAATTGTCAATATTATGTGACTTGATGTCCTTCACCTCATAAGCTGACTACCCTGAATTATTGCAATGTCCATTTGTCCTGTTTATCCCAGTGATCATGGAGCACTATCTTTGGTTTTGCACTAATTCTACGTTGGTGCGCCTTGTAAGAGCGTGGTGTTGACACGACATGCTGTCCACCACCGTGAGCGATGAAGACGTTATTATGGTCGCACTGTTTGGCGTACCTAATGTACTGCCAAAATGAAAACATGAAATATTACTACGACAATTCAGTGTCTTGGCTACGCTGATAAATTCTGATGGGAAAAGAACTTCAAGTTGTGTCACTTGGTGTTGTACTTCTGTGGAAAGATATGGACTTTCAGAGCAGCTGTGTGCAATCTAAAGTGCTACAACCATGATGCAATCCTTCCCTTTCCTATCCTGATTCTTGTCACATAAAAAAAAAAAAAAATTTTTGGTAACGTCATTTATGTTCATAGGTTATACATTTTTTCGATTTGTTGAACTCCAGTGCGAGTACACTTATGGCACTGGTCGACATGATTTTTTTTTGCCATTATGTTTATTTATTGCAAAAATACTAAAGACATTTTTTTTTATTTGTTCTGAAGTACAGTATATGTACACTCTTGTCTTTTATATTGTATATACATTTTTATTGTAATGATATGTTCTGAACTACAGTGCATGTGCACTTATGTTAGGTGTTAATATGTTTCCTACTGAACTTCAGTGACTGTGCACTTTTCTCATTTTTCAATATGATTTGTACTATTCTGTATATTCAATACTTCAATGCGTATGCACTTATGTCATTTGTTACTCATTGTATATACGTTTCATCATTTACTGATATGTTCTCAACTGCAGTGCATGTGCACTCATGTCACTTGTCAACATGATTTTTTTTTGCCGTTCTGTTTTTGCTAAAGAATCTTTTCAGTGCGTGTGCACTTTGTTATCTGTCAAATAATTTGTATATACATTTTTCTGATTTGCTACTATGTTTTGTACTCGCATTTTGTCTTTGTCTGATATATTTTGTACTTAGTGCGTGTGCACAACATTTAAATATTCTGTAAGTTGTAGAATTTTGTTAATTAAAGAAAAATTTTGCCGCGCTTGGCAAGTCCAAATGACTCACCATCGCTGCCAAATTTTTGCCCCCCCAGTGGAGGGTTATGAAACACGTATGTAACATAGCAGCGATGGCGAGGCATTGTAGCATCTGTGACCAGAGAGTATGCGCTTGACCGCGCGAGTGTTGCGAGCGGGTCTCAGTCAGTAGTCGTTGCGAGTCTGTAGCTCTGTCTAGTTGAGAGCAGTACTCTGTCAGTAGTCGTCGCGTGCAGTACGCTAATAGTCGTCATGCAGAGCGGTCGGTCAGCAGTCGCAGCCCAGTGCGGTTGTGTGATGTAGGTGGTCGGCAACACTGGTCAAGATAGTGAATAAGGTATACTGTTAATCAATGTAATCATTAGATCATGTAAAAATTTATTTATTGTAATTATTCTCCAACAAGTTCCCCAATAATAATTTTTATTTCAAAAGCATTTTTTCAAAAAAATTAATTTTTATTGAACTAAAGATTTCGTTGCACTTCCCATTTCACTCCACTTCTTTTGAAGAAAAATTTCACTAAAATCACAAAAAAAAAGAGAATATTATTATTTGCAATGCAGTTCCTCCAAGCGGTGCGCAACAACAAGAGCAGAAATGTGACATCCATTTATTGTGAGGTAAGACTTTAATTCTGATTGTTTTGCACAGGGCCAAAGACCGATATTTCGGTTTAATTGTATTTTCTTGTCACTGAACGGACTTTAAATTTTGTGAAGAATTTATATTTGAGTCAGATTGCGAATTTCACATTTTTGTTGCCATTGTCAGTACATTTCATTGTGGGCAGGTTACGCTTAGCGCAATGTCCATTAGGATTCATAATTAAATATTGTCATATTTCTTTCTTTCAAATTTTTGTGGGGAGGTTACACTCGGCTCCCATTTGTATTAAGTATTGTCCTTTATTTCTTTTAAAATTACGGTGGGGAAGTTACAAGAGGAATAAGTAATAAATTGACATCAGTTTCATTTATTACCATTCGCAAAGAGCACATGCTGACACATATTTCATTCTGTATATTAACAATCTCACAAACTCCATTCCGCCACTAAAGTCATAATATTCACTTCAACAATGCACCTACACAGATAAGTCGAATAATAAACTTTGTTACGTGAAGAGTGCAGAGTTCAATTTTTTTAAAATTCTATGTCATGTGTTGATTAATCTAGTTGCTTTTTCAATCCCAGTTTCAAACCCATTATAATTGAACAGTATTAGTTATTGCACTGAAATGGAAAAATAAATTAGCTTCAGTAACGGTGTATTTGTCACTAGCGCACATCTTAATTCGCTTCACGAATTCTTCCTCACAATATTTATAAAGGCAATTACAGTCATGTCAGAGAACCTTACTAGCTGCGGAAAATATTTTAATAATGCTTACAGCGTTGTTTCTATGCGTGACAATGTACCTCATATGATTCCTACTCTACTGATACATAAAATTTCGCAAATGCAGAGCTGGAGGATATCAAGCCCTTCATCATACTGCCGTCAAACTTCCAGTTATCTAATTTTTATTTCGAAACTGCCATACTTGTGTGTGCTTATAAACTTTCATTGTAACACGGCGTTGTGAGTCCGATGTGCTACGGTCATTATACATAATTAGGAAGGATATTTATGTAGTAAATCACATCAACCGCTTTAAAAGTCTGTCCTTGACCATGATTATATGTGACTCTTCTTCACAAATGCATAGTCCCGATGACAATCAAATTGGACACATTTTTGACAGGTTGAAAGGTCTGTTGTGGACATGTGCTGAGCGCTACTTACGTGGCAATGTGAGTTCGCTCAATTTCACACATCTTGAATCTAGACCTTTCACTACTTCTATTTTGCTTCCTTTTCACATTTCAGTACACCTTCTTAATGTTTTTATGTTTGATGTGTGTTCAGTTTTTGACAGGCTATCCATTGGGCGATGTTACCACTAAATCTGAGGGGGTGGGGGGAGGGGGTGCGATAGGGTGTTTCCCTCATTAGTAAACCTATCTGCCCGTAGGCTCGTGTTGTCGAGAAATGTGAAGTCGTCCTCACACCGGGCGTGCCGCGCGGGATTAGCCGAGCGGTCTAGGGCGTTGCAGTCATGGACTGTGCGGCTGGCCCCGGCGGAGGTTCGAGTCCTCCCTCGGGCATGGGTGTGTGTGTTAGTCATTAGGACAATTTAGGTTAAGTAGTGTGTAAGCTTAGGGACTGATGACCGTATCAGTTAAGTCCCATAAGATTTCACACACATTTGCCCATTTGAACACCGAGCGTGTTTCTCACCGTGAAGCACGCCAGGCGAGGTTTCCATCGTGGCTGGAGCGCGCTCCGAAACGAGCCGGTACATGGCACGGAACGTAACTTACTCCTCATCGTAATTTGCGGCCACAGCAGTAGTGCAGCTGTATGTGGCGTGCAAACCACACTGTCCACGAAAACAGACGCGTCCGAAAGTGCTTCGTTGGCTCTGTAAAAGCGAACATTTCCTCCCTTGTCCTTGTGCTATCCATGTTCTGTCAGTAGGACACATGAATAAAATTTTTAGTATCGATGAACATGATACAAGGCAAAAAAGAAAGCTCCATGTGCTATCCGTCAGGTTTTAAAAGTTGCGTTATACATAGTGTGATGAAAGTTACAGTAGTCTTCTACATGATATAAAAATTATTATTTTCACTTTTTTAATAAAACTCTGCCAACGGCCTTACCGCAGTGGTAACAACGGTTCCCGACAGATCACCGAACTTAAGCACTGCCGGGCTTGGCTAACACTTGGATGGGTGACCGTCCGGCTAGCCCAGCGCTGTTAGGATGCGGGGTTCACTCAGCCTTTGTGAGGCCAGTTGAGGAGCTACTTGATAGGGAAGTAGTGGCTCCGGTCACGAAAGCTGCAGCCGGGAGAGCAGTGTGCTGCCCACATGCCCCTCCATATCCCCATGCAGTGACGCCCGTGGGATGCGGACGACACGGCGGTCGGTCGGTTCCGTTGGGCCTTCAAGGCCCGTTCGCAGGGAGTTTATTTTAGCAAAATCCTAACCTTTCCATTATCACTGCTTCTATTCAGTGGCGGAATTTTCAGAACTTGTGAAATACAGTATTCCAAAATCTGGGACATTTTTTTGTATGAATGAATAAATACTGAATTGCGATCGAATTAGGTAGTGATATAGGAACAATTCTTGCACTTCACACATCCATCACGAATTGCGACTTAGTCGGAGCAAAACCCCATTGATCCAGGAAGGTATTTATACATTTATTGTAGCTGCAGATTACAAACTTGCTCACCCGGTCAGTACTGACCGTCTTCGGATCTACGAAACACCATATCGTCTTGTCGTGCAGAGTACTTCATATTTACTTTCAAAGTTCTTCATATTTACAAAGCAAATCATCAAATACCAACATAAGCGATAAAGACGGTCACCTACCTGAGTGCACATAATATTCCAACCACACTGAACCAACGTAATGTAAAAATGATACAGTGAAAGTAACAACTGCCGTGCCTGAGGTGAGACACTTTAGCAGTAGCTCGCAGGGTGGATACAATTAAACTTTCGCTACTTGAGAGGGCCCCTTGAAAAACGCGTGATCGTAGGACAATTAAACTCTGTGGAAACATTTGTAAGGGCAAGCGGGAGAGAAATGCCGTATATACCACTGAAAGAACACATTTCAGTTTCCACATTACAAACGTTGCTCAATGTGACGACCATCTGCACCCACGACAGCCTGGAACCGAACTAGAGATTGCTCTATTGCTGCCCAAAATATTTTAGGTGGGACGTTGGCTACCTCTCTCTCTCTCTCTACGCTCGTCTTCAGCCTACAACGCTTGTTAGTGTCCCGTTAACAAACCCTGTCCTTCAGGGAACCCACTGTCAGAAATCAGACAGGTTCAAATCTGGTGAGCTTGGTGTCCACGCAGTTTATAACGATCTGTCAGTGATCCGCTTTTTCCCAAATGTGTTACGGAGTGACCTCACAAGCAGTTTGAGGTGGAGCTCCATCGTGCATCAAAACAGCTGAGTGCAAAGCACCTCTCTCACGTAGAGCGGGGATCACATGTTGGCGAAACAGACCACAGTTAACATGTGCCGCCCACGCTGCATGGTCGCTGGGGTGCGAGTTTCTCGGTATTCCCTTAACGCGTCGCTATTCGCAAAGAGCAGCATCACTATTGCCGTTGTTTTGACAAAACAGTTTTACGAGTAAAGCTCTGCTCACCTTGTCCAGATCAGTGTTGACTGTCTGCAACTGTAGCGTGTTTCAACCCTACGTCGCTGTACTAGTACCACGCAAATAACGGCAAGTCCTGACACAGTTCCTGCAGCGCACGTCCTGAACATCATTCCTGTAAAGTTGGGTACCCATATGGTAAGTAAGTAGTTTTCTGTCTCCATTGCCTCAAGTAGTGCACATTTAATTGTAACCATCCTGTACATTGGCCATTTACTGAATGAATGAATGCTCAAAGCAGCTTCATTACGAGTAGATAAAGTTAATGTAAGTGCGGACACCAGGCCAGTAGCACATAAAATAATCACGAAAGGAAAGGAGGCTTTATTAAAGAAAAATAATAAATATTACAAAATAGTCTTTAAAAAAATAACACTGCAGTATCTGAAATAGTAGACGTAAAACCAGTCTGAAGCAAAAATGCCAATACATTGCCGTCACATATACATACAGAAAATGAATATCCTGCCACTAAAATTCTGTGACACGAATACATTCCTTGTGTTCTGAGAAATATAACTAATTTTGTGTCATAATTAAAGGGTGCCAATACAAAACAAAATGCAACAATTAATCATAAGCGTATGTGCCAACCAGATCGAGCGTAACATATTAGTACATGTGTGCCTGCTTAACTGAGTGGTAACGCGCTTACCTCCCATGCAGCAGGCCCGGGTTCGGTTCCCGGCCGGGTTGGAGATTTTCTCCGCCCGTGGACTGGCTGTTGTGTTCTCCTCATCATCGTCATCATCTCATTCTCATCGACGCGCGAGTCGCCCAATGTGGCGTCACATGGAATAAGACTCGCAACACCGCGGTCGAACTTATTCCGACAGGGCCTCCCCGTTAACAATCCCATACGATTACTTACTTCATGTTGGTACAACTCTTGACAGCCAGTTTATAAATGTGTAATGGGATGGAGAAGCTATTGTCAAACACAACATAACTAACATAACTGTCTTAGACAGCAGATGTTTACAGTTGTTGTTGTCGTGGTCTTCAGTACTGAGACTGGTTTGATGCAGCTCTCCATGCTACTCTATCCTGTGCAAGCTTCTTCATCTCCCAGTACTTACTGCAACCTACATCCTTCTGAATCTGCTTAGTGTATTCATCTCTTGGTCTCCCTCTACGATTTTTACCCTCCACGCAGCCCTCCAATGCTAAATTTGTGATCCCTTGATGCCTCAAAACATGTCCTACCAACCGATCCCTTCTTCTAGTCAAGTTGTGCCACAAACTTCTCTTCTCCCCAATCCTATTCAATACCTCCTCATTAGTTACGTGATCTACCCACCTTATCTTCAGCATTCTTCTGTAGCACCACATTTCGAAAGCTTCTATTCTCTTCTTGTCCAAACTATTTATCGTCCATGTTTCACTTCCATACATGGCTACACTCCATACAAATACTTTCAGAAACGACTTCCTGACATTTAAATCTATACTCGATGTTAACAAATTTCTCTTCTTCAGAAACGCTTTCCTTGTCGTTGCCAGTCTACATTTTATATCCTCTCTACTTCGACCATCATCAGTTATTTTGCTCCCCAAATAGCAAAACTCCTTTACTACTTTAAGTGTCTCATTTCCTAATCTAATTCCCTCAGGATCACCCGATTTAATTTGACTACTTTCCATTGTCCTCGTTTTGCTTTTGTTGATGTTCATCTTATACCCTCCTTTCAAGACACTGTCCATTCCGTTCAACTGCTCTTCCAAGTCCTTTGCTGTCTCTGACAGAATTACAATGTCATCGGCGAACCTCAAAGTTTTTACTTCTTCTCCATGGATTTTAATACCTACTCCGAATTTTTCTTTTGTTTCCTTTACTGCTTGCTCAATATACAGATTGAATAACATCGGGGAGAGGCTACAACCCTGTCTCACTCCTTTCCCAACCACTGCTTCCCTTTCATGCCCCTCAACTCTTATAACTGCCATCTGGTTTCTGTACAAATTGTGAATAGCCTTTCGCTCCCTGTATTTTACCCCTGCCAGCTTTAGAATTTGAAGAGAGTATTCCAGTCAACATTGTCAAAAGCTTTCTCTAAGTCCACAAATGCTAGAAACGTAGGTTTGCCTTTCCTTAATCTTTCTTCCAAGATAAGTCGTAAGGTCAGTATTGCCTCACGTGTTCCAACATTTCTACGGAATCCAAACTGATCTTCCCCGAGGTCGGCTTCTACCAGTTTTTCCATTCGTCTGTAAAGAATTCGCGTTAGTATTTTGCAGCTGTGACTTATTAAACTGATAGTTCGGTAATTTTCACATCTGTCAACACCTGTTTTCTTTGAGACTGGAATTATTATATTCTTCTTGAAGTGTGAGGGTATTTCGCCTGTCTCATACATCTTGCTCACCAGATGGTAGAGTTTTGTCAGGGCTGGCTCTCCCAAGGCCGTCAGTAGTTCTAATGGAATGTTGTCTACTCCCGGGGCCTTGTTTCGACTCAGGTCTTTCAGTGCTCTGTCAAACTCTTCACGCAGTATCGTATATCCCATTTCATCTTCATCTACATCCTCTTCCATTTCCATAATATTGTCCACAAGTACATCGCCCTTGTATAGACCCTCTATATACTCCTTCCACTTTTCTGCTTTTCTTTCTTTGCTTAGAACTGGGACTACATCTGAGCTCATGATATTCATACAAGTGGCTCTCTTTTCTCCAAAGGTCTCTTTATTTTTCCTGTAGGGAGTATCTATCTTGCCCCTTAGTGAGATAAGCCTCTACATCCTTACATTTGTCCTCGAGCCATCCCTGCTTAGCCATTTTGCACTTCCTGTCGATCTCATTTTTGAGACGTTTGTATTCCTTTTTGTCTGCTTCATTTACTGCAGTTTTATATTTTCTCCTTTCATCAATCAAATTCAATATTTTTTTCTGTTACACAAGAAGTTCTAGTAGCCCTCATTTTTTTTACCTACTTGATTGTCTGCTGCCTTCACTACTTCATCCCTCAGAGCTACCCATTCTTCTTCTACTGTATGTCTTTCACCAATTCCTGCCAATTGTTCCCTTATGCTCTCCCTGAAACTCTGTACAGCCTCTGTTTTAGTCAGTTTATCCAGGTTCCATCTCCTTAAATTTCCACCTTTTTGCAGGTTCAAATGGCTGAAATGGCTCTGAGCACTATGGGACTTAACATCTGTGGTCATCAGTCCCCTTGAGCTTAGAACTACTTAAACCTAACTAACCTGAGGACATCACACACATCCATGCCCGAGGCAGGATTCGAACCTGCGACCGTAGCGGACATGTGGCTCCAGACTGAACCGCACGGCCACACCGACCGGCCCTTTTTGCAGTTTCTTCAGTTTTAATCTACAGTTCTTAACCAATAGATTGTGGTCAGAGTCCACATCTACCGCTGGAAATGACTTACAATTTAAAACCTGGTTCCTAAATCTCGGTCTTAGCATTATATAATCTATCTGATACCTTCTAGTATCTTCAGGATTCTTCCATGTATACAACCTTCTTTTATGATTCTTGAACCAAGTGTTAGCTATAATTAAGTTACGCTCTGTGCAAAATTCTACCAGACGGCTTACTCTTTCATTTCTTAGCCCCAATCCATATTCACCTACTATGTTTCCTTCTCTCCCTTTTCCTACTGTCGAATTCCAGTCACCCATGACTATTAAATTTTCGTCTCCCTTCACTACCTGAATAATTTCTTTTATCTCATCATACATTTCGTCAATTTCTTCATCATCTGCAGAGCTAGTTGACATATAAACTTGTACTACTGTAGTAGACGTGGGCTTTATGTCTATCTTGGGCACAGTAATGCGTTCACTATGTTGTTTGTAGTAGCTTACCCGCGCTCCTATTTTTTTTACTCATTATTAAACCTACTCGTGCATTACCCCTATCTGATTTTGTATTTATAACCCTGTATTCACCTGACCAAAAGTCTTGTTCCTCCTGCCAACGAACTTCACTAATTCCCACCATATCTAGCTTTAACCTATCCATTTCCCTTTTTAAATTTTCTAACCTACCTGCCCGATTAGGGGATCTGACATTCCACGCTGCGATCCGTAGAACGCCAGTTTTCTTTCTCCTGATAATGACGTTCTCTAGAGTAGTCCCCGCCCGGAGATCCGAATGGGGGACTATTTTACCTCCGGAATATTTTACCCAAGAGGACGCCCTCATCATTTAACCATACAGTAAAGTTGCATGCCCTCGGCCGTAGTTTCCCATTGCTTTCAGCCGTTCGCTGTACCAGCACAGCAAAGCTGTTTTGGTTAGTGTTACAAGGGCAGATCGGTCAATCATCCAGACTGTTGCCCCTGCAACTACTGAAAAGGCTGCTGCCCCTCTTCAGGAACCACACGTTTGTCTGGCCTCTCAACAGATACCCCTCCGTTGTGGTTGCACCTACGGTACGGCCATCTGTATCGCTGAGGCACGCAAGCCTCCCCACCAACGGCAAGGTCTATGGTTGCGGGGGGGGGGGTAATAATTATAGGTTTCTTTTTATCTAACTTCATATTTCGCTGATTCAAAACCGATGTTTCAATTTATTTCCTGCCTTTTTATGTTGCCCAATCAGTTCTTTATCAATTTTATTGCTGTCTTTGGAGCTCCGTTAACTATTTTTAGCTGTCCTGTGGAAACTCCAGACTTGACGAATACTTCAGCAATATTTTCGATTCTAAAATATGGGGTAATGTTATATTGTAACCTTTCTGTAACAGAGTGGTTTCCTCCCCTCTGCATGCAATTTCTGTCAGATTAACTACCCTACAATACACTGTGTGCTGTTTAGCATTTTCTATAATCTTAGCTACTTTCTTCTGGCTCGTAAATAGTTCACTAAATTTCTTGTGCCTGCTGTATCTTTTCTAATCTGTCTTACTCTTCTAGAAATATCTTACCAAGTGAAATGAAACCGAGAATTCGTTACTAAGTGGTAAATACAATTTGTAAGCCTCCCTTCTTTAAGTCTTTGTGATTATATGACTCCCATTCTACGACTTGCAGTAGTCCTGAGTCAAGCTTTCTCCTAGGTACCACCGATTGCAATAGCCTGACTCATTGGACAACAGACAGTCGCCTGACAACATAATACCTCAGCACACAAGACAATTCAGAAACAGAGATATGCCATTTGTCGGCAGAACGAAAAGTGCTTCTTGACACGAATTATGACATCCCTGTTTATGACGACGAAAAGACTGCCAACGAAGAGGAACAAGATCCTGAAAAAGCAGATGAAAAAAAAGTGGTTTACGACGAGTTTACTGCTATCACCACTATCAGCTACAGCATGATCCTTTTCCTCTTTGCCTTTACAACCTGTGTGACTTTGCTGAAAAACGCTTCTGGCAAGATTATTTCCCAGCTCCATGTGGTTCGCAGTGAAGACCTTGTGCAGAATCCGTGTGAGAAATTTAATCATTTCTGGAAGCAGTTTCTCGATTTTGCAGTGTCTCCACAGGGATGTCAATTTGTGTCATCAGGAAAATGTCTAGTGTGGTATCGATAGTTCCGATTCCACATCGTAGGTGCACGCTCGTAGGTACTACGAGAGCGGACGAACTACTCCGACCACAGCGCCCTCTAGCCGACGCTGTGGAGCTCAACGAGCGCCTCAAACTGAGCTTCTACTTGTAGGGGGGGGGGGGGGGGAGGGGGGAGGCTAGCCATTATAGACTTTGCCTTGTAACTTCTAGTAACTGTTAGCTTTGATACATGAACGGCTTCGCACTTACGTGATTATCTGTACTAAAGTTAAGTAATGTGTTTGTATATGTTTATACACCAGTAAAGGTGCTTGAACTTTACTTGCAGTACCGAAGTGCTTTATCTCACCTGCTCCTACTAGCTTCCTTCATTTGGCCTACTTTACAGGTCTCAGGAGCAGACCCACGCGCCTCCTTCCAGGCGGGATACAAAATCTAGAACCGCCTTTACTGTCTGCCGACAAAACTTGAGTTTCCTCTGGTCAGTATGTTACCGCGACTACAGGAGACAGTTTAGAAACATTTTATTTTGGCTTGTGTGGGGATCTTGTTTGTGTCAAATGAGTGACTGAGGCTACTGCAATTGGTGGTATCTGGTAGAAAGCTTGTCGCGGGGCTATTGCAAGTCATCTGGGGCGGGAGATGGGAGTCATATGAAGATTTAAAGAGCAGGATGCCCTGCGACTTGCAACAGCAACTTAGTAACGAATTATCATCTACACAGTTTCAGTTCGTTTGGCAAGAGATTTCTAAAAGAGAAAGGGAGACTGTGGATTAAATAGAAAGCAGCCGCCACAATAAGTTTTGTAAATCATTTACGAGCCAGGAGAATTGGTTAAAGTTATAGAAAATGCAAAATACCCCACATTCTATATAGGATTGTCAATCTGACATATTGCTTTTAGTGAGGGGGAAACCACTGCTACAGAAAGGTTGCAGTGTAACATCACCGGAAATATTGCTGACGTTGCCATAGAAATAGTTAAAAATAGCAAGGTAGTAAGGCAAGTATCAAAGGTTATGGTTCAGATTAATAAGGCACTCGATGAGCAAAACAAGGCGAGAGCAGCAAATGAGCCATGGGGTAGGATCGAGAGTACCCCAGACCTAACACGAAGCGGGAGATGGCCCAAAAACTCCCCCCCTCCCCCCCCCCCCCCATGCCTCACCCCCCGCGCCCCGGAATTCGGTTAAAATGTTGGAAATAAAACCATTTCCGCAGAGGAAACGGAGAACTAGTTCAGTTGTGCGTGACATGGCTGCCAATATTAGAATCAAAGAATTCGGAATTCAGCATGGAGGGCCAGAAGGAGGAGGTATTCCATCCGGATGTGAGTTATTGTCTTTAAGCATCCGTAACCACAATGTGGAGGTGGTTACATAAAATAAAACTATGAGCTAGTCTGGCATATCCTATGTGGCGGCGTCGTGGTGGAGTCCTTGTGGGAGGAATGGAAGGAGTAACTTCATCAGCAGTAGTGTCAGTGATGGCGCGGAATTTATTACAGGGGGCAGTGGCCCACCAGATGCCGTTCCATCTATGAGTGAGGAAAGGTCTTATTTACAGCTCCAAATGTACAACTGGGATCGTCGAAGGAAATGCCGGGAGACTATTCGTTTATCCAGCCAAATGGTTGGCCAGTTCATACCCTGTAATATCCACATGGCTTGAACCCCAGAGAAAAACTGAGGAGGCATTGCGGCAAAGGTCAAAGAGGTCATGAATAGCATGTATCAAGGGGTGACAAGAGTAACATCGATCAACAACCTGGAGATTGCTCACTAAGACACTAGCCGCAGCCAGGGAGGTCTGATAAATAAAGCGCAGGGCTCCACTATGGCTTTCAGCTCCGCCGTAAAAACAAACAAACTATGATCCTGACCCGTGGAAGACGTAAAATTGAATATAACCAGTCACAACTGCACAGTTAGCGTTGATGGAGGTGTAGCGCGTGCTCCGTTCATAGCCGCCATCTACATCATGGTGTGGGTCTGAAGATGGTCTAAAAGAGACCGAAACCGGTAACCTTATATAATTAAAAAAGTTTATTGCAGTTGTGACTGATTATACAGGGTGTTACAAAAAGGTACGGCCAAACTTTCAGGAAACATTCCTCACACACCAAGAAAGAAAATATGTTATGTGGACATGTGTCCGGAAACGCTAACTTTCCATGTTGGAGCTCATTTTATTACTTCTCTTCAAATCACATGGATCATGGAATGGAAACACACAGCAACAGAACGTACCAGCGTGACTTCAAACAGTTTGTTACAAGAAATGTTCCCCAAATGTCCTCCGTTAGCGAGGATACATGCATCCATCCTCCGTCGCATGGAATACCTGGTGCGCTGACGCAGCCCTGGAGAATGGCGTATTGTATCATAGCCGTCCACAATACGAGCACGAAGAGTCTCTACATTTGGTACCGGGGTTGCGTAGACAAGAGCTTTCAAATGCCCCCATAAATGAAAGTCAAGAGGGTTGAGGTCAGGAGAGCGTGGAGGCCATGGAATTGGTCCGCCTCTACCTATCCACTGGTCACCGAATCTGTTGTTGAGAAGCGTACGAACACATCGACTGAAATGCGCAGGAGCTCCATCGTGCATGAACCACATGTTGTGTCGTACTTGTAACGGCACATGTTCTAGCAGCACAGGTGGAGTATCAGGTATGAAATCATGATAACGTGCTCCATTGAGCGTAGGTGGAAGAACAAACTAAAATGAGCTCTAACATGGAAATTAAGCGTTTCCGGACACATGTCCACATAACATCTTTTCTTTATTTGTGTGTGAGGAATGTTTCCTGAAAGTTTGGCCGTACCTTTTTGTAACACCCTGTATTTAGTTTCAAATAACACATAAACCACTGTACTCCAAATAGACATGTTCTCAAAAATTACTAATACATCATTCTGTTCATGGTTTTAACACGGTCAGTGTAAATTACCTTTTTGTAACACCCTGTATTTAGTTTCAAATAACACATAAACCACTGTACTCCAAATAGACATGTTCTCAAAAATTACTAATACATCATTCTGTTCATGGTTTTAACACGGTCAGTGTAAATTACCGTAGCACCCCGATACTCCGGAAAAACAAAGGAACAGATGCCGTAAGGTCATGGGAGCGACGAACTGCGGAATAGAGCTATCCTAATTCATGGCCTGGACACCAAAAACCAGCAGGTGGCGGGGGAGGGGGGGAATAGGGAGCAGTTTTTAAGGATACTAGGTAGGGATCCCAACCAAAGGCCTCGAGGTGCATTGCAACTGCTAATCCCACCTGGGGTACGGTGTCATGAGGTACATGGCCTTCGTCTGCTAAAAGAATGTGGTAAGTTGGACGATTAGGAAATTGTCTAAGGATGATTGCAAAAGTTAATATCATCAGAACGCATTAGGGAAGATCCCCACTCTGGCAAGGAAACGCTCTATGGGATAAGTTTTAAAGTTGCCAGTGGTCAGTGTTATACATGATGACTGACTGGGTCCTACGATTTCAAAGCTGAAGGTGCCACTGGGCCATTAACCTGGCGTAAATAGCACAACCAGAACGAGACCAGGGCACGGTAAATTTGGGGGGCATTCCTCACGACAAGGGGTGTGGACAAGCGAGCAGACAGAATTAAGCTTCCACACGCAGCTAGTCCGTAGTTGATGAATATGGGGCAGCCAAGTCAGCAATTTCTGAAAGAGGAGTCCCAAACATATGAATTGTGCAAGCACGTCCAATTACTGGGTTCCCAATTAGAGTTAAGGATCAGGATAGAATGTGATACGATGACAGAAACGTTTAACTGGAAACCATTGTAAAATGTCCCAGTGGAGGGCCTTTGGACGGCGCCTTGGAGATGGCCATAAGCCAAAGCTAGAAGCAGTTGTTCCAAGTGTAGAAGTCGTCGAAATGCAGCACAGGGGGACAAGTGGCCCAACGGATGTCACTAACCCATTGACGGGGTAAGGAAGGGAAACACGCAGCGCGTAGCCGTAGGGTATCCCACCCTTTTGGACATATGGCGAGCTGAGTGATGTAGTAGCTCTAGCCCGAAACAACTGGTGGGATGAAAACTGACAAAAACAATCAGCAGAGAGCCTCAAAAGACCTAGTCATGTGGGGTGAGTAAAATGTGACGACGCCAAGCCATGTCGTATGCTTTATGCAAATCACATGAGACTACCACGAGATATTGGCGTTTAGAGAAAGCCTATATAACTGTCGTTTCCAACCTAAAAAGAATGGTATGTTGATTGTGCCTCCCAGGAACTACATAGATAGAGCGAAACAAGTGCTCGTTATTCGGAAAACCAGTGTAATCAACATCATATCAAGTAGTTTTCAGACTACACTGATGCGAGTGATCGGTACTTAGCTTTCGGAGGACGTTGGTTTTTTGTTCAGTTTAAGGATTCGGTCGATAACAGTATCTTTCCATTGTAAAGGGAAGAGACATTCTAGCCAACCACGGTTGAAGATCTTGGGTAGATCGAATAACGTTCAAATGTATCACCTGATTATAAATTGAACATTTATGTGAATGGACAATGTGATACTTACCCAATTTGCAGATGATACGGACTTTCTCAGCAGTGGATGTATCCACACAGCGAACGTCCGAAGACTTCAAGCCTAGCCCACGGCAATCGAAGGATGATGTAGGAAGAAAAAAGTACGACTAAACACCGAGAAGTGCACCGCTACCTATTTCATCTCAATGGACCCGCAAGAACGACGCAACGCTCTCCATAAACAGTCAACTAACGCAGGGGCGAGGACTGTGAAATATCTGGGTGTGTCACACACGCAATGCGTATCGTTAAGGATCACGTCCAAGATAAAAGACGGCGGATGATGAGCATGACGAAGATGTTGCCGTTTACAAAGGACCTAACAGCGACCAGAAAGGAGAGATAAAACACAGTTAGTGGTGGTGTGGTTATTGCTGTGAGAAGTAGTTTATCTTGCAATGAAGTTATTGATGGAGATAGTTCCTTTTCATTAGTATGGCTAAAGGTCGTTCTTGGCAACCGGAATAAATTAATAATAGGTTCCCTTTATAGACCCCCAACTCGTATGTTATAACTGCAGAACAGGTCGAAGAAAACTTGAGTCATTTCAAATAGATGCCCCACTGACGCAGTTTTAGTTAGTGCTGACTTCTATATACCCTCGACATGCTGGCGAAAATACATGTTTAAAGTCGATGGTAGATATAAAACATCTTCAGAAATCGTAATGAATGTTTCCTCTGAAAATTGTTTTGAACAATTAGTTCAAAATCCCTCTTAATGTGTAAATGGATCTGAAAAAATACTTCACATCTTCGCAACAAATAATCCTGAGCAGATACGGAGCATCATGAGAAATACAGGGATTAGTGACCACAAGGCCGTTGTAGCGATACTGAATAGCATAACCTTCAAATCCACCAAACGCAAAAAGTATATATTTAAAAAAGCAGATAAAATTCGATTGAGGCTTTCTTAAGAAACAGTATCCACTCCTTCCAATGTATGCAAGTGTAAACCATATTTGCTTTAAATTCAAAGAAATAGTATCAGTGGCAGTTGAGAGAGATATATATAAGAAATAAATTAGTAAGATATGATACTGATCCACCATGTCACACAAAACAGGTCGGAACACTGAGGAAGTAACGAAAAAACCATGCCAAATTGAAAAGAACACGAAATCTTCAAGCTTGGCTATGTTATACTGAAGATCGAAACATAGCGCCGACGTTAGTGCAAGGCGCTTTCAGCAGAATTTTCTCATTTTGAGTGTACAGGAGGAGCAAAGTGCTTTATTTGCTAAAAACATTCAACAGCCTAGACCGCATAAAATATTTCATTATTTAAGTCAATCAGTTTCGACGACTTTGCTGTTATCTTCAGGTCTCTAAAATCTTTTTGTTGAGAAACGTGTTCATTTTACGTTGAAACTCACTCCAGGTTGTTAAGTGGTTATATATATTGTTCACTCTATACGTACACAGTAGCAGATCTGAGACCTGAGTTTCTCCTGGCGTATACAACTTTCACATAACTTCCGGGAATTCAGCCAGGTAACACTTTCAGCGACCGCCGATATTTCGGCGGGAGAACACCCCGCCATTTTCAAGGCAGTTTGCCTCGTTACCTGGCTGAATTCCCGGAAGTTATTTGAAAGTAGCAGATCTGTTTACTCGAGATGGACACTGAAAATCCAAAAACGGCGAATGAGGTACCACAATATTTAATGGTATCTAGCATGTTCAATGTTTATACTTTTAATAATTCCCACAACGCAACACCCTCTTTAAACCTAGCAGAAAATGAAAAGAAATTCTAGCTGTATGTAAAGTACACCAGCGGCCAGAAACAATAACTTCACTGCGTGACAGCAGTGGTGATGTTACTGAAGAGTGCCACTAAAGGAGATTTACTAAATATGGTTTTCCCAAATTTCTTCACCAAAGAAGGCGAAGTAAATATTCCAGAATTCGAATCAAGAACAACTGCCAACATTATTAACTTAGAAGTAGATATCCTCGGTGTAGCGAAGCAGCTTCAATCACTTAATGCAGGCTAGGCGTCCATAGATTGTATACTTGTTAGTTTCCTCTTAGAATACGCTGATACAATAGCTCCGTGTATGTAAAACTGGTTTGTTTGTCATAACCTAAATTCTGCGTAATGAAAGTTTGTTCTAATATAATGGTTTTGGACGTTGTACAAAACTGCTTGAAATTTCCTGTCCCTTTCCATTTACTTGTATGGGGTTCAAATTTTTGTATTTGGTTTCTCATTTATAAATTGTGTCCAGCTTTACTAACATGTTCTGGAAGTCAGAACTACGTCTTCTTCGCAGCGAAAGGATTTATGGGGGATAGTTTCCATCAACTAATAGTGGAAAACCTTTAACGCAAACTTATAGCTCTTACTGAGAAGATTACGAAAGCTTTTAAATGTGTGAATTAGGTCAATTATATGAAATAACGAGAATTAAATGTTTGTTGCCCAGGAAGCCGTTAGATGGGCAACCTGTAATTCGGGTCGGGTGACACGGTTTAGTAAGTCTTTTGCTCTAAATAAGCATCCTTTCACAATCTTCACTACTGGCCATTAAAATTGCTACACCAAGGAGAAACGCAGATGTTAAACTGGTATTCATTGGACAAATATATTATACTAGAACTGACATGTGATTACATTTTCACGCAATTTGGGTGCATAGATCCTGAGAAATCAGTACCCAGAACAACCACCTCTGGCCATAATAACGGCCTTGATACGCCTGGGAATTGAGTCAAACAGAGCTTGGATGGCGTGTACAGGTACAGCTGCCCATGCAGCTTCAACACGATACCACAGTTCATCGAGAGTAGCGACTGGCGTATTGTGACGAGCCAGTTGCTCGCCCACCATGGACCAGACGTTTTCAATTAGTGCGAGATCTGGGGAATGTGCTGGCCAGGGCAGCAGTCGAACATTTTCTGTATCCAGAAAGGCCCGTACAGGACCTGCAACATGCGGTCGTGCATTATCCTGCTGAAATGTAGGGTTTCGCATGGATCGAATGACGGGTAGAGCCACTGTTACTGCCGTCATGCGAACAAGAGGTGACCGAGACGTGTAACCAGTACCATCACGCTTGGTGATACGCCAGTATGGCGATGACAAATACACGCTTCCAATGTGCGTTCACCGCGATGTCGCCAAACACGGATGAGACCATCACGATTCTGTAAACAGAGCCTGGATTCATCCGAAAAAATTACGTTTTGCCATTCGTGCACCCAGGTTCGTCGTCGAGTACACCATTGCAGGCGTTCCTGTTTGTGATGTAGCCTCAAGGGTAACCGCAGCCAGGGTCTCCGAGCTGATAGTCCATGCTGCTGCAAACGTCGTCGAACTGCACGTGCAGATGGTTGTTGTCTTGCAAACGCCCCCATCTGTTGACTCAGGGATCGAGACGTGGTTGCACGATCCGTTACAGCCATGCGGATAAGATGCCTGTCATCTCGACTGCTAGAGATACGAGACCGTTGGGAACGAGCACGGCGTTCCGTATTACCCTCCTGAACCCACCGATTCCATATTCTGCTAACAGTCATTGGATCTCGACCAACGCGAGCAGCAATGTCGCGTTACGATAAACCGCAATCCCGATAGGCTACAATCCGACCTTTATCAAAGTCGGAAACGTGATGGTACGCATTTCTCCTCCTTACACGAGGCATCACAACAACATTTCACCAGGCAACGCTGGTCAACTGCTGTTTGTGTGTGAGAAATCGGTTGGAAACTTTTCTCATGTCGGTATGTTGTAGGTGTCGCCACCGTCGCCAAACTTGTGTGAATGGTCTGAAAAGCTAATCATTTGCATATCACAGCATCTTCTTCCTGTAGGTTAAATTTCGCGTCTGTAGCATGTTATCTTCGTGGTGTAGCAATTTTAATGGCCAGTAGTGAAGTTTATCCACCGAAGCTTCGTCAGCCATACGAATGAGAAGTTCGAGACTGGAAGAGGTGGGAGTGGGGCAGGGGGATGGGGGAGGTTAGGAGCGAGGAGGGGAGGAACCAGCAATGGAGGGGAGAGGCGACAGGAGGGAGGGGAAAGGCTACCTGAGCGGGCGGCTGGCCGGTCTCTGGTTGCAGACGCGGACGCGGAAGCCGTAGACGAGTGGCTGGTGCCTGGTGGCTGGTGGCTGGTCTCTGGGGTCTGGCGGCCCGAGGCTGCGACAGGCGATACGCGGCGGGCTGCTCGCGTTGCCGGCAGGTGCACGCCGTAGCTCCGACCGACCCCACAGGGCGCCCAGGTCAGCAGTACGCCGCAACACTCTGAGCGCCGGTAGTGTCATCTCTACAGCAAAGACACCGAGCCGCAACAAGTCACTCGCTAGGTTTACCTCCGGATACTAAGTTTCACACACCTACGTAGTGACGAGCTTACCAGACTTTTATAGATTCACGTCTTCCTAGAACATAGAACTCAACACGTTTTTAATCGATCGAAATCGACAGATGTCAAGGTAGTTTTCTCGAGAATCATAAATAAGTCGTACAGAACCGCTACTTTTTACAGTATCAAATATAAATGAGAATATTTTTGACTACTGGAAATACCAGGGCATTTGAAAAGTCCGTGCAAATATAAAAACTACTTATGGGTTTGGGGTAAACCTTTTTTTATTTTTCGACATAGTCTCCTTTTAGACTTAACCACTTCGTCCAACGATGTTCTAATCTGTTGAACCCTTCCGAATAATAGGAATTGTCCAAGTCTGCAAAATAGCTATAAGTTGCTGCAATAACCTCCTCAGTTGAATAAAATCTTCGTCTTGCCAACCATTTCTTCAAATTGGAGAACAAATAGTAGTCCGAGGGAGCCAGATCTAGAGAACAGGGGGGATGTGAAACGAGTTGGAATCCTATTTCCATTAATTTTGCGAACCACAACTGCTGAAGTGTGTGCTGGTGCATTGTCGTGATGGAAAAGGACTTTTTGCAGTCCAATCGCCGGCGTTTTTCTTGTGGCTCTGTTTTCAAATGGTCCAATAACGATGAATAATATGCACCTCTAACAGTTTTACCCTTTTCCAGACAGTCGGTGAGGACTATCCCTTCCAAATCCCAAAACATAGTCGCCATAATCTTTCCAGCCGAACGATTGGTCTTCGCCTTTTTTGGTGCAGATTCTCCCTTGGTAACCCATTGTTTAGATTGTTTTTTGTCTCATGGGTATAGTAACGTATCCATGTTTCATCCACAGTGACGAAACGACGCTTAAAGTCCTGCGGATTCTTCCTGGACAGCTGCAAACCATCCTTGCAACACTTCACGCGATTCCGTTTTTGGTGAAGCGTGAGCAATCGCGGAACCCATCTTGTGGATAGCTTTCTCATGTCAAATGTTTATGCAAAACATTATGTACCCGTACATTCGAGATGCCCGCAGCACTAGCAATCTCACGCACCTTAACTCTTCTGCCATCCATCACCAAATCATGGATTTTATTAATGATTTCTGGAGTCGTAACCTCCACAGGGCGTCCAGAACGTTCAGCATCACTTGTGCCCATATTGCCACTCCGAAAATTTTGAAACCACTTATAAACTGTTCTAATCGAAGGTGCAGAGTCACCGTAATGTTTATCAAGCTTCTCTTTAGTCTCCTGAGGCTAATGTTTAATCCCCACATGAAATTCTTTTTCGTCCATTTTTTGACAATCACTCGACTTCCTTGATTCACACGAACGCCAAACACAAAGAAATAGACCAATATGGCTGAAACTTGGTGTGCGTTATTTCCAAAGATGCTACTAACTAAACATGACCTCGAGACGCGCCGGCGGTGCTATCTCTCGGACTTGGCACGGACTTTTCAAACGTCCCTCGTACACGGGCATATCGTGTTTCTCCAAACACTGAGGCGACAAAAGTCATGCGATACCTCCTAAAATCGTGCCGCACATCCTTTTGCCCGGTGAAGTGTAGCAACTCGATGTGGCGTGGACTCAATGGAAGTCCTGCGGCGAAATACTGAGCCATGGTGCCTCTACAGGCGCACTGCCAGTGCAGGATATTGACCTCTCGATTACATCCCATAAATGTTCCATAGGTGACAAAAACTTTCGCTCGAATTGTTCAGAATTTTCTCCATAGCAATTGCTAACAATTGTGGCCAAATGATATGGCGCACAGTCGCGCATGTAAGTTGCGTCGTTGTTTGGGAACATGAAGTTCATGAATGGCTACGAACGGTCCCCAGGCAGCCGAACATAACCGTTCCAGTAGTCAATGATCGGTTCAGTTGGACCACAGCCAGGCGTTATAGAGCCACCACCAGCTTGCTCAGTGCCTTGTGACAAATACGGTCCACTGCTTCGTGGGGTCTGCGCCACACTCAGACCCTACCATCAGCTCTCACCAACTGCAGTAGGGATTCATATGAGCAGGCTACGGTTTTCCAGTCGTCGAGGGTCCAATCGAAACGGTCACGAGCCCAGGAGGGGCGCTGCACGTGATGCCGTGCTGTTAGCAAAGGCAGTCGAGGCGGTCGTCTGCCGCCATAGCCCAGTAACGCAAAATTTCGCCGCACTGTTCTAACAGATACGTTCGTAGTAGGTGCTACACTAATATCTACGGTTATTTCTGCAGTGTTGCTTGTCTGTTAGCACTAACAACACTTCGCAAAGGCCGCTGCTCTCGGTCGTTAAGTGAAGGCTGTCGACCGTTGCGTTGTCTGAGGTGGGAAGGAATGCCTGTAATTTGGTATTCGCGGCACACTCTTGACACTGTGGATCTCGAAATACTGAATCCCCTAACGATCTCTGACAGGTATGTCCCATGTATCTAGATCCAACTACCATTCTCTTATTTCCTGTTGCGCAGATTTTCGAGACACGGCGAGAGCAATCTAAAGTCACCCGATGTGCCCAAAAAAACTGTTTTACGTAGATGAATCAAAGCTACACACACACTTACACACACACACACACCTAATATTTACCATAAATATTGACAGCTGCCAAGAGTACAAGAGATTGACCTCATTCAAAGATAATTCATCGCACCAACAGCTTGTACCCCTTGTCAGCTTAAAACTGTATGTACATCAACTACTGGCACAAATGTATATCTACCTGCATATTTCATAGCATTAACCAATGTATTCCCCAACCTTTAGGCAGCTACTATATGCAACATGCAATCTTAAGACTCCTTGCCATGTAAATGTTTCCTCTCAATAATCACTCTTTCCTCTCTCCCTCTCTCTCTCTCTCTCTCTCTCTCTCTCTCTCCCTCTCTCCCCCTCCCCTCTCCCTCTCCCTTTCACTCACACACACACACACACACACACACACACACACACACACACACACACACACACACTTTTTCTCTCCCTCTACCTCTCCTTCTGCCTCCAGCCCCTCACTTCACATCTGTTTATTAACCCCAATCAAAGAGTGTAATGTATGTATGATTTTACTGTTGTAGCCAATATGATCATTGAAATTATAGTCTGTAACATTTCACCTAATTGTTATCTATAAGTATGATGTTTAAGCCATTTTAATATTTCACCTGTTTGTATAAACAAGTACGAATGTTTGCTGTTTTAACTTGTCAGAATTGGATTTATATACCACCTGAAGTACACACACATATATTTGACACCTGAAAACAAACACCGCCAAATGCTTAAAGCAATTATTCTGTAATAATATTGTTATGATGTATATTCTTTGCACTTTGCGATTATGTCTGCTATACGAACTTTGCACCCAGCTGATTCCAGACGCCATATTTGTTTACAAATGTGGCAGTATACATGTGATGTGTTGCGACAGCAAAAGGAACCTGTGATCACTGAAGGTACTGTAGTTTACTTATTTAATGTTTACCATTAGATATCAGTTTAATTTTTCATAAAAGTTATCCTAAACCATATTCTGAAATAGTGTCTCGTTTCTCCACTAGGCAGTGCCACAAGTTCCTCCAAAAATCGTAACACAACACACACACAAATGTAATACTTACTAATGTAAACCCACCCGATGATGGAGGTTTAAACCTTCGAAACGCGTCGTGGAAATAAATAAAACGGTGACTGGTAACAGTGAAATTGTTGTTTCATTTAACTAGTTTGTTTCACATTTCACACAAAAACTACCGTTTTGGGATTCACGCTTGTTCTGCAGTATACAGCTCTTCTCATTCGATTCTGAGGAAAACATTCGGCAAAAAAAAAATGATTTTTCCACATCTTATAGCCTGAAATTATTGTTTTATAACGAATTGGTTTCCCTTTCGTTGTTTCCCATAGTGTTATTGTGATACTTCGCAGGTATAGTGTAAGATGGCAAGAACTATGCCCCTTACATGAAGTCATTAAAGATCACCTAACTCACGTTGAGCGAACAGTAGGGCTGAACAAAAATGACTGACAAGGCACAATGCATCTTGTAGAGGGCATAGTATGGACGTATTAGAATAATTAATGTCGGATGATGGTTTTAAAGCAGTTCACACGACATGAAAACTTTGTGGAAACACGTCGATTTACTGGAGGCTAGTTTATCCCAGGGAAGTATTCGAGTTGACCGTGGCCGTCTGTGGAGTGGCAAAGGGAAGCGACAGTAGGCAGCTTAGGGCGGCTCAAACTCTTGAGAAAGCGGTAACGGGGCATGGCCTCCAGCTGCCTTAAGATGAGTGACAGTGAGTGGGTGGTTGACCCCGACTCCATGCTGGTGTACCGGGAAACAGATGGAGAACTTTACACCTGTTGATAAATGTCCGTCATCCCGTTTTCAGTGAAACATGCGAGAAATCCGCGTAAAGCTACGGTGGAGCAGTCAACAGAGGCCAAAATGTGCGTGTTCGTGACTATAGCAACTTAACGCTGAATTCATGGTGAAGAGCGACAGAATGAAATGCGCCGGCCTCCGATGGGAACGTAGGACCGAGTACTCTCCTGGGAGTCAGAATTCCGGAAAAATTGGTGTTTTGTGCAGATGCTAACCTTGATGGGTGGCCAGGGAGGAGCCAAATAGCAGAAGTTGAGAGGAAGGGAAAATTTGTGCGAATTTGTTCACTTCCCAGAGCAGGCACTGGTCGGCGCTGGGAACCGACGCATAATTAACGCGACTTGCGCTGCAATTGGCGTAAGTGATTTTGCTGGAGGGGAAACTGGGGCGAAGAGCGGACTGGGAGAAGTCTCCGTAGAGGTCTTCCGATCCCAGCTTGCCTAGAGTGAGGACGTGCCGTTCTTAGCTTGCCTGAGAGAGAGTGAGCATCTCTGCAGCTTAGGACTTAGCAAACGGAACGATTGAGCTTGGAGATAGAAAGTTTTCGTTCAGCTATGTACTGAGCAAGATAGCTAGAAGTGAATAGACGAGCGCAGCCTTGCAGCACCACGAGGTCGGCCGACGTCCGCATAACGACGCCGCGCCGCCACGCTGAATTCGGTGATATTGCGCCCGCTCCGGCCACTGATTAATTTGTTGGATCACGTCGGCAAATTTTCCACGAGGGTTTCATGGTCCGTGTATTGTAGAATTCTTCTCACACTTCGCATTACGCCTGGGTCAGTCGATAGGAATTACTTTTGATTTATCGCGCTTTACCCCACGCAAACGCAATTTATTACCACTGCCTGTTAGGAGAGTCATGTAATGTGATGATTGAAGGCCGTGAGTTGAAATAAATCTGTGCTAATCGACTGCATCTGTTTTCAATCAAGTAGTTGAAATCCCAAGTCACTTTCTTAATTAATTTTATGTTCAACATTTGCATCTGGTGTTCAATAGCTGAATAGAACATCAATGTGCACCCCTTTTTGGATAAAAAGGGATCAATTCTGAATCAATTAATGTCAACACTGCCACCGCAGTTCAATCAGGAGTCACAGGGCCTTATTACTTTCTTTGCGTTATCCGACATTGCGGCAGTTTTGCACTCTCTGTTGATCTGTTAGTCAATTACCTGGGTTGAACACACACCAAAATCAGATAAGTGACAGGTGGGGTATTACAGTAGAAGCCACCGAGCACAACTGTGAAGAATACAGTCGCTGGCCAGTTTACGTTCGCTGGATGTCAGGTCACAAGTTACTCTTGACCAAATGTAGAGAAAATATCGAAATTATTTTTGACAGCTCTACCTCTTTCCGTTCTCGAGAGCATACGCGAGACATATTGGAGCTCGTCCGCGGTGAGACTGGCAGCCATGCACTATACGCGAGGCTGTATCGCCGCCTGCAATGCGGAGTGCCTCGTGTTTCTCTACAAGCCGAATCTGCAAATGAAAAACTTACTGAAATGAAAAGACACCGGGAACCGTCATCTGTTGACGCTGACTTGCTGTTTTTACCAGTCTGTGCTTCCTGATTTCAGAAAACTTTGCGAAGGCGCGAAAGGGATCTCAAAGCTAAATTCCTGTTACTTCTGAATGAACGGCTGGACGAAGCCGAGAAGGATATGTTGGGATTTTTGTTATAATCATGGGCTTCTTACATTTCTGCAAATATGTCGTCTACCACTGCGAAGAGGTCACCGCCCACTGCTACATCTTTGCTGGTGACTGATCAAACATCATTATCTATTCATTTACTCGTAGCGATGCAAGTTACATCGCGAGGTCGGTTCGGCGTTTTGCCATTATCAAGTGGACTTGTGAAGATGGTAGAACAGTTATAATACTGTTCCTTACGTCTGTGTTAGTCTGTGTCTACATACGGCACCTTATGCTTACGTCTTAGCGGGTACGAGGTGGTCCGTATAGCATCTTGCAGCGTAAATATCAGTTGTCGTTTTGTTATGACTAACATCACCTGTGGTTGAAATTCGACCAATTGAGCCAGTGGACCTGATCTGTGACAAAAAGTATCATGTCTCATAAGATGATAAGATGACAACACCTAAATACGGCGTCTGAAATTTTAGCCTCAGAATTTACCCATATCCAATCGCTGCATTGTAGATATGAGTATTCTTGAAATATTTCTTTGATTTCTCTTTATTTGATCAAGTATTTGAAGTGAGTCCTTAATACATTGCACAGAAAAATAAATTTTGCTTTTTTGACGGCAAATTAACTTTTCCTTTATGACAACACTATGCGAATGCCGAGAGACTGCGTAAAGTACACATCAGATGGGAACTGACTTGCATTACAAAATCTGTACTGTAAATTCACCAAACCGCAATTATAGGACTCAAAATTGTTTGGAATTACATTCAGTGAACATTTAAATGTATCTTTCAAAACAACGATAGAATTATCAACGTCCACATTATTCCTATAACTTTGTTTATGCAAAAATTGTGTCTCTCTAGCTCTTCGTCTCTTAGTCCGACCCGTTAGTGATCTTTTTAGAGGCGTTGCCTAAAACAAATACAGTTTATGTGTAATAAGGACAGTCGTAGCTGTTCAAAATGAAGAATTTCAAAATTACTAACACTTCAGATTTTAATGTGATGGCGGGAAAAGAACACAGAGTTAATTCCGTTTACTCTTCGACAGAAGCAAGTCAGGAAAAGACGCTAATAGATAATGTTTGTTGCCCTCGACTGCTTCGTTACTACGCTTCATTACTCACTGCTGACAATACCAACGACGTAGCAGTTGTGGAACTGCTGGTACGTGTGTCTTACTGCAAATGAACTATTTGCCACAATTAAATATGAACGTCATTAGATGCGATTTCATGAAACATTGTTACTTTCACGTGTCATTTTTACCATCATTTTTACCATAGCACCTGATCGCTGCGCAGGGCAGAAGCTGGTAGCAGTTCAGTTTTGAATCTTCACATATTGAAGATTTTAATGCGTGATAGAGAAGGTATAATCAGAGTTATGAATATGAAAGCATCTTCTTCCTTTTACAACTCTTAACGGCTATGTACACACATGCTTTTTTCTCTGTGCACATCTACGGCAAAGTACCTTTCGAATCTTATAAGTTTGATTGGCCTCCTTGTATAGTTAGCATTAAAATTGGTACTTCAGTTTTCGTATTCATGTATTAATATTATTATATGATACGTTATTTATTAGCATGATTTTGTAAATTTATTTTTTACTGCTTTTTCGACAGCTTCGGCTCCAGCGATGCTATAACTTTACAATGGAATTTCTGTTTCATGGAAAGTCAATGATTCCGTTTAATTTTTCAGAGATAGTATTATTGTGCTTTTTACATGGAGGTAAAGAAAGAAAGGAATTGTCATTGCGTCACAAACTTGAAGCCGACCTCAGCCATCTTACGTAGCCCAAAAACACTAGGTTCACCGCATTTATACCACCACGGTTCACCGCTATGATACTTATCCGTGACGTCTCTCTGATGTGCCCATGCCCAGCTGCGATTCTTAGCAATAACCATCGACTTTCCTGATCGTATCCCAAATAAAATCTGCTGCTTTTATTGTGTGGAGAGGTAAATGTTTCATAAAAATCTTTGTTATGCATGCAGTTCTCTTTCTTTAACCTTTCCATAATCTTTCACTTTGTTGACATGCATAAGACACGATAGCATGCTTTGATTCTTTCCTCATTGCACAGATTTGTGGGCTGACAAAAAACCCGTTGGTACGTTTTTCGCAAACGTGAACATTAAAAATGTTGTGCATACAAGCTGAAAATGTAACGAACAAGAAGCAGTGCCAGTAAGGAAACAAACATTGGTTTCGCAGTTCCAGCTTCATTTGCTATCAATACAAACACAGTAAAATTGGAATTATTTGGATTACGAAAGCACCCTCACACCACAACCCCCTCTTCTTGGTAATTTGTAGTATATCAGGAAAAAACAAGTTACATTGACGAGGCCAAATGTGTCGTATTACTAGAGAAAATTACGCATTCAAGAAAAGAAAAACGTTCGAAATTGCCCTCATGACACAATGTTATTCATGTAAGCATTGTAATTTTTAGTACCGTACTTAAAAGAGCTGTTGCATGCACACGACAGAAATAATGAACAAGAAGAAATTATAAACAGTAGTCTGCTAACGTTTTGGGCTATTTAAGATGGCGGCAGGCCTTGCCCACTCTTACTTCAAACAACGTACAGCCTAAGTCTATAGTGCCATCTCCCTCCTTTTTTTACCTCCATGGGTTTTACGTAAATGATAAGCGTCCTATTGTTTTCTATTTATCACGATAATTTACCGTTTTTCTTTTATAATGTCTATAAAATTTTCGAGGTATTCTGTATGTTTTGAATCAGTTTGATCGTTGAGAATGTCTTCAGGGTATTTTTCTGTATGAGTGTAAATTTCCATTTTCTGCAAAATATTCATTGTATGTCCTTTAGGTAATTTTAGTAGAATTTTTAGGACATTTTCAATATTTTCTGCTTTATGTTCTTGGCTTTTTAAATGCAAGTAAAATGTGGATTGGTTGGTTTCGCAGTTTCGTGTGTGTTCTTTAAAACTGATTCCGAAATTCCTGCTCGTTTGTCCGATATAAAATTTATTGCAGTAATCACAAGAAGGTTTGTAGGCGTCTGGATTTGAAAAAGTGGAGACATTATTTTTTGTCGATAGTATTTTGAGCTTCAAGTTGTTATTCGTACGGAATGCAAATGTTATTTTTCTTTTTTTAACAAGTTGTTCATATTTTCCAATATTTGGACTATGTATGGTGTAACATGGATAGTTTTATTTGTGATTTTTTCTTCTCTTTTTAATATTATTTCTTTATGTATGCTATCTGTTTTTCGTTTTGCATGTTGTTCATATGACTTTAGAACTATTGTGTGCTGAATATTCCCAAAACTGAATCATAATTATACTAATTTGCGGAATTGAACAGCTGTAGAAATACTATCATAAGTTTTTTAATTTGTAACAATTATGTAGATGTTGTTGTTGTTGTACTCTTCATCCCGAAGACTGGTTTGATGCAGTTTTTCATGCTACTCTATCCTGTGCAAGTTCTGCAATTTTCACAACTATCAGCAAATGCTTTCTTTGGAATTGGAATTATTATATTCTTCTTGGAGTCTGATGGTATTTCGCCTGCCTCATACGGCTTACACACAAGATGGAAGAGTTTTGTCATGTGCCAGTTCTGACGGAATATTGTCTACTCTCAGGTCCTTGTTTCTACTTAAATTTTTCAAACCATTGTCAGATTGTTCTTGCAGTATCATATCTTTCATCTCATCTTCATTATGTCCACTTCCCTTTCTATAGTTTCGCTTTCAAGTAGTATATATATGTATCGCAATGAGTGAAGTACCATACCAGGGGTCTTACAAAAAATAAAATTTTCCATGGTGACATTTTTAACGTCATTCACAACACTTTCATCAACTTTACGTTATTGTGATGAGTAGCTGCTTCGCAGAAGAAACAGCAAGTACAAAATCTGTGTCTTGCTTTTCCAGAGCAGCTGATAGTAGTACTCCAAAAAGTGGAATTTGTCTGGACTCATTCTGTAGAATTCGTGGGATTTTTCGTGTTAAGAGACTTCACAAGAAACCAACAGTTGATCAACGTTTGAGACTTATGGCATTGTACGGGTGCACCCAGTACTTCCGTTTCCTTTTCAGTTTTCTGTGCTGTAAGTAATGATAAATCATAATAGCGTCCTCTTCAGAAGGACTTTCGATTGCAGCTGAAACTGTAACAGGAGCGTGATTCGTGCTGTGTCGCTGTTTCTTGTATGGCGAGTAGCCCGTCGCATATCGCGTCATCCCAGTGGGAACTAGAGTGTCGCACCGGAAAGAGTCGCATCGCGCCAGCTCTACTGCAACGTGGCGTGCTGCACATCGTACAGTCTCATTGTGAATCGCGCCTAGCACCAGTAACTAACGATTCGTCAGAGCTGAGGGCCACAAAACAATCTTCCCTTTTGTGGAGTGTTGTGACAGATGTTTCCAACACGCGCTTCGCGGCTGCCTGCGGCGCTGCTGGAAACAGATGCCAGCTGGTAAAACGAATGAAGCACGGCGCGCTTGTGACGTAACAAAAGAGTGGTGGAGCGCCGGTACAGGCAAATGGCGTGATCAAAGAGCTATTTAAAAAAAATTGAAAATAAAACCTTCGGCTGAAATTCTGGATTTGCAGCATATGCTTCTCACGATTTCACAGCTAGAAACGGGATTAAATTTAGTGATGTTACGCAGCAGTTCATTATGATTTCGCCTCCGATTCACTGGCAATTTTCACTGACAAACTTGAGCTCTGACTACAGAAATTAATCGAAATACTTTTATATGGAAAATGTCCCAGAAGTTATTGAATTCTGCATTGCAATTGTGTAGTTCTTCTGTTGACAACAGGAACATGATAACACTTTGTGGTTGATAGCTACAGAACTTTTCGATGATCAGTGTCAGAACGTACACCTCTTTACAATGTCTCTAATGGATCTAAAAGAAAACTGGGACCCTGTTAGCTAGATATCCTGTGTTGACTACGATGTCTCTTATTGGCTATCGTGTAGTCATAGTGACGGAGTGCCAGCAGCTACATTCCCCCCCCCCCCCCCCCCCTAGGAATGTGAGGGATGTGCTCCTGGGCTGCCGCTCTTAACATGTCAGGATAGCACGGCACCTTCACAACTGATTGAATGTCCTAATATGCCCGTCCGTCCCTCCTAGACTTGTTATGACCTTCGTCTTCAAGATTTTCGGTTCCTTTGCTTGTTTTTAACGTTCAGTTAAAAGAGGATTCGTAAGAGAACTTAAGTTTCGTACCGGAAGGGTAGGGGTCTCAGCCAGAGCCATTCCAGACTTCTCCTGAAGGAATGGAATGAGAGTATGATTACTAAGCTGGCTGGCTGGAGTGTGAACTTACATTCTGAATACGACTGAAGTGTGCCTCGATCATTTAACGAGTTATTTCACTATACGAAGTACCATAGTATTCTTTTTGGCAATTAACTGTAGGAAAACAAAATATGACATTTGATGTGCTCATTATGTGCCACGAGAGGTTGAAGCATCCGGTGTGGATGACGTTATATTGTACAGATTACCATTTAGAAGAACAGACTATTACAGTTAAAAACGACTTTATGTGTAACAGGACTCTTATGTTTCTTATGTTTCTAATTATCGAAAAAGTGATGCATGGAAGTACTTCTGGGTCTCTGTGTTGAAATATATTGGGAGGGTGGGGGGAGAGGGTTGGGGGACGGGAGAGAGGGGGGGTTTACAAATTTCCATCGGTATAGTAGTAAAAAAAAAAACTCTCATTATCTTCTTACACCTAAATTATGTGATGCATGTGATCTCATGTAAGTAATTACTTCATTCAGCATGTGCTATAAGATTCAGAGCCCTTCTTTTGACCTATAGATAAGAACAACATGTTCATTTAACATGTAGTAACAAAGGTACATCACATCATTTATTTTAAAATAACGGAAGTAATTGGAAACAAAAGGGAGAACTAATGATCTAAATAACACTTTATAGTTCTCTTTTATACTGTCTATTAAATACCCAATGATTTCACACGAATATGTAGCAAAAATTGTAGAAATTTTATTAAATACTTTGCACATTAATATTTATTATTCCATATTTAGTTATTAGTCTCCTGATTATAATAGTATAGCTAGTTCTATTAAAAATATTTCGGTTCAAGAAACATGATAAAATTACGAAAGGCTACGTACGAAGTATGTATTACCTATAATTTCCACACAGGTGAAAGTTAATTGTATTAGACTCTATACGCCTCAACTGAAACCTCCTTTTCTCCACGTTTGAAAGAACAATTTCTTTGCCTATAAATTATTCGTTTGAAAAGGTAATGACAATGACAAGTTTCGACATCCACAGTATTCTTTTGTAAAATTCAAAAGAGTTGAATAACTGATACTATGTTCCTGTGCTGATAACAGCCACCTTTCTAAAAATGTATACTTTTGTCAGAATTAATGTGCTAATTATAAAAGTTGCAATTTCGAGAAAATGCTCAAGGGAAGTGGGAGACTATAAATATGGGTGTTGGCTGCCAGTTCTGAGAGTCTGTGTTTAGCTTATGACCTGTAAAGATAGCATGCCAATCAGCCTGTGAGTAACTTACTACTTGAAAGATATCACGTCACTCGTCTGAGTATGTCATTTGTCTGGCTTGTTTGTAGAAACAGCTGATCTGATGTTAAGAAATGAAGAAAAGCCAAAGAAATGTAGTTTAGTCATCAGATGACTAACCTGACCAGAGACAACGAGCAGGAAGCAAGAGAGAAAAACAAGTAAAACACACGTTGCTTGTAATTATTTCCTTCCAAATGCAGGGTTTAACAGATATAGGTGCAGATATTTGTATAAGTGGTACCGTAATTTGTACACAATTCAGTGAGTCAGTTGTTTCTTCCTCTCTGGCGAACAGTCTTCCCATAAACAGATCACAAGCTATGGACCTGACGTTTTCTGCACGGTCGTAACTGTGCCGCTAAAAGGACTACGCCTGTCAGAACAGACTAACTGTTTTTCGTCCATGTTTCAACACACGACTTGCTGCCCAGGGGAAAATAAGAATTAATGGCTTGCTCTTCCCACATGTACTTGGAGGTACTAATCAACCTAAAAACATATTACTCGTAATAATTATTGTTATTGGCCTGCAAATGACTTTAATACTGATATAATGTTGTTAAGTACAGTATAATTAAGTAGTACAGGAATAGTGACTACTTATACCTAAAATGCACTTACTTTGTTTGATGATCAACATTGTTGTATACTGATGAGGATGGGATATTGCGGTGTCCTGCAGGCACAGTATTTCAGTACACCTGAAAGTTACAGTGTGGCCCATCGGACATAGAGATGCAGCCGTATAACCCATGAATTACTTTGTCAACTTCACATGTGGACAATACTGTAATTCCGATACCAGATGAAAGTAAATGGACGGTAGTGTGTAACATTTTCTTTACTTTCATGTTATTAAATGCGAAGCATCATTAACACTTATAATTTTGACAAGGATAGATGATTCAGTAGCAATCCCATTGAAGAACCGATTGTAATCAGTGACTGCAATCACTAAAGGAATACACGTAAATCCTGAAACAGAACGGCATGAAGATGATTCATACCACTTCTTCTCCCCCCCCCCCCCCCCCCCCCCCTTCCCCCACGCAATATGAACGCTTTATTTCAGTCGCATACTACGGTTGCAGAGAGAAGTTACTAGATTATTCTGTGAGTTGTAGATGCTACGTTCATGGGGAGAGAGTAATGCTCCCTTTCTTGTCAAAAGACTCGCAGAATTGACACCAAAAGTAATGCACAGCAGTGAACAACGACGGCTTCTTCAAGATGTTGTATGTATTGGAATAGTTACGAATATCTCATTGAGCAAAATAACAACAGGCAGCATTAGCAGGAACCCTAAGTGCAGTAACAGGGAACGCCGTAAGAACCTTCTGTTCAGTAACAACAAATGACATGAGAACCAGGGTGGTACAATGGCGACAGTAATGATGTTGCGTCAGTACAAGACATTAGATTATGAAAGACGCTCTTAAAACATCCGGGATACAAACAAGGTGAAACTGAAGAAACGTACTGAACTTTCGAGGAAGATGTCTGCGGCAAAACTCCCGGGTTCTAGTCCCGGTCGGACAGAAAGCTATAATACTCAGGGAAGTTTCAAATCAGCGCACGCTCCAGTCCAGAACAAAAGATTGATTCTATGAAAATTAGACATACATGTCGGCAAGGATTATTCGTGATCCTCAATGTAAAAAGTGTAGCTATTATCCGTCTGGGGATCGCTGTTTTTGTTATTTCAAACTGCCCATCTGAAGACGGGCGACACTGCCAGAACTAGTCAGTTTGAAATAACAAAAACGGCGATCAACAGACGGAAAATAAGATCCTTGTTTCATATACAGATTCCAAGTTGTGGTAGTACAAACTTTCAGCGAGTATACAGAAAAACCTTATATCCATCTAGGATGTGGAATCCTGTTCCGGAAATGACCGAGTCGAACGCTAGTAAAGGGCTTAAAAAATTAAATTAGCCATGTATTTGCACCGTGAGACAACTGCGCAAGAAGGGTGGCGCGTTATCTCTAGAGAGTACTTGTTCTGCGCTTCCCGCAGACACAGTTTTGCTGCGGTACGGATAACAGCTGCAGGAGAGTGTGCGACTGCAGTGACACGCCGACTGGAAACGTACTCCAAAGTTGAAATACTTGGGACAGTACGATTCTTGTAGACACAACATCTAAGCTACACACACATTCACCGTAGAATTCTGGCAATATATGAACCAAATGCAATATCGCATCCAGCTGTAGAGAAAGGTCAAACAATTTGACCAAGAACTCCTGATGACGTTGATCGGAGAGGAAGGCCATCGATATCCATCACACACAACAATGTCCAAGCACGCACAATAAAAGATTATTTATTCTCACACGAATGGTTTCGGGCTTCTGCCCATCCTCAGGGGTTTTACACTTTCATGTACCTATATGTTTGTATTGCTGGAGATCACTGTTTGAATATAAAGAAAATTATTTGCTGGTGACTAAACAGATACAAGTGAAACAGTTGTGAGTGGCAAGGCTATTTCCTCACATCGAAATTCTTCAAAAGCAATTGCTGAAAATGATTACAAAAAATCCAAATGACAAGATTAATGTTTCCAGTGGGCGGAGACTTGTGAGGAGGAAATGCTGTCGTAATCGGCGCTTGGCGCTACCAACGGAAACTGCGAAGTTTAACCTCACCATGCAATTTTGACATTACAACTGCTAGGTCGCTGACGTTGGTAGAAATGAAAAAAACAGGGGAAGTTGTCTTGAAGTTTTTCGGACAAGTCTGATATGTGACGAAACCAACGACGAAACCATCGGACACCTTTTATTGTGGCACTTACATGCACTTACTGTTGTTGGCAAAGTGGATATCGCCAAGCGTGAACGTGCACCGTTTTCCTTTCAATTCTTTTTATAAGGGGGATAGGTAAGTTGTTAGCTTGTTGATGAACAAAATACATAATAATAAATTAATACTTAAATAAACAGCTCTAAAACCGGTAATATATTTACAATGTGCAGCTGATATTTTTATAGGCCGGTTCGTCGATATTTTTCCGTCGATATATCTACACACATCAAAAAAAGTTTTGCATCACCCCGGTTCCCAGAACTTCTGCAGTTAGACGTTGACTGATGATATTGTATCACAGACACAGTCCTTTTGACTGTGCAGAGATGTCACTAAACCCGCCCAAAGACGTAAACAACCAAGCATGAGCAGCGCCTATTTGACGAAGGGGGGGAAATGGGTCCGACAGCCGATCAGTTCCAGTCATTCCACCAGGAAGGAGGTACACAGCTCGTGTTGCCTGTAGTTCAACCATGCCTAGACCATCAGTACCGCGGTTTGATCGCGTCCGCATTGTTACTTTTGTGGTTTCACCGCCAGACACCACACTTGCTAGGTGGTAGCCTTTAAATCGGCCGCGGTCCGTTGGTATACGTCGGACCCGCGTGTCGCCACTATCAGTGATTGCAGACCGAGCGCCGCCACACGGCAGGTCTAGTCTATACAGACTCCCTAGCACTCGCCCCAGTTGTACACACGACTTTGCTAGCGATGGTACACAGTCCACATACGCTCTCATTTGCAGAGACGACAGTTTAGCATAGCCTTCAGCTACGTCATTTGCTACGACCTAGCAAGGCGCCTTATTCAGTTACTATATGTCTTCTGAACAGATAATATTGTGAATCATGTACCGTCAAGAGCGACGTTCCTCATTAATGGATTAAAGTTAAGTATCAAACTAAATATGTCCGCTTTCTGAATTCTCATTCCTTGTCATGTTCCAGACCTCACGTCAGTATAGTTCTTCTCTCCTCAGCCCAGCCTGCGTGAGCTAAAATGCGTGCATTTCGGCCTCCATTCATAACACGGTGTTGGCTCTTCTGCCAACACAGCAACTTTGTGCCAGGAATGGCTCTCAACAAGGGAAGAGTCCAGGCGTCTCGGAGTGAACCAAAGTGATGTTATTCGGACATGACGTAGATACAGAGAGACAGGAACTGTCGATGACATGCCTCGCTCAGGCCGCCCAAGGGCTACTAATGCAGTGGATGACCGCTATCTACGCATTATAGCTCGGAGGAACCCTGACAGCAACACCACCATGTTGAATAATGCTTTTTGTGCAGCCACAGGACGTCGTGTTACAACTCAAACTGTGTGCAATAGGCTGCATGATGTGCAAACCACTCCCGCGTCCATGGCGAGGTCCATCTTCGCAACCACGACACCATGCAGCGCTGTACAGATGGGCCTAACAACATGCCGAATGGACCGCTCAGGATTGACGTCACGTTCTCTTCACCGATGAGTGTCGCATATGCCTTCAACTAGACAATCGTCGGAGACGTGTTTGGAGGCAACCTGGTCAGGCTCAACGCCTTAGACACACTGTCCAGCGAGCGCAGCAACGTGGAGGTTCCCAACTATTTTGGGGTGGCGTTATGTGGGGCCGAAGTACGGTGCTGGTGGTTATGGAAGGCACCATAATGGCTGTACGATATGTGAATGCCATCCTCCGACCGATAGTGCAACCATATCGGCAGTATATTCGCGAGGCATTCGTCTTCACGCTCCCCCATCGTGCACATCTTGTGAACGACTTCC
This sequence comes from Schistocerca americana, assembly GCF_021461395.2. Classification (NCBI taxonomy): domain Eukaryota; kingdom Metazoa; phylum Arthropoda; class Insecta; order Orthoptera; family Acrididae; genus Schistocerca; species Schistocerca americana. The sequence continues at coordinate 85,012,233 of NC_060125.1, read as the reverse complement.
TTCAGGGTAACAACATCGCTCGATTGGAGTGGCCAGCATTCCCTCAAGACATGAATCGTATCTAACATGCCTAGGACAGATTGAAAAGGGCTGTTTATGGGCGACGTGACCCAGCAACCACTCTGAAGGATCTACGCCGAATCGCCGTTGAGGAGTGGGACAATCAGGCCAATAGTGCCTTGATGAACTTGTGGATAGTATGCCACGATGAATACAGGCATGCATCAGTGCAAGAGGACGTGCTATGGTTCAAATGGTTCTGGGCACTATGGGACTCAACTTCTGAGTTCATTAGTCCCCTAGAACTTAGAACTAGTTAAGCCTAACTAACCTAAGGACGTTGCACACATCCATGCTCAAGGCAGGATTCGAACCTGCGGCCGTAGCGGTCTCGCGATTCCAGACTGCAGCGCCTAGAACCGCACGGCCACTTCGGCCGTCTGAGGACGTGCTACTGGGTATTAGAGGTGCCGGTGTGTACAGCAATCTGGGCCACCACCTCTGAAGGTCTCGCTGTATATTGGGACAACATGCAATGTATGGTTTTCATGAGCAATAAAAAGGGCGGAAATAATGTTGATCTCTATTCCAATTTTCTGTACATGTACCGCAACTCTCGGAACCAAGGTGATGCAAAACTTTTTTTTGTGTGTATATACATCGATACTTGTTTCCGATAAAGCGAAAGCAGGTTATGATATTTTTTTAGTATCGCTGTATGAGATTCTCGATACCTTTAAAAATATCAAGAAGGGTGATTATATTGGAAAACACTGTCAAGTGTCAGTATCACTTTGAAGTGTAGCGCAGTATTCAGTAATAGTTATGTGGCGTACTATAATAATGTGTAACTCACTTTTTGAAGTCGTGTCGTATGCATGAAAATGGAAAAAGCTTCGGATTTGCTGTAGTTCCACTGACGGTGATAAGAATTCGGATGGATATATTTTTAAAAAAATTACTGTTCTGCACAAGATGGTACATTCACTATAGTTGTTCAAAGTGGCGTCACCCAGTTTGTGTATAAGCATTACGTCGTCACACAAACTGGCGTCATACCCGTTCGGACAATTCCTTTGTACTTCGAGCGAACTCACGGGCAGCGAGAATTCTTGCCAGTATCTCCTATTCAGTATCGACAGTCGTTTTGCGCTCTAGATTATGGACACGATCCCACAAGAAAGAATTAATGCGGGTCAAATAAGGTGAACAAGACGGATACGAAACAGGACATAATCTTTCTATCGACCTATCGTCTGATTCAGGTGTTCACGAGAAAAGCGAGGAAAGTCAGCTGGAATTACATCATATTGGTACCGTTAGTAACTGACTTTATCTATCCATGAACTCACAGCAGATATGTGCTGGAGAATCTTCAGAATTGGTAAGTGGCGATTCTCAATGGCCTACACATAAAATCGAGTATTCCGTCTCTGGGGAAACAGGCTTCCTGCGAAGAGAGCAGCAACGCATTCAGTTCGGGATCGACCACACATCGTTGCGCTACGCACTTGTGCAACGCGACACAACGTCTGAAGTCAGCGGTAGTTAGAGCTTATAAGCAAACCAGACAAAGCATTAGTCACACATATGATTCATCACGCTAATACCGTGTAGCACTGCCTTGCTAATGGCCGCAGTTCAGCGAGGAAGAGAGTCCGCCAGTTTTTTTTAGGTATTATATGATATATCCAGAAGATGCCACTCATCAAAGATTAGGAACCACAGAGTTACCTGTCTGCAGATATTTTGAGTGCTACGTTTCTTACGCTGCGTCATACAGCAAGGCCTCAGACGCGGCTGCTCGCTTTGACTCAAATTTGGCTGGTCATTTGTGTATAATCTAAATTAAAGGCTCAAAAATATTCTGACTCAACACCACGTCCCCTCCCCATTCTGCAGAAAACCACCCCAAAATTTATCACTCGCAGCTGACTCAAAAATTGACAGATCGATAACTAATTGGAAATTGAGCCATTCATCATTATACATGTGGAATGAAAACGCATACTTCCGTAGTAATCGAACACAGAAACCGTTACAACTACTGCTTGTACACCCATAAGGTAAACGCTGTTTGACGAGAGAGCCGCTGGTATAGCGACCAACCCATTTCGCTCGGGAGCAGAGAACCTGTGTTTGATTCTCAAATGCATTCTACAGTTTTTTTTTATTTTACTTTTTTTGCGTACCGAAACTGGTAAGAATAGAAGAGTTAATAAGGTAATCAGTAAAGGATAATAACAATGAAGGAAGGTAAATTTCTCAAAATAATTTGAATCAGTAAAGAACTAAAATTTTAATTCTAGTTACCTCACAATGGCTTTCTCACACGCTGTCACACGTGTGAGATGGCGATTTTTTTATGATATTATTGGATGTATTAATATTTGTATAGGAAAATGATATATTTGAAGAATTGTGGTCAGCGAAGCAGTTGTTAGGCAGCAGCATTTGTGTCTGCGATAACAGCACTGTGGAGTCGTAGAATCTTTGACAGTCACCAGCGATTAGCTGCGGTGTGCAGCAGGCAGGGTTCGTTGAGTGTACAGTGTAATGCACGCACGCACTTTTGGAACTATGTAGGTTGCAGACTTTTTACGAGCAGGAATGATGACCTAGAACAATGGCTGTATAGCATATGGACATAAAAAAGGTTTTGAAATGAAGAACACGGTATTATTTGATGTAGGCTTGTATAGTTGGTCCAGTTCACTCTCGTCACAGTCGAATTTTTGATAATTATTCTGTTGACTGATCTTCCGAGTTGATTTACTGTACCATGGAAGTTATTACATTAAATGAATTTTCATATTAGAGTCTATGATTGTCTTCTTTGATAAGTTCTTCCCCCCTCCTCCTCCCCCCCCCCCCCCCCTCCTCCATAAGAGAGTTCTGCACACTTTGTCTGATAATTAACATCCTAGAGACGTTGCGGTCAGGCCAGTGTTGTTTAGTTGTGCATAACGCTTCCCCAGCCCCATGAACCATGGACCTAGCCGTTGGTGGGGAGGCTTGTGTGCCACAGCGATACAGATAGCCGTACCGTAGGTCAAATCACAACGGAGGGGTATCTGTCGAGAGGACGGACAAACGTGTGGTTCCTGAAGAGGGGCAGCAGACTTTTCCGTAGTTTCAGGGTCGACAGTCTGGATGATTGACTGATCTGGCCTTGTAACATCAACCAAAACGGCCTTGTTGTGCTGGTACTACGAACGGCTGAATCTAAGGGGAAACAACAGCCGCAATTTTTCCAGAGGATGTGCAGCTTTACTGTATGATTAAATGATGATGGTGTCCTCTTGGGTAAAATATTCCGGAAGTAAAATAGTCCTCCATTCGGATGTCCAGGCGGGAACTACTCAGAAGGACGTCGATATTAGCAAAAACAAAACTGGCATTCTACGGATCGGAGAGTGGAATGTCAGATCCCTTAATCGGGCAGGTAGGTTAGAAAATTTAAGAAAAGAAATGGATAGGTTAAAGTTATATATAGCGGGAACTAGTGAAGTTCGGTGGCAGGAGGATCAAGACTTCTGGTCAGGTGAATACAGCGTTATAAATACAAAATCAAATAGGAGTAATGCAGGAGTAGGTTTACTAATGAACAAAAAAATAAGGACGTGGATAAGCTACTACGAACAGCATAGTGAACACATTACTGTGCCCAAGATAGACATAAAGCCCACGTCTACTACAGTAGTACAAGTGTATATGCCAACTAGTTCCGCAGATGATGAAGAGATTGAAGAAAAGTATGATGCGATAAAAGAAATTATTGAGACAGTTATGGAAGACGAAAATTTAATAGTCATGGGATTGGAAATCGATAGTAGGAAAAGGAAGAGAAGGAAAAGTAGTAGGTGAATATCGACTGGAGGTAACGAATGAAAGAGGGAGCCTTGTGGTAGAACTTTGCACAGAGCATAACTTAATAATAGTTAACATTCGGTTTAAGAATCATGAAAGAAGGTTGTGTACGTGGAAGAGGCCTGGAGACGTTAGAAGATTTTGTTTCCAGGGACAGATGTGGACTCTGATTACAATTTATTGGTTATGAACTCTATACTAAAACTGAAGAAAGTGCAAAAACATAGGAATGTAAGGAGATGGGACCTGGAAAAACTGAAAGAACCAGAGGTTGTAGAGAATTTCAGAGAGAGCATTAGGGATCGATTGACAATAACAGGAGAAAAAGATGCATTAGAAGAAGACTGGGTAGCTTTGAGAGATGAAATAGCGGAGGCAGCGAAGGATCAAGTAGGTAAAAAGACGTGGGCTATTAGAAATCCATGGCCAACAGAAGAGATAGTAAATTTAATTGGTGGAAGGATGTTTTGCTATTTGAGGAGAAAAATAGCTGATAACTGTCGAAGAAGGGAGAATATAAATTGTATACAGGGTATGCCAAGGAAAGCATTTTTGAAGAAGTGAAATTTATAAACATCAAATATAGATTTAAGTGTCACGAAGTTTTTTCTGGAAGTATTTGTATGGAGTGTAGCCACGTATGGAAGTGAAACATGGACAATAACTAGTTAAGACAGGAAGAGGATAGGAGCTTTCGACATGTTGTTATACAGAGGAATGCTGAAGATTAGATCGGAAGATCACGTAACTAATGAGGAGGTACTGAAAAGAATTGGGGAGAAGAGGAATTTGTGGCACAACTTGACAAGAAGGAGGACCGCTTGGTAGGACACATTCTGAGGCATCAAGAATTCACCAATTTAATAGAGGAAGGTCAAGAGATGAATACACTAAAAAGATTCAGAAGGATGTAGGTTGCAGTAGTTATTCGGAGATGAAGAGGCTTGCACGCGGTAGTGGAGCATGGAGAACTGCATCAAACCAGTCTCTGGACTGAAGACCGCAACAACACAATAAGTTCCTCTGTAATTGAAATTTCGGCACTTAAAGGTTGAGTATGTGTTTCAGTGGCACTCTGTGTCAAAATTATGAACCCAGTTTCCCTGGACCAACTGTAGTTAGTTTTCAGCAGTATTTTTTTAGCTTTTGCGGAGTGTTGCTGTGCTGCTGTTTCTGCCAGTACTGCATTTTACAGGTCACATTTATAATTCGTGATTGTTTCGTTTCCTTTGCGCAATGTAGGTTCGTCAGTTTCTTTGTTTTACCAGGGCCACATGTCAGTGCAGAAATGTTCGTATGTGTGGATTACATTCTTATACAGGTCGACATTACAGTTTTTTTCTATACAGCTACTTTTTTTTTCAAACAATTCGCACTGACCAAATCTACTGAGCGTGAAATTATTGGTTCAAAAGGCTCTGAGCACTATGGGACTTAACTGCTGAGGTCATCAGTCCCCTAGAACTTAGAACTACTTAAACCTAACTAACCTAAGGACATCACACACATCCATGCCCGAGGCAGGATTCGAACCTGCGATCGTAGCGCCTAGAACCGCTCGGCCACACTGGCCGGCTATTTGGTTATGAATGAGCGTTTTCACGCACACAGGATTCTTTTCAGTTCCAGGTAAGTGATATTGTTTGAGCTCAGTAGCTCATTTAGGTTTTCAGTTCACATTCCCAGGCTTATATTTACGATACAACGGACAAGGCTACTGACTTACACACGTCCTTACTTTATTTCCAACAGTTTCACTGAAATGACAAAATTCATGGAAAAAAATACCTCCTTTTGCCCGGCGTTGAGCAGTAACTGGACATGGCATACACCCAACAAGTCGTTGGAAGTCCCCTGCAGAAATACTGAACCGCACTGCCTCTATGGCCGCCCATAATTGTGAAATCGTTGCCAGTGCAGGATTTTGTGCACGTACTGGCATCTGCATTATGTTCGGGCGATCTGGGTGGCCAAATCATTCGCCCGAAGTTTCCAGAATGTGCTTCAAGCCAATGGCGAACAGTTGTGGCCCTGTGGTACAGTGCATCGCCATCAGTAAAAATTCCATCTTTGTTTGGGAACATGAAGTCCATGAATGGGTGTTAATAGCCTCAGAGTAGCTGAACATCCAAAGGACCCAGTCCATTCCAAGCAAACGAAGCCCGCACCATTAAGGAGCCACCACCAAGTTGCACAGTGCCTTGTTGACAACTTCGGTCCATCGCTTCGTGGTATCTGCGCCATACTCGAACCGTACCATCGGCTCGTACCAACTGAAATAGGTACTCATCTGACTAGACCACGTTTTTTCAGACCTCTAGGGTCCAACCGATATGGTCACGAGCCCAGTAGAGACGTTGCACGGGAAGTCGTGCTGTTACCAAAGACACTTGCATCGATCGTCTGCTGCAATAGCCCATGAACGCCAAATTTCGCCACACTGTCCTACGTTCGCCATATGTCTCACATTGATTTCTGCGGTTATTTCACGCAATGTTACTCGTCTGTTAGCGCTGACAACTCTACACAAACGCTGCTGTTCTCGGTCGTCAAATGGAGGTCGTGGGCCATTGCATTTACCATGGTGAGAGGCAATGTCTAAAATGTGGAATTCTCGGCGCATTCTTGGCACAGTGGGAAATGGAATGTCCCATGCGTCAAGCTTTAACTACCATTCCGCATTTAAAGTCTGTTAATTTCCATCGTGCAGCCATAATCATGTCGGAAACCTTTTCCCGTGAAACGCCTGAGTGCAAATGATAGCTTCGCCAATGCACTGCCCTTTTATACCTTGCGTACGCGATACTACCACCTTCTGTATATGTGCATATCGCTATCTCATGATCTTCGCGCAATTACATCGTAACATCCGACGGTTTCGCAAAAAACTAGACCTAATTTATGTTTAAAAATATGTCTGTTTCGCAATAAATTTTAATAAACACTATACACACGATAAACCGCCTAAAAAATTAGAAAAATATTTTTTTCCTACGTTGTTAGTATCCCTAATTGATTACATTCTCAAACCTCCTGTTCCTACCAATCTCGATACATAGAAAAAGCCAAATGAAAAAATGCAAAATGCCTTTGGAAATCGAACACAGGTTAGCTGTTCCATAGCGAAATGCCTTGGTACTTTTTTAATGACTGGGGACAAATCCCGAAGGGAGTCCCACAAGGCTCAACTTTGGGTGTACTCCTATTCCTTATGTAGGGACATGTGAATGACGTGCAACTTAACAATCATCAAGAAGAATTGGTGCTTCTTACAGATGATGCTAGTGTTATAATGAATCCCATTAGTGAGAAAGCAACAAAAGAGATTGTTAGTGATGTTTTTCAAAGAATTATTAACTGGTTCCCTAGAAATGGACTCGGCCTTAATGTTGAGAAAATACACTGATTTCAGTTCTGTACAACAGAGTCATACCAACAACAGATGTAGCACATGAGCAGGAGTCAGTAAACAGAGTAGAATACACCATATTTATGGGTCTACATGTTGATGAAAACAGGATGAAGCGTATTACCGAGCTGCTCATACATTTAGGTTCAGCAATTTTTGCTCCTCGTATAATTGCTAGTATTGGAAACAAACGAATCAACCTCCTGACGTATTTTGCATATAAAGCGTTAATTACACAAAAGCAAGCAGTAAGAATAGCAAGTGGTGTTCGCCCGCAGTCGTCATATAGACACCTCTTAAAGGAGTTAGGCATTTTAACTCATCAGCACAATACACACATTCACTAATGAAATTCTTCATAAATAATCCATTACAATTTGAGAAGGAAAGTGATGTCCATAACTGCAACACCAGAGGAAAAAAAATGATCTCTTTTACCTGTTATTGAAACTGCCAGTGGCCCAGAAAGGAGTTTAACATGCAGCAACAATAATTTTTTATTATTTGCCCAATAACATAAAATATCTGAGGGGTAGCAAAACAAGTTTTAAATCTAATCTGGCAATTCATTCTATTCCATGGACGAATTTTTATTTATAAACTGCTAGCCTGTAAAAGAAACTACTTTTTACGTGTAGTTACATGAGTAGGACTAAAAAAATCATATGTTCATTAACATTGGCAGCCATTGCCAACACATATAATGTAAACTGACTCATTCCATATCATTTCGATAAAAGACTCGTTCAAATGATCTATAGAACATGTAACTAATAATCTGTTTACTCACCCCTGCCTTTAGTCAAGTCGTGCAATGTATTTCTTCTCTCTGAAATTCGATTCAGTGATGCTACAGGAGAATACTGAAGATGAGTAGATTGCATAACTAATGATAGTTAACTAATGATAGTTATGCAATCTACTCATCTTCAGTATTCTCCTGTAGCATCACATTTCAAACGCATCTATTCTCTTCTTGTCTGAATTGTTTATCGCCCTAGTTTCACTACAACAAATACCTTCAGATACGAATTCCTAACATTTAAGTTTATATTCGATGTTAACAAATTTAATTTCACACAAATTATTTTCTTAATATTACCATTCCCAATTTTAAATCAAATGATGGAAAATCCAAGATGGAAGGTATACATTCTCAGTTTTATATTGCCTCTACTTAGGCCATGGTCACTTATTTTGCTACCAAAATAACAAAACTTGTCTGCTGTATTTCCTAATTTAATTACCTCAGCATCTCCTGATTTAATTGGAGTCTATTATATTTAACCTTCGTTTACTTTTGTTGAAGTTCATGTTATAACCTCCATCTTTCATGACACTATCCATTCCATTCAACTCTTCTTCCAATTCCTTCACCATCGCTAACCCAACTACGCTGTCATCGGAGAAATTGTCCATTTCCGTTCAACTCTTCTTCCAAGTCCTTCGCCCTCTCTGCTCCCTGAACTCTAATTCCCTTTGCACATTTCTCTTTAGTTTCTTTCACAGCTTCCTCCATGAACAGACTGTATAATACACTGTCTTACTCTCTTTTCAAGTATTGCTTCCCTTTCTCGTCCTTCGACTTTCATAATGCTAGTCTAGTTTTTGCGTAAGTTTTAGATGACCTTTCGCTCTTTGTAAGACCAATATGACGCTCTAATAGAAACTGGGTAGTAGGTGTTGATAGGAAAATGCAGTTACAACACAGCTAGATAAAAGTGAAGATCATATCTAGCAGTGGATGTCGAACGTTTGATGAACCGATGAATGTTTCCTCAAGAACCTTCTCATTTGGCATATCCAATCCAGGAAACTCGAAGGTTATCACCAAGAAGTTAACTTGGAGTCTACGGCTCAATAGCGTGCAATCAACGCCAACCCACTATAGCAGGGGGCAGTCTCCAGTGATTAACGCACGAACTCAAGCTGCCAGCAGTGTTACCCAAATTTTGGCTGGATAGGACAGACACTGCATACTATACAAACCTTGATCCGCGATAATTCTTCTTTTTGTCTAGTGTACAATCAAATTACTGTGGTGAATGTATTGAATCAGTAGAGAAGACGGCAGTTCTGAAGCGAGGTCGTCTACGAATCGAAGCGCGTCTTCCGTGAGTGGCCGATGTTCTCCAGATGCGTTACTTTGTTAAAAGGTGATTGTGGATCCTGTGTAAACTATTTCGTGTTTGAAAAAACTGCTTTCACTTTCCTCTGCTTTGTATGGCGAACAAACGCATTTCCCAATATCGACTATAGTATCATTTCATAGTTAAAGTGGAAAAGACAGATATCATAGACAAGTATTTTACCATGGATCACTTTAGTGAATTTAAAGTATTAATTGCCTCCGGCACTTGCAAATACCTGTGTTTTCACTCTGCCGAACCAAATGTCATTGCAGCTCAATAACCACATAGTGATTATAATCCGTGTGGCCCCTGTTACTAATGGAAACCTCAAATACTAACAGTGGAAGCTGTAAAAGGAAGAAGAGGCGGAGCCACCTGTCGAGAACGTTTCATTCCCCTGCATATGCAATAATCAGCCAGAGAGAGCATTATGACCACCTATGTAAGACTGTATGTCCACCTTTGGCACGGATAACATCGCCGACGCGTCGTGGCGTGGAAGCAATGAAGCCTTGGTAAGTCGCTGGAGGGAGTTAGCACCACATCTGCACACACCAAGTCACCTGATTCCCATAAATTCTGGGGAGGAGGGCGATAAGTTCTGACGCCATTTTCAGTCACGTGCCAAATCAATCGGGTTCAGATCTGGCGAGTTGGGGGAAGGAGGGGGAGGGGGGGGGGGGGGGGGGGGAAGGCGCACGTCAATTGAAACTCTCCACTGTGTTCCTCGAACCTCTCAAATGGTTCAAGTGGCTCTAAGCACTATGGGAATCAACATCTGAGGTCATCAGTCCCCTAGACTCAGACCTACTTAAACCTAAGGACATCACACACATCCATGCCCGAGGCAGGATTCTAACCTGCGACCGTAGCAGCAGCGCGGTTCCGGACTGAAGCGTCTAGAACCGCTCGGCCACATTGGCCAGCTCGAACCTCTCCATCACACTCCTGGCCTTGTGACATGGCGCATTATCTTGTTGAAAAATGCCACTGCCGTCGAAAACTTGATCGTCACGAATGCATATGCAACCAGTCTACTCGTACGACATTCCTTGGTCGTTCTGATGCCTTGCACGAATTCCGCTGGACTCAAGGATGCCTACGTGATGTTTCTCAGAGCACACTGGAGCCGCCGCCAGCTTGTGTCCGTCCCGCAGTCCAGATGTCAAGGATCTGTTCCCCTGGAAGGCGACGGAATCGCGCCCTACCATCAGCATGATGAAGAAGGTATCGGGATTCATCAGACCGCGCAACGCTCTGCCACTGCGCCGAAGTCCAGTGCCGATGGTCACGTGCCCATTTCAGTCGTAGTTGCCGACGTCGTGGTGTTAACATTGGCACGTGGAAGGGTCGTCGGCTGCGCAGACCCATCTTTAGAAGTGTTCGATGCACTGTGTGTTCAGACACACTTGTACTGCCCAGAATTAAAGTCTGATGTCAGTTTCGCCACAGTTCGTCGGCTGATCTGCTTTACCAGTCTCCATAGCCCACTGCCTCTGACATCTGCAATGAGGGGCGGCCGCCCAAGCCCATAACGTCTGTGAATGGTTTCACCTTGGTTTCGCCACGGGTTGAAGACACTCGCCGCAGCACTCCTCGAACATCCGACACGTCGTGGAATTTCCAAAATATTCGTGCCGAGTTCCGGACCGTGACAATCTGCCCTCGCATCAGACTCAGATAGATCGCGTGCCTTCCCCATTCTGCACACAGACATCACGCTCCCGCAGCTCGTGATCGTGCGGTAGCGTTCTCGCTTCCCACGCCCGGGTTCCCGGGTTCGATTCCCGGCGGGGTCAGGGATTTTCTCTGCCTCGTGATGACTGGGTGTTGTGTGATGCCCTTAGGTTAGTTAGGTTTAAGTAGTTCTAAGTTCTAGGGGACTGATGACCATAGATGTTAAGTCCCATAGTGCTCAGAGCCATTTGAACCATTTGAACATCACACTCACTGGTACTACATGCACTGTGCGTGTGCCTGACTAGCAGCCACTCCTCGCCAGGTGATGCTGCTATAGCCTGGACCGGTTCATATCGGCGGTAGGTCGGTGGTCATAATGTTCTGGCTGATCAGTGTATTGCAGAAATACTGTTCACTGCTGAGTTTCTAATTATGAGGGGCGAAATCTGTGTACAGAATGTTAATAATGAACAGATTGGTCTTGCAGACGTACGCTGGTGATGTTTGTGGCAGTATCAATTGGAATACACCTGCAGTCACCTCTTGCACTGCGATCGACCCTTGTCGCCGGACCTCTCCCCAGTTGACAACGTTCTACATCTACATCTACATTTATACTCCGCAAGCCACCCAACGGTGTGTGGCGGAGGGCACTTTACGTGCCACTGTCATTACCTCCCTTTCCTGTTCCAGTCGCGTATGGTTCGCGGGAGGAACGACTGCCGGAAAGCCTCCGTGCGCGCTCGAATCTCTCTAATTTTACATTCGTGATCTCCTCGGGAGGTATAAGTAGGGGGAAGCAATATATTCGACACCTCATCCAGAAACGCACCCTCTCGAACTCTGGCGAGCAAGCTACACCGCGATGCAGAGCGCCTCTCTTGCAGAGTCTGCCACTTGAGTTTGTTAAACATCTCCGTAACGCTATCACGGTTACCAAATAACCCTGTGACGAAACGCGCCGCTCTTCTTTGGATCTTCTCTATCTCCTCCGTCAACCCGATCTGGTACGGATCCCACACTGATGAGCAATACTCAAGTATAGGTCGAACGAGTGTTTTGTAAGCCACCTCCTTTGTTGATGGACTACATTTTCTAAGCACTCTCCCAATGAATCTCAACCTGGTACCCGCCTTACCAACAATTAATTTTATATGATCATTCCACTTCAAATCGTTCTGCACGCATACTCCCAGATATTTTACAGAAGTAACTGCTATTAGTGTTTGTTCCGCTATCATATAATCATACAATAAAGGATCCTTCTTTCTATGTATTCACAATACATTACATTTGTCTATGTTAAGGGTCAGTTGCCACTCCCTGCACCAAGTGCCTATCCGCTGCAGATCTTCCTGCATTTCGCTACAATTTTCTAATGCTGCAACTTCTCTGTATACTACAGCATCATCCGCGAAAAGCCGCATGGGACTTCCGACACTATCTACTAGGTCATTTATATATATTGTGAAAAGCAATGGTCCCATAACACTTCCCTGTGGCACGCCAGAGGTTACTTTAACGCAATAGACGTCTCTCCATTGATAACAACATGCTGTGTTCTGTTTGCTAAAAACTCTTCAATCCAGCCACACAGCTGGTCTGATATTCCGTAGGCTCTTACTTTGTTTATCAGGCGACAGTGCGGAATTGTATCGAACGCCTTCCGGAAGTCAAGAAAAATAGCATCTACCTGTGAGCCTGTATCTAATATTTTCTGGGTCTCATGAACAAATAAAGCGAGTTGGGTCTCACACGATCGCTGTTTCCGGAATACATGTTGATTCCTACATAGTAGATTCTGGGTTTCCAAAAACGACATGATACTCGAGCAAAAAACATGTTCTAAAATTCTACAACAGATCGACGTCAGAGATATAGGTCTATAGTTTTGCGCATCTGCTCGACGACCCTTCTTGAAGACTGGGACTACCTGTGCTCTTTTCCAATCATTTGGAACCTTCCGTTCCTCTAGAGACTTGCGGTACACGGCTGTTAGAAGGGGGGCAAGTTCTTTTGGAGCATTATGGGCAGGCCGTGCAACCAGCTCGGGATTTTGGAGATCTAATGCGCCAATTGGAAAGAATTTGGCATGATATGCCTCAGGAGGGTGTCCAGCAAGTCTGTCAATCAGTGCAAGAGACATGAAACCCCAACCCACAAAATGACGTCCGGCACCTGTACAACACTATGAGTCGGCCGGTGTGGCCGAGCAGTTCTACGCGCTTCAGTCTCGAACCCCGCGACCGCTACAGTGGCAGGTTTTAATCCTGCCTCGAGACTGAATGACCTCATATATTAAGTCCCATAGTGCTCAGAGCCATTTGAACCATTTGAACAACACAATGCATGTATGTCTGCACGCTTCAGTTCAATATTCTGGCTGTTACGCCGGTTATTGATGTACCAGCATTTAAAATTTGCTTTGGCTTATCTCGCGATTGCGTTAACCTGTGATGTTGAATTTAATAATTGAAATATGTTACCTAGGAAAATGTATTCCAGAAATTTCTCTGCTCTACATTAATTATTTTTTGCTGTTGCGACTTTCTTACCATCAGTGTATACTGTGAAAAGTAATGGTCCAACAACTCTCCCTTTGGGTGCGCTCGAAGATACTTTGGTGCGTTCTGTTTGGTGGAAACACTTCAGTCCAGTGACGTAACTGGTCTGATGTTCTGAAATATCATAATACGCAAGCAGAAAACATGTTCCAGAATTCCACAACACACCGATCTCAGAGATACAGGCCTACAATTTAGTCCGTATCCGGCACAAGTTGCTATGTAGAAATGGTACTTGGGTTGTCGACATTTGTGTATACAGGGTGGTCTATTGATAGTGACCGGGCCAAATATCTCACGAAATAAGCATCAAACGTAAATACTACAAAGAACGAAACTCGTCTAGCTAGAAGGGGGAAACCAGATGGCGCATGGTTGTCCCGCTAGATGGCGCTGGCATAGGTCAAACGGATATGAACTGCATTTTTTAATAGGATCCCCCATTTTTATTACATATTCGTGTAATACCTGAGGGAATATGAAAGTTTTTGTTGGACCACTTTCTTCGATTTGTGATAGATGGCACAAACGTATCAGTCACAAACGTATAAGTACGTGGTACCACGTAACATTCCGCCAGTGCGGACGGTATTTGCTTCGTCATACATTACCCGTGTTAAAATGGACCGTTTACCAATTGCGGAAAAGGTCGATATCGTGTTGATGTATGGCTACTGTAATCAAAATGGCCACTGGCGTGTGATACGTATGGTGCTCGGTATCCTGGACGACGTCAACCACGACCTGCAACAAATTATGATGCCCAAGTAGGTGTTTTAGCTGCTGTCGCGGCTAATCCGCACATCAGTAGCAGACAAATTGCGCGAGAACAGGGAATCTCAAAAACGTCGGTGTTGAGAATGCTACACCAACATCGATTACACGCGTACCATTTTTCTATGCACCAGGAATTGCATGGCGACGACTTTGAACGTCGTGTACAGTTCTGCCACTGGGCACAAGAGAAATTACGGGACGATAACAGATTTTCTACACGAGTTCCAGTTAGCGACGAAGCGTCATTCACCAACAGCGGTAACGTAAACTGGCATAATATGCAGTATTGGGCAACGGAAAATCCACGATGGTTGCGACAAGTGGAACATCAGCGACCTTGGCGGGTTAATGTATGGTGCGGCATTATAGGAGGAAGGATAATTAGCCCCCATTTTATCGATGGCAATCGAAATGGTGCAATGTATGCAGATTTCCTACGTAATGGTCTACCGATGTTACTACAAGATGTTTCACTGCATCACAGAATGGCGATGTACTTCCAACATGATGAATGTCCGGCACATGGCTCACACGCGGTTGAAGAGGTGTTGAATAACATATTTCATGACAGGTGGATTGGTCGTCGAAGCACCATACATACCATGGCGCGCACGTTCACCGGATCTGACGTCCCCGGATTTCTTTCTGTGGGGAAAGTTGAAGGATATTTGCTATCGTGATCCACCGACAACGCCTGACAACATGCGTCAGCGCATCGTCAATGCACGTGCGAACATTACGGAAGGCGAACGACTCGCTATTGAGAGGAATGTCGTTACACGTATTGCCAAATGCATTGAGGTTGACGGACATCATTTTGACCATTTATTGCATTAATGTGGTATTTACAGGTAATCACGCTGTAACAGCATGCGTTCTCAGAAATGATAAGTTCACAAACGTACATGTATCACATTGGAACAACCGAAATAAAATGTTCAAACGTACCTACGTTCTGTATTTTAATTTAAAAAGCTACCTGTTACCAACTGTTCGTCTAAAATTGTGAGCCATATGTTTGTGACTATAACAGCGCCATCTAATCACAAAGCGAAAAAAGTGGTCCAACTAAAACATTCATATTTCTTCACGTACTACACGAATATGTAATAAAAATGGGGGTTCCTATTTTTCAAAAACGCAGTTGATATCCATTTGACCTATGGCAGCGCCATCTAGTGGGCCAACCATTGCGCCATCTGGTTTCCCCCTTCAAGCTAGACAAGTTTCGCTCTTTGTAGTTTTTTCGTTTGACGCTTATTTCGTGAGATATTTGGCCCGGTCACGGTCAATGGACCACGCTGTATAACCTAAGATCTGTCTGAGAAATGTATGAGACTGTCGTCTTCACGTGGGTATTTTTTTTTTTTGTTCCAATTTCAGATTCATATTTCTTTCACACGGAAAATATGAGACGCGGAGGCAGCAGTGGACCGCTGACAGCTGCTGTCGCTGACAGCTGCTTTAGGCAGGCGGGCGGCAGGAAGGGTAGCAGTAGCGCCAACAACAGGTGTGCGGCGAATGGGACAGTGGCGTAGCGTCAAACGATCCGGCACCGAGCGACCTTTTACGGGCAGGATGATCACCGTACAAAGAACCTAAGGTTGGACCAAGGAGACCAAGAGGCAATGGGAGGTTTACAACTTTTTACACTTATGGTACGTGACGCCCAGAACTCAAATATAGTGGTCAAAAATAAATGTTGCATATTGCTTCATTGTCAGTACTGGAGATAATCGAAAAAAAAAACTGATTTTGTTCTGTCAGGTACACCGATGATAAAACAAAAATAAAGTAGATATACACATTTACACTTGATAAACACTAACAAAAAAACTTACAAAATATTCCACTGTCAACAATACATTTTCTTCTCGCTGTCTTCTTGCACAACACATTGTTTTTGAACCATTTGGCCCTCCTCGTAATTGTAGACACTTTCGAGTGGCGGAACCGTGCGACTGCTACGGTCGCAGGTTCGAATCCTGCCTCGGGCATGGCTGTGTGTGATGTCCTTAGGTTAATTAGGTTTAAGTAGTTCTAAGTTCTAGGGGACTGATGACCACAGCAGTTGAGTCCCATAGTGGTCAGAGCCATTTGAACCATTTGAACTTTCGAGTGGGATTAGGCATGTTGTTGTTGTGGTCTTCAGTCCAGAGACTGGTTTGATCATCTCTCCACATGCTACTCTAACCTGTGCGAGCTTCTTCATCTCTGAGTAACTACAGCAATCTATATCCTCCTGAATCTGCTTAGTACATTCGTCTCTTGGTCTCCCCTTTCGATTTTTACCCTCCACACATGCCTCCAGTACTAAATTGGTGATCCGTTGATGCCTCAGAAAGTGTCCTACAAACCGACCCCTTCTTCTAGTCAAGTTGTGCCACAAATTTTTCCCCCCAATTCTATTCAGTATCTCCTCATTAGTTACGTGATCTACTGATCTAATCTTCAACATTCCTCTGTAGAACGACATCCTCTGTAGAACAGCATGTCGAAAGCTTCTACCCTCTTCCTGTCTTCACTAGTTACCGTCCATGTTTCACTTCCATACAAGGCTACGCTCCATACAAATGCTTTCAGAAGAAACTTCGTGGCACTTAAATCTATTCTTGATGTTAATAAATTTCTGTTATTCAGAAACGCTTTCCTTGGCATAGCCAGTATACTATTTATATTCTCCCTACTTCGACAGTTATCAGTTATTTTGCTCCCCAAATAGCAAAACTCATTTCCTAATCTAATTCCCTCAGCAGCATCTCATTTAATTCGACTACTTTCCATTATCCTCGTTTTGATTTTGTTGATATTCTATCCTATTTTCAAGACACTGTCCGTTCCGTTCAGCTGCTCTTCCAGGTCCATTGCTGTCTCTGACAGAATTAGAATGTCTTCGGCAAACTTCGAAGTTTTGATTTCTTCTCCATGGATTTTAATTCCTACTCTAAATTTTTCTTTTGTTTTCTTTACAGCTTGCTCAATATATAGACTGAATAACATCAGGAATAGGCTACAACCCTGTCTCACAACTTTCGCAACCATTGCTTCCTGTTAATGCCCCCCGAGTCTTATAACTGCCTTCTGGTGTCTGTACAAATTCTAAATAGCCTTAGTAATGTTGATGCATTAAGTTGTTCTTAAAGCGGTGCTGATATTCAAGACAGTAAAAGCGGGTTGAAAGCTGTGAGCTATCAGGGGAAGTTAACCTTGCATTACTGAGCAACTGTTTCACCAGGTATCCAGTCTAGCTTACCAAATTCCCAAACACACTAACATTAATTATAATCTTTTAATAGTCATCTTACGACAACCGGTGATATATATATAAAAGGAGAACTTGAATAAAAAGAAATAAATCAGTTTTTATCTAGACGTTTATTTCGACATTGATCATTGTTCCGTTAAAATTTCAGCATATTAAACTTGATTCATAACTAAACTGGTGCCTTATTTAGGATTGTGAAAATGTGAGTTTGTAATCTTACAGAACACATCAAATATGGAACCAAGATTGGGAGACTGCATACAACCCTGCATTCATAAAATAACACACGAAGAACGTTGAAACATATGCAAGAGGAAATTTACCACAACCAACCGATTCAATTTTCACCCAAAGAAGTTACGTTCGTAGCAAAATCCTGTCCGTCATGAAATTACCACACACTGGTATACTAAATTCATACTACCTCTCTGTGAAATCTCCCCGAAAAGAATAGCTGAGGGTTACTTTGATGATTACACCACATGCTTCACGTGGTCAACTTGGTTTACACAAAGAGTTTAACTCCACAATAATTTTGATAATTAAAATAAATTACATCGAAACGCAATTTACAAAAGAAAAACCTCGAACTGGTTACTATCGCCTTACTATTAACCTGATGGGTCAAACAATTGTATAAGCACGTGGTACTGGTCTCACAAAGTACACCCCACGTGGGTTGAACATAAAGAAAAGTTGCTATATTGAAAAATATTGTCAAGACGAGACGTTATAATCTCACGCACATTCGCATTTAAGATTGATGATCTTAGTTAGAGTTACTGATCAACACGTGGTTCCACTTTACTCACAAAGTAGTGACAAAGCAACTACTGGAAGATATTCTGAACTTCACACTCGAATTACACTGCATTGGAATTTAAGATAACGTAAGATATTTTAGATATAAACTTGAAATAAAGGCGATTAGATTTTCAGTTAGGCTGAACTTAAGAAATCCATTGTCCTACGGACTTAGCAGAGACGCACTTAGCCAGAGATCTTACCACTTCAGACGCTCGCCGCGGACAGACTGCCCGTGGGCCCCTACCGAGGGTGCTTCCAGATACAAAACGGAAGTGACCATAGAGGCAGCTTCCTACACCAACATGACAAGGGACAGAAAGGGCCACACCAAGAATAGAAACCTCTTTGCTTTTAGAAAGCATAGCTACCTGTTCCGACGTTGGTCCTACTTTTCTCTAGCAGACAGGCTTGTCTGCTACCATCAAGCATGCAACTAGAAATACATTTGCTCATTCATCCATTCACACAGAAGGGAAGAAGGATGTCAGTATCTTATCATATACAGTATTTAAAAGAAAGCGGATTTAGGTTCCGTATGAGACTGTGTGGCATGAATTACATATAAACTGTGTTTTAAAGTGTAGTAATGTGACAGACGTTCTTGTTTATGTGTAAAAGTAACACGTTCCACTGCTCAGTCTCCTCCAAGATTGAGTCAGAAACACCACAGTAAATTTAGAAGAGGAATTTATGCCGTAAATGACAACATATTTAAGAAATTAACATGAAAGGAATCAGACAGAGACCTTTCACCTTTCGCTGCCTGTATTTTACCCCTGCCACCTTCAGAATCTGAAAGAGAGTATTCCAGTCAACATTGAGCTCTTGATGTTTAGACAGGTTGTTCTCTTTTCTCCAAAGGTCTCTTTAATTTTCCTGTGGGCTGTATCTATCTTACCCCTACACAGTTGTCCAGGTATGTCAAAAATGGTTCAAATGGCTCTGAGCACTATGGGACTTAACATCTATGGTCATCAGTCCCCTAGAACGTAGAACTACTTAAACCTAACTAACCTAAGGACATCACACAACACCCAGTCATCACGAGGCAGAGAAAATTCCTGACCCCGCCGGGAATCGAACCGGGGAACCCGGGAACCCGGGCGTGGGAAGCGAGAACGCTACCGCACGACCACGAGCTGCGGACCCAGGTATGTCCATGGGATGTTGTCCCATTCGTGTACAGCGGTCTCTGTGACGTTTTGTGGATGATGACACAGGACGACTGGAAACCGCTTATTTTAGCCTGGATCATGCATTCTCGATGCAGTTCACAGCTGGAGGATGAGGGCTTTCCATCTGACTGATTCTATGCTCCTCTAGGGAGTTGTTTACAGGACTGTGACGGCGAGGATGTGCACTGTTATCCGTCTGCGAGAAACCCTCTCCACAATGCGTTCACAGATATTGTCCCGATACTTCACAACAGTCATGATGCTACGACGCATTGGTACAGGGGGGGGGGGGGGTGTGCTGCGGGCCACACATGATGCCACCTTAAAACATTACTGATCAGCCTTGATGTGTGTGGCGGTTTACGATACATTTAGGGTGTCGACGTTGTGCTCCCTGCCTCCACTACTGTCAAGGTAGGATGTAAAAATTTTGGAAATTTGTCGTAAGGTCTTATGGGACCAAACTGCTAAGGTCATCGATCCCTAAGCTTACGCACAACTTAATCTAACTTAAACTAACTAACGCTAAGGACAACACACACACCCATGCCCGAGGGAGGGCTCGAACCTCCGACGGGGTGAGCCGCGCGGTCCGTGACAAGGCGCCCTAGACCGATCGGCCGTTTGATACGGGTCTCATCAGAAACGAGGGTTTTGTCCCACTGCCACCTGGTCCACAAAGGCTGACACGAGCTCCACTTCTAACCAGATGGAGGAGCGTTGGCAGGTCTTCTGCCACAAATGCCTGCTCATGGACCCTATTTCGCATCATTTGGTTGACATCTGCACTCCTGTAGCTGTTTGGAACTGCAGCCGTAGACATGTAGCATTGTGTTGAGGGTTTCTGCTCGCTGTTAGAGGCAGGCATCGATCCTGCATACCTGTTCGTCTTCTTCTGCGGCCACTTCTGTGACGATCCTCAACTGATCCTGTCGCTGGAAACTTGATCCAGATTTAAGAGACGTCACTTTGACTCACAGCGACATTCGTTGCGACGTCCACCTGTCTCATTCGCACATCCGTTAGAGTGACTATACGGAGCCTCCGATCGAACATTTGTGTCGTGCGAAGCGTCCTCAAGCAACACAACTCTCGTAATGACACACAGCACGAGTACTGCAATGTTTACAGGCAGTGTCCGACCGAACATTCGGCTTCGGCTACGGCCACCTTCGGCCAAAAATTCCACCTTCGGCCAAATCTTCGGCCTCGGCCAAAATATGGCGAAGGTTTGGTCTAAGCCGAAGATCCTAGCAAGCCCCGGAATTGAACTGTTAGAACTGCGCATGCGCGATGGACACCCGTCGCAACAGTACGAAGTTTTCACTTACTTGGCGTGTTCGGTTGGTCAGTGAACACAAGCTCGTACGTGAATTAGATTATCTACTTTGGCGTTTTGTCATACGACTGCAAATATTTTTATCTGATCGAGAAGAAAAGAAGACTGATTTTGTGGAAAGCACATATACCTATTTTCGCCTAATTGGACTTAAATATTTATCTGCTCCTCCTATTAGTGTTCTTAGAGAGCAGGTGTTCAGTGCAGCACAGTGAGACAGATATAAGCGGAGAGGCGATCTAACTTGATTGGTAAAAATGTAGACTAATTATTGTATTTAGCTTACAACATAAGACTGTTTAAGTTTGATTGTTCTTTTTCATTGATAGATATCAAAACACTAACAGAAATTTAAGATTCATTTGGCTATTATTACGTGTTTTTCAATTTGTAATTGTTCAAGTACATTTTAAGTAAATAAATATTATAATTGGCCTTCCTTTTCGCCCAGTATTCCTTCATAAGCAACGAATGGGCTAGCTTTCGTTGCGTAGACCACGTATGTCGGTTAGTTTTTCTCTCTTCTTCCTCAAAACCCCGTGTGTTTGTGATTTTTCTGATTTCATTTCTGTCATGTAGGTTTGGAGACCCTAATTCTCTCAGGTCTTTTTCCGTCTGTTTGTACCAGTTCGGTCTTGTAGTTTTGTTCTTTAAAAATGTATGGATTTTGTACGTTAACCTGTTTGAGTCCATTCTTTCTAAATACCCCATGAATTGGATTCTTCTCATGCACGATGTGTCTGTTATTTTGGAGATATTTTTATATATTTCTGCATCGGGTTTTGGATAATGCACACCATCTTTAGTTCTTGGTCCTAGGATTTTCCCCATTATTTTACGTTCTTTCACTTCTAATGCCCCTTTTAGTGTTCTGTGTTGAAGGTTTAGTGTCTCCGATGCGTAGAGAGCTTCGTGTTTAATTACTCTTGTGTAGTGTCGTATTTTGCAGTTCCACGAGAGACTCTTTTTGTTGTAAACGTTTTTTGTTAACTGAAACGCCGTCTCCATTTTCTGGACTCTTCATGTGACAGATTTCTTTTCATTACAATTTCCTGCAATCCATTCCCCTAAAAATTTAAATTCTTTTACTCGAGAGATGTAGTTATTACCAATTTTGAGATCAGAAGGTGCATCTTTGATGTCAATCATGAATTTTGTTTTTCAAATGAAATTTGTAATACTATTTTTGCTGCCTGCTCTTGTAATAGTACTAGCTGTTCCTGTGCATCCGTAATGTCCTGGGCGATCAGCGCCGTGTCGTCAGAAAATGCTAAACAGTCTAATTCTATGCCCTTACGTTTGGGTCCCAGTCTGTGTGCTGGTGCACCTGCTTTTCTCCATTCTCGATCAACTTTTTCAAGAGCACAATTGAAGAGCACTGGGGACAGTCCATCCCCTTGTCGTACTCCTATGTCTATTTCAAAATATGTGCTCAATTCTCCCATAAATTTTACTTTGGATTTGGTCTCCGTGAGTGTTTCTGTTATGATGTTTGTTGTCTTTTGATCTAGTCCAAATTCTGTTTATATTATATTTAAAAAATTATTATTTTATTCACATGTTGGTAATCTTGAACGGAATTTCTTGGAACTATTAAACCTTCAGCTTCGGCTTCGGCCGAAGGTTAGAGCGGTAGCCGATTTATCGGCTTCGGCCAGAAATCGGCCTTCGGTCGGACACTATCTACAGGTGACACGGCTGCCACGGGCTGCACACACACACTGCTCCTTCACGGCAGGCACATGGACTGTTTCCGCTAGATTTACGCTATAAACAAACCAATGTATTAATATCGTAACATATTTCTGGATCACAGCGTTCAGTAATTAGGTTTCTACAGCAAGCAACATTTATTTTGACAACTGTATCAATTCTCTATAGCATTCCGATGCAGTTGTATAAAATTCTCAAGAAAATCGGCTATGGACTTTTCTCATCATCTTTAATAGGCTAAAGTGCGGTCGACTTCTTTTGACAGTTAAAGTTGCTGACTGGTAGAATTCTACTCTGTCATGTGGGTCGGCTTGTTTCGATTCGCAGCCAAAACAAATTTTTAAACAAAGGTGCGTGTTCTGTGAGTATTTCCACGAAGCACACAATACATAAAGATGGAAAAAATTGGTAGCGCTCGAGGCTGGTAATCGTTACTTCGAGTCTGGCGGAAATTCTCTCTAGAAGGGAAGTCTGCATTGTTGAGGGCTTGCACTCGCTGTGTATGATATGGATAGAGTACTTGCCTATGTAAAATCGGCCACACACTGCTATGATTCAGGATACGCTCTTGAGTAGCAATCCTCCCTGTTGAAGTGCTCGGACGTTCGTGTACAATGCGTAATACCATTTCCTCAACATCAGGTGTTATGGATCTGGGTCGACCTTCTCGCACATTGTCTGTGAAGCTCCCGGTTTCTCTAAGGCGCTGATGTAGCGGGCTAAATGTACGCTTGTCGGGCTGCCTGCGGAGAGGAAAAGCTTCTTCATACAATCGTACAGCCTCTAGGGTACTGCCATTCGCTTTGTCATACATGAAGTGCGTGTCAGCATGCTCTTCACTGGTGTAACCTCTGCCCATGGTGCCTCTACGTTCGCAACAGATTGTGAGGCCCGCACAGCACAGTGCACAGAGTGGGAAAGGGAAGTAGTTGGATATGAGTAAACAAACAGGTAATCGACCCCAAACCTCGAGATACCATAGCTCGGTATCCAGGGGCTTTTATAGTTGTTTTCGACTCGAGTTACTGCGATATCTCGGCAACAGTTGATTTGGGGACCCGTGTTTATTAGAACTTTTTAGCTGTTTTTCGTGTTTGAATTATTGATCATCACTTCTGAAACAACCTGTACTCATAAATGAATAAGGCGATGGCGGCCA
This sequence comes from Schistocerca americana, assembly GCF_021461395.2. Taxonomy (NCBI): domain Eukaryota; kingdom Metazoa; phylum Arthropoda; class Insecta; order Orthoptera; family Acrididae; genus Schistocerca; species Schistocerca americana. The sequence continues at coordinate 84,988,343 of NC_060125.1, read as the reverse complement.
ATGGTCCCTTCAGCGCTGATGGACACCAAGCTCCAGCTCACGGGAATCGGCGAGATGCCGCGAGTAATGACGATAATGATCATTTAGACTACATCAGTAGTGTGGAGTATAAGTTGAGAATTTGCGTCTGCAAGGAGTCGTGGTAGGGCAGTCCATGCAGTTGCGGTGATCACTGTGTCTGGATGGCGTAGTCGTCAGAGCATCTGCCTAGTAAGCAGAAGATCCGGTTTGAATCTTGGTGCCGGCCGGTGTGGCCGTGCGGTTCTAGGCGCTTCAGTCTGGAACCGCGTGACCGCTACGGTCGCAGGTTCGAATCCTGCCTCGGGCATGGATGTGTGTGGTGTCCTCAGGTTAGTTAGGTTTAAGTAGTTCTAAGTTCTAGGGGACTGATGACCACAGATGTTAAGTCCCATAGTGCTCAGAGCCATTTGAACCATCTGAATCTTGGTCCGCCATAAATTTTCAACTTGCTCCATTGCTGTAAATCAATGCAGCTAATGTCTTTAATTCCTTTGTCTCCTCATTATAAAATTGGTTGTACTTTTATATTAGTCAATACAGTGCCAACGCGGCATGCAGTCAGCTCTAATATACCAACTGAATTATCAAAGTGAACAGGCAGTAAAAAGGTGCAATAAAAGACACACATCAATAAACTGATATCACACGATACGTGACGAGGCTGCTACGAACTATATGATACTGGAGCTGCACATTTCCTCAAATACCCGTTGTATGGATGTACCTGGACAGTACGTATTGATTAACGTATTAAACTACGGAAGCGACCACTGCGATAACCACTGACAGCAGGAAGAGGAAGTCCGACAACCCGCAAAAGAAGGAAATCGAATTGCTAGTTTCTGACGTGAACCGTACAGTAATTAACAGGCTCAGTGTCCACTGTGAATGAACCAACCAGATTTAACATTAAGTGTCAGGGAGGGAGTCTTGTCTGGTGTACCGTCCAAAACGCCTATAGAAAATATTTTGGCCAATATTAAAAAGCTGGAACTCGAGTTTTAGCTAAACCATTTGGTTATAAAATACCAACTGCATCATTCAGAATAGCTTAAGTAGAGTAACAAAGAGTAAAAAAAGAAGCCTTCAGAGATTCAAACAAGGATTAAGATATTTTAGCGCTTCCATCGGAAACGATCGTGCTCCTGTAATGTTCAGCACTAAAATCCGTGACACACCAATGCTGTGTAGGTAAAGATGACTCAACTTCCCCAAGTCCTCTTTGCTTGGGACAACGAAACATAACGAGTCTTTGATTTTTGCCCTTGACAAGAAGCATCTCACCAAATTAGAAGCCTTTGGTTCAAATGGCTCCGAGCACTATGGGACTTAACTGCACAGGTCATCAGTCCCATAGAACTTACAACTACTTAAACCTAACTAACCTAAGGACATCACACACATCCATGCCACAGGCAGGATTCGAACCTGCGACCGTAGCGGTCGCGCGTTTCCAGACTGAAGCGCCTAGAACCGCTCGGCCACACCGGCCGGCTTTACAAGCCTTTAGCGAAACATTACAGAGTGGATATGCCATTAAGATCAGTTCCAAACTCTTCTCCAACCGATCTTACAGATTTCGATTTGGGATTATGGAACAAATACTTTCCCATACACGGGGAAAAGGGCAGGGGGCTTCCCCCTAGCTCTGAGGGAAATGATAAAATGGACTGTAGTCGGATGTTTTTCTTTCAAGAAAGTTATTTAAAAGTCGGTATTACACGGGCTTTTAACTGGGTCGTAATTGGAATATTTTAGTGACTACTGACAAATCGCCATCCGTCTTCCAAAATATTAAAAATACTCTATACCACCAGACATAGCCCCTCCCCCCACCACCACCCCCACCCCTCCCCTTTTCGCTCCCGCCCTACAAATTGTCGTATGGACGCCCTTATTGTGGAAGACCTAGACACCTGGTCATATTTACATACACTTTTAAGAAAAATTATATTTACATAAGAGAGTTTTGCACATTTTGCCTGATAATGAACATCCTAGAGACATTACCGTCAGTTTAGCTGTGCATAACGCTTCCCTATGAACTGCGTAATGTCAGAAAATACTCCGTTAAGTTCTTCAGTCACTGTACGACGTCATCTCAGTTTCTATGGGACACCTAACTGTAAGAGAAAAATGATGCCATAATTATGGAGAATACGCTCAGCGCGATTACTGCACAGAAAGCTAAGAAGAATCATCCCTTCGGACGGCAAGGAAGATTCAGTTAGCCAAATGTCCACGTGGTACTCACACAACATTTAAACCAGAAAAAAAGTTCCCGGGGTTGTCTAACGGAATTGGCAAAGTGGTTGGGATACTAAAAGGGCATGCCACAGACCACAGTTCAAACCCGCGGCTAGTAATCCAGATTTCGGTTTCCATGGTTTCCGCAAATCAGTTACACCAGGCGCAGGGGATAGCTTTTTTATAAGGTTAATCTTGTGAAACTTAATACGCTCGCTTCGTCCATATCTTCCATACTGCTGAGACAACAGGAGATGGGGATTGGAGATGGGAGGGGTGTCATGATTTGTTACAGTATCTTCCATCCTCCCCCCCCCCCCCCCCAAAAAAAATTAACTAACCGTCACTCCCGCTTTTAACCTGTCACAAACGTCTATAGTTATAATAATATTAACAATATAGTATGTAAACTGATTTAATACGGTAATAATACAGTGAAGTCACAAATGTCATGAGATACCGCCTAATATCGTGTCGGACTTCCTTCTGCCCCGCATAGTGCAGCAATTCGAAGTGGCAATCACTCAAATGGTTCAAATGGATCTGAGCACTATGGGACTTAACTTCTGAGGTCATCAGTCCCCTAGAACTTAGAACTACTTAAACCTAACTAACCTAACGACATCACACACATCCATGCCCGAGGCAGGATTCGAGCCTGCGACCGTAGCGGTCGCGCAGTTCCAGATTGTAGCGCCTAGAACCGCTCGGCCACTCCGGCCGGCCAATGCAAGCGCTCAACAAACCGTTGCAAGTCCGCTACAGAAACATTCAGCCATGCTGCCTTTGTAGCCGGAAGTGTTGCCGGTGCACGAACTGATCTCTCGATTATGTCCAACAAATGCTCGATGGGATTCATGTCGGGCGATCTGGATGGCCAAATCATTCTCTCGAATTTTCCAGAATATTCTTCAAACCGAACGCGAACAGCTGTGGCAAAGTGGCAAGGCGCATTGTTACCTATAAAAATTCCATCGTTATTTGGAAACATGAAGACCATGAATGGTCGCATATGGTCCTTAAGTAGCCGAAGATAACCACTTCCAGTCAACGATCGGTTCAGTTGGACCGGAGGACGCAGTCCATTTCACGTAAACACAGGCCACACCTTAATGGAGATTTTACTGTGCCTTGCTGACAACTTGGGGGGGACTATGACTTCGTGGGGTTTGCGCCACACTCCAAACCCTACCATCAGCTCTTACCAGCTGAAATCGGGCCACGGTTTTCCAGTCGTCCAGCGTCCAACAGACATGGTCACGAGCCTAGGAGAGGCGATGTCGTGCTGTTAGCGATGGCACTCGTGTTGTCGCCTGCTGCCATAGTCCATTAACACCAGATTTCGCCCCAGTATCCTGACGGATACGTTCGCCGTGCATCCCACACTAATTTCTGCGTTTATTTCACGTAGCGTTGCCTATCTGTTAGCACTGACAGCCCTGCGCAAACGACACAGCTCTCGGTGCGTTGTCCGTGGTGAGAGGTAAGCCCCTGCGACGTGGTATCCTCGGAACACTCCTGACGCTTTGGATTGTAACCTCCCCACCGAAATTTTAAAAGACAGAAATAATAAATGAATGGGAGCCAAGCGTAACCTCCCTAGCAATTAAATTTAATGACAATAAAAATGAGAATCGCAATCTGACTCAAGGTGTAAGCTGTCACGAAAGTAATGAAAAACAATTCAATGCTAATGAGACTTCAGTGACAATGTAAACTCAATTAAACCAAAATATCGGTCTTTGGCCCTGTGCAAAAAAAAAATCATAATTAATTTCTTACCTCATTGAAACTGCATGTCAAATTTCTGCTCTTATTGTTGGCCACGGCTTGGAGGAACTGCATCGCAAGTAATTTTTTTTTTTAATTTAACTGAAACTTTTCTTTAAAGGAAATGGAAGGAAATCGTTCGTTCAATTAAATAGTTCTTTTGTTAAAAATATTGCTTTGAAATCAAAATTATTATTGGGGGCACTTGTTGAAAATTAATTACAATAAATAAGCTTTACATTATCTGATGTGCGCAATGCAGCTTAATTAACAATATACCTCATTCAGCATCTTGACCAGAGACCCATGTCGACGCCTGCGACTGCGTCCCGCTCGCGACCGTGATAGGACTAGACCACTACTGCCGACAGACTACATCACACAACTGCACTGGGCTGCTACTACCGACAGACTGCACTGCTCACAGACTGCCCACTGACTACTGCTCGCAACACTCGCGCGGTCAAGCGCAGACTAGCCACGATAAATGGCTCTCTGGTCAGAGACTATGCAATGCCTCGCCATCGCCGCCACACAACATACGTGTTTCATAACCCTCCACTGGGGGGGGCAAAAATTTGGCAGCGATGGTGAGTCATTTGGACTTGCCAAGCGCGGCAAAATTTTTCTTTAATTAATCAACTTCTACAATTTACAGAATATTTAGATACATGAATTAAATGTTGTGCACATGCACCGAGTACAAAACATTTCAAACAAAGACAAAATGTGAGTACAAAACAAAGTAGCAAATCAGAAAACTGTATATACAAATTATTTGACAGATAACAAAGTGCACACGCACTGAAAAAATTCTGTAGCATTTTCAGAACAAATAAACAGAATGGCAGAAAATCATGTTGACAAGTGACATGAGTGCACATGCACTGCAGTTGAGAACATATCAGCAAATGACGAAATGTATATACAATGAGTAACAAATGACATAAGTGCATACGCACTGAAGTATTGAACATACAGAAAGAGTACAAATCATATTGAAAAATGAGAAAAGTGCACAGGCACTGAAGTTCAGTAGAAAGCATATTAACACATAACATAAGTGCACATGCACTGTAGTTCAGAACATATCATCAAAATAAAAATGTATATACAATATAAAAGACAAGAGTGCACATATACTGTACTTCAGAACAAATCGAAAAAATGTCTTTAGCATTTTCACAACAAATAAACATAATGGCAAAAAAATCATGTCGACAAGTGACATAAGTATACTCGCACTGGAGTCCAGCAAATCGAAAAAAAATGTATAGCCCATGAACATAAATGATGTTAGCAAAAAAATGATTTTCACTATTAGGATAGGAAAGGGAAGGATTGCATCATGGTTGTAGCACTTTAGATTGCACACAGCTGTTCTGAAAGTCCATATCTTTCCACAGAAGTACAACACCAAGTGACACAATTTGAAGTTCTTTTCCCATCAGAATTTATCAGCGTAGCCAAGACACTGAACTGTCGTAGTAATATTTCCTGTTATCATTTTAGCAGTACATCAGGTACAGCAAGCAGTGGGACCATAATAACGTCTTCATCCCTCAAGATGGTGGACAGCATGTCATGTCAACACCACGCTCTTACAAGGCACACCAACGTAGAATTAGAGCAAAAACCAAATATAGTGCTCCATGATCATGAGGATGGACAGGACAAATGGACATTGCAGTAATCCAGGGTAGTTAGGTCAGTAGTGGAAGGACATTAAGTCACATACCAGTCTTCATTAGCCATTACATTAGTAGTTTGCGGCATTCATAGCCCAGTTATTGAACATTTCTGTACCATGTATGTAGTATTACAGAAAAATGTTCATTAATTGTTTTACATAGAATCAGTAGCCTTCTTTTCCTAGTTACAAAGCATTATTAAATAATCGCATTATTTTCCAGTTACAAAGTACAGCATAGTTAATTAATCATTTGTCATTCCAATATAGTATTAATCATTAGCCTTCTCCTAATTACAAAGCATTATTAAACAATCACATTCCTTTCCAGTTACAAAGCATAATTAATCATTTTTCATTTCAATATAGTAAGAATCATTAGCTTTTTCCTAATTACAAAGCATTATTAAACAATCACATTCTTTTCCAGTTACAAAGTATACCATAGTTAATTAATCATTTGTCATTCCAATACAGTATTAATCATTAGCCTTCTCCTAATTACAAATCATTATTAAACAATCACATTCTTTTCCAATTACAAAGCATAATCAAGAATCATTAGCCTTCTTCTAATTACAAAGCATTATTAAACAATCGCATTCTTTTCCAATTACAAAGCATAGCATAATTAATTAATCATTTTCCAAGTGACATATTATTCATTGCTGATCAGCATTACTCAGAACTCTCTTAAACTGGTATCATTATTTGGGTCTGTTAATAAATTTTTTGTTAGCAATGCATTGCGTCGGGTAATTATAGGGGAAAGCAAGAGAGAAGAATTTGCTTCTGGGTTGTTGGTATAAATGAAAATGTGTAACGTCATCCGTTATAAGTCAGCTGTGGCAAGATTATGAAACAAGTAGAGTATATGTAACCACATTCATAGATTTAATGAACAAATGCTTATAGCACATTAATCTCATAAATAATTTCTCCTGCAAAATATATAAAAATGGATTATTAAGCTGAAAAGAGAAATGCATTTTATGCTGAAAAGTAGTGAACTTCGAATTAACAGGTAGTGAAATGTGTATAAAAAATGTGTTCCATAGCTGTCCTTTCCAAAACCTTCAGTCATTATACTGTGCAATATAACACCTGCTGTCAAAACGAACTGCAACAAATACTTAAATAACTACATAGCCTAAATATAACTTCAACATTATCCTCATCTGCAAAGAAAACTTCATTATCCATATCATCAAAACTTCATTATCATCATCACCTGTAAAGAAAAACTTCATTATTCACAGTAGCATATTCTTCATCATTATTCATCAGCATTCATTATCATCTGCAAAAAAATCACTTCATTACTCATTACACAACTATTCCTTATCTCTAGCATATTTCATCACTAAAACTAAGATGTGTAGTTCTGTCTGACAGCCTGCATCAATCACCTTGTATTCTGAAAGAAAAAATTAGTTAAGACTGCTATTCTACGATGAGTATAGTATATTCTTGTTAATGCTTGTTAATCCTGATCCATTTACTCTTCCTCATAAAGTTATTGCATCTTCTTTCGTTTATTCCGTAGGTGAAATTCCCATTTCTGTTGAATTTATTTCTTACACGCATCATTTCTTTCTCATTCAGCATCTTGACCAGAGACCCATGTCGACGCCTGCGACTGCGTCCCGCTCGCGACCGTGATAGGACTAGACCACTACTGCCGACAGACTACATCACACAACTGCACTGGGCTGCTACTACCGACAGACTGCACTGCTCACAGACTGCCCACTGACTACTGCTCGCAACACTCGCGCGGTCAAGCGCAGACTAGCCACGATAAATGGCTCTCTGGTCAGAGACTCTGCAATGCCTCGCCATCGCCGCCACACAACATACGTGTTTCAGGATCTCGGAATATTGAATTCCGCAACGATTGCGAACTGGAATGTTCCACGCATCTAGGCTGCCATTCCACGTTCAGAGTCTGTTAATTCCCGTCGTTCGGCCATAATCACGTCGGAAACCCTTTCACATGAATCACCTGAATACAAATGACAACTCCGCCAATACACTGCTCTTTTATATCTCGTGTACGCGGTACGACCGCCATCAGAGTATGTGCACATCGGTGTCCCATGACTTTTGTCACCTCAGTGACACAATATAAATCCAAGCGTGCACTCGCAGCTGTCGGTATTTCACTAAGTGCAACGATTTTGAAGACTGTTCTGCAAACCATGGCTATACAAGCGTGTAAATTGTGGGGAATACCGCTTGTTTTAGGCGTACCCGCGTACATTAGGGAAGTCGGACTTTCTATTGTTTCTTTTTCTTAGTGCATTATAGTTCTCTTTCTATCTTCCCTTACTCAACCTCATGTGGTTTGCTGGATCTACTCGTGTAATCAGCGTGTCGGATTTGTTGTTGACAGCAGCGAGGTCAGCCGGCTTGCGCACTCGGCCCCTACACCTGTGTGGAATCTTCTCTGCAGGTCCACCACGCAAGCAACAGGAAAGCGCCCTGTGCTAAGCATTGCATTGCTTGTAAGCTTCTAGGACCCCTTACCATTTTCTGGACTCTTTGACGTCATGCCAGCTTATTCTTCTAAATTTGCTGGAAATCTGGAAATCGATATTTATACGTCATTATACAGTGAGCCTGTCCTAATAGTCGTCAGATGCATTTTCTCTGGTTCCTATATCGTCAAAAGTTTGCAATTTAATTTTTGCAGTGTGAAGCAATGAAGAAATCGAGAGACTTCCATACTTGTTTATGCGAAATCCTTGAACTTACAGGGGACGATGAGATGGCACAGAACATTCTGGGCCGGCCGCGGTGACCGGGCGGTTCTAGGCGCTTCAGTCCGTAGCCGCGCGACTGCTACGGTCGCAGGTTCGAATCCTGCCTCGGGCATGGATGTGTGTGATGTCCTTAGGTCAGTTAGGTTTAAGTAGTTCTAACTTGTAGGGGACTGATGACCTCAGATGTTAAGTCCCATAGTGCTCAGAGCCATTTTTTTTAACATTGTGGTGCTGAAACTGAGGAGAACTCACTGTAAAATTTATAACATCTACACAAAAAAATGGATGTCCATACAAACGAACATCAGCCACCATAACACAGTTATCAAGTTAGAAGTCTTGTACGCTATCGAAACGGTCACACTCCACAGAAACGGTTATCTAGAGGGTATCCTAATAGCAAAGCGTAAAACACTAAGAAAGGTACTAGACCCCCTAAAGTACAGAAGATGTAAACAGACTGCAACTCCGAAAAACAACTGGAAAACTGTCAAAGCTCGCGGCACTTCAGAAAAAGAAGATTGAAATTTCATGGCCACATTCACGGAGTTCCGACAACTTGACCCACCCATAAAATTGCGAACTACATAGAGCAACTCAAAACCGTGCCCTGGATCCAGCAGGTCAAAAAGGATTTGGAAAAGATTTTCAACAGAAAGGCATAAAATTAGTAAATGGGAAATACTGTACGAGAATGAAATCGCCACCAGACCAGGGACAAAGTGCTCTGAAGAAAGAAACAGAATCCACGGAGAAGAAATGAGGGTCGCTTGGAAACTGTCAAGACACGAACATACTAGCTTTGCATGTTCCGACGGGGTCCATGCTATATACTGTACACAGTACATACAAAGTATTTTACCGTTCATGTTACACACTTCTAGAGGTTGCAGAAAGTAGGTTGCAGAAAGGAGGTTGCAGAACGGAAAAATCAAGTTTTAACAGGAAACCATGTCATCTAACGACGCTACAGAGGGTCAAAGTTAGAGGCGCCGGCGCCTATACATATATACATACATACATATATATATATATATATATATATATATATATATATATATATATATATATATATCAAAAACTAAATGAAACGCATGACCTATTTAAGAAGATAAACAGCATCAACCGAGAGTTCAAACCGCGCACGTGGATGGTAGAAGATATAGATGACTCTATTATTAGTGACAAGCAATTAGCAATAGCTAGGTGGAAACAAACAACACTGTGAAACACTGTATTGCAAAGGAAATAACATCGAAGAAGAGAAATGTATGGCATCAAATAAAGAGCCTGATATTCTGTACAGTGAAATCGAAAATGCCATCAAGCATCTGAAAAACAACAAATCCCCAGATATAGATGGTATTTCCAGAGAAATGCTGATTGCTATGGGAGACGAAGGAATGCATGCCCTACATTTAATATGTAATAAGGTGTGGAAAAAGGGAGAATGGCCTAAAGACTGGACTACATCTGTCCTAATTCCTCTGCACAAAAAAGGATCAGTTAGGGACTGCTCCATCTATACGACCATAGCATTAATATCACATGCTAGTAAAGTCCTCCTGCATATAATAAATCAACACCTAAAACATTTTCTGCAGTCTCAGATTTCCGCAGAACAAGGGGGTTTCGTGACAGATAAAGGTACTCGAGGAGTAGTCTTGAATTTAAGGCAGATAATTGAAAAAAATTATGAGTTCTGTGCCCCTGCCTACATCTGCTTCCTAGACTATAAAAGGTCTTTGATTGTGTCATGTGGGACAAGTTGTGGCATGTGCTCAACGAGTCTGGGATTCCAAAACACCTGGTAACCTTACTAAAAGGTCTTTTTAATAGCCACACTGCAACCATAAAAGTAGATGGTGAATATTCGGAATTTTTCTATTTGACAAATGGCGTCAGAAAAGGTTCCATACTGTCACCTCAGCTCTACAATATCTATGCAGAGTGTGTAATCAGAAAAGCACTGGCTAGCTGGGACGGTGGGATTTCAATTGGCGGTAGGAAAATCAACAATTTACGCTTCGCAGATGATACTACACTCATAGCAGGAAGAACTTGGTAATCTGTTCTCAAGAGTTTTAAGATATTAGTCTAAACCTTGGCCTAGAGATAAACAAGAAAAAACCAAACTAATGGTTATAAATCGCCAAGGCATCGATCAAAACCAACTTACAGGATTATTAAGGAATCTAGAGATAGTGAATGATTATGTATCTAGGCTCTCTGATCAATTGCACAGGAAAGTGTGATAAGGAGATAAAACGACGAATCATTCTTGGCCGAGCCTCAATGGTCAAACTCATCAAGATATGACAGAATCGGGCAACATTCAAGTCAACGAAGATGCGCTTGTAAGAAGCATTGGTGTTTGCTGTATTCTTATACGGATGCGAGACCTGGACCGTGAAAGGTAGTGATAAGAGCCGCATTGATGCCTTCGAGACGTGGTGTTGGCGGAGGATGCTACGTCCACCGTGGACACAAAAAAGAACAAATGTTTCAACAAAAGAAGAACTTAAAATCACAAGAAGGTTATTTTATCGTGTCTGACAAAGATACCTTCAGTTCCCTGGGATAATTTAGAGAAGACCATCGAGCAGGGAAAAATTGAGCGCAGAAGACCACGTGGGAGACCAGCAAACAGATGGTTGGATCAAGCGAAGAAGATTACTAGCCTGCCTCTTCACATGATATTAAGAAAGGCCGAAGATCGCTGTGGATGGAGACATCTGAAGTTTCAACTGTGTAAGAATGAATGAGGAAATGAGGTTCAAATGGCTCTAAGCACTATGGGACTTAACATCTAAGGTCGTCAGTCCCCTAGACTTAGAACTACTTAAATCTAACTGACCTAAGGACATCACATACATCCGAGGCAGAATTCGAACCTGCGACCGAAGCGGTCGCGCGGTTCCAGACTGAAGAGCCTACAACCGCTCGGCCACACCGGCCGGCAGGAAATGAGGTCACGACACTCAGCAATGAGTAAAACGAATAATGATGATGATGATGATATGCAGAGTGTTTCCGTGCTGATGTTACAAGCTTTCAGGGAAGATGAAGAAGGATAAATGTATCAATTTGAGGTAAGGGCCCCTGAACCGGATAGCGATCATGAACCGCAGTGGTTCAGTAATATTGAGAGCTTGTGACTGTGGTGGCGAGGGCAGATGCAGTAATTCATCCTCCTGCTTTCAGAAACAGACCTACATGGGTGGGTTGTGTGAATGGGACCCCTGTCTTGGAACACAGCATCACCGTTGGGAACACGCATTGTACCATGGGATATGTTGTGTATGACTTTGTACACAACAGTGTGCAGTGGTGGGCTCCGGAGTGGCGTGGCAACAGTCGTCACAGGAACGCAGGAAGGGATCAGAAATGAATAGCGGACGAGTTAACACAGTAAACAGTTACAGCCGTGTGTTGGTTAGAAGGATGCCATTTGAGGGCCTATAACCAAACTGTCTGCGTCCTAGACCCGCTGGACCTATTATTGGGGTTATAGTCTGGGTTACGATTTCAAATGGTTCAAATGGCTCTGAGCACTATGGGACTCAACTGCTGAGGTTATTAGTCCCCTAGAACTTAGAACTAGTTAAACCTAACTAACCTAAGAACATCACAAACATCCATGCCCGAGGCAGGATTCGAACCTGCGACCGTAGCGGTCTTGCGGTTCCAGACTGCAGCGCCTTTAACCGCACGGCCACTTCGGCCGGCTTTACGATTTCGTATGACAGCACCCTGACTGCAAAATTTGTACAGCAAGCTGGTGATTCGACCTGGTACGCTACCATTCACGAACAGCATTCCACAGCGTGTTTTCCTACAGTATAGCGCCCGCCCACACACCGCTGCTGTAGCCCAAGAAGCTCTACGGAGTGCCGTCATGTTGCCTTAGGCTGCTCGATCACCGAGGTCTTTTCCCAGTCGAGCACAGTACGCTCTGCTACCAATGATACGTCGTACTTACTGGAATTAAGGAAAACGTGGAAGGGAGGACCCACCAATATAACCTTCTTTTCACGCAACCTGTTTATTTGACAATATATAAACTGTGTTTTACAGATAATCGCAGCATTTAACAAAATGAGCCAACTTGCAAAATTCTTTTGACCTTAAATCTTAAGTTGCATAAGCTTTTAATCTTTGCAAACGAAATCTGAAGTGCTGTATTGGAAAACAGCAAACAATATGCAATGATTACAAGACGGCCGGACTTGCAGCCCGCCCGTTATCGGGTGAAACAGCGGTGTTTACTACCGTGCTAGACACAGTCTGTCTTATTAAATGCCCCTCTGCGACAGATGAAAACTATATAAGCACCACTGATGACAAGAGTGATTCAATCACTGAAAACAGATAACTTTTAATTTGGAAGCTGTATGTCGAAAGGTTCGGGGTTAAGATGCGCACCTGTGCTCAGAGGTTAAACAGATTAGCAAACAATATGACAATGATAAGGCTTACTTCAAAGCAACCAATCTCTTCAAAATGGTTCAAATGGCTCTGAGCACTATGGGACTCAACATCTTAGGTCATAAGTCCCCTAGAACTTAGAACTACTTAAACCTAACTAACCTAAGGACATCACACACACCCATGCCCGAGGCAGGATGCGAACCTGCGACCGTAGCAGCCTCGCGGTTCCGGACTGCAGCGCCAGAACCGCACGGCCACCGCGGCCTGCAAACCAATCTCTTAATTTGAAACGGTAACCAAGGTGCGAAAGGATCCCAAAACGTCCCTTCTGACAATTTTATTTTGACTAAAGCCCGGGTGACAGTTGGCTGTTAATATTTTCCAAGTTAAACTGACCGCTCTGAAGGAACGTCTTAAAACATTACTTGTGAACACTTATTACAAGAGAACTCACTCGGCGGTACTAGAAGATCCAGCTAAAATACGGTCTTTCAAACAGAGAAACATACTGCTTAGTACAACACGTTGTTCATATTATAACTAATGACTGAGAAATGCAATTACTATCAAAGAATTGTACCGGTTAACAGCTAAATCTGACCACGAGGTCCCCCTTTTGTTTAACGGCAACCTGTGCCTTAGTACAATTGTTCCGGGATAATTACAACATTAATGATCGGCTACAATCCAGAAAGGAAAGACAATATAACAACGGGACAAATTTTCAAACGACAACTGGTGTCTAAGTACAATACTACTGCCTATATTTACGAGTAAAGAGCCGACCGAGTAAAACTCTGAGGGTCGGATACAAACCAGAAACTAATAAGGAAGACAGGTAGACAATGATACAAATCACCACGAGGATTACAGAATGTTACTCTCCTTTATCAGCGAGCGGTTCTATGAATCCACGGTGAGTCGCAGCGATTACTGAGTGGTGCCGATGAAAGCCAGGTAGAAGGGGGCAGCCAGGCCACGAGCGGCCGTCAGACACCAATGTTGCCAACCAACCGACGGGACGTCGACCCGCTGCTTGTAGTCGACGCTGATCCCGGTGAAGTACTCCTGTATCTTCGCTCTAGGCCCTCCTTGCGCAGCTCGTGGTTTCGGCCGCTCGGACCTCATGACCACCTTTTGTCGCGACGCTACCGCCAATCCCGAAAACTTTTGCCTCCCTTTCTCATCTCTGCGAACCCCGCATATACCGGGTGATCAAAAAGTCAGCCGGGCGGGATTAGCCGAGTGGTCTCAGGTGCTGGTCCCGGCGGAGGTTCGAGTCCTCCCTCGGGTATGGATGTGTGTGTTTGTCCTTAGGATAATTTAGGTTAAGTAGTGTGTAAGCTTAGGGACTGATGACCTTAGCAGTTAAGTCCCATAAGATTTCACACACATTTGAACATCAAAAAGTCAGTATAAATTTGAAAACTTAATAACCCACGGAATAATGTAGATAGAGAGGTAAAAATCGACACCCATGCGTGGAATGACATGGGGTTTTATTAGAACCAGAAAAAAAAACAAGGTATTGCTAGACGCGTGAAAGATCTCTTGCGCGCGTCGTTTGGTGATGATCATATGCTCAGCCGCCACTTTCGTCATGCTTGGCCTCCCAGGTCCCCAGACCTCAGTCCGTGCGATTATTGGCTTCGCCAAAAGTGTATCGTGATCGACCGACATCTCTAGCGATTCTGAAAGACAACATCCGACGCCAGTGCCTCACCATAACTCCGGACATGCTTTACAGTGCTGTTCACAACATTATTACTCGACTACAGCTATTGTTGAGGAATGATGGTGGACATATTGAGCATTTCCTGTAAAGAACATCATCTTTGCTTTGTCTTACTTTGTTATGTTAATTATTGCTTACTTTTGTATTTTGTTGGTTGCTAGTCTCCTACCAGGCGCCTCCCCAGGTGGCGGATAGGGGAATGCTCACCAGATATGGTGGGTACCGGGGAAATAAAATACCCGGGGTGGACCAAAACTAGCAAACTAGGGCACGACGGTTCCACATGTCAGTGGCGGTTTCCCGACAGCGTCTGTTCCACATGTTAGTGGCGGCTGATTTGTGTTTCAAGGCTCCACAACCTTGATCCTACCAACTGGCACATGTCAGACCAAAATACAATTACAAGTAAAATCGTGGTTCGTGTATGTAATAACAAAAGTACCCCAGGTGGTGAAATCCACCCACCTAGCAGAAAGGTGGCAACCGGTCTATCGGATTCTGGGGAGACCGGACCTACACGACTTGTGAGTGCATCGCAGCACTCTGGAAAACTTCCCAAAAATGAAGATTACATTGGAACAGTAAACATACGGACACTAATACAAACCGGAAAATTATACACATTAACAGAAGATTTAAAGAAGCTGAAAATCCAAATCCTAGCAGTACAAGAGACCAGATTTCCTGATAATCAAATCACTGACTACAATGGCTTCAGAATTTTCAAAAGTGGAACGGACAGAAAAATTGGTAAAGGGGCAAACATGCTTGGTATGGCCTTTATGGTCGAAAAATCCTCAGTTAAATTTGTAAAATCTGTAAAAACTATTAGCAATAGAGTAATGTTTCTTAGGTTGAAACACAAGAATAAATATTACACCCTAATTAATGTTCACGCACCCTGCAACGTTGACAATAGAAAGGACCTAGACAATGTGGATAAATTTTGGGAACGATTAGAACTTGAAATGTCAAAGATACCGAGGAATGATGTCAAAATACTTCTTGGAGATTTCAATGCACAGATTGGCAGAGAAAAGAAATACAGGAAGACGGTTGGGCTATACCCAGCACACAAATTGACCAACAAAAATGGCATGCGACTAATCCAACTTTGTCAACAATTCAACATGAAAATCAGCTCAACGTCGTTCAATAAGAAACCAAGAAAACAGAAGACCTGGAGATTCCCTATAAGCCAATTGGGAGAATTTCAAATTGACCATGTGGCCATCTCATATAACTTCCAAAAAGAGATCAGAGATATCCAGGTTAGGAGAGGTGCAAATATTGACTCAGATCATTATCTCACAAGAGTTCGGGTCCAATTCACCCCAAGAAGGAAAACACCAAGAATTCCACCAGCAATCCCAAAATTTGACCTACAAAAACTAACAGAATCAGAAACAATTAAAAAATGGGAAAATTCTCCCGCAAACAACTGGGAAACATTCAAGGAAAAAATCACAAAAATAGCGAAGGAGCAAGTACCACTGAAGAAGAAGCACAAACATCCATGGTGGAATATGGAATGCGAAAAGGCAATTCAAGTTCGTACAGAAGCCTTTGCGAAGTACAGTTCAAATAAAAATGAGAAAACTCTTCAAAACTTTTTAGAAACACGGAAACTTTCAAATAAACTTATTAGACAAGAGAAGAGAAAGTATGTAACTCAGCAACTGGAATCAATAGAAGCAGATTTTAAAAATTATAATACGCATGGATTCTACAAAACTTTTGCAAACCAAATTAAAGGGTATATCCCTCAAAATGTCTGTTTTCGGAAATCAGATGGGAATCTGGCACTAAGCGACGAAGAAAACTGTGAAGAATTAGCCAAATATTTTGAAACGCTACTAAACTGTCCAGAACCAACAGAAGCTCTTCCAATATCCAGCACTAAAGCCCCGCAACAGCAAGACTCTGTACCGCCAACTGAAGAAGAAATTATCAAACACATAAACAAACTCAAAAATAACAAAGCATCAGGAGAAGATGGAATTGTAGCCGAATTTCTCAAAAGTCTAGGGTCTAACTCAAGAAATGAGCTAGTTAAAATTATTCAAAACATATGGGTTACTGAAGAAATACCAGAAGATTGGAAATGTGCCCTAATACATCCGTTACATAAAAAAGGGGATAAATCGGATGTGAACAACTATAGAGGAATCTCCTTACTTGCCGTCACATACAAGATATTATCAGCTTGTCTTCTTGAAAGAACACAAAAACTGCTAGAACCCAAAATCTCAGATTTCCAAGCTGGTTTCAGACCAAACAGATCATGTCCAGAACAAATTTTAAACTTGAAATTGATTACAAGGATGAGACAAATGCGAAGGAAGCCTACAGTATATGTCTTTGTCGACTTTAAAAAGGCATATGATTCAATTCACAGACCCACACTATTTAAAATTCTTGAAGAACAAGGACTGGATAAGAAGACACGGAACATCATAGAGCAGACATTAACAAATACAAAATGCAAAGTGAAATTCATGGGAAAACTTTCAAAATCATTTGAGATAAAAACTGGGGTTAGACAAGGTGATGGATTATCACCTCTGTTATTTAACTTAGTTCTGGATAGAGTCATGGCAGAATGGGAAAAAGAACTCAAAAAAGAAAAGTACTGGAAACCAATATCACTGGGAACCAAAAAAGATGACCTACAAATCCCCTATTTAGCCTACGCAGACGATCTTGCAATAATGGCAGATTCTAGTGAAATGGCAGTCAAACAGATAGAAACCTTAAAAGAGTGTGCAGGAAAAGTTGGCCTACAAATATCTTTTGAGAAAACGGTGTTTACAACAACAAATCTAGAAATTTCTAAGTTACAAACCAAATATGGAGAAATTAAGAGGGTACCATACTTTAAATATTTAGGAGAGATAATTTCTGAAAAATACTCACAACAAGAAAGAATATTAAAAGCTCGTAGGGGTCTAGGGCTAGTCCAAAACATTTACAATAAAAAATGTCTATCTATAAATACAAAAATTAAACATTATAAGTCGGTAATTAAACCAATAATGCTATATGCCAGCGAAACCTTGACACTTAAAAGGAAAACAGATATGGAAAACCTGAAGAAAGAGGAAAGGAAAATAATTAGGAAAATTCTGGGACCAAGATGGACCAAAGAGGGGTATAGATTACAGAAAAATTCTAAAATTGAAGAATATTCTAACATAGAGATAGACATGAGGAAGAGGCGTCTAAAATTCTATGGCCACATAATGAGACTTCCCGATCACAGACTTACAAAAAAAATAGTAAGATACGTAGCATCCCTTGTTAATGGAGGAGAATGGATCAAAAATGTAAAGAAAGATCTGGAATTAGCCAACATTACTACTGAAGACATGAACAAAAGAAACAATTTCAAACTTAAAGTTGACAAATGGAAGGTCAAACCAGAGACAAAAGCGCCGAGAACTGGAACAAAATGGAGCGAAGAAAGAAAAGCTGAATTCTCGCAAAGAATGAAGACCTGGTGGGCAAACAAGAAGAATAAGAAGCCCCAGAAGTGAACCATCTTTACTTAGCGTCTTCCATGTTGGGAGCTTTACGACTAATAATAATAATAAAACCCCATGTCATTCCAAGCATGTGTGTCAATTTGTACCTCTCTATCTACATTATTCTGTGATTTATTCAGTTTTCAAATTGATACTGACTTTTTGATCACCCGGTTTATCGGCAAGCAAAGACCGTCTAAGGACACAACACACAGATACTAACTCTTCCTCACAGATATTGGCAATGGGGCCGCAAGAGGGATAGTCGATACTACACCTGAGCGAGTGGCGCCGGACAGAACAGTCTACTAACTCAATGGCGCCACGGCTCATGTGGGACGTCACCGGACGACAGCTCCAACGTCATCCACAAACAGCCTGTCATGAAAGACCAAGTACAACAGGCATGGAACTACATCCCACAAACTGACATCCGCCACTTGTACAGTACACTGCATGTACGTTTGCACCCTTGCGTGCAACATTTTGGCGGTTACATCGGTTATTAATATACCAACATTTCACATTTGCTATGGCTTACCTCTAGCTTGCACAACCTGTGATCTTGCAATATTAAGCTCTTAAATACCTTGTCTAGAAAAATGTGTTGCTGAAATTTCATTACCCTACATTAATTATTTTTTGATGATGCGATTTTTTCCGCCAGTGTAGAACAGGTTAGTGCTTTCAGATATCTGCGAAGCATAATTACGGGAGATATGAGATACAAGAAGTAGGTAAAAACGGATATAGCAACTGCCAATGAGGCATTTAATAACAAGGACAGGCTTCTATGCTGGCGCGTCGACAGGAACCTGAGGAAGAGACAGACGAAGTGCTTTACATGGAGCGTGGCATTATACATGGACACTGAGGGAAGACGAAGAATAGAAGCATCTGAGATGTAGACTCAGAGGAGGATGGAAGGTTTGGATGGGTAGACAAAGTGGGAAATGTGGAGCTGTTGAGAAGAAAGGGGGAAGAGAGAGAAATTTTAAAGGTAATCAGGAAGAGAATACACAATTTGGCTTAGACATTGGATGACAAGAGATTATTTACTGATGGATGCTACGGAAGACGAAAAAGTGGACGCAGAAAATATGAGGTGATGCATAATATAAGAATCGGAAACAATTATGAGGAAACGAAGAGGGTAGCAGATGACAAGACTGCAAGAAGAGCTGCATGTGAAGACCTGCGCTAGACCACATCACCGACGATGATGATGGTTACAAGGCAAGTGGTGTCTCTGGAATGTACTATAAACAAAGTAACTATTGAATAACAGGGTTGCTGCTGGGCTAAATCACCTAGAAAAGAACGAAAGGAACTTCGGTTGACCTTCATGTCAAGGTTCGATCGGTAAAGCTGCACCATTAAACAAAAATTCATTAATATTACATTAAGAACCCAATACAGCAAAGAAAGTTTGGTCTTGCGATTATCCTGAAACATTTACACTTACTAACCTCTTGATTCTTAACTAAATATCTGTACTGGTAGTGGAGCCTACAAATACATTGGTGCGCAAAACTTAAGGGCGAAAGCAAATTTCGTATGCTGTGTCAGTGCCAAGTCGCACAGCTAGATGGAACTTGGACCTTACATAGAAACAAAGAACTTCTACAGTATAGTATAGTACAGTATAGAAGGTAACTAAAAGGACGTAAAGAAATGATACTTTTTTAGGAAGAGCAGGCATTGGCTGCATGGGGAGCAACTGTTAAAACTTCTGTTTTCAAAAACTTAGAAATGATACTTTTAATCAACAATATTAATTGCACTGTAACGGCGATCTAACGTGGGGAGGCCACGACCTTGGGATTACAGATTTACTTCAAACTTTGTACGCCTTTAGTAGGCCATTAAAACAACGTAATGTTCAAGTAGTAAGGTGCACTATTCTGGCAATTCCAAGAAAATCGCAAAAGAAGTTTTACGCGTCTTTGAAGTAATTCGTGTATCTGTGCGGAGAGTGTGGTGTTTTAGAAGTCGTTGTGGTCTAGTGGATAGCACTCGAGCGTTACAAGAAGGTAGTGGGCGAGGCGGCGGGTCGAACCCCGCCAACACTCGTTTTTTAATCTATTTTTGTTGTATCCACGGATCCAGCCAATCAACCAACTCTCGCACGTGCGCCCTGACCGTGACATCGCTGGCCACAGTTCCTGTCGCGGCCGTCGGCGTCTCAGGGCGTTACCGCCGACGGAAGAGGTCGCGCTACGGCTGAGCTCGGGTCCGCAGCGCCCTCTGCCTTTTGCATATAAGGAGGAGCGCTGGCCCCGAGACGCACAGTCTGTTGTCGATAGTCTATTGCTAGCCTTTCGTGGAGTTTATGGCGGAGCCATCGCAGTGTGATATTTGCTATTGTATTGGACTAGGCTCAGTACAAGGATTACTTTCGGATATTACTTGGATTGTATTGCTGGTGCACGTTTCGTCAGAAATAAAGATAAGTTATCTCTTCATTCTAGCTGGCTCAATTCTTGTCATTAATTATTTTTCGGCCGACATAGCTACATCCTGGTCACTACCCACGCTTTATACAATGTGTGGGGGCTGCCCCAAAAGTACCTGCTAGGACCTTGGGTTTGGGAGCCGTCACAAAAAATTTTTTAATCACTGGTCACATTATTTAATTTATATGACATTTGAGAGGTAATATAATAAAAAACCACGTGCATTCTCATGAAGTTATTGAGAATTTCATACTTTATTAAATTTTCAAGGACGAGGGACAGCGTTGGAAAGGCCAAGTCGAACATCGATAAACAATGATGATACGAATGACGTTATTCACAATTAGTACTACAGTACGTTACAATGCGCCAGGCCACAGGAGTAATGTCCAATTACTCGTTAGGTGCGCTCTGGACATCACACATTGCAGGATGGTATTTGTCACAAAGACATGGGAAACATAAATTGAAACGGCATCTACTACTTCGAATGAATGCAATTTTCCCGCATTTACAGGTAATGTTCAGTTTCTAGGGGAAAACACAACTCCTTCACATTTTGAAAATTAAATAATATGACCAGTGATGAAAAAAAATAGGTTAACAATTCAGCGGGTGTCGAACCATCGCGTTCCTCTTTAGAACCTTGAACACTAATCACTTTTTTTTTTTTGCGTTTTGTTCGTATTGATCGTTGTGTTTGGTCGTTGCGGACGCCGCAAGAGTTCCTATTCAAGTTCGGTGGTTGATCTTTCCACTTAGTTTT
The DNA here is from genome assembly GCF_021461395.2 of Schistocerca americana. Classification (NCBI taxonomy): domain Eukaryota; kingdom Metazoa; phylum Arthropoda; class Insecta; order Orthoptera; family Acrididae; genus Schistocerca; species Schistocerca americana. The sequence continues at coordinate 84,966,938 of NC_060125.1, read as the reverse complement.
TTATTACAGAGGCCAACCGTCTCTCTGACCGAATATCTCGGCCACCATGATCTCTAACGCCCGGCAGCTGCGCACAGATACATCAGCCACATAATAGGCGCGTGAAACGTAGGATTTTCTCGGAATTGGCAGAGTAATGCACCTTAAAAGTTGCACATTATGTTGTTTTATTGGCCTGCTAAAGGTGTACAAAGTCTGAAGTAATTCCACCAGCTTGTTTGACAACTGATAGGTGGTCATTGGTGCATGTCGATCTACTGCAATACGACTTCCCACCGCATCCCACTTATCGTTTCATTCTTTAGCCATAAAAACTGCGAAAAGGTTTGAAATGGTGTGTTGGAAGTCGAAAAATGCTCTCGTTCTGAAGTACTGAACGTATATAGTCTGGGTAATTTGCGCGTCGTAAGTTACGCTGCCACAAGAGATGTCGACAGCTTGTGACTTTAGTAGTTGCTGTTATACTTTTAGCGCAGTATTATACCAATTAGTGAGTAGATTATGACAGCAGTTTAAAATTTTAAATTCGGTCAATGACTACATGAAATATTGAAAATCAAACCCGGAAGGCATTAGACAGCCAACCTGCAAGTGGAATTAGGTAACCGTGTAGCAGTTTAGTAGTACAGATACCTTCGTAACAAACACAGTTATAAAAAGCAAGAAAGCAATAACAGTGGTTAATGACCCCTGGTAGCTAACCAATATTTGCTTACTACATTCTTTTTTTTTTTATTTTGCTGCTCCACAGAAATTTATTTGATGTGGTCAAGATAAATGGGTGATCTCTTTCACTTCCCCGGGGCGCACCTTGAGTCACTTCCACTTCTGTTGATCACTCTCCATCCACGTTACTTAGTTAAATAGTCGGTTAGTTTCATGTTCCATGGATCATTTTGCAAGATAAATCGTAATGAGTTGGAAAAAGTAATTTTACATTCACTACACAAATTAATTTGTAATTATGGCTACATGTTGAACATTTATACTGTTATTTTTAATCACCAGACGTGAGTTAACAATTCCTATTCACCACCTTTTGCACATTACAATAATTTAACTCCTCCTGCCCATCAGGAGGAGTTGTCAAGGAGAAACTTCTTCAGACTGTAGATCCTTCAGTGATTGGTGAGTCACATTGTCCTTAAACAGCCCTTTTCAATTTAATCCAGGCATGTTCGATAGGCTTCATGTCTGGAGAACGTGCAAGCAACTCTAGTCGAGCGATGTCGCTATCCTGAAGGAAGCAATTCACAAGACGTGTACAATGGGAGCGCGAATTGTCGTCCATGAAGACGAATACCTCGCCAATATGCTGCCAATATGGTTGCACTATTGGTCGGAAGATGGCATTCAAATATCGTACAGCCGTTATGGCGCCTTCCATGACCACCAGTGGTGTACGTCGGCCTCACATAATGCCACCCCAAAACAGCAGGGAACCTCCATCTTTCTGCACTCGCTGGACAGAGTGTCTAAGGCGTTCCTCCTGATTGGGTTGCCTCCAACAGCGTCTCCGACGATTGTCTGGTTGAAGGTATATGCGACACTCATCGGTGAAGAGAACGTGATGCCAATGCTGAGCGGTCCATTTGGCATGTTGTTGGGCCATTCTGTACCGCGCTGCATGATGTCGTGGTTGCAAAGATGGACCTCGCCATGGACGTCGGGAGTGAAGTTGCGCATTATGCAGCCTATTGTGCACAGTTTGAGACGTAACACAACGTCCTGTGGCTGCACGAAAAGCATTATCCAATATGGTGGCGTTGCTGTCAGGGTTCCTCCGAGTCATAATCCGTAGGTAGCGGTCATCCACTGCAGAAGTAGCCCTTGGACGGCCTGAGCGAGGCATGCCATCGACAGTTCCTGTCTCTCCGTATCTCCTTCATGTCCGAAGAACATTGCTTTGGTTCACTCCGAGACACCTGGACACTTCCCTTTGTTGAGAGCCCTTCCTGGCACAAAGTGACAATGCGACGCGATCGAATCATCTAGGCACGGTTGGACTACCGACAACACGAGCCGTACCTCCTTCCAGGTGTAATCACTGGAATTGATCGGCTGTCGGACCCCTCCGTCTAAAAGGCGCTGCTCATGCAGAGTTGTTTGCATCTTTGGCGGGTTTAGTGACATCTCTGAACAGTCAAAGAGACTGTGTCTGTGATACAATATCCTCAGTCAACGTCTATCTGGCAACCGGGGCGATGCAAAACTTTTTTTGATGTGTGTAGGTTGTTTCAGGAGATTCAAAATGTGCTTTTTCCACTTTAAGTTCTCACCAATATGGGCTCCTACAAATTTTGAAATTTCCACCCTATTTATTATTTCCTCGCCATGTGTTACACTCATCATTCGTGTAGTGCTTCTACCAGGGGTAGACGCATGAAACCGGAATTTCCCTATAGATGGTGCTAGCCGTTAGTTTAGGGCCCGTGAGACCGCGTCTGCAGTGCCATCTGCTTCCTGTAACGGCTGACAGCGAATGTCAACACACAGTAACTCACGTTCAGTACATCTGTATCTGTTTCAAACCCGTAAACATGTCGAGTTTTTTTGCCTACGAACTACGATGCGGGGACAGCATTAGTTTTCTGTTATCATATGAAGAAACTGATACAGAATCGCATCGTTTGCTTGTCGAAACTTTCGGCGAATTTGCTCTTGAGGAAACACAGTGATTAGAGTAGTTCAAAAAATTCAAAAGTGGTGATTTAGACGTGAGAAACGACGAGCGAGGGAAACCACCGAAAAAGTTCGAAGACAACGAATTGCAGGCCTTATTGGATGAAGATGATATTCAAACTCAACAGGAACTCGCGGAGCAATTGAATGTTACGCGGAAAGCCGTTTCTCTTCAGTTGAAAGCTTTGGGAAGGTGCAGAAAGTGGGAAAATGGGTTCCGCATGAACTGAATGAAGGACAGACAGCAAATCGAAAGACCACTTCTGAAATGCTGTTCGCCATACATAAAAGAAAGTAGTTTCTCCATCGTATAGCGACAGGTGATGAAAAATGGATATATTTTGAGAATCCTAAGCGTCGTAAATCATGGGTGAATCCAGGCAACCCATCGACATCAACTGCAAGACCAAATCGCTTTGGAAAGAAGACAATGCTCCGTGTTTGGTGGGATCAAAATGGTGTCATCTATTATGAGCTGGTAAAACCTAGCGAAACCGTTAAACTATTCGCTACCAACAGCGAGTGATCGCTTTCAATCGAACATTGCGTGAAAAACGACCGGAATATGGAAAAAGGCAACAAAAAGTCATATTGCTCCATGATAATGCCACATCACACACAGCAAAACGGGTCAGGGAAATGATCGAGGCGTTCAGTTGGGAAATACTAGGGCGTGCGGCTGATTTTCCAGACTTAGCTCCGTCCGATTATCATCTATTTGCATCACTGGGACACGCTCTCGCTGATCAACGCTTCAATTCGTATGAAAATGTACGAAAATGGCTCTCTCACTGGTTCGCTTCAGAAGATCAACTAACTTCTTGGCGTGGCATTCATAGCCTGCCGGAGAGGTGGGAGAAATGTACAAATAGAAACAGAGATTATTTTGAATAAAATATCGTTTATCAGTTTCAAACAACAGACATGTAATTATCGCAACGAAATTCCGCTTTCATACTTCTGTACCTGTAGATATGCAGACCTGCACACTTGTATGTTTGGAAATTGAGAATGAGATAATTCGCAGAAAACTGGTCCATGACACGACTAAGGTTCATTGTTTACCATTTCTTCTGTTGCTGTATGCATGCTTGGCTTGATTAGTGTACTAGTGTCATCCGCAAAATACTAATTCTGCTGGTTGTATATTAGAAGGTCGTTTACAAAAATGGTTCAAATGGCTCTGAGCACTATGGGACTTAACTTCTGAGGTCATCAGTCTCCTAGAACTTAGAACTACTTAAACTTAACTAACCTAAGGACATCACACACATCCATGCCTGAGGCAGGATTCGAACCTGTGACTGTAGCGGTCGCGCGGTTCCAGACTGCTGCGCCTAGAACCGCTCGGCCACCCTGGCAGGCGATCGTTTACATACATGTGTAACAACAGCGGACCTAAGATTGAAGCTCGGGGAATCCCACACGTGATTTCTCCCCAGTCGGAAGAATCTCTCCTGATTGCGTTAGTAGAATTACTATCTACAACTTCCTGCATTCTTTTGGTTAGATGTGACACTATGCGTTGGTTGGCTATAACATCAGTTCCACAAAGGCTCAGTTTATCTAAGAGAATATTGTGATTCACACAGTCAGATGCCTTAAATAGATCGGAGAAAACACCTACTGAGAGAGGTAGCCAAGAGTTGCATTCACCTCACAAGATGGTAACTCAGATTAATGGCAGTTTAAACGCATGACCAATAATCACTTGACGAATATACCTAACGTCCGATGACCAACGCAATGATGGAACAACACACCCAAGCTGGAACCGGCAGTCAGCACTATGTCTTCAGACTCCGGTGTTTAGAGCATCTGGTAGCAGAAAGGAACCACTAATACCACAGTAGGAAAAAAGAAAAGCACACCATCGGGCCCACAAATCAAGGAAGCTGTCGAACTACACACCTTACCGGACAGCTTCGGCAAGGCGAGGAAAAGTACGCTGCCGTAACATACACTAAGCTCCAGGGCAGGTAACCGGGTCGTTAGCTGCCTCCAGGCAGGAAAAATTCCACTGGTTGAACTTCACAAATAATAACATCTAGACTGCAACAATTAATAATAAGAAGTGGAGGAAGGTTAATTAGGTTTGCCTTCCCCAAACGCTCCACTCGCTGCTCTTTGTCATGGTGACACTGCGAGCAGCAACACACAAGCAAATGGCGAGATATCACAATGGTGGAGGTTTCACTACTTGAATTAAAGTCCACTCAACTTAAACTTCCTGGGTCCGTTTGACATCGAGGTTGTACCCCTTGCGACTACAGCCCTTCCATCTAGCAGTGCATGCTTGCCGCCAGTGGTCCCAGCGTGTTCTCACGCTGCGCGGACCTGGCTGCTCGTCCGTCCGTCGCCCCAAAGATAGTACCACCGTTACTAGATATCGATAACCGCCGCTGCTGCCACTAGCGGACGGACAACGCTTGCAAACTGGGTTGCGCCAATGAACGCAAGAAGAAGACGACAACCGTAACTGTACCAACTAAACGATGCCAACCTAGCAATGACACCACCGCGAGATGCAGCACGGATCACCTACTGGTGCTATTTCGTTATTTAATGCTTGTAAAATTTGGTGAGTGAACGTGTAAATGGTTTTTCAGTACAGCAAACTCTTCTGAAATCGAAACTGTGATTTAATGCGGATTTTGTTGCTACTCAGGTGGGATACTACTCTAGATTACACCACCTTCTCAAAAATTTTGGCTAAGTATGTCATGAGTCAATTTTGGCTAATGATGTCAGTAGTGAAATGGTCGGTAGTTGTTGACATCTCTCTTATTATGCTTCTTATTGATGGGTTTAACAATGACGTATTTCAGTCTGTCTGGGAAAATGCCTTCAGTTAGTGGTGCATTACATATTTCAGTCTTATTGTATGAGAACAGATCTTTAGTATCCTATTGGAAACATCCTCAAATTCAAATCAGCTTTTATATATTATCTCTCTTTCAGGGGGAGAAGTTTGTGGGATATTCAGACGATTGCTGCTTTATAAAAATATTGCTGCGATCTTTCCCTCGAATTATTTGTCCCTACATTTTCTACTATATTGAAAAATGATTTAATCCTATGGTGCATTTGTCAACTACATTGGACAGTTGTTAATGTCGTTTGTTTGGCGTTTTCAATCAGTCCTGAGGTTGCAAATGCACGCAGCCCGCTTCGGTGGACTCTCCCTACTGGTGTTGTGTCCTGCGCGCATTGGCAACCTCAGGATTGAGGATTGATTGAAAACGCCAAACAAGCGACATTAACAGCTGTCCACTGCGTTGGGCATATGTATCATAGGGCTACCTGTGACTCGTCATTTACAGTCCTTCCGTTTAATTCGGTAGTGATGTAACAAGACAGACGAGATAACTAGCTTTGTCCTCCCTACCAAGAACATCTCAGTGCAAGTGCAAGTTGCCGGTGAGGCGGTAGTGAGTATAGAGCGTCCCACCAGGCCGCATATGGGCCGAATGAAGTATTCGTGCGGTCTTTGGTTCTCTGCCGTGTTTTATAATGAGCAGCATCAGTCAACTAACCGTCGAATCCATTAGCGTCAAACTAACGTTAAGAGCTTCTTGAGAGCGTAACTTTCTTGCTCAGTAACAAGCAGAAATACTTACACAGACAGCAACATTTTAATATGTGCTTAACTTTATATAAATTGAAGGTGGAAGGGTGGGGGAGAAAAGGAAAGGGAAGGAACTGTTGATATCAGTTTCATCGGGACTTTAAGCAGAATCAGCGGCATCGAGGCAAATGTGTCCTGGACCAGGATTCGAACCCAGGGTCTCCTGCATACTAGACAGCTGAGTTAACCACTGCGCCATCCGGACACAGGACTTACCGCACTTGAGCGGACTACCTCGGCACGCCTCCCAGCCGACCCACATCCCCCCCCCCCCCCCCCCCCAGCGCCATCTATGCGCAGTCCCCGCCTGTGCCCTCCATGCTCACTGCTTTCACAACAGGAGGTCGAAGGTAATTGTGCACCCACACTCAAGGTGTTGGATTCATTGCCCATCGAGGCGAATCAATTATATGAATGCATCGTGTCTTACGCCACGCATTCATATAATTCATTTAAGTTTGCCGATTACCTCAGGGGCAGCGTGGTATGTAGCGCGGACAGTGCAGGTTTAGAATAAGTGAGAGGGGGGAATATTTTGTCGCTTGTCATCCAGTGCTGACAATTGAGAAAGCGTTCAGATCCAGCACCGATAAGCCACTATGGTATAAATGTCGAACCCAAGTAACGTGGATTTGTGAATGGGCATCACAGAGACGGTCATCTTCAAATGATTTTAGCAAGTAATATGCAATTAATGAAAATCTGTTGTAATACGAGGGTAACCCCAAAAGTAAGTTATCCTATTCTTTTATAAGTACATAGACATGTCTATTTCTACAATGGTTTACATCAGTTTACAGTTTGAACATTTAGCTATTTTTCGACATAATCACCATTTCTGTCGATGGATTTTTGTAGACGCTGTGACAGTTTTTGTATGCACATGTCATACCAGCTCGCCGCCATGCTGTTCAGAAAGTTACGAACCTCTTCTTTCACCTCGTCGTCGGAGCTGAATCGCTTTCCGACCAAATGTTCTTTTAACCTAGGGAACAGGTGATAGTCACTGGGCGCCAAGTCAGGACTATAGTGTGGGTGGGTGTTTATGTTCCACTGCACCTGTTGCAGGAGAGCAACGGTTTGCCGAGCGATGTGTGGGCGAGCGTTGTTATGGAGAATGTGTACGCCCTTGCTCGATATTTCTCTTCTCCTGTTCTAAATTGCCCGTTAGAGTTTTTCGGAGTCTCACAGTACCTGTCAATGTTAATTGTGGTCCCAGGGGGCATAAAGTCGACCAACAACACCCCCTTCCGATCCCAAACAAACAGTTGTCATGACTTTACCGGCAGACTGTGTTTGTTTGAATTTCCGCGGCTTTGGCCAAGAAGGATCCCACCACCGGCGTGATTGTTGCTTGGTCTGCCCAGGTTTCGTCACTAATTGTTGAGTCCACAAAGTTGTCCTGTTCGGCTGCAAGGCGGTGAAGAAATGCGCGGAGAGCATCAACTTATTGCGGCATGTGGTCCTCAGTCAGCATGTGTGGTACCCATCTTGCGCACACCTTCCGGCAGTTCAATGTATCCGTTAAAATTCTGTGAGCGGTGCTTCGGGAAACCTCAGGAACCAAAGAGCAGAGATCATCCAGGGTGATCCACCGATTTTCACGCATGCTTTGCTCAACCTTCAACACTGTGTCCTCAGAAATTGACGTCTCCCTCTCCTTTGTTCGTCGTAAATTTCGGTCTGGCCAGCTCCAAACACTCTACACCACTTACGAACATTTTTGACAAAAATTGTTCAAATGGCTCTGAGCACTATGGGACTTAACATCTGAGGTCATCAGTCCCCTAGAACTTAGAACTACTTAACCCTAACTAACCTAAGGACATCACACAACACGCAGTAATCACGAGGCGGAGAAAATCCCTGACCCCGCCGGGAATCGAACCCAGGAACCCGAGCGTGGGAGCCGAGAACGCTACCGCACGACTACGAGCTGCGGACCATTATTGAAATCCATGCACGTCTCACGATACACTTCCGTCAATTCGCAATGGATTTCAATCGGCGCAGTTCAAAAACCGAATAACTGCGCGCAATTCGCACTTGGCGGTAACATCCAACGGGAGCTCCATTCTCGGCGGTTGCCAAGCCAAGACTGAGCGCCTCAGCGCGGCGTGCGCATGTTTACACACAGCGCGTGAAGCACTCTTCATGACAGTGTGGCCAACTGCCACACAAACAGAGTTCTGTACTTATAAAAAAAAATAGGAGACCTTAGTTTTGGGATTACCCTAGTACAATGCAAGACTGAAAAAAAATTCATTGAAAACATCTGTGATCGTGTCTTCTATTACGATTACTGTTATTATTTAATAGAAAATACTAATTTATGTAGGCCAATTAATAGTAAGGCCGGTAAGGGGAAGTGTAGTAAAGTGGCCAGGACGAGAGAAGCGGCCACTGCATTTTTTTTGCGCTGAACGGTAGTGCTGTCTGTCGAGAATCTGCCATACTAGTCCTAATAGCGTACGTCGCCATTGTCGTCAATGAGATTGACAGACGAAGCTTCTTCCGTTACTTTTAGCAACCATGTTCTCGTTTTTTTTAGTCGTCTGATAAACGTCATTTGTATTATTCTTGTTACCTCATTCTGTCCCTTCAGATTTTGCTTAATTAAGTTACATTGTTTAAAACCGTCTCTGTTCTGTCGTATTTCGCGTAGCAATTGTTCAAATGGCTCTGAGAACTATGGGACTTAACATCTGAGGTCATGAGTCCCCTAGAACTTAGAACTACTTAAACCTAACTAACCTAAGGACATCACACACATCCATGCCCGAGGCAGTATTCGAACCTGCAACCGTAGCGGTAGCGCGGTTCCAGACTGCATCGCCTAGAACCGCTCGGCCACAGCGGCCGCCTTCGCGTCACACCAAAGTCCGATTGGAAACGGCCTGTTGCAGCCGCTTGGTATTCTTTCAGATACTAGGGCCTCCAGACGTCTAGAAAACGAGCCCAGTAATCAGGAAAACAAAGAAAAGATAAGGAAAACAAACAAAAGATACTGTTGCGATGGCACTGGCTACGGCACCCGCTTAGGTATGGATAAATAGTCACTACGTAAGCATACAGAAAAATGCGCGTGTTTCGAAAATACGGGGTGTTTGAAAAAGAATGACCTGGTCTCAAAGTTTCACATTTATTCATAAAAACGTACTACATTCTTGGGATGGATTGAAAAATACGCAAAAAATCTTATAGTTTCAGCTATGCGATTACAAATGGTCTATGTTTCCACCAGCAGCAACAACATCTAGACAATAGCTCCATTCGTCATAAACCTTACATAATGCTTCTGCTTGTACAGAAGTTATGGCGGCTGTTGTTATCTCCTTCACTTTATCTACGTCACGAGATGTAGGGGAGGTGAAGACGCTTTCCTTCACATACCCCCACAAGAAAAAATTCGCCTGGGATCACGTCCGGCGATCTTGGAGGCCAAGAACGTGGGAAAGTGTCTAGGGGTCCCAGGCGCCCTATCCAGCCTTGAGCTATCTTCAGATGCTGCAGAACTGGCTTTCCCGCAACTTCAGGAGGACTCAATGACTTCATTTTCCAACAGGATGGCGCTCCACAACACTGGCACAACGCAAGTCACTTTCTGAGTGACGCTCCGTCTCAACGCTGGACGGGGTGCTCGGGACCCCGAGACACTGGCATGCGTTCTTAGCCTCCGAGATCGCCAGAGATGACCCCATGCGATTTTTTCTAGAGGGGATATTTTGAAGGAAAGAGTCCTTTACCTCGTGACATGGAAGAAGTGAAGAACAGTATAACAGCCGCCATAACTTCAGTAACACGAGATACGAGGGTCATTCAAGAGTTAAAGAGGTAAAAAATTGGTCTGGGAAAAAACTGTTAGTAGGGCTAGTTTGGCACTTTTATGGCTTAGAACAAATAAGCCCTCGGTCACAAATATTAAGTAAAAATTGACCAGGTTTCGACGCTACTATGAGCGTCGTCTTCAGAATTAAACCAACTGTTCTAAAACATATTAGGTATATAATACATTGTTGCAATCATTGTTCACAGTACGAGCTGCCCTTAGCGGCTCGCCATCTCACTTACAACTATTCATGACGTCGCCTTTCCGGCTTAGATCTTTTTTAATATGTGATTTGTAAGTACTGCATCTTTTTCCAGTCAGTACAAACTTTAATTTTATTAATGTACTGTATACCTAATATGTTTTAGAACAGTTAGTCTAATTCTGAAGACGACGCTCATAGTTGCGTCGAAACCTGGTCAATTTTGACTTGATATTTGTAACCGAGGGCTTATTTGTTCTAATATAATTCTGACACGGTCACTGAACCTTAGCAGCTATGTTCAAAGTTTTACTTTTATGGCTTTAAACTGGCATCACTGGGATGAGCCCTGATCAGATGATGTATCGACAATGTTTGTTTATAACCTCAAAAATTCTTTTCAAGATGGCGAGACCGTTTGAAACGTTCACATTAGTTGAACAACGTTCTGTTATTCGTTTTTTACTTGCTGAAGGCGAGAAACCAGTGAGTATACACTGGAGAGTGTCTAAAGTTTATGGTGAAGGTTGTATGAATCATGCAAATTTTTACAAGTGGGTAGAGCACTTCAAAAATGGTCGCGACTCAGTGACTGATGAACACCATTCTGGCCGACCAATTGCAGTTTCAACTCCCTCACTTGAAAGTCGAATTGATGACATTATTCGTGCCGACCGCCGTGTGAGTGTGGAAATGATAGTCGATAAGGTTCAAGTTAGTGCTGGTACAGTTGAAATGTGTGTGAATTCCTAAGGGACCAAACTGCTGAGGTCATCGGTCCCTAGACTTACACACTACTTATACTAACTTACGCTAAGAACAACACACACACAAGCATGCCCGAGGGAGGACCGCAACCTCCGGCGGGAGGACCCGCGCAGTCCGTCACATGGCGCCTCAAATCACGCGGCCACTCCGCGTGGCCTACTGGTTCAGTTCATAATGTTATCTGTAACAAGCTGAAGCACCGCAGAACATGTACAAGAAGGGTCACAAATGAGCTGACGCGGCTACGCAAGGAAAGAAGGTTGAGAGTGTGCACAGAGGTAAAGGAATGTTATGAAAGAGAACGTGAGCATTTCCTCAACAAAATTTTAACTTGGGTTCACTGTTATGAGCCAGATACAAAAAGAGAAAGCATGGAGTGGAAGCAAACCGACTCACCTGTCAAGAAAAATTCAAAACTCAAGCATAAGCAAGAAAAGTCATGTTGACGGTGTTTTGGGATGCTGAAGGTCCAGTTTTTTTATGATTATTTGAAAGAGCGGCGTACAATGAACAGGCAATACTAATCGGTTTTGCTTTTAAACAGGGTGAAGCCAGCCATGAGGAAGAGACATCGTGCATCTCAGAGGAGAGGTGTGATTCTCCAGCAAAACACCGCACGTCCACATATCGCTCAACTAACCAGTCAAACCACCGACAAAATGCGCTGGGAAGTACTGCCTTACTGTCCTGATTTAGCACCTAGTGATTTCCATTTGCTTGGTGCGCTGAAGGAAGCATTACGAGGGAAGAGGTTCCAGGACAACGAGGAAGTGAAAAAGCTTGTGGGAAATTGGTTCAAACATCAAGATAAAGAGTTCTTTGCAGCCGGAATAAAAAGGCTTGTAGCCCGTTGGAACAAGTGCAAGCGCAAGGTTCGCAGGAGAGCTTCTGTGAAGTTTGGAAAGTAGGAGAGGAGGTACTGGCGGAAGTGGAGCTGTGAGGACGGGGCGTGAGTCGTGCTTCGGTAGCTCAGAGGGACAGGCAAAGGTCCCGAGTTCGAGTCTCGGTACGGCACACGGTTATGCCGGCGCGGTAGCTCAGCGTGTTCGGTGAGAGCGTTAGTTGCCCTCTCTAATTAAAAAAAAATCTGAGTTAATCGATCAACGACGTCCGCCCCGAGCAGATACAACGAACGAAAGCGAACAAAATGAGATTTAAAAAAAAATGATGGTAGAGCAGTTGCCCGCCAAAGGCAAAGGTCCCGAGCTCGAGTCTCGGTCCGGCACATAGTTTTAATCTGCCAGGAAGTTTCAAGAGCATAAATGTTCAAGGGTATTATGTTGAAAAGTAGAAAAAGTAGCCGCGCGGCATTAGCCGAGCGGGCTAAGGCTCTGCAGTCATGGACCGTGCAGCTGGTCCCGGCGGAGGTTCGAGTCCTCCGTCGGGCATGGTTGTGTGTGTTTGTCCTTAGGATAATTTAGGTTAAGTAGTGTGTAAGCTTAGGGTCTGATGACCTTAGCGGTTAAGTCCCATAAGATTTCACAGACATTTGAACATTTTTTTTTTTTTTAGAAAAAGTATTGTTTTGTAAAAATAAACGCTATTTTCTCCAGACCAATTTGTTTCTTTAATTATTGAATAACCCTCGTGTACTGCGTAATGTTTATGACGAGTTTAGCTGTCGTCTAGATGTTGTTCGTGCTGCTGCTGGTCACATAAAGCATTTGTAATAGCACGGCTAAGACTAAGATTTTGTGAGTATTTTGCAATTGATCCCATGTTTGTAACATGTTTTTATCAATAAATATAAGGTTTTGAAACCAGGTCATTCTTTTTGGAACACCCTGTATTATCTTTTTTTTTTCGCACAAAATTATTTGATGTGATACCCTAAACTATGCAGATTGAAAATGTATTTAAATGGTAAGCTTCTACCAGCGACCATGGTATGATGAAAACTCAATTTACATTTGAGTCGCCACTTTACGCCTCCCCCCCCCCCCCCCCTCCCTCCCTTCCTATGCGGCCAGAGGTGTCACCCTACAGAGTCAGTATCGGCTCTTAAGCAAAAAGATTTGACGACCACTGGGTGTAGAGCGTTTTCTGGCGCTCGTCGGACGGCTGGCGCCAGCCGCGGCCGACTGGCTGAGTGGCGCGCCACTATAACGGCGCTGGCGCGATCACTCGAGCTGGTGGGGCGGCACTCCTGAAAGAGGGTCGCCGGGTCGAAAGCGATCCACGGCGGCGCTGGCGGCGGTCCGCGGCGCCACAAATAGCAGCGGCTTCGCCTTCGCCGGGGGGACGGGTGGCCGGAATCTCTCCGCGACGCTTGGACCCCAGCCGAGGCCGCCGCTCGACTATCCGGCCGCTCCGCGGAGTCAGCAACACGGCACAAGCGCGCGGCCCACTCGGGATTAAGAGGAGATGGTCTTCCTACGATGACTTGCGGAAGGCGTTTGACGCAGCTCCGCAGTGCCACCCAGTCAACAAAATACGAGCGTACGAAGTACGAGACCGTGTAATCCCCCTTTCTAAAAAAATATTTTTGTGTAAAAAAAAGCATAAAAGGTAAACATTTGATCTGGTGTATTAATAGATAAACAATACATTAGTAACTCGAAATAAGTTCTTACATTAGCAATTATTTACAACTACAGTCTACGATACTCACACAGTGAGGCGCCAAAGAAACTGGTATAGGCATCCTTATTCAAATACAAAGATAGGTAAACAGGCAGAATACGGCGCTGCGATCGGCAGCGCCTATGTAAGACGAGTGTCTTGCGCAGTTGTTAGATCGGTTACTGCTACTACAATGCGCATCTCGTGGTCGTGCGGTAGCGTTCTCGCTTCCCACGCCCGGGTTCCCGGGTTCGATTCCCGGCGGGGTCAGAGATTTTCTCTGCCTCGTGATGGCTGGGTGTTGTGTGCTGTCCTTAGGTTAGTTAGGTTTAATTAGTTCTAAGTTCTAGGCGACTGATGACCTCAGCAGTTGAGTCGCATAGTGCTCAGAGCCATTTTGCTACTACAATGGCAGGTTATCAAGATTTAACTGAGTTTCAAGATGGTGTTATAGTCGGCGCACGAGCAATGGGACACAGCATCTCCGAGGTAGCGATGAAGTGGGGATTTTCCCGTACTACCTTTTCACGAGTGTACCGTGAATATCAGGAATCTGGTAAAGCATCCAGTCTACGACATCGCTGCGGCTGGAAAAAAAAATCGTGCAAGAACGGGACCAACGACGACTGAAGAGAATAGTTCAACGTGACGAAAGTGCAATCCTTCCGCATATTACTGCAGATTTCAATGCTGAGCCAGCAACCGGTGTCAGCGTGCAAACCATTCAAATTCAAATGGTTCCAAGCACTATGAGACTTAACATCTGAGGTCATCAGTCCCCTAGACTCAAAAAGCCGGCCGGCGTGGCTGAGCGGTTCTACGCGCTACAATCTGGAATCGCGCGACCGCTACGGTCGCACGTTCGAATCCTGGCTCGGATATGGATGTGTGTCTTGTCCTTAGGTTAGTTAGGTTTAAGTAGTTCTAAGTTCTAGACCTCAGAAGTCAAGTCCCATAGTGCTCAGAGCCATTTGAACCCTTTTAGAACAACTTAATCCTAACTAACCTAAGGACATCACACACATCCATGCCACAGGCAGGATTCGAACCTGCGACCGTAGCAGCAGCGCGGTTCCGGACTGAAGCGCCTAGAACCGCTCGGCCACAGCGGCTGGCGCGAACCCTTCAACAAAACATCATCGATATGGGCTTTCGGAGCCGAAAGCCCCCTCGTGTAGCCTTGATGACAGCACGACATGAAGTTTACGCCTGGTCTGGACCCGTCAAGAGACAATGGACTATTGATGACTGGAAACGTGTTGTCTGGCCAGTCGAGTCTCGTTTCAAATTGTATTGAGCGGATGGATGCGTACGAGTATGGAGACACCTTCATAAAGCAATGGACCCTGTATGTCAGCTGAGGACTATTCAAGCTGGTGGATGCTCTGTAGTGGTGTGGGTGAGTGTGCACATGGAGTAATATGGGACCCCTGACACGTCTAGACACGACTCTGACAGGAGACACATACATAAGCATTCTGTCTCATCACTTGCATCCATTCATGTCCATTGTGCGTTCTTACAGACTTGGGCAATTTCAGCAGGACAATGCGGCACCCCGCACATCCAGAATTGCTACAGAGTGGCTCCAGGAACAGTCTTCCAACTATAAACACTTCCACTGCCCATCAAACTCCCTGGATAGGAGCATTATTCAGCATATCTGGCATCCTTGCAACGTGCTGTTCATAAGAAATCTCCATCCCCTCATAATCTTACGGCTTTTGGACAGCCCTGCAGGAATCATCGTGTCATTCCCTCCACCACTACTTCAGCCATTAGCCGAGTCCATACCGCGTCCTGTTGCGGCACTTCTGTGTACTCGCGGGGGCCCTACACGATATTAAACAGGTGTGACACTTTCTTTGGCTCTTCAGTGTATTATGATAGCTTAAGGGAGAAAGACAGATGTAAACAGCCAGGCTTCTCCTGTCTGCTCTCTAACAAATTAGAAGGCTACGTCTTCTTTTAGTACATAGATAATGCAAAAATGAAGATCGATTCCACAGTCTAACACAACAGTCGCGATACTCCGTTTTTCGTTGCCCACTGTGATAGTAGCTCGCCGAGCGGCCACCAAGCGACACTTCTGAATACAATACCGCGCGAGTGCGAATACTATCGTCTCTATTCATTTCTTACATAGCTTACGCAATAGGGAGCGTACGTAGTGCAATAAAAATCAACAATAACTAAAAAATGACAGCACATCTGGGAAGTCTGAAACGGCACTTTACAGGACAGTTCATTTCTGAATCTCTTGTATCGTACAGATATTTACTGAAGGATGTCGGACTCCTTTAACAACAAAAAAAATTGCTAGTAAATACTAGAAGACGTGAACTTTTGCAGAAAGGCATCATATACCCGTCCAACATCGCGACATTTTGTTCACTACACTTTCATCCAAATCAGTGAACGTCGAACGTAGGAAACCTGTCCGAAATGTAATATCTACATTATTCAACATAGAAAATAAGACACCACACCCGTAGCTGAAGGAAAAGCCACACAGACGTGATTATAACACATCAAAGGAAATAAAACTGTTTCTCAACACCGAAAAAACCAGTTCCACAATAGCTGCCGCATCCGAACCACAATCGGCAAGAATCTTCAACATATTCTCTTTCGAAGCAAAAGCAATTACATTTACAAAAACATTCATGAATTCCAAAACCGAGTAAAGTGTAAAAATGGGCGAATCATTAGACTCCATAGAAATTTTGTACTTCTCGAGGACAGTCCCTATCATAATAAGAACTGTCAATAACAGAAATAATACGCTTCTCAAGAATGAAATAAACGTCTATACTCTCTTGCTTTCAGTGGTATAAGCTGCAATTATACATGTTTTTGAAAGTATTTGTTCATGAGTGAGTTGAAGTTTATGTCATTAAGTCAGTGAGATTTGATTGTTTTTAGGCGCCATAGAATTAGTGACCGAATGTCGGGAGTTTGGGTTGGATGTGAATCGTGCTTAGCCAGCCAAAGTTGTTACGGCGACCGCTCTTGCAAAATGGGAAATCTGGTTTGGAGTCCTCATCCGGCACAAATTTTCAAGTGTCATCACTGAATTATTTCAATGCACTCATCCGGCTGTCGTTGGTATATCTCGGACATGTCATAGAGAACAGACATCACACACATAATAATAATAATTACTCTTCCCACACACTATTCGCGAGTGGACCAGGAATGAGTGGAAGAAAAAGTGGTACATAGAGTAACCTCCAGTACACACAGTTTATTTATTGATTCGTAAGGCTCATATGCAGTTTAAAATCACATGTATATTAGTAGTACTATATATATAACAGGAATACGAAAATATAAAACTACATATAAAACTAACTAAATATCAATACCTAGGTTCCTACTTCATATAAGAGCCGTATGAACATCAGCTTTCATTAGGTGGCTCCAAGTCCCCTGATAGAAACACAAACATGGTTATGGAAATTCGTGGTATCTAACTCAAAGTTTTTCTTACCACTCTCTTTTCTCCTTTACAATACAGTTTTTATATAATGTTTTGAGTTAGAAATGTTATGTCAAAACTTCTACAATTTGCAGATCAGAAAAAGTATTTTCAGCACATTTTCTTGTTGTTCTAACTCGTAAGTTGGCTCTTATATAACTATTGGTAAGCACATTTCTATCGAGACTACAGCAATGTTTTCTTCTTTTGGAAGTGTATCTTTTGTTTGACTCCAGCATCATTTTTATCAGGCCATCTAAGAAGAGCATCGTCAGCACTGGAACTCCAATTACAAATTACAGTAAGATCCCCTTCCCATAACATTTCTTTGGAATCCCTAAAGAAACCACCAAATATATTCAGTGGATAAAACACTTCATTTGTCTTACTTTTCATTTTGCCTTTATTTAGTATGTGTCATTCCATACTTATGATACTGGTAACAGATCAAGTCAAATGCAATGGAACTGATGAATATTATATCCTTCCATTATAGTTACAAAATCGAGTATCTTGGACACATAATTATCAATTAGTTTTTGATTGGATTTTCCACTGTATGTTGGATAGTCTGTACCATCAGATCCAATAATAATGAAGCTCATGTATAATGAAGTATCCCTGGGATGTACACAGCCATCGCCATTATTTATATTCATCTCTCTATCCTTGTTAGGCATATTAAAATTATTTTTTGATTTCTCAGTCACAGGTAATGAGTAAAACTGATAACTCTCTATTTCTTTCATTATTTATTAAAGAATAAATTTTATTAATCTATTTCTAAAAAAGTTGTCACACAAGCACCATTTTCGTCTGTTATACTTATTTCTAAAACTTGAATAGGGTCAAAATTTGATTCATGAATTATCAATCCCCCAAATTCTGCATTTGGCTTGAATGAAGTATTAAGATTAGTTTCTCAATGAAAATGATCTATATGCTTTATAAACCTTCCATCGACTAAATTAAAATTTATATTAATTAATTTGAAGGGAACATCTTTAGCAACAGTTTTTTTATTAGCTTCAATAGTTTGATCACTAAATCCAATACTATGTTTTTCATCCATATATAACTTAACGTCACTTTCAATAATAATTCTATTTAAATTTCATCTGCTTTAATGTGAATTTCAGCTATTTTGTATGAATAAATTTTTCTAAGTTTTTTAAACTCTATTTTCCAACAGAAATTTCCATCATTTCTCCTTTAAATACAGTTTTTATATAATGTTTTGGGTTAGAAATGTTATGTGAAAACCAACTAGTGCTGCATTAGTGTAGCTATCTCATATAAGTGCAATTAATCCTTTTTTGACAACAGATGACTTACCATCTAATTGAAATAATCTACTCATTTATATGAATAAAAATTATTCAAATTAAATGAGAACTGACTGCGGACCAAAAGTAAGAATTCCAGAGAAGGAATCAAATTATAAACACAGTATACTTTTATCGAATTCTATACAGTGTGCAATAATAGGACAAAGCAGATATGGAACTACATTAATGACTGACAGTTACATTGCAGCACCAGGATGGTTCAACTGGAATAAAATTAGACATTTATATATTTATTCTAAAAGCTTAGATAAACTGAAACATCAAGAATATATAAAAATGTGCAATAAAATTGGAGACAAAAATAATGAGAAGGTTATTTGGAATATGTATGTGACACTAGCTTCCCTAGATGTAAAAAACCTCTACAGTAGTGTCCCCATAAAGGAAACGATTCAGATTATTAAATGTAATCTGCTAACTCATAACAAGATTAGTACTGCAGAATACACAGAATTAATAGAACTTTTAGAATTTGCATTAACTTATCACTATTTTACATTTGATGACAAAATATATAAACAAAAAGATGTTCTTGGGATGGGTAACAGTTTGGCTGGTATGTTAGCAGACATTTTCATGAACGACTTAAAATGTAAGTTCTTTGCTACGTTTCCACAACTGAAAGACAAGACCATATATTATAAATGTTATGTCGATGACATCTTGTTACTGTTAGAGGGGGACGAGAATGAGGTTACCACATTTGCTCAAGCCATGGGCAACATGCACCAAAAATAGCGTTTACTACAGAAATAGAAGACGCACACTCCATTAACTATTAAGACCTTACCATTAAGAAGGTTGATGACAGACATAAATTTTCGATGTTCAGAAAGCCTACATGTACAGATAGTATTATCGGAGCCAGTTCATGCCATCCGTCTCGATATAAAAGGGCCTTTTTCACCTCCATGATCCACCGACTTCTTAGCTTACCATTGGCCGACAATCAAATATGCCAAGAACTTAGTATACTAAAGCAAATTGCAGTAGCCAACGGTTTTTCAGCTAAAGATGTTATGCGCCCATACAATAGGATGAAAAAACAGAAAGTAAATAATAGGCAGACCCACAATCATCTAGAAAAAAAGAAAGAATAAAGAAAACTATTCCAATGAAATTTTATGGAAAAATGTCCCAACAAATATAAAAGTGTTTGAATAAATCTAAGGTTAGATGTGGTTTTCTAGTTAACAACACTCTGAAACTCCGTTTAAAACATAGTTTGAGCAAAGTCTCTGATAAATTTGACAGTTTGGGTGTTTACAAAATCATTTGTAGTAGTTGTGACAAATTTTACATCGGTCAAACCGGCCGATCTTTTAAAATTAGATTCAGAGAAGGGTGCGATCTCGACTTGTTGGAGGAGTTGGAGATTTACAAAGCCAAAAAGCATGAGCCCACTAGGGTACTCAATGGACAAAACGATTTTGTACCCAAAGCCTACTTTGCTTCATTTGATAAAGAACTACGATAACCAAATAATGCCTCGTGTATTTATACCTAGCCTTACTTGATGAGTTATGTTGAGAGCAGTAGGCATTTGCCTTGCTTCCATATATTAGACACTCTAATCCTATAACTGATTATCTCCAACCCATTCATGGAATGTATAGCCAGACTATATAATTTTATTTATTGACTGCTTGTATGTTGCTTAACTATTTTCTGTGGGAGACATGTCACGATGTATGTAAAGCCCTCTAGTGGTGAAGTTCTTATGATCGGTTTGCACCTACATTACATCCTAGTAGCCGACCCAACAGAGGGCACTGAACATTCATCTGCCTCTTTTTCAGCTGTCATATAGACATTTTATCTTTCATAAGCAGTTTATAGGTTGCCAGCGGCAATGTATTACATATATTGATTGTTGACCATAAATTCATCTCTTAATGTATCACAATTGGTTCCTACGATGACATCAATTTTAATAAGTCTGCTACATGCATTTTACCTAATGTGTTTTTATCAGATTATGTTTTTTGTGTAAATGATGACTACATCTAAGTAAGCCCACAGTAGCGACATCTAGAGAGAATGTAGGCAAACAGGTTTCTGGTTGCTACTGTACTTCAGTAGCCAGTTGCAATAATCACTATGTAGATGATGTGGCCTGTTCTATACCTTATTTTAGATCCATGTGACGATGCTGTGCTGATTATATTTATTTGCTTTGATGATTCCAATATGGCCTTATCACTTTAGGACATGGTTAAAAAAGGTATGTTATACCATATTTTATCTGTTCATTCACTCACTAGATGTATATATTTATATATTTTAGATCTGAGGATGGTCATTATGGACTGAAACCGGTCATCATCTAAGGAATTGATATTGAGATCAGAGACTGGAATAAAACACATTTGATAGTGTTGGATCACTGTTTGTGTACGCAATTATGTCACAGTTGGTGAAAGAAGATGGTTCCTTATTAACATCATCGTGAAGAAAAGTTTTATTAACACTATCAGAATCCTCATTTGAGAAAAGTTTATTTCATAAAGATGATGAAAGTTCATTAACTATACTGCTCCAACAATAACAAAGGATATTGGTGCTCTCCATGATAAAGTTTCTT
Organism: Schistocerca americana; assembly: GCF_021461395.2. Classification (NCBI taxonomy): domain Eukaryota; kingdom Metazoa; phylum Arthropoda; class Insecta; order Orthoptera; family Acrididae; genus Schistocerca; species Schistocerca americana. The sequence goes on along the minus strand of NC_060125.1, from coordinate 84,945,853 downwards.
GTTTGCACCTCATTAATGGTAAACACTGTAATGGAGATTCTGGAGTTAAATTTAACAATTATCACATCTTAAACAATGAAAAATATTATAAAGCAACTGATGATTTAATGAAATGCTTGACTAAGAAAATTTTGATGATTAATATATGATGAGAATGCTATAGACAACTATGAAGAAATATTCATATCAACAAACACTATCTTTCAAAATAATGATCCTAATGTTTATAACTTACATCAAGCAAATACAAGAAATATGATGCAATAATCAAACCAATATGGCAGACAATGAGAATATTTCCAAGTCCCAAAACATTATTGCATAACAAATATATGCAGAGAAAACAGTTGAATATGTTTGGGTGAATGATATTAGAGAGTTAATCGATAGATTAGTAGTAATACATGCAGAAGAATTAGTTGGAAATACAAATTATCATAATGAAGAAGTTGGAGTAATACAAATGTTAACAAGTAAATTTAGTGATTTCATAACCAAGAGTCTATACCGAATTCCATTAAATTAGATGAAAGTTTAGCTATAGGAGACCAAGGAATAAATCCATTAGACAAAGCTTGCAGACAACATAATATAGTTTGTAGAGGTAATAAATGTTTAGAAAAAAGATTCAAAGCAGATAAAGAACTTCAATTAGCTTAAAAGAGACAATACATTTCTCTGATACATCAACCGGAGAAAAATTAGCTGCAACTGCAGTTAGAGAAATAATGTATGGGAAATGAAAATTAGGTATGGGTATTGATATTGATGAAAATAGTTGGGATTATAAAAGTTTCGGTATTGGTAAAACTTCATTATCTAAGAAATTTAAGTAGCATCATTTCAGTGCTATATAAAAATATTCATTCTGACAAAAAATTTTATCTATATAAATGAATAACTTCAGCATTTATTATAGTTCGCTACCTAGTGGCAAGAGTAAAACATAATGAACAATTAAGGAGTGTCAATAATTTTTAACTGATGCACGGGAAAGAATGAGGCAAAGAAACTGTAGGAAAGTTGCTTATAACATTAGGTACTCCTGTTGTGAAAAAAAATCATTGAATATCTAATAAAAAAAGAACTCTGTCAAAGCCAGTCCCAAGTCCAGTTGAGAAAGGAGGAGAAGGAGGAGGAGGAGTAACACCTTGTAAATAAACCTTGGCCCAGCTGGTAGTACCTTGTAGGGTCCCCCTACCAGGGTTCAGGTGAAGAGGATCAAAGGCTTTGATCTCACTTGCAGAGAAGGTAGCAGAATTCTCTTCTTAAAACCCAAGTGGCGTCTGTCGTGGAAACAACCGGCAACTTTTTCAGTGACTGTTCATCCACTAGGTGTGGCTTTAATAACTGCTCCAGGAACTAACAATCCTTGGTTCTACACAACCAGCCTAGGTGGACCAAATTTAATAACAAACACTATGGTTTGAGAGAGCAGCAACAACATTGCCCCACATGGTAACCAATCCACCTGGGCATTTGGATTTTGAGGAACCAGGCAACCATGAACTCAGAGGAAATCGGAGTTCTTGGTAAACTACCCACTAAAACACCAATATTCATTGGCACACCAAATATCAATAGACTAATACAACCGGGAAAGCTACTCAGTCTTACTATAGAATTAGGCAGACAAGTCATCCTGTTACTGGGACTTCAGGTAACATGATATACTGATGATGATACGACAGATTATTGTAACTGCAGCTTATTCAAGGGCAAAACTGATATACTAATTGGCAAATGTGCCCCCTTGTTGGTAATGGCGATACTTGCACACAAGAAGATCATAAACTCCATCAAGGAAGTCACTCCCGCCAATAACAGATTCATGACGGCACATATACAGTGTGCCAACAGAAATTATACACTAGTCAACGCTCACGCCCCAACCAACATAGACAACAAGAAAAAATCAACCGAAGTGGAGAATTTCTGGAACTAACTGGTGGAGACTATGGCATAGATCTCCAAGAAGGACACCATCTTACTCCTTGGTGACTTTAATGCACAACTGGGCAGAGAAAAAGAACACAGGAAGATTATAGGCAGATATCCTGCACACAAAATTACCAACAGAAATGGAAGGTGACTAGTTGAACTCTGCCACCAATTCAACCTGAAGATAATGTCGACATCTTCACGAAAGCACCCCAGAAAGCAAAAAACTTGGTGCTCTCCTATTGTAGAACTTGGGGAATTCCAGATTGACCATATAGCAATCAGCCACACACAGCAACGAGAAATTCATGATGTACAAGTCTGAATAGGCGCCAATATTGACTCAGACCACTACCTTACACAAGTCAAAGTAAAATTCACTCCACAAAAATACAATCCCAAGAATTCGCACCTGGAGAGATTCGACATAAACAGTCCCACAAAACAAACATAAAGGACGAATGGGAGAAAGAAGAAGCAAACACATGAGAAGAGTTCAAAAACAAGATTATACATAAAGCACAGGAACTACTACCGCTGAGAAAAAAAGAAAAAATATGTATGGTCGAACGACAACTGTGAAAACACTCTTAAAGCACGCGAATTGGCCTTCCAGAAATACAGCAGCAAGAAAACGCCAGAAACACAACAAATTTTTTTCAAAGTAAGGAAAGAAACAGCCAGAACCATCAGACAAACCAAGAGAAGATACCTAAACGAACAACTGGAACACCTGGAGAGTGACTTTCGGACTTACAATATAAGAGATTTCTACAGGACATTTGCAAATAAGATACAAGGATACACACCACAAAATCTCTGCTTTAAAAAACAAAATGGAAAATTAGCACTTACTAGTGAAGAAAACTGGAAAGAACTCGCAGTTTATTTCGCCAATTTACTAATCTATTCAGAGCCGACAGAAAGATTCCCACTTATTGAACCTGCACACACCAACCAAGACTCAATACCACCATCAAAAGAAGAAATCCTCAAGCACATCCACCATCTCAAAAACAACAAAGGGGCTGGTAATGACAACATAGTAGCTGAACTACTGAAAAATTTAGGCCCTAAATCACTTTAGTAGCTCACGGAAATTATCAAAGAAATTTGGACAACAGAAGAAGTACCTGGCGATTGGAAGTGTGCACTTATCCACCCCCTGTACAAAAAAGGCGACAGAACGGATGTCAACAATTATCGAGATATTTCACTACTACCAGTCACCTACGAGATCTTCTCTTCATGCATGTTGCAGAGAACATAGGAACAAAGTGAATACAAGATTGGGGAGTATCAAGCAGGTTTACGACCTGGACGTTCCTGCCCTGAATGTTATTTTTAACGTTGAAATACAGAGCTATTAGACATAAGCTCACCATATGTTCATTCGTGGATTTCAAGAAGGCGTATGACTCTGTCGACCGTATATCCCTTGTCAACACTCTAACAAGACTCGGACTTGACCAGAACACACGTAAGCTCAGTGAACAGACACTCTCCAACACAATCTCTAAAGTAAAATTCATGGGGGAAATTTCGGAAAGTTTTGATATCAGAACTGGAGTAATACAAGGAGAAGGACTATCACCAATTCTATTCAATATCGTTTTGGACAAGGTCATAAGGGAATGGGAGAGTGAGCTTAGAAAATGTGGCCTAGGGAAGCCATTGAAGAGTGGAAGGAAAATTGAAGTCACCTGCCTAGCCTTTGAGGATGAACTTGCAATTTTGACAGACAATGAACAAAGTGCAATACATTCAATAGAAATTACTCAAGGAATGCGCCAAGAAAGTTGGCTTACAAATTTCATTAGAGAAAACGAAATTTATGTGTACACTCTTAAACATACAGAATCTCACCAAAATATATGGACAGATAAACAAGATGGACAAATTTTAAATAACTGGGGGAAATTTTGGAACCCACAGGACTAGAAAAACCTCAAGAAACTCGAGCACAGAAACTAAACAGAACGTACGGTCGAACATACGAAATTAACAACAAAATGTACATGTCCATGCGTGCAAAAATCAGGCACTGCAGCACTATCATTAAACCCGAGGTGCTATACGCAGCAGAAACCTTGTCACTCCATAACAAGATGCTACTACAAAATCTACAAATATAAGGACGAAAGATCATTAGGAAAATCCTTGGATCACGAAAAACTGAAGTTGGATACAGACTGCAAAGCAACAAGACTACAGGGGAAATTTCAAATATTTCTGATGACATTAGAAAAAGACGCCTTAAATTCTATGGACACATACACAGACTCCCTGAGTATAGACTCACACACCAGATACTCAGAGCCACTGAAAAACTTAAAGGTATTACAATAAAAAAATGGGCCAAGACCTCACTGATGTTCAACTCACCATTCTAGGCACTGAAGACTGTATCATCTACAGCTAGACACAAGAGCTAAAATGACCAGTCCAAAGTGGACAGATGAAAGAAAGAAAGCCATGAGCGAGAAAAAGAAGGTCTCATGGAAAAACTGCAGGAACAACAGTAGAAGCTTCACGTGATCCACAAAGGGTCTACTATGTGTATAATAAATAAATAAATAAATAAATAAATAAAAAAGGATGGTGCAGGACTAACAAAACATTAAGGCGAATTTCCGCCACTGTTATTGGCCACATTATCATTTTTAGCAACTATTGGTTCTGTAGCAGGTGGATCTGCAGCTATTGCAAGTGCAGCGATGAACAAGAGAAAAGTTGATAAAAATTACAACAAAAAAGACATAATTTAGCAATGGAGAAGAAATCTGGCACTGGGTACAGCCCAAGTTGGAGCATAAAGTCAGCAACTGCTCATGAAAAGGCTGCTTCAGCTGTTGGTGAAGTAAAAAAAAAAATTAAAAAAAATAATTCATATGTATCTGCATGCATTAACTAATTTCAATATAGAAAAACTTACTAAGCAATTAAAAATTACACTCTTTCATGGTGTTTTTATTGTTGATGAATTCACTATTCATCCTACAGAATATGAATCTGGAATAGATAATTTAGATAATTTGATCATGCTGGCTCACACTGGATCTGTTATAATACGAATAAAGATAAAAAATGCTGAAATTACAATGAAATGAATAACCTAGCTGCATACAGGCGTTGATATAAGTCAAAGCGAACAGTTGAAAATGTGTCCCCTGACAAGGACTCGTACCTGGGATCTCCTACTTACATGGCAGACACTCTATCCATCTGAGCCACTGAAGACACAGAGAATAGTGTGACTGCAGGGACTTATCTCTGGCATGCCTCCTGTGAGACCTACATTCGCAACTTATTGTCCCATACTATACCCATAGTGCACCTGTCCATTATACTCATTGCTCGCAGCTTTACTGCCAATTCCCATGAGAGTGCCGGCACTGTTTGTGCATCTGCACAAAAGAAGATGGCCGGTAAGCCTTAACTATGTATACACTCCTGGAAATGGAAAAAAGAACACATTGACACCGGTGTGTCAGACCCACCATACTTGCTCCGGACACTGCGAGAGGGCTGTACAAGCAATGATCACACGCACGGCACAGCGGACACACCAGGAACCGCGGTGTTGGCCGTCGAATGGCGCTAGCTGCGCAGCATTTGTGCACCGCCGCCGTCAGTGTCAGCCAGTTTGCCGTGGCATACGGAGCTCCATCGCAGTCTTTAACACTGGTAGCATGCCGCGACAGCGTGGACGTGAACCGTATGTGCAGTTGACGGACTTTGAGCGAGGGCGTATAGTGGGCATGCGGGAGGCCGGGTGGACGTACCGCCGAATTGCTCGACACGTGGGGCGTGAGCTCTCCACAGTACATCGATGTTGTCGCCAGTGGTCGGCGGAAGGTGCACGTGCCCGTCGACCTGGGACCGGACCGCAGCGACGCACGGATGCACGCCAAGACCGTAGGATCCTACGCAGTGCCGTAGGGGACCGCACCGCCACTTCCCAGCAAATTAGGGACACTGTTGCTCCTGGGGTATCGGCGAGGAGCATTCGCAACCGCCTCCATGAAGCTGGGCTACGGTCCCGCACACCGTTAGGTCGTCTTCCGCTCACGCCCCAACATCGTGCAGCCCGCCTCCAGTGGTGTCGCGACAGGCGTGAATGGAGGGACGAATGGAGACGTGTCGTCTTCAGCGATGAGAGTCGCTTCTGCCTTGGTGCCAATGATGGTCGTATGCGTGTTTGGCGCCGTGCATACGACCGAGGCACACAGGGCCAACACCCGGCATCATGGTGTGGGGAGCGATCTCCTACACTGGCCGTACACCACTGGTGATCGTCGAGGGGACACTGAATAGTGCACGGTACATCCAAACCGTCATCGAACCCATCGTTCTACCATTCCTAGACCGGCAAGGGAACTTGCTGTTCCAACAGGACAATGCACGTCCGCATGTATCCCGTGCCACCCAACGTGCTCTAGAAGGTGTAAGTCAACTACCCTGGCCAGCAAGATCTCCGGATCTGTCCCCCATTGAGCATGTTTGGGACTGGATGAAGCGTCGTCTCACGCGGTCTGCACGTCCAGCACGAACGCTGGTCCAACTGAGGCGCCAGGTGGAAATGGCATGGCAAGCCGTTCCACAGGACTACATCCAGCATCTCTACGATCGTCTCCATGGGAGAATAGCAGCCTGCATTGCTGCGAAAGGTGGATATACACTGTACTAGTGCCGACATTGTGCATGCTCTGTTGCCTGTGTCTATGTGCCTGTGGTTCTGTCAGTGTGATCATGTGATGTATCTGACCCCAGGAATGTGTCAATAAAGTTTCCCCTTCCTGGGACAATGAATTCACGGTGTTCTTATTTCAATTTCCAGGAGTGTAGTTTTATATTTTCGTATTCCTGTTATATATATAGTACTACTAATATACATGTGATTTTAAACTGCATATGAGCCTTACGAATCAATAAATAAACTGTGTGTACTGGAGGTTACTCTATGTACCACTTTTTCTTCCACTCATTCCTGGTCCACTCGCGAATAGTGTGTGGGAAGAGTAATTATTATTATTATATGTGTGATGTCTGTTCTCTATGACATGTCCGAGATATACCGACGACAGCCAGATGAGTGCATTGAAATAATTCAGTGATGACACTTGAAAATTTGTGCCGGATGAGGACTCCAAACCAGATTTCCCATTTTGCAAGAGCGGTCGCCGTAACAACTTTGGCTGGCTAAGCACGATTCACATCCAACCCAAACTCCCAACTTTCGGTCACTAATTCTATGGCGCCCTTCCTGTCCAATTTCGCCATTGCATGATCCCCCCAAGAGGTCGGACCAAGGATGCATCCTCACTGAAGATATCATGAAATTCCGTCACATTTGTATCGAATGCATGCAGTTATTACACGTGTCGATTGTTCTCCTTGAAATTCATTTCACCATTGTCATTGAACCTCATTAATGTTTTTGTACTTAATGAACCACTTTAAAAGTTCATTTCTTTCATCGAATGTTAGCCTTGCACTAGCCGTGTTCACGTATCTGAAAACAAAACGCAACACTACCACATAACAAACCAAAACAACCCGTTATGTGGCGACCATCACATAACAAACGAAAACAATTACGTGGCGACTATCACGTAACAGAACAGAAGAACCCTTTTGTTGCTAAACTACATAAAATGAGATGCTTCCATCAATTAATTTGAAAGTTAAGAACAATTAAACAGTGTTTACGGTTTTTTGGCCCACTCTGTATATACATCAGCTTGACTCGCGAACAGTGTGACTGAACTTCTGACGTTATTCACTAGGTCATTAGTATACAGATTGTTTAAGAAATGTGATAGCACTGGTCAAAACTAGAAGAAAAATTTCTGTAACTAGATGTCCGGAAATCACTACCTGGTCAAATACGGACTGATGATCCGTAGTTCACAGACTGCCTTTTATTTGCAGATGAGGCAATGAGACAATGTTGTGAACAGCAGCACAGTGTCTCTGTTGGTATGTTGTCTTTTAGCGTCTCTAATGAGGTCGGACGATTGCAGTAGATCTGTGAATTCTGGTAACCCCACAACCAATGAGATCTTTCAGACGTATAGCAATACGGGTTGGAGCGCCATCCTGCATAAAAGTCGTACCTTCCAGCAGGTGTTTATCAGCGAAGCTAGTACACATCGATGTACCTCCCGCTGTCAAGCTCACTGTTTAAACAGTAACACCTCGCATTTTCTCGAATAAAAAGGTCCGATCGCGATTGATGTAGTAAATCCATACCGCACCGTGACTTTGTTGCCATGCAATGGGGTTCTAGGATATTCGATAGCCCAAATTCTGCAGTTGTTTGTGTTGATGGATCCTCGTCCGTCCACAATACCTTAAACCAATCGCCATCTGCCACACCACATACTCTCTCCGCGTCGCATAATCGATAGCTAACAATTCATGATGACACTGGTTTTTTTATACGGACAGGGTGACGTGCGACTTCACGAATACTGACTTCACCATGCGGAGATGAACCCACTAGAGTCTCCATTTCTACCCGAACTGTCCGAGCAGCAGTAGCACTTGTGTCTGCGAGCCAACTACGGGGCCGACTGTCTAAAGAGCCGGCGCTTTCGAACTTCGTGATAGTTTTCTTCATAGCGACACTTGTCACAGGACCTTTACCCGTTCGAATACCCTTCTTGTGATGACAGGATCGTAAAGTTGCAGTAGCGGATTCTCTATTCTGACAGTAAAGCTTCACCAACAGCACATTTTCTGGTAAAATCATCGCGTCACGTTTGCTGGCGCATCTGACTCCCTCCCTCAATACAGCTCATTTTACGCACGGTTCTTAGGCAGCGCCATGTGTTGGCCGAAATTTGCTAGTGTCCCAAATTGAGTTGGGAGCGACGCAACAGAGCATGTGAACCGACGGAATTTTAGGAAATGTAACTTGCATACCGCAATTCGATAATCGCTCTGCGCTGTATGACTGACCAGGAAAGACTCCCGGACTTCTTCTCTAAACGACTGCAGGCTCTGGTCGTACAATAAGTAAAATCAACATTGCATATTAGTAATAAAATCACGCCAGTGGCGGATCGGTGCCACATTGAAGTGCTACGTCTTCCCTGCGAGAAATGTTGTAACACAGAACTCGTAATACTGTAAATACTGGGGTAAACATGTGATCTTGTGGATTAATAATGATACAACATCTTAGTAACTCAAAATAAGTTCTTATATTACGAATCACTTACAACTACAGCCTACGATGCTTACATTGTGGTAGCTGGAGGAAGAAAGACAAATGCGAACAGCCAGGCTTCTCCTAGCTACTCGCTATAAAAAAAAAAAAAAATGAAGACTGCCCCTTCCTTTACTACACAGATAACGTGAATATCAACATTGACTCTTTGGTCGCAAATTTTTATACAAGATTTTACAAAAAAAAAATTGTGTAAAGATTTGCGATCAAAGAATCGATCACAGTCTAATACAGTCACGATAATCTCTGGCGCGAAAGGTGTTACCGTTTGACAACGGGAGCGACACTAGCGCTCCAAGCGGTGAGAAAGCAGATAGTTACCTGCATCGTAATGCCAACGTTTGTTTTTAGTTATTTTTTACTTAATTAACGATATAGTTGTTATGTTTCGCGTTCCATGCATTATTATCGTGAAGGAAAGGTAAAAACAATCAAATCTCACTGACTTAATGACATAAACTTCAACTCACTCATGAACAAATACTTTCAAAAACATGTATAATTGCAGCTTATACCACTGAAAGCAAGAGAGTATAGACGTTTATTTCATTCTTGAGAAGTGTATTATTTCTGTTATTGTCAGTTTTTATTATGATGGGGACTGTCCTCGAGAAGTACAAAATTTCTATGGAGTCTAATGATTCGCCCATTTTTACACTTTACTCGACTTTGGAATTCATGAATGTTTTTGTAAATGTAATTGCTTTTGCTTCGAAAGAGAATATGTTGAATATTCTTGCCGATTGTGGTTCAGATGCGGCAGCTATTGTGGAACTGGTTTTTTCGGTGTTGAGAAACAGTTTTATTTCCTTTGGTGTGTTATTATCACGTCTGTGTGGCTTTTCCTTCAGCTACAGGTGTGGTGGCTTATTTTCTATGTTGAATAATGTAGATATTACATTTCGGACAGGTTTCCTACGTTCGACGTTCACTGATTTGGATGAAAGTGTAGCGAACAAAATATCGCGATGTTGGACGGGTATATGATGCCTTTCTGCAAAAGTTCACGTCTTCTAGTATTTACTAGCAATTTTTTTTGTTATTAAAGGAGTCCGACATCCTTCAGTAAATATCTGTACGATACAAGAGACTCAGAAATGAACTGTCCTGTAAAGTGCCGTTTCAGACTTCCCAGATGTGCTGTCATTTTTTAGTTATTGTTGATTTTTATTGCACTATGTACGCTCCCTATTGCGTAAGCTATGTAAGAAATGAATATAAACGATAGTATTCACACTCCATGAGGGGTGTGTCAGAAATAAGTCCCTGCAGTTGCACTATCCTCTGTGTCCTGAATGGCTCAAATGGATAGAGCATCTTTTATATAAGCAGGAGGTCCTGGGTTCGAGTCCCAGTCAGGCATACGTTTTCAACTGTCCCTGTTGATATTTATGAATACCGTTAAGCAGCTAATGGTCTGAATTTCGTTGTAATTTCATTCTTCGAGAACTGCAAGATCACCAGTGGTATCTAGATACCACCTTCATGTTTGGAGGAAATATTCCCAAATCAGTGATTAAATATCGTTGCCCAGATGAGCTCTGCTGTAATCAATAATGAATACAAAATTTCAATGAAGTTATTTGTATCCGTTTGTGTATATTTGTGTTGAAGCTGTTATCAGTGCTAGCTAATCAGGCTTAGGCTTGATGCCTGCCTTCTTTCAAGTGTAATGATATTTTAAATTTAATAAATTAACATTTTTTGGAATAAGCTACAGACCCAGTCCGAAACGATACATAAATAAAAAAAATAATCTTAAATGAAGTTATTGGCAAAAATACATCCAAATATAGAATATTTCATCAACTAGTTTTATGAAGAAGTATCAAGCATTTTAAATCAACTGAGACTTACAAACGTTTTAATTATAGAAGATCAGTAGAAGTGAATGATCCAATATATGGTTACCATGCTATTACCACACAATACTTAGATAAACAAATAAAAGACATTTCCACAAAGGGTGACTACACAAGTATTTTAACAGAAATCAATAACTTTGCCAACAAATATGTTCTAAAAAATCTTTTTGCGAAGAATGACTACAAAGCTATTCTCACTGGCTATAAGAAGGGAAATACAACTTATGACAGTACTGCTGAAGATTATCATAAAAAGATACATAACATCGACACAACTGTTAATATTTGTTAAGAAATTATTAATGAATTACATAAACCAATGAGAAAAATTTTAAAAGAAGAAATGTTACTTCTCTTGGCATAAATGATTTATGGTAAGCAGATCTAGTAGAAATGGAATGTGGTAAAATGAAAGGCGTTTCAAAAATAAAATAAAAGATATAAATATTTATTAACTGATTTTTTAAAATTTTCCTAGGCTATTACAGTTAAAGAGAAACAAAAGTAAGAATGTAGCTGATACTTTATAAAAATATTTTGAGAGAGAAAGCCAAGAAATTTATAAACAGATAATGATAAAGAACTCTACAGTAAAGAATTTCAAGAATGGATAAAATATTTAATATTATTCATTATTCAACTTTTATAGAATTAAAAGCATGTGTTGTAGAAAAAATTTAATAGAATACTTGCAGAAAAGATGTGGAGGGAATTTAGTCTTCAAAGACATTATAAGTGAATTAATGTTATTTCTAAATTAATGACACAATACATTCAAGAATACAAATCAAACCAACAGATATTAATGAAAAAATTATATGCCAGATGGTGTTGTACCTAATGATGATGCTAAATTTAAAATTTTCGATAAAGTTAGAACTAGTAAACTTAAAGGAATTTATGAAAAAGTTTATACAAATAATTGGTCAACAGAAATTTTCGAAATTGAAGATATTATTCATTCCAATCCAATGAGCTACAAATTGAGAGATTTAAATGATGTAGAAGTAAAAGGAAATTTTTATGAGTTACATGAAACAAAATATACTGATGTACTAGTGTATTTAGTTGAGAAAGCACCCAGATAGAAAGGAGATCAAGTATATGTTAAACGGCTGGGATCTGATAATTCACATAGTAGTTGGGTAAATAAAAATAATGTTATTTCACGAAAACTCAGTCTGATGGAGACGTATTATGTCATTAACTCATTCTAATTGTGTATAGTCATCCAAAATATTGAAATAGTTGTGATGGTACATAACTGAGAAAACAAAAAATTATAGATCTTATTAGGAGTAATATTAATAACAATAATGGGGTGAATGAACTAAAAGCTAAACAACAACTTATCCAAAGGGATAGTAAATCATATAGGCAAAAATTATCTTAAGAGTTTATTAAAGAATTCCAAGATAAAATAAATTGGAAGGAAATATCAGCACACCAAACAATATCTGAAAAATTTAAAAGAGAATATCAGAATTAACTAATTTGGAATAATATATCAACACATCAACCGTTATCTGAAATTTTGTAAGTGAATTTCAAGACAAAATAGACTGGGATAAAATAGCATATAATCAAAAATTATCTATGGACTTTATAATTGAATTTAAAGATAAAGTTAATTAGGAAAATAATTTAAGCTGTCAAAAATCGTCTGTTCATTTATACAAAAATAATAACAACTTGCAAAGTAATGTATTCTTCAGAACTTAATGAATGGTGCAACCTGGAGGCTGCTGAAGCAGTTGGTTGTTCTTCTTATGCTTAACTGATCAAAACTGTCAGTTTGTAAAAATTCAATTTAATCATATTTTTTTGTATGGAATGTGCTGATAAATGCTTAGCAGATCGTGTTTCTTGTCCAATCTGTAGAAATGTTATTAAAAGAATATAATTACAGAATTTGTTGAGGAGATTGAATATATCATTAATCAATTCTAGTTGAAGGTAATCATCCAAAATATTAAAATAATTGTGCCAACATACATTCTTAAAGTTTTATCATTCTTTGATATAAATTTACTGAATTAAGATTATAATTATATCTTAACATTTCTTGACAATTTGGATGTCTTTTTTGATTGTATATAACTGTTTTGGAAATTTTTTCATTGTCCTCTAATGACATCAAATAATTTACATCGAATAATTTTACAAGAATAAAAGTAGGCCTTCAATATTGATTAACTGTTTGAGGTATGTCATGAAGTAATAACATAACTTTTTCTCTGCTTCTTTCCTGTATTGTTTCTAAGGCATTATCAACTATTCCACTTAAATTTTCTGTATGTTCATCCTTAATTTTGTTTTTATTTTCCAAGTAAGTTATTTGAACTTTAATTTTATATTTGCCGTGTTCTCTAATCTAAGGTAAATTATTTCATAAACCCAATCTTGAAAATCTGCTAATCTCATTTTTGATTCCATGAATGACAAAGATAGACCAGGCTAATTAATAACATTTGTCCTGGATGCAAGAGTAATGATTATACTTTATTGTACTGTTTTCGCTAACATGCCTGTAGATTGCCTCCCTTGTATTTGTAAATTCCAAAAGTTTGGCCAAATCTTTTGCTTTAGACTATAGAGTATTCATTTACTCAATTATCTTGAACACATGCTTAAGTAAACTTATTACTGACTGGGTAGATGACTGACTCTATTTAATAAAAACAATTTTTATTAGAAATATATATTTTTAAATTTTATAATATTTTAACTATATCAATGCAGGAACTTCTATACTCTTGTTTGTGAAAATAGTGGTTGCAGTGTCAGTGGCAGGTGAAGAAAATAGTGATTGCAGTGCCAGTGCCAGGTGAAGCAGCACCAGCTGAAGCAGACTTACACCTGTAGCCAGGCTTAGGCCTGTGAAATATATGGCCACCATTGTCTAAAGGATCTAAATGGAAAAGGCAATGTGTTAGGTCACACATTGTTTCCAACTATGATTAATGATCCTTTGGTAATATATGTGGATGACAAAGAGCCTTGGTATTTGGAAATAGATGGAAATACACTAAAAGATAAAAAAATCAGTTTGAAGTTTTGGTTCATGAAATCTGTCATGCATTAGGTTTAGAACACACAAATGTTGATGGAGAAATAATGTATCCATACTATAATGGTTCAAATTCAGAATTATATCAAGATGATTGATATTTTTGGTATTCCTGTTGTTTCATCTGAACCAACTGAATCTTTATGTCCAATTAAGAAGTTTGACCACTTATTATTTGTGAATGGATTTTCATAAATTTTTTATTGAAAGTTGGTGTGAATCAGTAGTGATAAGAAATGTCAACAGCTCTGGGTGGTGCCCCTCTAATAACTAAATGTTTAACTTTTCACCAAAGATTTACAAAAAATAAATGGAATATGCCAAAGACCAAGTGGTGGAATTGTTTTATTTGCTGTCAGTAGAATAAATATGGTAAACTAGAATAAACTACGGTTAATTTCAGGATATCCAAGACAACTTTCTGGTCGAGAATTACGTCAACATTTTAAGTTATTTGTTTCTGATATTCTTTAATGATTTTTTCTATGCAGAGATGGATGAATGTAATTTTTTCCAAAAATGTGTGATACCAAAAACAGAAGATTTTCTGGATTACCTACAGGAATACATTCGGCATTTGGGTACATTAATAGAGTGTTGTATTTTTCAAGGATGATGTTTTCTATGAATATAATCATTTATGAGAAAAGTAGTTAGAGTTGGTACAACTGAATTATCTGTATTTGGTATTGATTTTAATAAAACATCAGAATTAGTTCCTGAAGTAATAAATATATTAAAAGCTACATTGCAAAAACTAGAAAATTTATAAAAATCTATTAAATTATTTGTATAGTTAGAATCGCTTGGGCACCAGCGGCGGCAGTCTTTGGAATGTGTTCAATCCAAATTTTCTAATTATTGCAATAGTGAGAAGTCAACTGATAGTTTTACTTCACAGAAATACACAAAAGGTCGTTATAGAACGATGTGTAGACAAAGTCTAAATCAATATCATGAAAGAGTGTACAGTGAAAAACGAAGCCTTGTGTATGTGGAAATAATATATCTATATATCACTTACAACAGATTCTGAGTGATGAACCTTCAAAGATATTCCTCTCCTTGAAAAAACATTGTCACAAATTAGGCCCCACCCTCAAAAAATCTAGCATCTATTAAAAAATTAAACATTTAATTTATTTCTATGCAAATCCTTCACATAGAGATAAACTTAATAATACATGCAAAAAAATAATTCATAGAATATAATAAAAAGAAAAAATCTCAATCCCAGTGGAAGCACACGCCATCTGCAATAGATGCAGTCTGAAGAATGCTTTGTCAAATACTAGTCTTCAGCCAGTGGCCAGTTGAACTTACTATTACATTACAAACATAAAAAGATGTTGTACTTAGTTTTTCAAAATGTATTAAATTATCAAAAATAAAAAATCTCAGCTTGGCCAAACTTAGTTTTTTTTAAATCTATGAAATTCACAGTTGCCCAGCTTTCTGATTATTTTATAAGGAATAATATAATTAATTACAATAGATTAAGAAAAAAGACTTAACTCTCAATCAGCTCAAAGCCCTGGAAATTAACAAACTTCTTTCTCACAGTCCAGATTTAATCATAAGTGACCTGACACAGCTTAATACTTAACCTGTTCTAAACTTCCCACTCTGCCTGTTGCTTCATATTCTTCCATATTCCTATATTCATTAAGTTCTTTTATTTTATTGAAACTGTCTTTGTAATTTATATAGTCTTTAGTTACAATTGTTAAGTCTTTTTAACACAGTTTTGAGTATAATGTTATTGCTTTTCCTGTTTGCTCCTTTTATGTTAGTGTATTGTTCCACTTTTTACTTTTTAAAATGCATTACAGAAACTCTCAATGATGGAATTTTTTTACATTGCACGACCACCACAATGCTATGTGCTGCATGTCACCACTTCCATCTAGAGGTGTAACTTCTTGTCCAAGGTCATTTCCAAACTTCTTTAGCACCAATAGTCAGTAAATGTCTGAAGACAGTCTTGTAAACCAAAAATTGGTTAACAGAAAAAAAATCAGACTGTATAAGAAAAGCAAACTTCATTAGATTAAAAAAAGATGAATTAATTAATTTAATTATATCATATAATTACCTGTTCCTTGAGTGACTCAATAATATGAGGATAGCTGGACTAAAAGCTAGAGGTAGAAATCTCAGCACTAGAGGTTACAGTAAATTATAGAAATCAGAATTAAATAATTCAGTTGTCTTACAAGATTTCCCTTTTCATCAAGAATTATTTCAGTAGGCTAGATCAAGACCAAAACGAGTACCTAAAAAAAATTATTTTTACATGATTTGACGATGACGTTATCGAAAAAACTCAACCACTGAGAGAGAAAAAAAGAGTGCTATATGATCCAATATATACATTCAATAGTAAACTATTCAAACAAGAAAAACAGAACTAGCCATCGAAAAATAATTTATTTGAGATTAAGGAAATGAGATATAAATGAACCTAAAAAGTTGAAACTTGATCTGTTGATTGTAAAATAATTTTTAATGATGATTATATTAGTTAACACGAAACTGTTAATGTAAAAACAGATTATATAATGAAATTACTCAATTATATGCTGCAAATAGCTAAAAAGTGAAACAAATTCAGAAAAGGAGAAAATATGTACACAATGAATATAAAAGTTTCAGATCAAAAAGTGGCTTATCCAATTTCTACAGGGTATAAAGCATCAAATAACACTAATCAATTAGAGCCAGTTTTGAATAATAAAATCAGATATTTATTAACATCTAATGAATCTAAGTGATATACCAAATATGGTATTTAATATTCAAATGTTACCAATTCTAAGAGGCAGCCAGAGGCAATAAAATAATAAATTTAACTAATCATAAAGGACTAAAAGACATATTACTAGAATTAGTAATAGTGACAACTTGTGTTGTCCTAGAACAGTAGTAGTTGCAAAACATATTACGCAAATATTATCTTAAGAAGAGAACTAACTGCTGGTGAAATTAAGAAATTTAGAGAAGGAGATAAATATAAATTATAAAAAGAGCTAACCAGAATATTATGTAATCAGTTAGGCCAATACAATGATGAGGGAATTACTCTAGACAAAATTAGAAATGTTGAGCACTTATGGGATATCCAAGGAAATGTTGTACACACTGAGAATTACAATTCAGTTATCTACAATAAAATCATCTTGGGTTGCCAGATGAGTCGATTCTTTGTTCTACAACAATGCTTCAGGAAGTTTCTTACTTGCCATTTTCAGGCCTTCACCTGAAGATGACAAGTGAGAAACTTGCTGAAATGTTGGTGGAGAACAAGGCACTGACTCAGCTGTCAATCTGAGTAGATTTTATCATCGGGATTCGCTGAGAAAGCCTGTATTTTCATATAATTCAGTTGTTTATCATGGTCCTGAGAAAGAAATAAAAACATGTTTCTGTACAAATCACAACAATTTTGATGTGATTAACAGTATGCCAGCATTTTTAGAGCTTAATATTTGTGTGATAAATGTAGCAAAACATATAACAAAAGAATCAGTGTAAATTATAACTAAAATAGGTATATTATACTTTTGTCCAGAACACAAAACTGCAGAAAATAAAGTATATTGCAAAAAATGTAGTAGATACTGTAACAATGAACAGTGCTTAAACAGTCACCAAGAAGTTTGTGTACAGCTTATAAATACGGAGAATGTAAAGAGATTAGTTCAAAATTGGAAGAACATAAATGTGGCATGGAAAAATGTAGAAACTGTTAAAAAATTGTAAAAATAAAAAATGGTAATGTTATGTGCAATGCAAATTGCAAAAAGACAGTGTTATTTAAAAAATTAGAGAAGTCTTTATAGTCAATGGTTATCCAAATTTTAATCAAGACAGTTGTCATATTAATGGAGAATTCAAAGATTATCATGTTTTTGAATGTCCTAATTGTAATAAAATAATTGAAGGGAAACAATTTAAGAGTTATGAATAAGGAAAAACAAAGCGAATTCCCTGTACACATACTGAAAAATATATTTTGTTTGATTATAAAGCTGAACAAGAAACCGGAATACATTTGCAAATCTCATAATTGTTCACACCTATAAAGCTGATGTTCATAAATTCAAAACAAATGACGAATTCTGTAAGAGGATGTTATCTGAGAAATCAAAAATTATAAATTCATAGCTCACTATGCTAGAAGTTATGATTCGCAATTTATTTTGAAGTATTGTGTTCAAAGTACAAAAAACTATATTCTTTTGACACATAACTAAATTAATGTTATCAAAGATCGAACAGTTAGGTTTAAAAATGATAGATAGTAGCAATTTTGTACAACAAAAATTTAGTCAATACCTAGAAATATTTGATTTGAAAGAATTAGAGATTACATTACCTCCCACATTTGTTCAAACAAAAAATATGTAAGACCAGCTCCTGATTCCAAATATTATTGCACTGATACTATAAAACCAAAAGAAGGAGCAGAATTTCTCAAATGGCATAGTCATAAAGTTACAGAAAATCATGTCTTCAATATGAGGAAAGAAATTTATAATCATTGTAATTCTGATGTAGATTTACTGAGAAGTGGTCGTTCAGATTTAAGAAGAGAATTCCTAGAAACTGGAAATATTGATCCATTGTGTTATTTAACAATTTCCAGAGTTAGTTTGGGTATTTACAGGTCTAAATATTACCATATATAATAATTGCTGTATTGGGTATAGAACAAAAAGAAAATTATAAAAAAGAATATAAAAATTATAAAAAAGAATTATAAAAAAGAATTTCAGCTTGCTGAAATAGTTTAAACAATAAGAATGTTCAACACACATTTAGTGGTGACAAAGTAAAAATAGCTGGGCCAAAAGTAGACAGATTTGATAAAGAAACAAATACTGTTTATTAATACCATAGCTGTTTTTGCCGTGGTTGTATAAAATGTTTTAGAACTGAGACAATTAATAACAAAATAATGAATTTATGGATGATCCATATCAAAAAACATTAATGAGAAATGTAGAAAGATGGAACACTGGATATAATTTAGTAGAAATGTGGAAATGTAACTGGATTAAATGAACTGTGTATAAAAAAACTTGAAAAATTAAAACAGTTACCAGAAATCGACGAATCGTTAAATCTGAGGAATGCCTTCAGTGGTGGTCATTCAAAACAGGCTTTTGCCTACAGCCATATGGTGTTAACACAAAAATAAAATATATCAACATATGGAGTCTTTATTCAACTGTACAATTTTATAATTATTACCCTGTAGGTCATCCAATACAAACATAGAAAATAAGATAATACTGAGTGGATTTATGAAAGGTAAAATATTAGCACCAAGACATTTGTAACGTCCTGTTTTGCCAGTATGAATAAAGATTGATAAAAATGAAAAGCTGTGTTTTTCTTTAGGTGTCAAATATGGAGAAGAGAAAATCAAAAAATGTAATCATAACAATAATGAATGAAGTTTTATTGGAACTAGAATAATGATAAAGTAAATAAAGCTACAGGAAAATAATCTAAAATTTTAGGTATGTACAAAGTGTGGAATTTTGAGGAAAAAGCAACATGTTGTTTAAAAATTATGTAAAAGACTTTATAAAAATAAAATCATATACTAGTAAACAATTTTAAAAAAGATTATATATTTAACAAATATGTGACAGAAAAACTTGCTGCTGCTAAAATATGTCTAAATTCACTGTGGGAAAAATTTGGACAATGTCAAAATTACAGTAAAACAGGTATGTTGTAGATGTACAAGAGTTTTATGAAACACCATTGGATGATAGATCAGATATTACAGATATAAATTTTATTAATGAGAATATTGTGCAGATGAAATACTGTTTATTTTTATAGCAGCAGTCTAACATCAAATGCAAGACTCACATTACATGATATGTTAGATAAACTAGGAGGAGCTGTTGTATATTTTGATATAGACAATATAGTATATATTGATAATGACGAAAATACTGTGGAAACAAGTTGTATGTTTGGTGAATAGACTGATGAATGGATTACAAATTACAAATAAGGCTTCAACTGGACCAAAAAGTTATTATTGTAAGGAAAATTATGGAAAAGCAGATATGAAGATAAATGGGTTCACTTTAAACTGTTCTAGAAAATTATGATAGAATACCATATGATTATTAATAAATTTGTATTCTGTATAAATGGAAGCCCTTTAGGAGGAGCTCAACAATATTATTATGTTTAAAAAGATTAGTGAGCTACAAGTAAATGTTTCATACAGCATTATGGATTGTGAATATTATTGTACTAAGAATGAGGATAAAGTATGTTTATAACTAGATAAAGAACTTAAATTATTTTGCCAGATAGTTGTTTGAAAATAATTAGTAATTGATATTTTCAGTTGTTTAAAGAAGGGAATATTAAACTGAGATATATTGGAATGGAGAAGCTTAAAAATAATGATAATGAATTTCATAATTTGCAATTTTTACTCTGATTTTTTCACCATAATCTAGTGTTGAATGACCATCCAACTCAGAATAAAATTTAAAATATTATTTAATAATCTCATGGGCAATGACCATCCTCCTCAAGAAACTGATACACCAAACTGAATATTTCAACTTAATCATAGTGCTTGGCCAGATGCCTAAGCCAGTTTCAGCTGGTGCTCAACATACCCAATTTTTCCAGGGATCAAAAATTTGTCCTCCTATAATGGTACAGATTTTCATCTTCGTAAAGTTTATTCGATTTTAGAATAATTCTACTGCACCCAACATACCCAGTTAAAATTGATATAAGTAGTAAGTGACTATGTAGAGTGTAGTCAGAGTGTTTTAAATGTATGCACGTTCACAATATTTCAGTGGGGAATCATCCACCACTAAAATATGTGAAAACGCGTATATTAAGAACACTCCGACCGCACTCAACATACCCACTTACTACTGTTTCGTTATTACGTACTGTAAACGAACACATATGACAATAGCCGGCCGAAGTGGCCGTGCGGTTAAAGGCGCTGCAGTCTGGAACCGCAAGACCACTACGGTCGCAGGTTCGAATCCTGCCTCGGGCATGGATGTTTGTGATGTCCTTAGGTTAGTTAGGTTTAACTAGTTCTAAGTTCTAGGGGACTAATGACCTCAGCAGTTGAGTCCCATAGTGCTCAGAGCCATTTTTGAACATATGACAATAAAGGTAGTAATGTTTGATTTGGGTCTAGGTTGTAAACTAAAAACAACAGATTAAGAATAAATCGTTGAAGTGAGAAGAGGGAGCGTATCACAGTGGTCAGAGAGCGGGCTACTCCCTCAGAACTACATCCTATATCGCACTCTACCTGCTTACACACTCAATGTGCCTGGTCCAACCTGTGAAATCCTGTCACCCTGGTTTTCCCGCTGTATGGATACGTATGTAGTTTAAATAGGGCTATTCCATATGATTACATCTTACATTCATGAACGTTTTAATGATTTATTCCGTTTTAATGATTTATTCTGATACCAACGTATTACTATAAAACAAAGAATTTGCCTCTACAGTTAGTTCTCACTTAGAATCTGGATGCTTCTTCTTCTTTCATTTCCTTGCATTTTCTCGTTCGCTGCGGGATCGGCACTGTTATAAGGGTTGAAGCGATGTCAGTGATAGGTGGTGGTCGGATTCCCTTCTCGAGCCCCCCCCCCCCCCCCTGCCCCCACCACACAAAGAGACGGAATCTGCGTGCCCCTCTGTCTGCGCCTAGTGTAAATCTCATGGTCAAATACAGAACGTTTTCTAATTGTTTGCATAGCGTGTACATGCGGCGAGATATGCGCACCAGTCCGGTAGGTATTTACGTAGTTGTATGTGGGAAAGAAAGTGCGAAATGGCTAAGCTGGAATGGCTGGAGCACAAATGTAAGGACGTAAAAGAATATATCACCAAGGTTAAGATAGATGCTGCACACAGGAAAAGTAAAGAGACGTCTGCAGAAAAGAGAGCCACCTGTATGGATATCAAGAGCTCAGATGGAAAACCAGTCCTAAGCAAAGAAAGGAAAGCAGAAAGGTGGAAGGGGTATATAGAAGGATCTATACAAGGGCGATGTGCTTCAGGAGAATTTTACGGGAATGGAAGAGGACGTAGATGAAGATGAGATGAGAGGTACGATACTGCGTCAAAAATTCGACAAAGCGCCGAAAGACCTAAGTCGAAACAAGGCCCCTGGAGTAGACAACATTCCGTTGGAACTAGTGGCACCCTTGGGAGAGCCAGCCAGGACAAAACCCTTCCATCTGGTGAGCAAGATGTATGAGACTGGCGAAATAACCTCAGACTTCAAGAAGAATATAATAATTCCAATCCCAAAGAAAGCAGGTGTTGACAGATGTGAAAATTACCGAACTATCAGTTTAATAAGTCACGGCTGCAAAATACTAACGCGAATTCTTTACAGACGAATGGAAAAACTAGTAGAAGCCGACCTCCGGGAAGATCAGTTTGCATTCCGTAGAAATGTTGGAACACGTAAGGCAATACTGACCCTACGATTTATCTTAGAAGAAAGATTAAGGAAAGGCAAACATACGTTTATAGCATTTGAATGTTTAGAGAAAGCTTTTGACAATGTTGGCTGGAATACTCCCTTTCAAATTCTGAAGCTGGCAGTGATAAAATACAGGGAGCGAAAGGACTTTTTACAATTTGTACAGAAACCAGATGCCAGTGATAAGAGTCGAAGGGTACGAATGGGAAGCAGTGGTTGAGAAGGGAGTGAAGCAGGTTTGTAGCCTAACCCCAAAGTTATTCAGTTTGTATTTTGAGCAAGCAGTAAAGGAAACGAAAGAAAAATCTGTAGTAGGAATTAAAATCCAGGTAGAAAAAGAAAAAGCTTGAGGTTTGCCGATGACATGTCAGAGACAGAAAAGGACTCGGAAGAACATTTGAACGGAATGGACAGTGTCTTGAAAGTAGAATATAAGATGAACATAACAAACGCAAAACAAGGATAATGGAATATGTTCGAATCAAATCAGGTGACGCTGAGGGAGTTAGATAAGGAAATGAGACACTTAAAGTAGTAGATGAGTTTCGCTATTTGGGCAGCAAAATAACTGATGATGGTTGAAGGAGACAGGATATGAAATGTAGACTGGCGACGACAGGAAAGCGTTATTGAAGAAGAGAAATTATTTCAAGATCCAGTATAGATTTAAGTATCAGGAAGTCTTTTCTCAAAGTATTTGTATGGAGTGTTGCCATGTGTGGAAGTGAAACATGGATGATAAACAGTTTAGAAGAAGAATCCTAAGGAAATGCAATCTGAAAACAAAGGAAGTAGGTTACAGTACACTTGTTCGCCGCCGGCCGCGATGGCCAAGCGGTTCTAGGGGCTTCAGTCCGGAACCGCGTGACCCCTGCGGTCGCAGGTTTGATTCCTGCCTCGGGCATGGATGTGTGTGATGTCCTTAGGTTAGTCAGGTTTAAGTAGTTCTAAGTTCTAGGGGACTGATGACCTCAGATGTTAAGTCCCATAGTGCTCAGAGCCATTTGAACCATTTTTGAACTTGTTCGCCCACTGCTTGAATACTGCTCAGCAGTGTGGGATCCGTACCAGATAGGATTGATAGAAGAGATAGAGAAGATCCAACGGAGAGCAGCGCGATTCGCTACAGGGTCATTTAGCAATCGCGAAAGCGCTACGGAGATGATAGATAAACTCCAGTGGAAGACTCTGCAGGAGAGACGCTCAGTAGCTCGGTACGGGCTTTTGTTGAAGTTTCGAGAACATACCTTCACCACGGAGTTAAGCAGTATATTGCTCCCTCCTACGTATATCTCGCGAAGAGACCATGAGGATAAAATCAGAGAGATTAGAGCCCACACAGAGGCATACCGACAATCCTTCTTTCCATGAACAATACGAGACTGGAATAGAAGGGAGACCGATAGAGGTACTCAAGGTACCCTCCGCCACATACCGCCAGGTGGCTTGCAGATTATGGATGTAAATGTAGATGTAGATGTAGACAAGAAGAGAATAAAAGCTTTTGAAATGTGGTGCTACAGAAGAATGTTGAAGATTAGATGGGTAGATCACGTAACTAATGAGGAGGCACTGAATGGAATTGGGGATAAGAGGAATTTGTGGCACAATCTGACTAAAAGAAGGGATCGGTTGGTAGGACACGTTCTGAGGCATCAAGGGATCACCAATTTAGTATTTAAGGGAAGCGTGGAAGGTAAAAATCATAGAGGGAGACCGAGAGGTGAATACACTAAGCAGATTCAGAAGAATGTAAGTTGCTGTTCTTACTCGGAGATGAAGAGGCTTGCACAGGATAGAGTAGCATAGAGAACTGCATCACACCAGTCTTTGGACTGAAGACCACAACAACAAGATGTGAGAAACTATCTGAAAACCACATCCAATGTGGCCAGCCCTCGTTGTTAATCCGGCTTCAACCCAAACGCCGTAAGCAGCGTGTTAACGAACTCGGCTGTGTGGGTAAGTACTTGGAAGCGACGTCCTGTAAACTGCACGCAATGTAAACTACACGCAATGAAAGCTGCACAAGTGAAATCTACGCCCAGAGAAGGTCGAGGAAGGATCCACTAATCCCTCTGTCCCACTCTGCGACTTGCTCGGGAAGCGATTTTTAAAATCGGAAGTGAATGTATTACATATATTGTCACGCTAAGTAAAAGGCCATTACGTGTGTATGTAGGTGGCATGGGTTGTACGTAACTTCTTCTCCCACTCCTAGCGCTACGTGCGCACGTCCTCTATATCTGACTTAAAAACATCAAAACTGTTTCCGTTATAACGATAATTCTACATGTGCATCTATATCCGTACTGTGCAAACCACTGTTAAGTGCATGGCAGAGAGTACTTCCCATTGTTTTAGTTTTTGTGGTTTTTCCCGTTCCATTCACGTGTAGAGTGCGGGAAGAAGGAGCGTTTAAACGCCTCAGTGACGTGTCCTCGCCATCCCTATGGGACCGAAACGTAGGACATTGTAGTATATTCCTAAATTCATCATTTACAGCCAGCTCTTGAAACTTACTACCTAAGCTTTCTACGGATAGCTTGCCTCGATCTTCAAACGCCTGCCAATTCATTTTCTTTAGCATCTCCGTGACACACTCCCTCTGGTCAAACAAACCTGTGACCGTTAGTGCCGACCTTCTGTGTCCTTGTTAGTCCTATTGGGGACGCTTACCAGACACTTGAGCAATATTCTAGGATGGATCACGCCAGTTCAGAAAGTCGTTCACAAAAGAGAGTCGTATAAACATACCATCATTTGACAATCGCACAAACTCCCTATGGACGACATAGTAATAAGCATCTCTGGCGTAGAGAAACAACTAAAAGATTTGAAAGCAAATAAATCACCAGGTCCGGATTGAACCCCAGTTCCGTTTTACAAAGAGTGCTCTACGGCATTTCACTCTTACCTAGCCTGCATTTATCGTGAATCTCTCGCCCAACACGAAGTCTCGGAGACTGGAAAAAAGCGCAGGTGACTCCAGTATATTAGAAGGGTAAAACAACGTATCAACAAAATTATAGGCAAATATCCCTATATTCGGTTTCCTGAACAATCCTTGAACATGTGCTCAGTTCAATATAATAAACTTTCTTTGAGACTGAGAAGTTTATGTCCACGAATCAGCATGGCTTTAGAAAGCATTGCTCGTGCAAAACTCAGCTTGCCCTTTTCTCACATGTACTGCGAACTATGGCTGAAGGGCAAGAGGCAGATTCAATATTTCTAGATTTCCGGAAGGCATTTGACGCGGTGCCACATTGCAGGCTGTTAACGAAGGAACGAGCATCTGGAAGAAGTTCTCAGATATGTGAGTGGCTCGAAGAATTCTTAAGTACTAGAACCCAGTACGTTGTACTCGACTGCGATTGCCACTGCGAAGTGTGATGGGACGGCTGTTGTTCTCTCTATACATAAATGATTTGCCAAATAGGGTGGGCAGCAGTCTGCAGTTGTTTGCTGATGACGCTATGATGTATGGTAAGGTGTCGAAGTTGAGTGACTGTAGGAAGATATGACTTCGACAAAATTTCTAGTTGGTGTGATGAATAACAACTAGCTCCAAAAAGAGAAAAATGGATGTTGATGAGGATGAGTATGAAGAACAAACTTGTAATGTTCGGATACAGTATTACTACTGTCCCGCTTGACGCAGTCAAGTCGTTTAAATATCTGGGTGTAACGTTGCCAAGCGATATGAAGAGGAACAAGCATGTGAGAACTGTGGTAGGGGAGGCGGATGGTCTACTTCGGTTTATTGGGAGATTTTTAGGAAAGAGTGGTTCACCTGTAAAGGAGACCGCATGCAGGACGCTGGTGCGACCTATTCTTGAATACTGCTCGAGTGTTTGCGATCCGTACCAAGTCGGGTTGAAGGAAGACATTGAAGCAATTCAGAGACGGGCTGCTAGATTTGTTACCGGTAGGTCCGAACAAGACGTAAGTGTTACAGAGATGCTTCAGGAACTCAAATGGGAATATTGGAGCCGGCCGGTGTGGCCGTGGGGTTAAAGGCGCTTCAGTCTGGAACCGCGTGACCGCTACGGTCGCAGGTTCGAATCCTGCTTCGGGCATGGATGTGTGTGATGTCCTTAGGTTTAATTAGTTCTAAGTTCTAGGCGACTGATGGCCTCAGAAGTTAAGTCGCATAGTGCTCAGAGCCATTTGAATATTGGAGGGAAGCTGACCTTCCTTTCGACAAACACGTTTGAGAAAATTTAGAGTGCCGGCTTTTGAAGCTGACTGTCGAACTATTCTGCTGCCACCAACATATATTGCGCTTAAGGGCCACGAAGATACGAGAAATTCGGCTTCATACGGAGGCCTGGAAGAGCAGTTGAACGGAATGGACAGCGTCTTGAAGGGAGGCAATAAGATGAACATCAACAAAAGCAAAACAAGAACAATGGAATGTAGTCGAATTAAATCAGGTGATGCTGAGGGAATTAGATTAGGAAATGAAACACTTAAAGTAGTAGATGAGTTTTGCTATTTGGGGAGCAAAATAACTGATGATGGTCAAAGTAGGGAGGATATAAATGTAGACTGGCAATGGCAAGGAAAGCGTTTCTGAAGAAGAGACATTTGTTAACATCGAGTCCAGATTTAAGTGTCAGAAAGTCTTTTCTCAAAGTATATGTATGGAGTGTAGCCATGTAAGAATGGGAAACATGGACGATAAATAGTTTAGCCAAGAAGAGAATAAAAGCTTTCGAAATGGTGTTCTACAGAAGAATGCTGAAGATTAGATGGGTAGATCACGTAACTAATGAGGAGGCACTGAATAGAATTAGGGAGAATAGGAATTTGTAGCACAACTTGTCTAGAGGAAGGGCTCGGTTGGTGGGACGTGTTCTGAGGCATCAAGGGAACTTAGTATTGGAGGGCTGCGTTGAGGGTAAAAGTTGTAGAGGAAGACCAAGAGATGAAATCACTAAGCAGATTCAGAAGGATGTAGGATGCAGAAGTCTTCGAAATGAAGCTTGCACAGGATAGAGTAGCATGGAGAGCTGCATCAAACCAGTTTCTGGACTGAAGACCACAACAACAACGACAACAATAACGGAGGCATATAGATAGTCATGACTCGTAGTGGTACGGTGGCTTGCAGAGTATCTATGTAGCTGCAGATGCAGATGTAGATGTAGATGTAGAAGTAGTGTTTTGTAAGCAATCGCCTTTGTAGACTGATTGCACTCCCCTTATATTCTAGCAATGAACCGATCTACTTTGCCCACGTCTGAGCCTACTAACTGTTACGCCCAGTTTGTACAGTCCATAGTTTTACATTTCTGAACATTTAAAGCAAGTTGCCAATCTTTTCACCACTTTCAAATATTATAAAGATCGGACTGAATATTTTTACAGCTTTTTCACATAGTACCTTGTTATAGATAACTACAGATAAAGTCTGAGGTTACTAAAATGTGGTCTGTAAGGTCATTAACATACAAAATTAACACCAAGGGTCCTTAGCACCCTTCTCTGAGGTTCACTCGAAGTTGTTTACACATCTTCTGATGATTTTCCATCCAAGATAATAAGCTGCGTTCATCCTACCAAGAAATTCTCAATCCTCTCATAAACTTCACTTAATATGCGACACGATCGTACTTTTGATGATAAGCGTAGTTGCGGTACGGAGCCAAAAGGTTTTCGGAAATTAAGAAATTCTGCTCCTATATGACTGTCTCGCTCCGTGGCTTTCAAGATGTCATGTGAGGAAACTGCAAGCTGGGTTTCACAGGATTGATGTGTTCGGAATCTATGCTGTTTGGCATGGAGGAGGTCGTTCTCTTCTAGATACCACACTACGTTTCAGTTCGGAAAATGTTCTAAGATTTTGTAGGAAATTGATCTCAAGGATACTGGACGTTAGTTTTGTGGTTCACTTCTGGTACCCTTGTTGCAAATGGGTGTGAGCTGTACTGTCTTCCAGCTACTGAGCAGGGGTTTTTATTTCAGGAATCTACGAAGATTATGATAAAAAGAGAGGTTGACTCAGTCACAAGTTTGGTGTAGTATCTATTAGGGATACCAATGATACTAACCCCTATATCATTCATTTTTACAGTGGTGCTCTTCTTCCGGTAACTGTATGTTTTATTTACGTTGCTGGTCATTTGCATGGTAGTGTCGACGCAGCTGGGACATGGCGGCACAACGCCTCACTGTCGACATAAGGAGCATGTCCGTAGGTCGGGGATTCGGGACGTAGGTAGGTCGTGACGGAATGAACACGTAGCTTCCTGGAATACTGAGCGCAAATTTCACAGATTTCTGGTTTGGCGCAAATTTCACTGGGCGCATCTTTCATATACCGCTGGGAATCTGCGAGCTACTAAGTCAAATGCTGGGATGCTTCCTTCGTAAAGGACATGGCCGAGTTCTTTCCCAGTCTTCCCAAAAGTTATTCTCTGTCTCTAATAAATTCAGCGGCAACGAGATGTCAAACTCTTATCTTCCTCTTCACATATATGGATATGTTAATTGTCGTCATACTTAGCCAACAGACAAGCTTTGGCAGAAGCGAAATATGGTGGGCGGTGAGGAAGGCTTCTACAATGAAGGGGGTATGTGGCAACTGGTCAAACAGAGTGAATTTTGTTTCTTCTGCTTGCCACACCTAGTAATTCATTTCTAACAGATTAAGTGGCTTGTGTACCTACTGCCTAAACAAACTTCATCTTATTCCTTGATAACGAGACTTTCATAGCAGATTTCAGGCCTTCAACGGTGTTTATGTGCATATCGCAATCTCAAGCGATCGAGGTTCTGGTTCATGTCAGAGAATGACTTCTGTAGTGTGTGGAGGACAGACAGCAAGTATGATGCGAAGATTACTATGAGTTATCATCAACGGTGACGACTGTGATGAATTGCTGGTCCTCTCAGCAGCAGCCGATCACTTAGGAAGTAGTACATGTTAAAATGATATCCTTGTCTCTGCTGGCTTTTGGTACTGATCTGTTCATATAGCGTACGGCGCTGAACATTACCTTGCTGCACAGTAAGGGTAGCCATAACCCTCCAGCGTGGATCTTTATGGTCACTGTGCGCCAAAATGACAGTATCGCTCCTGATTGTGTAAGAAATCAGGATGCCATGTTTTTACTTTGGTAGTTTATCGTATGAGGCTCTTTCATAACAGTTCCATCGCTCTCAGTACGAATTCCTTGGTCTATTATTTGTGTGTGGAAATACAATACTTCTTAGTTCGCAACTCCATCTCCTTTATCAGTTCATTTTACACAGATTTCAAATGAAAAGTAATCACGCTTTAAATCAGATCAGCGGCGATAATTTTCGAATTAACTTTTCGCGGCAATTTTTATAAACTGGATTTTCATTGGAGTTAGTTTACTGGCTCACATTCATACGGCTTAGCGAGTTGTGAAAGACGATGAAGAGCAGTGCGAGGTTTTTCTCTGCTGGGTATAAAGATGTTTTCATTGTGTTATTGTTTCCCAGAAATAAATGACGACAGAAACAGTAAACAATGTCAGTTAAGCGGAAACGAGTACTGTGGAAGCCTACTAATAATTCTTTCCTGAACGAAGTAAGTATTTCGTCCTGTTATGTGGAACTATTAAAGTTTAATCAATAGCATTTCGTAGGATCTATTGTTGTTCAGGGATTTGTAGTGTCACTATGCACAATTTGTACGTTGCTAATCGAAAAACAAATGCAATGTTTTCATTGCAAACAGTCGTCACATCGTAGCGTCATACACATCCCAGTTGTACAAAGATCGTTAATATCTTCTACTATTGCCACTACTGTTCTAGTGTTGCAAGAATAAATGCGTTTCAATTTGAAATTCGGTAATAGTGAAAATATTTTTACTATTAAGTATGCTTTAAAGTTTGTAAAGTACATGACAGGAAAACTTTGCTGCATTTCTCCAGTACAAAATAAAGTTACTGCATCCATGATGATTCATCGAAGTACTTTGTTCAGTGACGGGAAAATGTTCCCAGGTAGTATGTTAAAATAAACGATAAATATCATGACAGGAAAACTTAAATCGTGACAGTATGTCAAATAAAAAAAAATGGAATTCGTTATTTTCGGATCGTTTTTCCTATTTTCCTGTACGTCAAGAGCGTCGTAATGCATAGCTATTTATTCGTAAGTTATTCATCTTATGGCACTCCACATGGGCCTTCGTTACACGGTAACAGTGCAAGGTCACTGATGAAAGCATATAATAACCGTGTAAATTAAACAATGGAAACTCCAAGTTGGAATATCAACAATATTAGGAAAGGGATAGGTTGCCGCTCACCACGAAGATGACACGTTGCGCTGCAGACAGCCACAACGAAAAGACTCTTTACACATTTAACTTTCGACCAAAGCCTTCTACAGAAAACACTCACACATTCACCCTCGCGCCCCCAAGACAGCCATCACGGGCAGTGTAACAGTCTTTTCCTTATGCCTGCCTGCAACTCTACGTTACATCTATACGGTGAGTTGTAATCTATCCTTCTACTAATAGCTACTATGTACATTAAAATACTAAGAAATAGTCGAGTGTATCTTTGCATCAGTGCCAATTCCAGCTTCTTGATCTAATTGAACGCATCGGTTGGAAGAGTAAAGAAATCAGCTGTGCCTACAGGATATGGCATAACTTTGCAGTATTCCACGATACTGTTTAGAGTCTGGTATCATATCTGCAATTACATTCGGCAGAAGCAAAAGTGCCCTCTTTGTATAGCATGTCCGCACGTCTCCCACGTCCATTGCAGATCCTGTAATGATGTCCCCTATTTCCAGAGGTGCATCGAAACCAGGAGGTCCAAACTTCGTCATTAGTTTGGAAGAAGTAATCAGGTGAAGCAGTTTGCTTTCATAATTCCTATTTTTGTTGTAAGTCGAATACACTTGTAGAAAGCCCTTCTGCAGTCGTAACTTTAAGAGTGTTCGCGATTGTCTCAGTGTAGTAGCTTCAAGTGTATCCTCATGTATTGGTAGCTGCTATCTTCTGTGGCAGATGAACAAAAGGTTCTAGTCTTTCATTATTCCTTCTATTCATCAGACATATACTACAGACTATTTATTGAGTCCAATATTTATTATATAGATATAAAGATGGGATTTTCTGAAATTGTAAATTGGCTGTTCTACTTCGGTCTCATAAGCCAAATCCTTGTGTTGGTATAGTTGATATATGAATATTTCAATAGCACGGATATGAAGTAACGCCTCTGTTTATTGAAGGATACTGGAATACTGCAGTTTGTTAAGAAAGAGATATCTCACAAAGTACCTGTACGGACTGAGTCGGAATACTATCCAAGTCTGTGGGATCCGTAAAAGTTATACTGACAACGAGCATCGAGAGTGGTCAATAGAAGAGCAATAGGAATTACCACGAGCTTGACTGTTTCTCGGGAGAGAGTATCAGAATGCTGAACCATTTCATTTGGGAAACACTAGAAACAAACCGACGACTATCCACCAAATACCTATTTCAGAATTCCACGAAACTGGCTTTCAGGCTGAGAGTAATGAATATTTCAGTGTCCTGCATTGGCCCCCACGGAGATCCTATGGATAATATTAAATAACAACCAGAACGCGCAGACCAATATCATCAGGCATTCTACATCTCTGTAAGCCAACTTACGGTCTGTGGCGGAGGGTACTTTGTATATCGTTGTCGCTTCCTCCCTTTACAGTACAGTTACGAATGGTTAGCGTGAAGAACGATCGTTGGTGTGAACTCGAATGTTTCTAATTTTA
This sequence comes from Schistocerca americana, assembly GCF_021461395.2. Taxonomy (NCBI): domain Eukaryota; kingdom Metazoa; phylum Arthropoda; class Insecta; order Orthoptera; family Acrididae; genus Schistocerca; species Schistocerca americana. The sequence continues at coordinate 84,913,460 of NC_060125.1, read as the reverse complement.
CTTTCATGGTGTTTACGCCAGATATACATAGCAGAAAACAATACATTGGTTGACTCTTCTAGAAACGCAAAAGCTCTCGAAACTTTTAACAGGAAACAGTAACCCTTTGCTCCACGCATAGGTGCCGCCGTTGGCGCCAACATTGACCATCAGCTATGGGACAGTGACCGCACGTTGGAGCCAACATTCAGCTGAATTAGTATAGAGCTAACGTAAGCATGTCTGAGGGGCAGTGCATATGCGGTTTTGTCATTGCAAAACAAAAAACTAAAACTTGTAAAAGAAGTTGGTGGGCAATGGCTGTAACACATACATATTGCGTGACATTCAGAATGAGAAGACGTGGTCTGAAAAATTCAGCTTAGGATTAGCCTTAGTGTCGTTTAATATACTCTTCAACAAACATAAGGTACATGCAATGCAGAAAAATCCCAAAATTAGTTGGAGATATGTGTAACCCACAGTATGTAGCATATGGCTAATATTGTATTTGAATTTGAAATAAACTGTGTGTTACGTGGCTCAAATTCAGAAATTCCGACTGGCGGATTAGATACGCTACGATCTAATCCACCCAGTCAGTCGACTACACAATGAAGTTGTTGGGGGAGCGTAAGTTTATGAAATTAATATTTAAGACACTATCTACAGCTAAACTAGCTTCTCCCTGAATTAGCTTATCAGCTACTAATTTTGTAGATACAAACTTTGCAAAATTACTACCAGTGTACAAAAAGATGGCATATTATGTTTCATACAACAATTTTCACATTTTTACTTTGCATACACAGGGTTCCTATTTCATTTGAAGTTATAATTTAAAACAAGTAAATATCTGCTAGTAGGAAGTTACAGGCCTTTCTGTCTCTAATCTGTATTTTCTAATGTGAAAACATACGAGTACTTCCCCCAAATTTTCAGAAAACAATTATTGGAGTAATGCCTATTGCAACTTGTCCAAAACCAAATCACTTACTTTCTAATACTCATAGAAAAAAGACGTAATTCACTATACCTTCCAGCCAGCAACTATGTTTTCAGTAACAACAAAAAAAACAACGACCTCATGACCCTTCTTTTCGAAAAGTTAAACTGTAATGTAAGCCTTTGCTATGATTCTCCATCGGTACGAAATTCTCGGAATATCATAGGGCTTAAAGTATACGGCAAGAACTTAGATGAAACAAGCTTCATTCCACAAGTAAACCAATACATCAATGTACATAAAACATAGCATAGTTGCAGAACACACACACACACAAACACACACACACACACACACACACACACACACACACACATATGTAGGGGAATGCCTCCTAGATATAGGTGGTACCGAGGAAATGAAACACTCGGGGCGGACCAAAACTACTGGTAGCGTCTGTTCTCACAGTGGGCGGCTAAAAAAGGCGTCTGCTCCACATGTCAGTGGCGGCCTCAACCAACCTCCTGATCTGGAAGTCAGGTTGTACTCGGCAGCACGCCATATATCCAACTACTAAACATCATGATGGTACAAAGAGAAAAATCTCATTACCCCAGGCCCCAGTCAATAGACAATCGTCGTGAGCATCGGATTCTGGGGCTCACGGACATCATTAGAAGAATCGGAGCTTCTCCCCCAAGACCAAAAGCAAACACTACATCGGCACACTCAACGTGAAAACACTGATGAAGACAGGAAATATGAAATAACTCACAGACACTCTCGAAAAAATTTCAAATCGAAATATGTGCACTGCAAGAAACACGATTCACAGACGAAGACCATTTCAACACGGAGAACTTAACAATATACAAAGGAAAACCATCGAGACAACTGAAAAACCTACTGCTTTTCGGCACAGGATTTGCAGTATACAGGTCCATCACGAACAGCATAATCGACTTTTCGTCACCACACGAAAGAATCAGCACCATCACAGCGAAATCAGCCAACAAATCCTGCACAATAATCAACGCACATGCACCGACTAATGACTACAACAGTAAAACCCCGGACGAAATTGATGACTTCTGGACGACAATGGAAGAAACTATCAGGAAAATTCCTGCACATAGAGTCAAAATAATACTGGGAGACTTCAACGCTAAGCTCGGAAAAGAAAAGGATTACAGACATACCACAGGAAAACATACTCCACACAAGGACACAAACAAAAATGGAAATCACCTGATAGACTTTTGCAAAAGCCACGACCTCGCCATAGTGTCAACAAAATTCAAAAAACCAACACGGAAATTTACCACATGGAAATTCCCCAGCGGAAAACAAGAACTACAAATCGACCACGTAATAGTCCAGAAAGACTCACAAACAGAAATTTTGAAGATAGACACACGTAAAGGCTACTTCGACTCGGACCACCACCTACTACAGATCAGGATTCGTCTTTTGCCCAATAAAAAGCTCCAGAAGAACCAAATTGTTAGACCAGGTCCAGAATACCTTATTTTAAACCAGTCACAAATATCAGACAAAATTAAAATGAAGAAAACAACAGACGGGACACAGCTTTCAGGAAGTATCCAGGAGGCCATGAAACTAGCACAAACACCACGCACAAGGAAACACCGTTGGTGGAACCACACATGCGACCACGCTATTGACCAACGAATCAGTGCATGTAAAAATTTACTAACCATAAATCCCCAGAGAATTGGATGAACTTCCTGAAAACAAACAATCAAGCAAAACCATTCGCAGTGAAAAACGACAGTATGATAAACGGCGACTGACGGAGATCGAATCGGACTTCCCGAAGACCAATACAAGAAACTTCTACAGAACGTTCAGAGAAAATATGACTAGATATCAACCACCCAACTTGTCCTTCAGAAGACCTGATGGAACCCTAGATACAAATACCAAAAACAATTGTGACATTCTGGCAAAGTATTTTGAAAAACTCCTCAACACGGACCCCACTATGGAAGAACTGATGACAGAAACGAGCACGTCGAATCCAGATAGTGAACCTACAACTCTCAAAGAAGTTAAAGAAATAATCAAGTCACTCAAGAATCGTAGAGCACTTTGAGAAGACGGCACCAGCGCGGAAATCTGGAAGTTACAAGACCCAGAACTCACCAAAGACATCCACAGGATCTTGGAAGATATCTGGGAGATCATGAAAATTCCTGACGACTGGAAAACTGCCCTGATACACCCACTACACAAAGAAGGTGACAAAAGACTGACCCGAATAACTACAGAGGAATATCCATAATACCAGTCACATACAAGATCCTCTCTAAAGCTTTACTAAACAGTCTAGAATGCCAGACCGACCACTTGATTGGGGAATACCAAGCAGGTTTCTGTAAAGGGTGGTCTTGTGCGGAACAAATTTGGAACCTGAAAACGATTTTACAGCACAAACAGATCATGATCATTACCTTTGTCGACTTCAAAAAGGCATACGACTCTATCGACCGGAAAACTCTTCAAAAGTCTAGCTGAATACAAAGTAGACAACAAAACACGGGCTATCATAGAGCAAACCTTGACCAAAACGACCTCCAATGTAAGGTTCTGTGGGGAACTATCAGAGCCCTTTTAAATTCGCACAGGTGTCCGACAAGGCGATGGCCTCTCACCTCTCCTTTTCAATCTAGTGTTAGATAAAGTAATAAAAGAATGGGAAATATCACAACAGAGGATAACCTTAGGAAACCTTCAGATTAAATGCCTGGCTTTTGTAGGCGATTTGGCGATTGTCACGAAAGGTATGAACGAAATAAAAGAAGCTATTGAAAAACTACACGAAATCGCTTCCAAAACTGGACTACAGGTCTCTTACGAAAAGACACAGTTTATGAGCACAAAGAAACTCTCATCTCTGAACACAAAGTACGGCACGACTTACAAAACGGCAAACTTCAAATACCTCGGTGAAACACTACAAATGAGCGGACATAACAGAGACTCAAACAAAGATAGAAAAACTAAACTGGATAAGGCATACAAAGTAGTGTGGAATCATTACAACAAGAAGTCTATCTCACAAAAAGCCAAATTACGCCACTACGACACGGTGGTGCTCCCCGAGGCACTGTATGCAACATAGATCACACTAATCCTAGGGCATACACGTATCAGACAACTAGAAAAAGTAGAACGGAAAAAACTTAGGAAAATATTAGGTGCAACTAACAACAATGAAATCTGGATCAAGAAACATACAGAGGAACTATACAAACATACGGAGAGATTAGAAAACGCCGACTACAATTCTATAGACACCTATACAGAATGCCATCACACAGACTGATCAAACAGATCTTTGACTGGGTAACCACTAGAAATAACAAATGGGTGGCAGAGGTAGAAAACGACCTGAACCAACTCAACATCACACCAGACACAATGAACGACAGAATAAAATTTAGAAACGTCATTAAGAAAAGTGAACTAAATGAGATACACTGTGACAAACGGACAGGCGTAAAATGGACCGAATAAAGCAGGCAAGGTCACAGCCATAAGATGAAAGAAATATGGGCAACCAAAATGGCAACCAAGATGAAGCCGAAGACACGAAGCCGACAAGAAGCATGGACAGAGGACCGGAAACAGAAACACAGCGAGCGAATGAGGGAAGTTTGGGCAGCAAGTAAGGCAGCAAAAGGAAATGGCTTGGTTCAAATGGTTCTGAGCACTATGGGACTTAACATCTGAGGTCGTCAGTTCAAATGGTTCAAATGGCCCTGAGCACTATGGGACTCAACTGCTGAGGTCATTAGTCCCCTAGAACTTAGAACTAGTTAAACCTAACTAACCTAAGGACATCACAAACATCCATGCCCGAGGCAGGATTCGAACCTGCGACCGTAGCGGTCTTGCGGTTCCAGACTGCAGCGCCTTTAACCGCACGGCCACTTCGGCCGGCAAGGTCGTCAGTCCCCTAGAACTTAGAACTACTTAAACCTAACTAAGGACATCACACTCATCCATGCCCGAGGCAGAATTCGAAGCTGCGACCGTAGCAGTCACGCGATTCCTGACTGAAGTGCCTAGAACCGCTCGGCCACCGCGGCCGGCAAGGAATTGGCCATGTAGTTTAGTCCAACTGCGCTCTTTAAGGGCAAAACGTGCTGCAAGGATGCCGTGGATGACAAGCAAAGGGGTCCTGCTAAGAAACGAAATGACAAGCTAGACCATCAATACTATTTGTCGCGCCTATGGCGGGCGACAATGAGGTTGGTGTCCCATCGCTGTCTCGGGCGTCTCCAGACATGCCTTCGGCCTGAACAGAGTAGAATAGTCTTCAGTGATGAGTCCCTGTTCGAACTGAGCCTCGATGACCAGCGGATACGTGTCTAGAGACGGCCTGGACAGCGGTAGGATACCAAACTGTTCTTCCTGTTGTGCGTCATTTTGGTTAAAAATATTTTTAATGCAGTTATACCTTATTTCAAAACAACAACAGTATTATACCAATTTTGACTTAAGTGTCCCATTCTAGCCGTCGTTCCCCAAATTGCTTTACCAACTCTTTTACGTATGACCAGAATTTCCTTTAGTTTTGCAAGAGGTCTTTCGACAAGATTCTGCAACGGTAGTCGTTGAAGGTTTAAGCTTTGCCATTTGGATCGCCAAACGCGTTTCATTAAATGATTCATTATCTATAACCGTATACATTGTTTTACACTTACTTAGCAGCAGTCGCTGTTTCGTTGGAAGATACTGTATACCACAGAGGGTCTCTTCCATTATGAACTGTTCTCTTAGGCAATATGTGTCATGTGTTTACTCTACCTTTCTTCTAAAGCTTCAGTCACAGTTCGTCTACATGCTCCTGCTCAGAGAAAAGTGTTTTTAAGTTCCTTAGTAAGATATGAGAGTAAAACCAGTCAAGTTTGCTGAACATACAAAATTTCTACTTGTCTTGGCTTCTCTTTGTATTCTGGTAACCGTTGTTGCTACAATTGCCTCATAGCCACTGATATATATCAGTCTCAGTGTGGACTTCTTCATAAACGTCATGTCTAGTTTTTGATGTTAGATACACTATATTTCGAGCGTAAATGGGCTTGCGAACAATCTCTTCAGGTGCTTCTCAGAGAAGGCATGTAGTATTGGTTCGAAGGCTGTCTTGTCACGCCCACCCTTAAGAAACTGTAATAATTCCAAGTCGACTGTTGGACGATTTTAGTCACCTCTAACGATCTACACCTACATCTACATCCACACTCCGCAAACCACCTGACGATGTGTGGCGGAGGGTACTCTGAGTACCTCTATCGGTTCTCCCATCTATTCCAGTTTCTTATTGTTCGTGGAAAGAAAGTTTGTCGGTGTGCCTCTGTGTGGGCTCTAATCTCTCTGGTTTTATCCTCATGGTCTCTTCGCGAGATATACGTAGGAGGGAGCAATATACTGCTTGACTCCTCGGTGAAGGTATATTCTCGAAACTTCAACAAAAACCCGTACCGAGCTACTGAGCGTCTCTCCTGCAAAGTCTTCCACTGGAGTTTATCTATCATCTCCATAACGCTTTCGCGATTACTAAATGATCCTGTAACGAAGCGCGCTGATCTCCGTTCGATCTTCTCAATCTGTTCTATCAACCCTATCTGGTACGGATCCGACACTGCTGAGCAGTATTCAAGCAGTGGGCGAACAAGCGTACTGTAACCTACTTCCTTTGTTTTCGGATTGCATTTCCTTAGGGTTCTTCCAATGAATTTCAGTCTGGCATGTGCTTTACCGACGATCAGCTTTATATGATCATTCCATTTTAAATCACTCCTAATGCCTACTCCCAGATAATTTATGGAATTAACTGCTTCCAGTTGCTGACCTGCTATATTGTGGCTACATGATAAGTGATCTTTCTTTCTAGGTATTCGCAGCACATTACACTTGTCTACATTGAGATTCAATTGCCATTCCCTGCACGATGCGTCAATTCGCTGCAGATCCTCCTGCATTTCAGTACAATTTTCCATTGTTACTACCTCTCGATATACCACAGCATCATCCGCAAAAAGCCTCAGTGGACTTCCGATGTCATCCACAAGGTCATTTATGTATACTGTGAATAGCAACGATCCTACGACACTCCCCTGCGGCACACCTGAAATCACTCTTATTTCGAAAGACTTCTCTCCATTGAGAATGACATGCTGAGTTCTGTTACCTAGGAACTCTTGAATCCAATCACACAATTGGTCTGATAGTCCATATCTCTAACTTTGTTCATTAAACGACTGTGGGGAACTGTATCGAACGCCTTGCGGAAGTCAAGAAACACGGCATCTACCTGGGAACCCGTATCTATGGCCCTCTGAGTCTCGTGGACGAATAGCGCAAGCTGGCTTTCACACGATCGTCTTTTTCGAAACCCATGCTGATTCCTACAGAGTAGATATCTAGTCTCCATAAAAGTCATTATACTCGAACATAATACGTGATCCAAAATTCTTTGAGGTGTTGGCTTGCGATATTTAGTCCTGAATTGTCTCTTAACTGTAGTGGCGCATGCGGATTCATGAAACAGTAACTAACACTGCACGCGCTCTGCACCTTAATACGACTCCATGATGAATGTTAGGGGTAACTCATTCGCGCATGCACCCTAGCAGCAACGACGGGAACTAACAGTATTAGGCTGCAACAAAGCGCGATGATATACTGCAGCCAACACTGTACCAAACATTTCTGTAAGTTATTTTACTTTCGTATAACTAGTTTTTTAACACTCTGTATTCTCATATGCCCTGTAGCTAGGGCCCTTCCCGATTAAGCGGCTGAACAACCCCTCTGGATCGTTCAGCCAACAATGTCGTATGATACACTTTTTCTCTTACTAAAGAAACCCTTTACTTAATAAGAGTCCGCTTTCATGCCGAGAAAGTTCGGTGAGGCTTTTCGCTGGTAATGCTGTTCTACAAAGAGAAGTCGCATCGCTGGAAAATTGCAGCGAAATGCTGGAAGGCCTGCAGAGGATCGACTATTTGAGCATCGATTGTCAGTTGCCCCTCAAAATAAACAAATGTGACGTGTTGTTGTTGTTGTTGTGGTCTTCAGTCCTGACACTGGTTTGCTGCAGCTCTCCATGCTACTCTATCCTGTGCAAGCTTCTTCATCTCCCAATACGTACTGCAGCCTACATCCTTCTGAATCTGCTTAGTGTATTCATCTCTTGGTCTCCCTCTACGATTTTTACCCTCCACGCTGCCCTCCAATACTAAATTGGTGATCCCTTGATGCCTCAGAACATGTCCTACCAACCGATCCCTTCTTCTTGTCACGTTGTGGTGCCACAAACTCCTCCCAATCCTATTCAATACTTCCTCATTAGTTACGCGATCTACCCATCTAATCTTCAGCATTCTTCTGTAGCACCACATTTCAAAGGCTTCTATTCTCTTCTTGTCCAAACTATATATCGTCCATGTTTCACTTCCATACATGGCTACACTCCATACAAATACTTTCAGAAACGACTTCCTGACATTTAAATCTATACTCGATGTTAACAAATTTCTCTTCTTCAGAAACGCTTTCCTTGTCGTTGCCAGTCTACATTTTATATCCTCTCTACTTCGACCATCATCAGTTATTTTGCTCCCCAAATAGCAAAACTCCTTAACTGCTTTAAGTGTCTCATTTCCAAATCTAATCCCCTCAGCATCGCCCGACTTAATTCGACTACATTCCATTATTCTCGTTTTGCTTTTGTTGATGTTCATCTTATATTCTCCCTTCAAGACACTGTCCATTCCCTTCAACTGCTCTTCCAAGTCCTTTGCTGTCTCTGACAGAATTACAAAGTCATCGGCGAACCTTAAAGTTTTTATTTCTTCTCCATGGATTTTAATACCTACTCCTATATTTTATTTTGTTTCCTTTACTGCTTGCACAATATACAGATTGAATAACATCGAGGAGAGGCTACAACCCTGCCTCACTCCCTTCCCAACCACTGCTTCCCTTTCATGCCCCTCGACCCTTATAACTGCCATCTGGTTTCTGTACAAATTGCAAATAGCCTTTCGCTCCCTGTATTTTACCCCTGCCACCTTCAGAATTTGAAAGAGATTATTCCAGTCAACATTGTCAAAAGCTTTCGCCAAGTCTGCAATTGCTAGAAACGTAGGTTTGCCTTTTCTTAATCTAGCTTCTAAGATAAGTCGTAGGGTCAGTATTGCCTCACGTGTTCCAAAATTTCTACGGAATCCAAACTGATCTTCCCCGAGGTCGGCTTCTACCAGTTTTTCCATTCGTTTGTACAGAATTCGCGTTAGTATTTTGCAGCCGTGGCTTATTAAACTGACAGTTCGGTAATTTTCACATCTGTCAACGCCTGCTTTCTTTGGGATTTGAATTATTATATTTTTCTTGAAGTCTGAAGGTATTTCGCCTGTCTCATACATTTTGCTCACCAGATGGTAGAGTTTTGTCAGGACTGGCTCTCCCAAGGCTGTCAGTAGTTCTAATGGAATGTTGTCTACTCCCGGGGCCTTGTTTCGACTTAGGTCTTTCAGTGCTCTATCAAATTCTTCACGCAGTATCATATCTCCCATTTCACCTTCATCTACATCCTCTTCCATTTCCATAATATTGTTCTCAAGAACATCGCCCTTATATAGTCCCTCTATATACTCCTTCCACCTTTCTGTTTTCCCTTCTTTGCTTAGAACTAGGTTTCCATCTGAGCCGTTGATATTCATACAAGTGGCTCTCTTTTCTCCAAAGGTCTCTTTAGTTTTCCTGTAGGCAGTATCTATCTTACCCCTAGTGAGGTAAGCCTCTACATCCTTACATTTGTCCTCTAGCCATGCCTGCTTAGCCATTTTGCACTTCCTGTCGATCTCATTTTTGAGACGTTTGTATTCCTTTTTGCCTGCTTCATTTACTGCATTTTTATATTTTCTCCTTTCATCAATTAAATTCAGTATTTCTTCTGTCACCCAAAGATTTCTACTAGCCCTCGTCTTTCTACCTACTTGATCCTCTGCTGCCTTCACCACTTCATCCCTCAAAGCTATCCATTCTTCCTCTACTGTATTTCTTTCCCCCATTCTTGTCAGTTGTTCCTTTATGCTCTTTCTGAAACTCTCTACAACCTCTGGTTCCTTCAGTTTATCCAGGTCCCATCTCCTCAAATTCCCATCTTTTTGCGGTTTCTTCAGTTTTAATCTACAGTTCATAACCAATAGATTGTGGTCAGAGTCCACATCTGCCCCTGGAAATGTCTTACAATTTAAAACCTGGTTCCTAAATCTCTGTCTTACCATTATATAATCTATCTGATATCTTCTAGTATCTCCAGGGTTCTTCCATGTATGCAACCTTCTTTCATGATTCTTGAACCAAGTGTTAGCTATGATTAAGTTATGCTCTGCGCAAAATTCTACCAGGCGGCTTCCTCTTTCATTTCTTAGCCCCAATCCATATTCACTTACTATGTTTCCTTCTCTCCCTTTTCCTACTCTCGAATTCCAATCACCCATGACTATTAAATTTTCGTCTCCCTTCCTACCTGAATAATTTCTTTTATCTCATCATACATTTCTTCGTCATCTGCAGAGCTAGTTGGCACATAAACTTGTACTACTGTTGTAGGCGTGGGCTTCGTGTCTATCAATAATGCGTTCACTATGCTGTTTGTAGTAGCTTACCCGCATTCCTATTTTTTATTCATTCTTAAATCTACTCCTGCATTTCCCCTATTTGATTTTGTATTTATAACCCTGTAGTCACCTGACCAAAAGTCTTGTTCCTCCTGTCACCGAACTTCACTGATAAATAACTTAACTTCATAAATAAGCAGAAAACCATTATTGTGTGATTGCAGAACAGTCACTGGAAGCAGTCACATCCATAAAATAATGTACGTATAGGGCTGCTTAAAAGTGGAAAACCACATAAAACAAGTCGCAAGTAAGGCACATGCTAGACTGAGATTCATTGGAAGAGTCTTCAGGAAATTTAGTCAACCCACAAAGGAGGTTGCATACAAAGGCCTCGTTCCTCCAATGCTTGAATATTGCTCGCCACCCTGGGATCCGCACCAGATAGAATTGACAGAAGAAATTGGGAAGATCCAAAGGAGAGCAGCGCGTTTCGTCACAGGTTCATTTATCCAGCGCCAAAGCGTAACGGAGACGCTCAGCCAACTTCAGTGGCAGACGATGCATGAGAGGCATTCTGCATCAGAGTGTGGTTTAGACCAGATCCACAGAGTGGAGCTAACGTTGGCACCAACTGTGTTGGTCCAATGCGTGTGTCGTTGAAACAGTGTTGGAACCAACATTGACCCCGATGGAGTTTGTGCTCCGTTGCTTGTCGGTATTTTTGGCCAATACAGATACAATGACGACACAGTGGAACCAATGTTGTTTGTTTCGGCTGTCGTTTCGAAACCTGAGTTTGTTTGTCCCTTGTACGTCCAGGTTGAATATTTGAAAAAACAATCAGATACCTCGTTGCTCAACTGGACGTCTCTGTTGGTAGTGCTGACACACGCCCGCCAGTTGTACCCTCTGGGTTCCTCTCCTCTTAACAGAAGACCATGCAGAGCAACGAAGGACCGTCTGTGCGGAATTGCTTGCGCGTTACGAGACTGATCGTGACAAATTTGTGTCGAACATCGTCACAGACAATGAAACATAGGTTCATCACTTGATATTGGAAACACCACTTCTCCTCCAGAGAAAACATTCAAAACCGCACCCTCAGCCGATAAAGTCATAGCGACGATCTTCTGGGACTCTGAAGGGGTTATTGTATTTGTTGTTCTCCTACACGTTGCAACGATCGACTCTCAGGCGTACTGTGCAACCCTCAGGAAATCGAATAAACATCTTCAACATGTTTGTCACCAGAAAAATGAAAACGAACTTCTTCTCCATGACAACGCAAGGCCCCGAGAGGAGCTCACAAAATCATTGGATTGTTCTTCCTCACTCACTCTGCAGCTCGGATCTCCCACCTTTCGACTTCCATCTGTTTGGCACTCCACAGGAAGCAGTAGGTGGATGATGGGGAGGTTATTGATGCAGTAAGACGTTGGCTCCGACGTCGACCTGTAGAGTGGTACCACGCGTGCGTACAGATCTCCCCCCCCCCCCCCCCCCAGTATGGTTGCTTAAGGTCGTCGCATTGACCGTAGATTGTGTTGTAAAACAGTTTTTTGTAGCCGAAAGAGTGGGGAATAAAACCAACCTGCTTTCAGAAAGAAATGTGTTGCATTAGTTATTGAACGCCCCTCCCAATACGAATACATTAATGTTACTTCTTACCTTTAAAAACATTATACGATACTGAAAATTACGCCGTTCACCATGTTCGATATTCAAAACAAATAAAATTTACTTGTGACACAAACTCAACAGCTACATCACTCAAGTTCTAGCAAACGTTGGAATGATGTCTGCGCTTTCTTCCAAGCACTTGCAAGGGTTCGCTGTTTAGCAGCAAATACGAGAAACACCAAGTGGCTCATACTACCAAATGGTTCAATTGGCTATGAGCACTATGGGACATAACATCTGAGGTCCCCAAGAACTTAGAACTACTTAAACCTAACCAACCTAATGACACCACACACATCCATGCCCGAGGCAGGATTCGAACCTGCGACCGTAGCGGTCGCGCGGTTCCAGACTGAAGCGCCTAGAACCGCTCGGCCACATCGGCCGGCCTCATACTACCCGTCGGCTCACACTAACAGCTGCTACCCTAATATAAATGCTGTCATTGACATCAAAGTGAGTGACCAGACAGTCTCGGATGACACAGGAATTGAAATGAGGATAGCAGCAACGCAAAAGCGGAAATGCTTCACTTCGTTTTCAAATTTTCTTTTACTGAAGAAATTCCACGATTATTTTGCAGGTATACTCGTAATTCTCGCACCACTGCAAATATAAGTGATACGAGCGTTATCGTCAATGGAGTTGAGGAACAGCTGAACTCGCTAAAATCAGACGAAGGTCCAGGGCTTGACGGAATCTCTACCAGAATCTACAAAGAATTTGCAGCTGATGCAACACCTCTTTTAAGCGTTATATACCGTTGATACCTCGAAAAAAAAACTGTGTGCAGTAATTGGAAGAAAGTACAGGTCACAAGAAGGGTAATGGTTGGTTGGTTGGTTTGGGGAAGGAGACCAGACAGCGAGGTCATCGGTCTCATCGGATTAGGGAAGGACGGGGAAGGAAGTCGGCCGTGCCCTTTGAAAGGAACCATCCCGGCATTTGCCTGGAGCGATTTAGGGAAATCACGGAAAACCTAAATCAGGATGGCCGGACGCGGGGTTGAACCGTCGTCCTCCCGAATGCGAGTCCAGTGTCTAACCACTGCGCCACCTCGCTCGGTGAAGGGTAATGGAAGTAATCGTTACAACTACAGTCAAATATCTCTGACATCCATCTGTTGTGGATTATTAGAAGATTTAAGAGGTGATGAGAAAGTTTCCATTTGAGGACGTTGCTGCATCGTATATGCAACGTAGTGCGACTCCGATGCTGGTGTATAGGCACCCAATATGTAGATAAGGCATTTGGATCTTTCCGAGGTGCTTGCAGTAACAGAGCAGAGATGAACTATGGCGACATTATTACCAAACGCGCCCAAAAAGGATCAACGTGCTGTTATTCTTTTCTTGGCTGCCGGAGGACAAACATCAACAGAAAGCCACTGCAGAATGAAGAATGTGTGTGGGACAGCGTGTGCGTCGGAAACCACCGTTATGAAATGGTGCGCAGAATTTGTTGCAACACACGTCTCCCTATAGCAAATGTCGCAACGCAGAAGTAACACCAACTGACATTGGAGACACTCGAGCGCTCGCCTTATAGTCCCGATCCCCATACGATTATCACGCCTTCGATACCTCAAAAAATGTCTTGAAGGGTCAACGATTCCTGTCGGACGAGGCTGTGAGGCAGGCAGTTGCGGGCTTCATGGAGCAGGACACGGTGTCAAGACCCAACGTGTCTGTTAACCTGGTTCGTCGATGGGATGATTGCCCCAAAGCTCACATCGATTTTTGCTGTCTGGCGTACCAATTGCGGACTGTACAGGCTTCGGACGAGAACTTTTTGATCGGCCCTTCTATTGTGGTTGCAAACGTAAATATGTGTGTCGAACAGATTGACGTCCTCCATCCCAACCAGCATGGTTCCCGAAATCTTCCGTCTTGCGAAACCCAACTCGTTCTTTTGTCGCACGACATTCTCAAAGCCTTGGATAGAGGTAGCCGGGAAGACGCATTATTTCTGAAGTACCACATCTACGCTTATTATCAAAAGTACGATCGTCTACATCTACATCTACACGACTACTCTACAATTCACAGTTAAGCCGTTGGCAGAGGATTCATCGAACCACCTTCAAGCTATTTCTCTAGCGTTCCACTCTCGAACAGAGCGGGAAAACTAACACTTAAAACCTCACCGTGTGAGCTCTGATTTCTCTTATTTTAATACAATGACCATTTCTCCCTGTGCAGGTGGATACTAACAAAATATTTTCGCATTCGGACGAGAATCTGAACAGATCCTGGCGCAACGAAGAACGCCTTTGTTTCGATTACTCCTGCCCTAACCCACGTATCACATCCGTGACACTCTCTCCTCTACTTCGCGATAGTACATAACGAGCCGCCCTTCTCTGAGCTTTCTCGGTGTCCTTGATTCCCGTGTGCTGCGAGTCCCATGGCGCGCAACAATACTCCAGAAGAGGACGGCCAAGCGTAGTGTAGGCAGTCTCCTTAGTAGCCCTGTTGCATGTTCTCAGCGTTCTGCCAATGAATAGCACTCTTTGGTTAGCTTTCTCCGCAACATTATCTGCGTCATAGTTCCAATTTAAGTTATTCGTTATACTAATCCCTGAGTATTTAGCAGAATTCACAGGTTTCAGACGTGTGTGATTCATCGCGTAACCAGAATTTAGCAGATTCCTTTTAGTGCTCAAGTGGACGACTTCACATTTTCATTACTTAGAGTCAACTGCCACTTTTCGCGCCGTATAGATTTCTTGTGTAAATAATTTTGATCTTCTGATGACTTTAAGAGACACTAAATGACAGCAGCATTTGTTTGCAAACAATCTGAGTGCTACTCAAATTGTTTCCCACGTCGTTTATGTACACTACTGGCCATTAAAATTGCTACACCAAGATGAAATGCAGATGATAAACGGGTATTCATTGGACAAATGTATTATACTAGAACTAAGATGTGATTATATTTCCACGCAATTTGGGTGCATAGATCCTGAGAAATCAGTACCCAGAATAACCACCTCTGGCCGTAATAACGGCCTTGATACACCTGGGCATTGAGTCAAACAGAGCTTGGATGGCGTGCAAAGGTACAGCTGACCATGCACCTTCAACACGATACCACAGTTCATCAAGAGTAGAAACTGGTGTATTGTGACGAGCCAGTTGCCCGGCCACCATTAACCAGACGTTTTCAGTTGGTGAGAGATCTGTAGAATGTGCTGGCCAGGGCAGCAGTCGAACATTTTCTGTATCCAGAAAGGCCCGTACAGCACCTGCAACATGCGCTCGTGCATTATCCTGCTCAAATGTAGGGTTTCGCAGGGATCGAATGAAGGGTGGAGCCACGGGTCGTAATACATCTGAAATGTAACGTCCACTGTTCAAAGTGCCGTCAATGCGAACAAGAGGTGACCGAGACGTGTAACCAATGGCACCCCATACCATCACGCCGGCTGACACGCCAGTATGACGTTGACGAATACACGCTTCCAATGTGCGTTCACCACGATGTCGCCAGACACGGATGCGACCATCATGATGTAAATCCAATCTGGATTCATCCGAAAAAATGACGTTTTGCCATTCGTGCACACAGGTTCGTCGTTAAGTACGCCATCGCAGGCGCTCCTGTCTGTGATGCAGCGTCAACGGTAACCGCAGCCGTGGTCTCCGAGCTGATAGTCCATGCTGCTGCAAACGTCGTCGACTGTTCGTGCAGATGGTTTTTGTCTTGCAAACGTCCCCATCTGTTGACTCAGGGATCGAGACGTGGCAGCACGATCCGTTACAGCCATGTGGATCAGATGCCTGTCATCTCGACTGCTAGTGATACGAGGCCGTTGGGATCCAGCACAGCGTTCCGTATTACCCTCCTGAACCCACCGATTCCATATTCTGCTAACAGTCATTGGATCTCGACCAAATCGAGCAGCAATGTCGCGATACGATAAACCGCAATCGCGACAGGCTACAATCCGACCTTTATCGAAGTCGGAAACGTGATGGTACGCATTTCTCCTCCTTACACGAGGCATCACAACAAAGTTTCGCCAGGCAACGCCGGTCAACTACTGTTTGTATAGCAGAATCGGTTGGAAACTTTCCTCATGTCAGCACGTTGTAGGTGTCGCCAGCGGCGCTAACCTTGTGGGAATGCTCTGAAAAGCTAATCATATGCATATCACAGCATCTTCTTCCCGTCGGTTAAATTTCGCGTCTGTAGCACGTCATCTTCGTGGTGTAGCAATTTTAATGGCCAGTAGTGTAGTTTAGCAAAAGCAGAGGGCGTATACGTAACACTTCCTTGAGGAACACCGTATACCACTTCTGTTTTACTCGAAAGCTTTCCGCCAGTTACTACGAACTGAGACCTTTTTGACCGGAAATCATGAATCCAGTCACACGACTGAGGCGATGCTCCATAGGCACGCAATTTGATCACAAGTCGCTTGTGAGGAACGGCGTCAAAGGCATTCTGGAAATGTAGAAATGTCGAATCAGTTTCAGATCTCCTGTCGATAGCACTCAGTACTTAGTGTAAATAAAGAGCTAGTTAGTTCTGTTTCACAAGAACGATATCTTCTGAATCCATGTTGTGTATCAGTAAATCGTTTTCTTCTAAGTAATTCGTGACGTTCGAACGTAGTACATGTTCCAAAATTCTGCTGCAAACCGACGTCAGTGATAAGGGCCTGTAATTCAGTGCATCACTCTTCTTTGATATACAGTCTGAACGGGAAGACTTGCCAGCATTAAGTGACTTAACTTCCTTCGCTACACCAAGGGTATCTAATTGTAAGCTACTCATGTTGGTATTTGTTCTTGATGTGAATTCTGGAATATTTACTGTCTTGTTTGGTGAAGTATTTCGGAAAACTGCGTTCAGTTTTAACGCTTTAGTGGTGCTGTCATCGGTAACATTACCATTGCTATCGCAGAATGAAGGTACTGCTTGTGTGTTGCCCCTGTTGTACGGGGTGTTATCAAACAATAAGGAGAATTTTTAATTTTGCTGGCTCTGTACACACAATTTTCATTTTTTTTTTATCTTATTGGTACAATGTTCGTGGTGTATGAAACTTCCTGGCAGATTAAATCTGTGTGCCGGACGGAGACTCGAACTCGGGACCTTGGCAAAGGTTCCGAGTTCGAGTCTCGGTCCGGCACACAGTTTTAATCCGCCAGGAAGTTTCATATCAGCGCACACTCCGCTGCAGAGGGAAAATCTCATTCTGGAAACATCCCCCGGGCTGTGGCCAAGCCATGTCTCCGCAATATCCTTTCTTTCACGAGTGCTAGTTCTGCAGGGTTCGCAGGAGAGCTTCTGTGAAGTTTGGAAGGTAGGAGACGAGATACTGGCAGAAGTAAAGCTGTGAGGGCGGGGCGTGAGTCGTGCTTGGGTAGCTCAGTTGGCAGTCGGCTCTCAGCCGTGGCAGCGTGCGGACGGCCCCGCGCGCCGGCCAGTGCTCCGCTGCAGGCGTTGTTTACTTCCGCGTCGTAGCTTTCAGGCTTGCGTCCGTCCACTGTGTACAACATGTCGAGCGCTTACCGCCGTGCGACCCTTAAAGTTTCCTTCCCAGCTGAACATGCGCGACCTCGTGCACATGAAGTTGAAACGTTCATTCGTGAAGAAGTTCGTTTAGATCCTAACCACGTTATCGGAATCCATTTTTCGATCACGAGTAGTGTCGTTCATATTAAAATGACAAACACCGAGGTGTGTGAAGATGTTATTCGCCGCCATGCCAATGGACTTAAGTTCAAATACTCTGATGGTCACGTCGGAGCTGTAACACTTGAACTCGCAGAGTACGGTCAACGCACGATTAGGGTGTTTGAACTACCTTTTGAAGTGCCGAAGGACGAAGTTGTCTCTGCGTTACAACCATACGGTAACGTCATCGGTTACGTAGAGGAAAAATGGCAAACTTTCACGACCTACCAGGTCCTTAATGGTGTGCGTCAGGTCAAAATTGAACTGAAAAAACATATTCCATCATACCTGACCATTGGCGGGGTGCGAGCCATTGTCATGTACGACGGCCAACCCCGAACATGTGCGGGTTGCGGACAAGAAGGCCACGTCAGATCCGCCTGCATGCGACGCCGCCTGATTCAGACGCCGGTCGGCGAGGAAGCGTCCCCAGCGGTGATGACTCAGATCCCTGTCACATACGCCAAGGTTGCCCAGGGAGGTAACACGTCTACACAGAGTCTTCCTGCTCCGTTGACGTCGTCTGATCAGGTAGATGCAACCGCTCCTGAGATTCCTTCTGAGGTGCCCCAGACGCCAAATCCTAACCTGCCGAATCATCGCAGCACTGTGACTGAAAATGCTACTGAGATGGACGTTGATCCGGGAGTGGTACCTACTTCTGCTTTCCTTCAGACTGGTCCGGAGTCAGACGAAAGCCACCCGCCATCGGACTCTGAACGACTTGTTCGAAAACAAGGGTCGACACGAAAGAGAAAGAAACGTAGCCGTACACCCCCTGATGAATCTATTCTACGGATGGATACCGGGGATGCAGACCCGAAGATGGACGACAAACCGATCTTTGATGACCGAACGGCTGATGCGACAGACCCGCCACAGGCGACCACTGGCAACGAACACCCCTCATTACTGCCGCCGTCGCCCCCACAGGTCGACGTTGAAGAGAGCCTATCCGATGAGACGAAAACTACGTCTCCTCTCCACGTGGATGACGTGCACAGCCGATGCCCTACCGCAGCATCAGGCTCCTGGGCAGACGACGTGGAGATCGAAGGGACTGGGGTGGATGCTGCTGATGATGGGGCACCCCCATCGGTTGCGCCCGCGCCCGCAAACTCTCCACAATAGCAGCCTCTTCAGCGGACCGGCAAGATCGACGACCTCTCGCCCCTGAAGAAGAAGCCCCGCCTGTGCCTGTGGGACTCCAACACCAGCATTATCGTGTCGCAACGATTAACCTCGCGACCATTCGTGCGCCCCACAAACTAGCGCTGCTCCGCGATATGATTTATGATGCGGACATAGATATTGCGCTTTTTCAGGAAGTGCATGTCGCCGATTTTTCACCACCACATGGCTTCACGGTGCATCTTTCTCCCGCTTCGGACACCGGTAGTGGTGTTGCCATCATCTTACGCGAAGGTCTTCCTGCCGAAGATGTCTTATACCTCCCCAGCGGCAGAGGTATGGCCCTTACTCTCTTTGGTGTACGCATCATCAATATTTATGCGCCGTCGGGCTCCAGCTACCGTCGTGAACGCAATGCCTTCTTCGCGAATGAAGTCACACCCCTTTTTATGGGACCACACGATGACTGGATCATGGGTGGAGACTTCAACTGCACCCAGCGACCTCAGGATCAATTGCCGCGTCACTCACCATGCGCAGCTCTGGAAACAGTCGTCACGCGGCTACAATTTGTCGACACGTGGAGACGTGTTCACGGTGATCTTTTGGGCTTTACGTACCACACTGCGCACTCCTCTAGCCGACTGGATCGCATCTACATCTCGCGATCCCTAATTCAACACACTCGACAGGCTGAAATCTGGCCTGTTGCTTTCTCAGACCATGAGGCTTACTTCTGTGATGTTGTTCTCACAAGACAGGCAGTATGGCACGGACGTGGTTTATGGAAACTGAACACGGCACTTCTTAATTCACCTGACTGTCGACTTCTAATAGAAGACACTTGGATCACTTGTAATAGACGCCGACCCACGTATCCGTCTACCATATCCTGGTGGATCCAGTGTGCAAAACCTGCTCTTCGAAAAACTTTAATCCGGTATGGCAAAGATGTTGTCGCTTGGAGGAAGAGCACTATGGATTTTTACTACAGAATCCTACGAGAATTCTCCACGATGCCAGCCTCCCCTGAGCGCCATACAAGGATGAACCAAGCTAAGGCCCAAATCTCCAATCTCATGCGACGGCACTTGGAAGGGGCGATAGTACGATCTCGTACTGCTGATCGCATGCCTCATGAACATCCGTCGATGTACCATATCATCCAAGAACGACAAAATCGACGCCGAAAATTGATTCACGTCCTAACGGATCAAGAAGGGCGTCGCTACGTAACCCAATCTGCCATAGGGAATGTGCTTCACGCCCACTACCGGCAGCTCTACGCCGCAGTTCCACATTCCCCAGAGTTGATCGAGGAAGTCTCACAGCTCAACTTCGGTGGTATCCCAGGAGATGCGGCGATTGAATTGATGTCGGAGGTGACTGATGAGGAAGTCCGCGATGCGATCCGGGCAGGAACCATCAATCGCTCCCCGGGCCCCGACGGTCTTCCCCTCGAATTTTATCGCACCTTCCGTGATTTGTTAGAGTCCGCATTCACCTCCATCTGTCGAGAACTGATGTCTCCGGAAGTACCTGTGCCGGACGCTTTCATGGAAGGAATTATTATTCCTGTACATAAACCGCACGGTGGCAACAATATCAGTGATTATCGGCCCCTCACCCTCCTTAACAGTGATATGAAAATCTTCACTCGCCTTTTGGCAGCACGACTTAAAAACGTTGCCCGATATGTTGTGTCGCCAGACCAAGCATCTTTGGGAGGCGACAACAATATTCGCACGGCTTTATGCCGCTACAGGGATATGATCGCCGTTACCCAGGCACAACGCCTCTCTGGAGCACTTGCGTCTTTGGACTTCAGTCAAGCTTTTGATAGGGTTGACCATTCGTTCCTTACGGCCGTTCTTCACCATATGGGTTTCCCGGTCGCCGTTATCACGGTAGTGATGCGCCTTCTGCGGGGTGCCTCATCCAGGATTATGTACAATGGCAGACTCACTCCACCGATAATAATAGGTCGATCCGTACGTCAAGGTTGCCCTCTATCAGCAATTTTGTACGCCTTTTCCTTGGAATCCTTGCTATGTGGACTAAGACAACGTTTGGTAGGGTTGTCCATAGATCGCTACCGATTCTGTTGCACGGCCTATGCTGACGATGTCGTCATCTGTTTACGTAATGCCGACGAAGTTCGAGCTGTTTTGACGTGGGTAGCGACTTATGGTGAGGCGTCAGGTAGCTCTTTAAACGTACGTAAGTCACAAGTTATGTTCATTGGCACGGGACTTCCCGTGGAGTGCGTTACACCTCTCACCACCGTTGATACCATTCGTTGTTTGGGAATATATTTTTCATCTGATCTCCGGCGTTCAGCCACCATCAACTGCCGACGCCTCCTTTTAATGATCAGAGCAGGTCTTATGGACCATCGCCTTCGATCCCTAGATATTCTCCAACGAGCTCGATATGTCAATACATATATCGCATCCCGAGTTCCCCATGTAGCGCAAGTTCTACCTTTCCCGCTTACTGTGGCACGTCGCATGTTGGCAGCGATGGCATCTTTCGTCAGCTCTGGGATGTTGTTCAAAATTAACTATGCGACCCTTACTCTTCCCCGTGAACGAGGTGGGATAGGTCTGTTTCACGTGCCGGATAGAGCTCGCGCCCTATTTGTCAGCTCCCAGATGACGGTATGGACACGTTGCCCAACGAGCCTCACTGGTCTCCTCCTGTCGGCATACTCGCCGGTCTCACTGTCAGCCCCAGTGATGATCTCGGATGTTCCGGCCCAGTTCCATTATATACGGTACTTCTTTCTGGAACTCAGTTATCTACGCCTCACCTTACCAAGACAGCTTTTACTCAAGACAAAGGCAGTATACAATGTCCTCCAATTAGGTCGTCCACCTAACCCGATTGAACTAAAGTTCCCACAGGTTGACTGGCGTCATATATGGCGCGCGGTGTTCGCCTGTTACCTTGACACGAATGTTCAATCTGTCTGGTACATAACTGTCAATGGTAAGCAAATCAACCAATTTCGCCTTCATCGTATCCACCTCGCCCAATCACCTCTCTGCTCCACGTGTGGAGTGCCAGACAATGATGAACATCGGTTTGTTTGCGGACCGGCGGCGGAGGTTTGGCACTTGGTTCGAAGTATTGTGGCTTTTCTAACGCGGGACATTCCGGATCGGATTACTCCCCTTTCATTATTATTTCCGGAACGTGACTATTTTCCTCGGACAAAGACCAATGCTGTGAATTGGATTCGCGGACATGCCATTCACTACTTATTTGGACAAACTGTAGACTCTGTACTCGATTTTTGGACATACCTCAATGACCGTCATTATGTCGTTGTCCGTCACCCAAAATACAGACAATTTTTCTCGAACTTCCTTGGGAGTGCTTTCCACGAGCCACCTCGCAGCTGGAATGTGTTAAGCCAAGAGAGGAGAAGATTTCCTGTTTGAACCAATGAACATTTCTGAACAATTGAACGGAACACATCAATTTCGAGAAGACGTGACTCAACATATTACCAGCGGGGCGCAGAAGGCCTCTGATCAATTACCCACAAAAAAAATAATAAATAAATAAAATAAAATCAATAAATATCAAACAAAAAAAAAAAAAAATTAAAATAAAATTCAGAAAAAGGAAGATTTTGTTTTGTTTCTAAGGATAGCCCTAACCTTGATTTCCCATATTTCCCCTGGTATATAGGCAGCTCTCTGGGGTAGGTTTAGTCAGGAGCCAACGCCTGAAGTGGCCCAATTTTTTTTTTTTTTTTTTTTTTTTTTTTTTTTTTTTTTTTTTGTAGGATGAAAAGTGGCGGTGGCACTTGTTTTTTTTTATTTCCATTTTATTAAAAAAAGGGGGCAGCGAAAAAAAAAAAAAAAAAAAAAAAAAAATAGCGCAACGGCCAAGGTAACTGGCTAGGAATCGGAAAACCCTGGTTCGAATCTCGAAGAAACCTACCGCATGTTATTCTTTTAGTTTGTATTTTCCATATCTCAATTGATAGGGATAGGAGGGTTAATAAGGTAAGTATTAATTTAAAAAAAAAAAAAAAAAAAAAAAAAAAAAAAAAAAAAAAAAAAAAAAAAACAATAAAAAAAAGAACAAAAAAAACTAAAATAAAACGAAAAAAAAAAAAAAGTTGGTAGAGCACTTGCCCGCGAAAGGCAAAGGTCCCGAGTTCGAGTCTCGGTCCGGCACCCAGTTTTAATCTGCCAGGAAGTTTCATATCAGCGCACACTCCGCTGCAGAGTGAAAATCTCATTCGTGATGTATGTTTACATTTTCAGCTGATTTAATATTTATTGACAATCGAAAAGGCTTTACGTGTTTTCGGGTGTTCAGCGAATTTTTGCTTTTGACAAAGATGGATCAAAAAACTTGCATTAAATTTTGCTTTAAAAATGGAATAAAGTCCAGAAGCAAATTTGGAATGTCGACAGTGACGGTGGCTTTCGACGAATCATGAGTAAGACAGGAGTTTAATCTACTACGAGTAAGAAAGGAGTTTACGAATGGTATAAACGTTGCAAAGAGAGCCGACAAGGCGTTGAAAACGATAAACGCCCTGAACAACCTAGCACATCAGTTACTAACGACAATGTGGAAGAAGTAGAGAAAATAGTTCTGGAAAATCGCTGAATCACCATTAGAGAGGCTGTTGATTATTTCGGAATATCCTTAGGCACATGCCAAGCAATGTTTTCGGATTTTTTGGGCATGAAACGTGTAGCAGCAAATTTTGTTCCGAAATTGTTGAATTTCGATCAAAAACGACGTCGGCTGGGTAGACATCGCTCAGGAATTGCCGAATGAAGCCGACAACGATCCAGAACAGCTAAAGAAACATTAGTACATGGATATGACGCCGAAACCGAGGCCCAATCGTCCCGATGAAAACAGCCTGCAGAGCCAAGACCGCATAAAGTTTGAAAAATGGCTCTGAGCACTATGGGACTTAACATCTGTGGTCATCAGTCCCCTAGAACTTAGAACTACTTAAACCTAACTAACCTAAGGACATCACACACATCCATGCCCGAGGCAGGATTCGAACCTGCGACCGTAGCAGTCCCGTGGTTCCGGACTGAGCGCCTGAACCGCTAGACCACCGCGGCCGGCTATAAAGTTTGACAGGTTCGATTACATGTGAAGGTTGTTTTCTTCGATTACAACCAGTTAGTGCATTATGAGCTCTTGTCTTATCAAGAAATAAGAAATACTACCTGGAAGTTACGCATCCTTTGCGTGATGCAATCCGAACAAAACAATCAGAATTGTGGCAACACCACTCGTGGAAACTGCGTACGATAATGTTCCCGCTCACACCTCAAAGCTTGTTCGTGATTTTTTGGCAAAAAAACAAAACCGTTATGTTACCTCAGCCACCGTATTCGTCGGACATGGCCCTCTGCAACTTTTTTCTGTTCCCGAGACTCAAGAGAATCATGAAAGGACGTCCTTTTACCACCATTGACGAGATAAAAACAGAGTCGTTATAGGAGGTGAACATCATAACGGGAAGATTGGAAAAACCGGTGACACTAGTGTATTGTACCTCAGAAAGATTACTTTGAAACGGACAAAGTTACTGTTGATGAATAAATAAAGATTCTTCAAGAAAAACAAAAATTTCCGTTACTTTATTATCACACCACGTACTTCACATACAAATAAAATTTCTTTGGATTTTCAGTCTGATTTCGAAGCGGCGTTTCATTGTGGGAACTATTAAAAGCATGTCGCATTGAGGTGCACTGCCGCGCGGGATTAGCCGCGCAGTCTTAGGCGCTGCAGTCATGGACTGTGCGGCTGGTCCCGGCGGAGGTTCGAGTCCTCCCTTGGGCATGGGTGTGTGTGTTTGTCCTTAGAATAATTTAGGTTAAGTAGTGTGTAAGCTCAGGGACTGATGACCTTAGCAGTTGAGTCCCATAGGATTTCACACATATTTTTGAACATTTGAGGTGCACTATAAATTTCGAGCTTCTGTAAAACTTTTCCATTCATGGGGGCATTATTTTAAATTCGCCCTGTCTTTCTCGTTGCATCTGTAACGGTATTCTGACCTGTTCTGCGTCGCATTTCTTATTAATTTACATGGTATGAATCAACTGCCGTTCATACATTTCTTTGGATTTAACCCACATTGATCCACGCACGCACAGTTAGTTTGGAAGAAATGAAGACAATCTCTTAGGGACGCGTCAAGCGAATTTTTATCTGCCACTTTAAAAAGATGTATTTTACGTTTATTTTTGTTGGATTTGGAAGTTACGTATTCAGTTTCGCTGCAATTACCTTGTAGTCCCAAGTCCTTCTATCCATCAAGACGCTCCCTCTTCGCTCAGGATTGTTTGTTGCGAATAGGTCTAGTATGTTATCGCAACCATCCAGGCTTCGTGTGGTCTTCTGAACTAATTGTTCAAACTAATTTACGATATTTTTGCACTGCGCTCTTGATTAGCTGCCTTCTGTGGAAAACATATTTCGACTGGACACAGGCGACAATTATCCCGTGAAAGCCTACTTTTAAAATGTCAAGAACCGGCATTATATGAGTTATCTAGGAATGTAGTAGAACCCCCCACGTATCTTTCTCGTAAGAACCGCGAAGTCAAGATTAAATAAATCACAGCGCGCTTAGAGGCGTTTAAGCAGTCATTTTCCCGCACTCCACAAGCTACTAGAACGGGAACAAGGCTTAATAATTGGAATACGGGGAGGTAACCTCTGCCATGCGCTTGACAGCGGTTGCAGATTATGGACGTAAATGTAGATGCAGGTACGGAATAGTACCAAGGGGACTGCTGGGTTAACGTCCCGATCCGATGGACGGGTCACCACCAACGGTGTCACATAAAATCACTCCATGAGACACTGAAGAAGGTCTGGCGCAAAGTCTTTGATCGGGACCTTCACGCCAACCGCTTCCCTCCATTTGCCGGCCAAATATTGGTGGCGAAAATTTCTTCCAGCATCAGGATTGAAAATGGGTACCTCTGAGTCGTGCAGCAGCCTCAGTACGCGTTATCGGCCTCGGCTACAGTTACCGGCTTTTTCCTTAGGAATTTCACTTACATAAGATCGTAAGAACACACCAGCCCATGTATGCAAATGTTCTTCGAAAATGAGAGATGTCGCTCTTGTTGCGCAACGATTGTAACTGGAGCAGTCTAAATGGATGAAATGTGAACGGTGTTACTAATACCTAAAATAAAGGAGAGACGCACATAACTGAGGGAAAGAGGCTGGAGAAGGTTGCATGAGACAGTCCTGTCAAAGAAGTGTCATGGTCCAGTTGAAGACGGTCGGTGAGTCACGCACCCCTAACGGGATTCGCTAATGGGCTGTCTTAGAATTCCCCCGTCGGATTGTGACATGGGTGCGGACCAGCGGCATACCCGGGGCAGGTATGACAGATAACGAGTTCAAACAGAAGGCAACCACTCACGAGCGCAGGCCGAAAATACCGTGGATCACGTGTTGAGTAAGAAGGGTGGCTGGAAGGGGGAAGCGGTAGTCATTCTCGTGTCGGAGTTCACAGCGGAAAGACGTGGGCCGCATTGTTTGGCTACCGTTTCTTCACAGAACTTGGATAGTTGGAACGATGTGTTAGCGCATTCCATTAAAGACTTCGATGGAGACATAAACTCGTTACCTTGCGAACACCGAGCGGGACTACATATCCGACAGACGTTGGGACCGAATAACAGCTATCGTGGAGACAAGTTTCGCTGTATGGGAAGCCACTGCTGAAGCTGACTGACTTGCTCCGCTGTAATACGGAACAGTCGTGACGACACAACAGCTTTTTCATCTGGAACCTGGTACAAGATGAAGAAGGTAAGATGCAGCCTAAGCGATTGGCAGTGTATGTACACGACACTTCAAGTATGTCAGTGGCTTCCATCGATTCTGAAGCCATTACCCCCGAACTAGACTAGATGCCAGTCAGCCATTGCCGCTAACAAACTGTGGCACATGACTTTAGACTTCAGAAAAATTAATATGCGTATTTTTAAACGGACGGAAGAAGCATTTAGTTAACTTTCAAACAAAAATTAAATGCTATGCAGATGTTTTACTAAACCAGCAAATAATGAGTCATTGACATGGTTGGTACAGATAATTTTCAACTCTCTTTTTTATGTTCTGTGTGCTCTTGTCCAGTGAACATCAATCGAAAGTTTACTTCACATCTGCACACCTCTAACGTGTGGCAAAATGAATCAGTATTCTTAAGGCTTTTCCGATACCGTTGGATAATCACCGCCAACCTTCATCCGAAATGTTCCCCGTTGTGTTTTATCAGAATCAGTTTCCAATGCGCAGTCTTCGTGAACTTTAAAAAAAAATCGTTCTTTGGCTCAGATTTGTCTAATTGAAAATATTCCTTCGCTCGCTGAAAACGATCTTAGCACACAGGTGACAACAAGATGTGACTTACTTTGACTTACTTCATCAGTGACTGATCATTCGTTATAGCTTGTAGCGAACTGTTAAAAATATTTACAGTATTTCCCTGCATGTGAATTGACCAGCGCGGACTACGCTTGAACGTCACATAGCGCCGGCCGGAGTGGACGAGCGGTTCTAGGCGCTACAGCCTGGAGCTGCGCGATCGCTACAGTCGCAGGTTCGAATCCTGCCTCGGGCATGGACGTGTGTGATGTCGTTAGGTTAGTTAGGTTTAAGTAGTTCTAAGTTCTAGGGGACTGATGAACTCAGAAGTTAAGTCCCATAGTGCTCAGAGCCATTTTGAAACATTATCACCGAACTAGGCTAGATGTCAGTCAGCATCGGCCCTAACAAACTGTGAAACATGACTTTAGACTTGAGAAAAATTAACGCTCCTATCTTTAAAACAACGGAAGAAATATTTAGTTAACTTCCAAACAAAACTTAAATGCTTTGCAGATGTTTTACTAAACCAACGAATAATGAGTCATTGACATGGTTGCTGCTGATACATTTTAACTCTCTTTTTTTATGTTCTGTGTGCTCTCGTCCAGTGAACATCAATCGAAAGTTTAATTCACATCTGCACACCTCTACGTGTGGCAAAATGAATCAGTATTGTTACGGCTTTTCCAATACCGTTGGATAATCACCGCCTACCTTCATCCAAAATATTGCCGTTTGGTTTTATTAAAAACAGTTTCCAATGCGCTGTCTTCGTGAACTTTAAAAAAAATCGTTCTTTGGCTCAGATTTCTTTAATTGAAAATATTACTTCGCTCGCTGAAAACGAGCTTAGGTAAGGACAAGATGTGACTTACTTCATCAGTGAATGATCATTCGTTATAGCTTGTAGCGAACTGTTAAAAATATTCACAGTATTTCCGTGTATGTGAATTGACTAGCGCGGACGACGCGTGAACGTCACACAGCGTCGTTCATACATTTATTTCACAATCTGTGGCTTCCCCCTCATTGCAGCACACCCAGACTGTCGTATATGAAAATTTTGGGTAAAAGATATTATAACCTTTAGAACTAATAGTGTAAAAAAAATAGCTTACGAATCGAACCATAACCGACCAGTTCGTATTTACCCCTCATAAAATTTCGTTTAGCCACTAAGGGATAATTACTCTCAAGCTGGCAACCACTGAACTTTATGCATACATCATTACTGCCCGGGCTCCGGTACAATCTGTATCGGGGACATTGTGTTACATTATCATTTTTCAATATTTTGAACATGACTGCACTATAGCTACAGTTACAGAACATCAGGTGAAGTAGGCAACCACCCGGTTGCAATAAATTGTGGTTTTCAAATAACCTTTAGCATGGTTTCGACGGATTTGAACCCATCTTCCTCAGAAGGACAACAAACTTTACATTAGCAATCAGTCAGTAAAGCTATGACCACATGACATGTGTCAGCAACGGTCTGTAAGTCCATATATGAAAGTTAAGGCACCTAAAATCAAGAGCTCGTCACATGAGTAAAACCAATCTCTTAAAATAACAGACCATGTTAATGGAGTCGGCATGTAGCTATTAACTGGTCTGTTACTATAAGAGCTTGTTTTTACTGATGCGACAAGCCCTCGATTGTAGGGACCTTAACGTTTACACATGGACGTACAGACCGTTGCCGACACGTGTCATGTGGAGATAGCTTTGCTGACTGGTTGTTGATGTGAACTGTGTTGTCTTTCTGAGGAAGACGGGTTTAAACCATGATAAATGTTTTAAAAAAACCACCTTATTGCAACTGGTTGCCTGTCTATTACATCTGCTGTATCATTTTTCCACCGTTCGCAGATGGTACACGGAACCGTAAATAGATGGTATGCCTTGATATACGCTCTATTTGCACCATCGTGGACAGTAAGTGACATTTGAGTTGGATACAGTAATAAGTTTCTTGACGTGACCACTTGACGATGGAATCGTCTTTCTAGTGACCTCTGCCACTGGACTTCTCTGAACTTTTGTGTGACTTTATCGCACTGACTGCACAAACCTTCCGTTTCCACAGTTTATACGGGTCCCAACCAGCGAAAAATACTCAAAAACTTATAGGACTAGTGTTTTACAGTTATTAAGGATTGTTCCCGAGAATCAGTATAATATCTGCCTTCCGCTCTGCAGGGTTTATATGGCAGTCGCACCTTAGGTCGTTCTAGAGTCATACTCCTACATAATGTTTGTGACCAGATAACTCGTATATGTCACGGACAGTAAAGGTTTTGCCACATTTACTTGTGGTACACCACAACTTTCGCTTCTGACGAAATGTGTTAATTAAGATCGGCATAGGGAGTTCTGTTTGTCGAAAAGACCCCACTCAGTTGCATACCTGTTGCGATATTACAATATTTGTAGGGATAGTACTATGATTTTGTGATAAAAGTGATGTAAAATGAATGACAGTAAATCAACGGGGGACAGATCAAAACGAATACTTTAGAACTAATTAACTGAAACTGCAGCTGTTTCCTGCACAAAATAATTATAAGGTAGATCAACATATAAAGTAAACAGTACAAAGTTTGATTTCTGACTTGCTTTTTCTTAATACCAGATTTTGTCAGTCCTCTCAAAATCAGCACCATGTAAAGCCACGTTAAGTGTTAATTCCATAATCGATGTTTTCACACTGCTTTGTTGTGACACTTAACGCAGTTGTGTTTTTAATTTCATCATGATACTACTTCGTCGTAAATTATTAACACAGAACTCTTTACTGTTACTATTGTATGTTGTCTGGGTCCTACAACACGTATTCAGATGTTGTTCACATTCTCACGCGTTGTTAATAAACACTAGTTGTCTAGATACCAATCTTCTTTTCTCGTATGGAATTTTTTACTCACTTCAACTAAAAGTTTTATTTCATGGAACGCCAAGAAAGTTCGTTATTGTTAGCTTTAGGGTGCTCGGCGACCGTGTTCACTTGCGACAATGTATGTATACTCTCTTGAAAGTTTGCAGTGCAAACCAAATTTCACTAAAATTTTTCCCATCGCACTACTTATTTAAGAAACTATTTGTATTTCGCTATTTATTAGCTGTTTTCTATGTTTCTATTGGCCATTCTGAATCCTAGGTTATTTTCATCTGTTTGTAATAAAACAGCCAACCGTTGGCAAAAGAAACATTCTGTCTGTTCCAACAGTATTTTTCGCCATGAAAGCGAACGTTACTAGTCTATAAAGTATATGAAACAGAAGTCATTCTCATGCTGAACTCATATCATGTCTGTGTTCAGTTTCCTTCAGTATACAGCAGACCTGATGTTGGATTCCCGCTGATATCTTACTCATAGAAAGGAACCTCAGGCGTTCGTTTTGGGGGCAATCAAACATATGTCATTTGGTGGAACTATGAAATTTAATTTCAGATTAATAAAAGTTAAAATTCTATTAACTATACAAATTCTCTCACGAATTATATTAAAAGTTTATTATTCTGCTGTGGTGTTGTCCTCTAAGAGGATGTAGAACATATCGAGACAGTTTATGCTACATTATAATGAATGTTCTTCTTGTGTAAAACGTTCTCATTTTTCTTGCGCGTTATCCCGAAACGACGCGGCAAGAGAACCGAGAATTTTTTACATGTCAGTGCCGTCGCCAAAGACTTCGTTCTCATAATGTTCTTCTTGTTTCAGAAGTGACTGAACCATTTTAAGTGAAAATTAAGAAGCACTGAACTCAGTGCGCATGCATTCAATGCTCGTTTTGCACCCTGAGAAATATCTGATTTAGAACTTCGCGTAAACACTGAAGCATATCATGTGTTGCCCCATTTCATTCAAACCGATGACCACTGAAATAATCCAAGGTTGAGATTGCTTTTCGTGTTAAGTTATCTTCTCTCTGATTACGTACATTCCTCTGTCCACTGTGAGGAAGGTGATGTAACGTTCTTCTGAACTGTCCGCTAGTTTCAGTACTACTTTCATCACGGTCTTGTCTGAATTACACTATCAGGGTAAACTGTAGCTCGTTACAGTGTTTTTACGACCTGGACATGGCGATGCTATCTACAGACGTTTAACGTGGGTATGAAGGGAGTGTTTCATAACGGCTACTGCTCTTTCGAATTTTAGTGATGTAATAGATTACAAAACATAAACTTCTTTGCCAAGATTGCTAATAACAACCTTTATTCTCGGTAATCGGTTTCGGTAATCCAAGTTACCATCTATTATCACAGTTCACCCCTTGCTGTTCAAAATGAGTAAGCTAAAAAAAAAAAAAAAGAAAAAAATAGTGATGTAAGTTTATAGAAAAATACTGTTCTCTGCAGCCAAGCGTTTTACAGAATAGGAGAGGCCAAAAGAGATTACTTTAATAGTGGCTTCAAAGAACAATTTTGGCTGATTATGAAAATTATACTAGGAAGTTAGGTTCTTTCACTTTCTGAACGAAGATGGGGAAGCAACTCGTTTGAAAGCAACGCGTTTCCCAGCCACGGAGTGAGAACTATTTACAGCAGTGGCCGTCAAAGGTTTTTGCTGAAGTGCTAATGCTGACTTTCGTGGAGTGGTACATCATGCTTCACACTTGGGAACCTACATAAATTATTAATTAGTCCCCAGAAGGATATTTACAGTAAGGGACACGGCAAGTTGGCCACGGGCCTCAACGTACTGATCGTTAAATCTCGGCACCACTCGGAATACTTCGTGTTGACTGCTCTCTGTGTCAAATTGCTGCCGCCGTCGGCGACCCAAAAGTCGTGACACACTAATTTCCTGACAAAGTGTTGTGTAGTCTGTGTGAGCAACTATTCATTGACTAACAACAGAAATTGCACTCATATTTGAATACATTATGCAATGTGAGGCAGGATCACAAATGTTTGCTAAATTTTCCGAATGTCATTTTTCTTTTGCTAATTGCGATGCGTTACAATAGTCTTAACTTAATTTCGCCGAGCGTTGTGGTGCTGATGTTGGCACACCGTACTCGTATTCGGTAGGACGACGGTTCAAATCTTGATTCCTCTAAATGGCTCCAGGCAAATGCCGCAATAGTCCTCTGCAAAGGAACACAGGAATTCCTTCTCCATCTTTGAAACATTCCTAGCTTGTACTCCGACAGCAGTGACCTCGATTTCAACGAGACGTGGAACCCTAATCTTCCTTCCATCATTGCTTAATTTAATTTCATATTCCCTGCTGCAAATATGTGCCGCATTTGTAGACGACCGTCTCTGTAACGCGTTTTCACTAACCTATGCTATTTCCGTGTCAAAATTTTGTATCACAGTAGGTCTTTGGTGTAAGCCGCACACGCCCGTCGTGTCAGTACTGGAACACAAACAATAAAACATTAATACTGTCACATTGTCTTGTCCCGCAATGCTCTCGCAAGTCACATCTCTGTCTCTGATGTAAGCGACCAACCTCACAGACGAATTCACCAACTTCAATTAAAATTAAGCACATCTTAAAATGTTACACGTATATTTGTTTGCTACTGAGCAGGAAAACTGCACTCTTAAGAATGTCTTAACGTTTGTTGACGTTTTTAGATTCAGCATTTACAAGGTGCGGCCCTTAAATCCGGAGGTTGCGATAGGCGTTCTTGAAAGTCATTGGCATCGAGAAAACAGTCAGAACCACAAAATGGCCGAGACGTTACGGACACGTGTGGAGTACAACCGGAGAGCCGCAATTATCGAAAGCTTTCGCGCTGGGTTTTCGCTCAATGAAACAGTTAGGTTCTTCGCGTATCCGAGATCAACTATTTACGATATTGTGGTCAAATATAATGCTTCGGAGAAGTCTGGGGAAGGTTCCTCTAAACCGGCGAGGAAACCTCTTTCACGAAATGCGGCAGTCATTGGAAAGGCGCAGGAGCTGAGTTCGGAGGACCCTGGACAATCGCTGAGGAAACTGGCATCATTGTTCAACGCCAGCGAACGAAGAATGCGTCGGATGGCAGAGGAGGACCTCATACGAGCCAATTAGTCCAAAACTGGCCTCGGATGACGTTGAAATGTTCTGGTCAAAGGAGCTCTGGCTCGTGAATACCCCGAATTTAAGCCCCGTCAACTACCATGTTTCGAGAGTAGTCGAAAGAGTTATCAATAAGACGAGGCACCGTAATGTCGAATCTCTGCGCACCGCTATCGAAGCAGCATCCACGAATACGGACAGCGCTTTTTAAAGAGTACGTGCGACTCCTTCAGGACAAGATTGAAGGCGGCCATAGCGGCTAAAGGTGGTTACATCGAGTAATGTTATTCTTGAAAGATACCACTACTTATACGTAAAAGGATTTTCATTTTCATTTGTATTCTGTTGTAATAAATTTCCTAAAAAAAAAAAAAAAGGTTTCAGTTGTCCGGATATAAGCACCGCAACCTGTAGTAGTAGTTGTGGTCTACAGTCCTGAGACTGGTTTGATGCAGCTGTCCATGCTACACTAACCTGTGCAAGCGTCTTCATCTCCCAGTGCCTACTGCAACCTACATCCTTCTGTATCTGTTTAGTGTATTCATCTCTTGGTCTCCCTCTACGATTTTTACCCTTCACGCTGCCCCCCAATGCTAAATTTGTGATCCCTTGATGCCTCAGAACATGTCCTACAAACAGGTCCCTCCTTCTTGTCAAGTTCTGCCGCAAACTCCTCTTCTCCCCAATTCTATTCAATACCTCCTCATTAGTTATGTGATCTACCCATCTAATCTTCAGCATTCTTCTGTAGCACCACATTTCGAAAGCTTCTATTCTCTTCTTGTCCAAACTATTTATCGTCCATGTTTCACTTCCATACATGGCTACACTCCATACAAATACTTTCAGAAACGACTTCCTGGCACTTAAATCTATACTCGATGTTAACAAATTTCTCTTCTTCAGAAACGCTTTCCTCGCCATTGCCAGTCTACATTTTATATCTTCTCTACTTCGACCATCATCAGTTGTTTTGCTCCCCAAATAGCAAAACTCATTTAATACTTTAAGTGTTTCATTTCCTAATCTAATTCCCGCAGCATCAGCCGATTTAATACCACTACATTCCATTATCCTCGTTTTGCTTTTGTTGATGTACATCTTATATCCTCCTTTCAAGACACTATACATTCCGTTCAGCTGCTCTTCCGGATCCTTTGCTGTCTCTGACAGAATTAGAATGTCATCGGCGAACCTCAAAGTTTTTATTTCTCCTCCATGGAATTTAATCCCTACTCCGAATTTTTCTTTTGTTTTCTTTACTGCTTGCTCAATATACAGGTTGAATAACATCGGCGATAGGCTACAACTCTATCTCATTCCCTTTCCAACCACTGCTTCCCTTTCATGCCCTTCGACTCTTATAACTGTCATCTGGTTGCTGTACAAATTGTAAATAGCCTTTCGCTCCCTGTATTTTACCCCTGCCACCTTCAGAATTTGAAAGAGAGTGTTCCAGTCATCAGTGTCAAAAGCTCTCTCTAAGTCTACAAATGCTAGAAACGTAGGTTTGCCTTTCCTTAATCTATTTTCTAAGATAAGTCGTAGGGTCAGTATTGCCTCACGTGTTCCAACATTTCTACGGAATCCAAACTGATCTTCCTCGAGGTCGGCTTCTACCAGTTTTTCCATTCGTCTGTAAAGAATTCGTGTTAGTATTTTGCAGCCGTGGCTTATTAAACTGATAGTTCGGTAATTTTCACATCTGTCAATACCTGCTTTCTTTGGGATTGGAATTATTATATTATTATTGAAGTCTGAGGGTATTTTGCCCGTCTCATACAGCTTGCTCACTAGACGGTAGAGTTTTGTTAGGCCTGGTTCTCCCAAGGCTGACAGTAGTTCTAATGGAATGTTGTCTACTCCCAGGGCCTTCTTTCGACTTAGGTCTTTCACTGCTCTGTCAAACTCTTCACCCAGTATCACATCTGCTATATCATGTTCATCTACATTCTCTTCCATTTCCATAATATTATCCTCAAGAACATGGCCCTTGTATAGACCCTCTTTATACTCCTTCCACCTTTCTGCTTTCCGTTCTTTGTTTAGAACTGCGTTTCCATCTGAGCTCTTGATATTCATGCAAGTGGTTCTCTTTTCTCCAAAGGTCTCTTTAATTTTCCTTTAGGCAGTATCTATCTTACCCCTAGTGATATGCGCATCTACATCCTTACGTTTGTCCTCTAGCCATCCCTGCTTAGCCATTTTGCACTTCCTGTCGATCTCATTTTTGAGACGTTCGTATTCCTTTTTGCCTGCTTCATTTACTGCGTTTTTATATTTTCTCCTTTCATCAATTAAATTCAATATTTCTTCTGTTACCCAAAGATTTCTACTAGCCCTTGGCTTCTTACTGCTTGAGCCTCTACTGCCTTCACTACTTCATCCCTCAGAGCCACCCATTCTTCTTCTACTGTATTTCTTTCCCCCATCCTGTCAATTGTTCCCTGTAGTTACAATATGTAACTGTAGCTACAATATGATAAAATACGGCTGAGAACCGTGGGCCGTACGGATACCGGTGTCCTGTAAACTGCATCCGGTTAAACTTGCAACCAGGAAAGGTCGAGGAAGGGTCCACTAAACCCCGCCTCCCGATTCCGCTGCTTACCCGGCTGATGGAGGAGCCAAGAGCCCGTCCCTGCATGGTGTGCAGTTGAAGAGCACTATGCTTGAACAAGAACTACTACACCAAATATTTTACAATCGGAAGTGATTACAATTTTTTTTAACTTACGACAAGATCTCCAGAAAACACACCGGAAAACTTTAAAACCGAATTACAAAAATTAATTTTAAAAAACGTATCTCTTCTATTCGACAAAGGATAATTTGAAATAAAATATGGTCTTATGCCCGTGTATTGCCATATGGCACATTTAACACACGTAAGATGTGTTATCAATGTAACGAAAAGGCCATTATGCATGTATGCAAAGTGAACCAGAACGCCAACTACCAGATTTCGGATATTGTCCAGGAATATTTTCCGAGTATTTTCGTGTACGTGACCCATGGGTCTGTATGTACTACCTTGCATTTCATTTGACTTCTTACTTCTTGTATCGGCGTGATGACTGGGTGTTGTGTGATGTCCTTAGGTTAGTTAAGTTTAAGTAGTTCTAAGTTCTAGGAGACTGATGACCATAGATGTTAAGTCCCATAGTGCTCAGAGCCATTTGAACCATCTTGTATCGGCATAGCATTGAAAATACAGTGGAAATGTCGACAGCTTGCCTCGTGGACCAGGTACAGAAACAGACCCGTTCCGTTCACTCACGGTACTTGATATTGTCAACAGGAAGGCATACTTTACTCCTCGAGCTCAAGGTTACATTGAGTACTGCTCGCTCCAGTCTCGGGTTGGCTTTCCCGGCAGTGTTAGTTGTACTTAAACGACGATATACAACAGCGTGAAGAGGTTTAGTCTTGAAAAATTGGTCGATATGCATCTTGTGTATGCGGTCACGGAATGCAATGCAAAAACGGTACGACGACGACATCCTCAGTTGTTCTTGCAGCGACAGCAACCACACAGCAGTAGTTTTGCATGTGGACAAAGGCGACAACGAGAAACCGGATCCTTTCATATTACACTGAAGCGCGAAAGAAACTGGCGTAGGCATGAGTATTCGTGTACAAAGAAATGTAAACAAGCAGAATATGACGCTGCGGTAGGCAACTCCTATATAAGACAACAAGTGTCTGGCGCGGTTGTTAGATCAGTTATTGTCGTTATTTCCGTCAACACCGACGCTGTACTGTTGTTAGATCGGTTTCTGCTGCTACAATGACAGACTGTCAATATTTAAGAGAGTTTGAACGTGGTGTTAAAGTCGACACACGACACAGCATCTCCGAGGTAGCAATGAAGTGGGGATTTTCCCGTACGACCATTTCACAGTGTACCGTGAATATCAGGAATCGGGTAAAACATCAAATCTCCGACATCGCTGCTGCCGGAAAAATACCCTGCAAGTACGGGACCAACGACGACTGAAGAGAATCGTTCAACGTGATAGAAATGCAACTCTTCCGCAAATTGCGGCAGATTTTAATGCTGGGCCATCGACAAGTGTCAACGTGCGAACCAGTCAACTAAACATCATCGATATGAGCTTCGGAGCCGAAGGTCCACTCGGGTACCCTTCATAACTGCCAACACAAAGCTTGACGCCTCTCCTGGGCCCATCAACACGGACATTGGACTGTTGATGACTGGAAACATGTTGCTTGGTCGGGCGAGTCTCGTTTCAAATTGTATCGAGGGGCTGGACGTGTAGGGGTATGGAGACAACTTCATGAATCCATGGACCCTGCATGTCAGCAGGGACTGTTCAAGCTGGCGGAGGCTCTGTAATGGTGAGGGGTGTGTGCAGTTGGAGTGGTATGTGATCCCTGATACGTCGAGATACAACTCTGATAGGTGACACGTACGTAAGCATCCTGTCTGATCACTATTGTGCATCACGACGGACTTGGGCCGGCCAGAAGGTGTGGCCGAGCGGTTCTAGGCGCTTCAGTCTGGAACCGCGTGACAGCTACGGTCGCAGGTTCGAATCCTGCCTCGGGCATGTATGTGTGTGATGTCCTTAGGTTAGTTAGGTTTAAGTAGTTCTAGGTTCTAGGAGCCGGCCGAAGTGGCCGAGCGGTTCTAGGTGCTACAGTCTGGAACCGAGCTACCGCTACGGTCGCAATTTCGAAACCTGCCTCGGGCATGGATGTATGTGATGTCCTTAGGTTAGTTAGGTTTAAGTAGCTCTAAGTTATAGGGGACTGATGACCTCAGAAGTTGTCCCATAGTGCTCAGGGCCATTTGGACCATTTTTTTTAGGTTCTAGGGGACTGATGACCTCAGATGTTAAGTCTCATTGTGCTCAGAACAATTTTTTGGACTTTGGCATTTCCAGCAGGACAATGCGACACCCCAAACGTCCACAATTGCTAGAGAGTGGCTCCAGGAACACTGTTATGACTTTAAACATTTCTACTGGCTACCAAACTCACCCGACATGAACATTATTGAGCATATCTGGGATGGCTTGCAACGTCCTGTTCAGAAGAGTTTTCCACCCCCTCGTACTCTTACGGATTTATGGACAGTCCTGCAGGATTCATGGTGTCAGTTCCCTCTAGCACTACACAATAGTCGAGTCCATGCCACGTCGTGTAGCAGCACTTATGCGTGCTAGCAGGGGCCCTACACGACATTAGGCAGATGTACCAGTTTCTTTGTCTCTTCAGTGTATTACGTTTTGCTCATTCGATGTTACAGGCTTTTTCATTGTCAGGAAAGTATTTTTATAGAAACAGAGACAACTCTGGTCACAAAGAAAAGTAAGAAGTTTCCAATGATGTTGAGCTACAGTCATGCAATACTGTTTAAAAGAGTAAACCGCCATTTGATTGCGTATTACTATATTTATTTTTTGTACTATCTTGATCTCGCCTTTTGTGCCACTCTCAAGTACAATGCCAAAGAGCTGTTAGATCATTATTATGCATAACTGTTAATGCAGTCCAAAGTAAGTAGACAAGACTAACACATGAACAGTTAAGACATAATAGGGGTCATTGTAGTTGAGAATGGCACAAAAGACAACTGAGTTCTAATTACAATATTATTGTGTGACGAGCCACCGGAGACCACCGTTGCCTTGGACCAAAATGCTCGGAAAATATCCGTGAACAACGTTTAAAGCTATGGTTCGCCCTGTATAGGTGACATGAGTTGTACGTAGCTTCTTCTCCCACTGTAGGGCTATGTGTGCGCGTCCTCTATATGCGATTTAAAAACATGAAAGCAATTTTTATGGCAATAACTGTACATCTACATCAATACTGTGCAAAGCTCTGTGACGCGCGTGGTGGGGGCACTCCCTGTTATTAAGGTTACTTACCCTTCCGATCACGTATGAAGTGTGGTGAGAATGATTGCTTAAACTCCTCATTTGGCGCTGTAATTACTCTAAACTTGTCTTCGCGATCCCTACGACCGATACTTGTTGGGATGTAGTACAATCCTAGATTCGTCATTAAAAGCTGGTTCTTGAAGCTTACTAACTACGCTTCCTCGGGATAGCTTGTGCCGATCTTCAGTCGCCTGCCTGTTCAGTTTCACCACTATTTGCGTGACACACTCCTACTCGTGAAATACACCTTCCACCGTTAGTGCCGGCTTTCTCTTTTGCGTCGAATATTCCGTGCTAGTCCTATTCGGTACGGGTCCCATACACATGAGCAATATTCTAGGATGGGTCGCTCGAGAGTTTGGTTTGCCGTCTCCTTTGTAGATTGACTGAATTTCTCTAATGTCTACCAATGACACGATGTCTACCGCCTGCTTTAGCTTCGACTGAGCCTATGTGATTGTTCCATTTCACACCCATACAAATTGTTACGCCCAAGTATTTGAGTTGACCGATTTCACTTGTGATTCGTTGATATTGTATGATAAACATTGTTTTCTTTTTGTAAGGTGCACAATTTTACACTTCTGAACATTTAAAGCAAGTTGCCCATCTCTGCACCACTTCTGAAATCTTATCAGGATCTAACTGAACGTTTGTGCAGCTTTTTTCAGATAGTATCTCATTATAGACACATCATCTGTGAGAAGTCTGAGATGATTAAAATATTGACTGTAAGGTCGTTACTATACAGCATTAATAACTAGGGCCCCAACGTACTTCCCAGAGGCACACTAGAAGTTACTTCTACATCTGTTGATTAAGATAACTTGCTGCGCCCTCTCTACCAAAGATTCCTCAATCCAGCCACAAATTTCGCTTGAAATCCCACACGATCGTATTTTTGATACTAGCTCTATATGTGGTACTCACTCAAATGCTTATCGGAAATCGAGAAATACTGCATCTACCTGCTTTGACCAATGGCTTTCAGGATGTCATGTGAAAAATATGCGAGTTGGGTTTCACATGATCGATGTTTTCAGCGCAGAATAATTTCTAAGATTCTACAACAAGTGGATTTCAACGATTTTGTGTGGTTCACTTCTAATATGCTTCTAGTAGATGGGTGATTTGTTCCAACCACTGGGCACCGTTTATTGTTCGGGAGATCTATGATAGATTATGACTGAAAGAGGGACTAACTGGGACGGAAATACGGTATAGTATCTGACAGGGAGTCCACCGGGTGCTGAAGCTTTCAAAAATTTTAGCGATTTCAGATGTTTCTCAACACCACTGGTACTAATAACTACTATCACTTCTGTTTGCAGTGGTGCGAGAATTATGTAGGAAAGCAACACTCCTGGATAACTCTGCATATCATTTTCGCTACTCCGAAGTGGAAGCTACACGAGCATTATAAAAGTGTATCTTAAGTAAGACACACTTTCAAGAACAGAGAATTCATCATAATTTACTTTTTAAGGTGACAAAGCTTAAAGATTCTTCGTATTATGGCGGAATACGCATGTTAATGTTACCGATGTCAATGCCACTAAAGCAGAGTTACTAAATACGGCTCCCCGATATTCCTTCACTATGGAAGACGAAGTAAATTTTCCAGAATTCGAATCTAGAATTGCTGCCAATGTGAGTGGCTTAGAAATAGATATCCTCGGTATAGCGAAGCAACTCAAATCGCTTCATAAAGCAAAGTCTTCCGGTCCGGACGTTTTCCAGTTAGGTTCCTTTGAGGGTATTCTGATATATTAGCTCCACACATAGCAATCATATACACTGAAGCTCCAAAGAAACTGGTATAGGTATGCGTTTTCAAATACAGAGATATGTAAATAAGCAGAATGCGGCGCTGCGGTCGGCAACGCCTATATAACACAACAAGTGTCTGGCGCAGTTGTTAGATCGGTTACTGATGCTACAAAGGCAGGTTATCGATATTAAAGAGAGTGAACGCAGTGTTACAGTCGCTGACCGAGCCATGGGACACAGCATCTCCAAGATATCGATGAAGTGGGGAATTCATGTACGACCATTTCACGAGTGTAAAGTGAATATCCGACATCGCTGCGGCCGGAAAAATATCCTGCAAGAACGGGACCAACGGCGACTGAAGAGAATCGTTCAACGTGATAGAAATGCAACCCTTCCGCAGATTTCAATGCTGGGCCGTCAAAAAGTGTCAGCGTGGGAACCATTCAACGAAACATCATCGATATGAGCTTTCGAAGGCGAAGGAGGCCCATTCGTGTACCTCTGATGACTGCACGACACAGAGCTTTGTGTCTCGCCTGGGCCCGTCAACACCAATATTGGACTGTTGATGAGTGGAAACATGTTGCCTGGTCGGACGAGTCTCGTTTTAAATTGTATCGAGCGGATGGATGTGTACGGGTATGGAGACAGCCTCATGAATCCATGAACCCTGCATGTCAGCAGGGGACTGTTCAAGCTGGTGGAGGCTCCTCATGGTGTGGGACGTGTGCAGTTGGAGTGGCATGGGACCCCTGATACGTCTAGATGTGACTCTGACAGGTGGCACGTACGTAAACACCTGTCTGACCACCATGTCCATTGTGCATTCTGACGGACTCGGGGCAATTCCAACAGGACAATGCGACACCCCACATATCCAGAATTGCTACAGAGAGGCTCCAGGAATACATTTCTTCCGGCCACCAAACTCCCCAGACATGAACGTTATTGAGCATTTCTGGGATGCCTTGCAACGTACCGTTCAGAAGAGGTCTCCGTGCCTTCGTGCTTTTACGAATTTATGGACAGCCCTGCGGATTCATGGTGTCAGTACTTGAGAAATTAGTCGAGTCCATGTCACGTCGTGTTGCGGCACTTCTGCGTGCTCGCGAAGGCCGTACACGATATTAGGCAAGAGTAACAGTTTCTTTGACTCTTCAGTGTACAATCCCTCGCCCGAAAAAAGATCCGCACAATAAGATTGGAAAGTTGCACAGCTCTCACCAGTACACCAGACAGGAAATATGAGTAATCCGCTGAATCATAAACCTATATTACTAACGTCGATCTGCAGTACTATTTTGGAACATACATTGCGTTGGAAGGTTATGAATTAGCTCCACAAAAACGATCTATTGGCACATAGTTAGCACGGATCCAGAATAATTGTCCGTTCACAGGGTACCTCAGCTTGTTTCAGTATTTACAGATTTCCAGAAGACTTTTGGCACCGTTCGTCACAAGCAGGTTCTAATCAGATTGCATGGGTATGGAGTATCATATTAGTTGTGCTACTGGATTCCCGATTTTCAGTCAGAAAAATCACAGTTCGTAATGCCTGACGGAGAGTAAGCAACTAAAACAAGAGTAATATTAGAAGGAATCCGTTAAATTTCGGTTAAGCGATAAATAACACTAATTAAATGCTGTCAGTTCACCTATATATATATGTAGGGGTAAGAGATACGTACAACTTAAAATGTTGTGGGCAAACTGAACCAAAGACTGCGTTTTATTGGCAGAACGCTTACAAGATGCAACAAATCCACTACAGAGGTGGCCTACGCTAAGCTTGTGCTCCCTCTTCTGAAGTATTGCTGAACCGTATTGGAACCTTACCCGATAGGATTGTCGGAGGAGATCGAAAAGTTCAAAGAAGGGTAACTCGTTTTGTATTATAGCGAAATAGGGGATAGACTGACACGCATATGACGTGCAATGTGGGTTGGCAATAATTAAAAGTAGGGCGTTTTTTCATTGCAGCAAGAGCTTTTCACGATATTTTAGTCTCTAACTTCCTCCCCCTAGTGCTATTTTGTTCATGCCCACCTACATAGGGAGATATGGTCATCATAGTGAAATTAGAGCTCACACGAAAAAATTTAAACCTTCATTTTCCCCGCGCGCTGTTCGAGAGTGGAACGGTACGGAAATACATGTAGTGTTAGAGTGGTTCGATCAGCCCTCTGCTAGGTACTGCAGAACTGCAAAGTAGTCATGTAGATACAGAAAAAGAAAGAAGTAAAAATGGGATATAAACGTTAAAATAAGTAGAGCCACCGCCGTATGGGTACGTAACAGGAAATTTGGTGGCACTTTTGTTCTTCTTCTGGCAGTAGGATATTTCGTTTACGTTGTTCATTTGTTAGGCGACCTCAGCACGGCATGGACATGACCGTGCGGCCCCCGGCACCCCACTGAGGGTGTAGGGAGGGGGTGAGAGGACTGGAGATGCAGGTAGGCTCTGACATAGT
Organism: Schistocerca americana; assembly: GCF_021461395.2. Taxonomy (NCBI): domain Eukaryota; kingdom Metazoa; phylum Arthropoda; class Insecta; order Orthoptera; family Acrididae; genus Schistocerca; species Schistocerca americana. The sequence goes on along the minus strand of NC_060125.1, from coordinate 84,869,793 downwards.
GAGCACGTAGATTCCACTCAGACTATCCGCAGCTCGTGGTCTAGGGGCTGGTGCTGCTGCCTCTGGATCACGAGGTCCGGGTTCGATTCCCGACCGGGTTGGGGATTTTCTGTGCCCAGGGACTGGGTGTTTGTGTTGTCCTCATCATTTCAGCATCATCATCATTTGTGAGAGTGACTAGATTGGATTGTGAAAAGAAAATGGGCTGTGTAAAAATTGGGACTTTGTACAGGTGCTAATGACCGCCTAGTTGAGCGCCCCACAAACTAAACACCATAATCTTAAACGCAAACTGGGTGCAAATGTCGCACATTTCTGGCTGGGTACAAATTTCACTGGGTCAGTTTTCATACATCCACGATTAGTTAGGCTGCAGTTGATGTCAGCTGATTTCGGAACTCCACTGAGCGTGACACACCCTCATTTCCCTATTACTCATTCAAGCCATCACCTTAATATGTAGGGACTTCAAAAAGTAAGTTACACATGTCGTCCCGTGCTAAGCCTACTGTGCACCAAGAGTGGCGCATTGTCAGAAGAGAGTAAATGTTCGGGGGTTCGTGCAGACACAGTTCTTCTGCTGTACTGGTAACAGGTGTATCACAGTGCGCGACTGAAAAGGTATGGCAACTGTAAACGCACTCCAACGTATGTGGGAGAGCACCATTATTGTGCGCAAAACGGCGAAGTTGGACACAGATTCATCGTGGAATTCTGGTTGTACAGGGTGATTATAACTAGAGTTAAACTTTCAAACCGTTTTAGAAATAACACCACTGGTCAGAATGACGATAAATTGCAACGGAATATTATCGGAGAAGAGGGAACACGTATGGCAGAAGAAAAATAAATAGTTGCAAAATGTAGCAATAGATGCGCTGTAAGCATCACAATTTAATAGTGGTCGACTACAAATGACAAATGAATCAAACAACAATGACTAAGGTGTCAGTTTGACGTTAAACAAACTGTACTACTCAGTGTGCATGGGTGTACATGTGTGATACTGTTAGTTACGTAAGCCAATCCACCACGGCAAGGTCGTATCACATCACATGCGAAAAATCGGCTATTACTTGTCCTGAGGCCAAAAACAGCAAAAAAGCATCAGTCACATCGGTTTTTAATTGTCCTGACGCCAAAGACCGCATAAAAAAGCATCAATCACATCGATTTTTAATTGTCCCGAGGCAAAAAACTGCATAAAAAGCGTCAATCAAAATCGAATCGGATTATTAATTTCCGTGTGACTGGCGCAATATGCTCTCCATCATTTTCTGCAACGAGTTGCTATCGAGAAACAGCATGTTCCACAATTGATCGAAGTGTTTTCGGGATCACGTTTAGAATGTGTTGCGCAATGCATGCCTTCAATGCAGCTAAGTTCGCAATTGGAACACTGAACACAACATGTTTCAGATAGCCCCACAGCCAGAAGTCACACGGATTAAGATCAGGTGATCGGGGCGGCCAGGCCGCAGGGAAATGGTGGCTGATGGTTCTAGCATTTCCGAAATGGTGCTTCAACACCTGCTTAACTGAATTTGCAATGTGAGGAGGTGCGCCATCTTTCATAAAAGTGATCCCATCCACACATCCACGCTGTTGGAGAGCTGAAATGACGCGGTTGCGCAAAAGACTGCCATAGTGTTTACCAGTGACGGTACGAGTAACAGGACCGGAAGCACCTGTGTCTACGAAAAAATATGCCCCTATGATAAATGATGCCGTAAACACGCACCACACAGTGATCTTTTCAGGATGAAGTGGTACTGGTTGATTTGCTTGTGGATTTTCCGTTGCCCATATTCGACAATTCTATGTATTGACGTATCCTGTCAGATGGAAGTGTGCTCCGTCTGTCCACAAAATCTTCCACAGCCAATCTTTGTCCACTTCCATACGAGCAAGAAATTCTAAAGCAAAGGTCTCTCTTGCTGGCAGGTCAACAGGAAGCAACTCATGCACATGGGTAATTTTGAATGGACAGCAAAGAAGAGTGTACCGTAGGCTTTTACGCACCGTGCTCACGGGTATGTCCAATGTTCGGGCAATTCTCTGTGCATTACGCTTTTACACACCACTACTTGTCTCCTTCTCCATTGCTGTGGCCACTGCTTCCACTGGCGTCGAGTCAATTCGTTTCCTGCCTCTACCAAGTTGCACACCAAAAGAACCCGTCTTTTCGAATTTCCGAATCATTTTCTCCAGACCCACGGCAGTCATCGAACCAACGCCTTTTTTCAAACCCTTCACTGTCTCGAACTTCTGTATAGCGGCGTGTGGACAGTCATCATTTTTGTAATACAGCTATACAGGCAGAGCGCGGTCCTGCATTGAGACAGTCATAGCGAACGTCGCAGATGCGAAAGGAGGAAAAGCCGTGTACACGGCGTGTTTATACTAACTTCAATGGGTCGTGCGCATGACAGGTGTTTTCATTTATCTATTCTGACACAAAAAGCGCCCTCTATTGATCAATTTTCACACAAATTTTTTTCTTCTGCCACACGTTTTCCCCCTTCTCCAATAATATTCCGTTGCAATTCAATGTCATTCTGACAAGTGGTGTTATTTCTACAGCGTTTTCAAAGTTTAATTACTGGGTGTCCGAAAAGTGTTTCCCTGATTTCATAAATTGATAACTCAGGCTAGAAGTAAGATACAAATATGAAACTGGTGTCTAATTGTTTACAAACTATCTAAGTTTTTTCCACACATCAGTAAACTTCCACATGAGCACCCTTGGTAGCACGTAGCTAGCTAGGCGATATTCAATTCCCGTCCACACATTAGCCAACATCACTGTAGGGATCGATTCAACGACTGTGGTTATCCGTTGCCGCAGGGTTTCAAGATCTGGTACACGTGTTCGGTAGACCTCGTCCTTGACATAACCCCATAAAAAGAAGTCTAATGGGGTTATGTCAGGAGAGCGTGGAGGCCAAACCGTTGGCCCATCACGACCAATCCATCGCCCAGAAAAGTTCATATCGAGATAGGCACGGACGTCCAAACCCCAACGAGGCGGTGCACCGTCTTGCTGAAACAAGACATCGGGGTGATACTGAAACAGCTGAGGAACAGCATACAGTTCCAACATGTCCAGATACACTGCAGATGTGATGGTAGCCTCAGCGAAGAAGAATGGCCCGATAATTCGATCGTGCAATAGCGCGCACCAAACATTCACCTTTGGACTGTCTCTGGTGCACTCCATGACCTCGCCAGGGGGTTGTGAACCCCAAATGCGCACATTATGGCGATTTACTACTCCACTGACAAAAAAGGTCGCTTCGTCGGAATAGGCAATTCGTCTGAGATAACCATCGTCGTCCTCAATACGTGATAGCATTTTGACCGCGAAAGTCATATCGACGGGTACTGTCATTAGGGAACAAGTCCTGAACGATTTGCACTTTGTATGCACGAAACAATAAACGTTTGTGTAAAATGTCATGGAGAGAGTTTTTTGGCCCTGCGCACCGATTTCTTCGGACTTCGCAGAAAAGACTGCCTTACAGCTTCCACCCTGTCTGCTGCGGTTCTTGGTCGACCAGACCTCGGAAGGTCCTGTGTTCTTGAACCTCTAATACCAGGCTTTAATGCTCTTGACATCAGGTGGCTCCCTTCCAAATGTTGTCTGGAAGTGTGTCTTCACTGTGGTTGGTGATCGTGTCTCATGGTACCATAGGACACACTATTCCTTCTCCTGATCGGTTAACATGGCTTCTTGGACACTGTACCTCATCCACTACTTACGTACTGCGAACCTAAAACAGAAAAATAACTTTCATAGTTGTAAACAATTCGACACGAGTTTCATATTTGTATCTTACTTCTAGCCTGAGTTATCAATTTATGTAATCAGGGAAAGACTTTTCGGACACCGTGTATAATCACACTGTGTATGGACCAAACGCAAAGTAGCGCCTGCCGTAGTGAAATGGTGCCGATAATTTGATAGAGGCCGCACAGACGTGGTTGATGCTGATACTCCAGGTCTTGCATCATGTGATTTCCATCTTCTCGGCAAGCTGAAGGCACATCTGGGAGAAAACAGACTTTGGAATACCGGCTCTCGAATGACTCTGCGAATGAGGAGTAGATTTCTATCATCAAGGAACTGAACGTTTTGTAGAACAGTTTGACCATTGTTTGCAAACTATTCTGAAGAACAATAACATGCATCTGTGTCACTTTCAACTGTAGTGCGGCACCCAATAAAAATTACTTGGTACGCCAAATAATGTGTAACTTACTTTCTGAACTCACCTCGTATTAGTCTTGTAGGTGCTGTGGTGTTCATTCTTTCGCTGGATCTCTGTTTCCAAATTTCGCGCTCACATATTTCTGTATCTGTCATTTTCGCACCCATGCGACTGTTGCACGTAGGAACTGTGCTCTGATCTTCTTTGATGAACCAGTTTAGGAAGAATTTAGTTCAAAATGTTCAAATGTCTGTGAATTCCTAAGGGACCAAGCCGCTGAGGTCATCGGTCCCTAGACTTACACACTACTTAAACTAACTTATGCTAAGAACAACACACACACCCATGCCCGAGGCAGGACTCGAACTTCCGGCGGGAAGGGTCGCGCAATCCGTGATACAGCGCCCCTGACCGCGCGGCCACTCCGCGCCTGGTATTTACACCAGAAGAAGCAGAAGATATTGATCTGAAATAAGGGTTTCAGCTCCGAAACGCGTTATACAAAATTATTACCTTCAACTGTAACTGGTTACGGTGTACAAGCTATTGTTTAATAGTTGTTGTCTTCACTCTGAAGACTGGTTTGATGCAGCACTCCACGCTACTCTGACTTGCGCAAGCCACTTCATCTCTGCATTACTACTCTAACTACATCCATTTTAAACGGCTGTACTCAAGGCTTGGTTGGTCTTCCTCTACAATTACACCCTCCCCCTCCCCAGTCCGCTCACTCTCACTCTCTCTCTCTCTCTCTCTCTCTCTCTCTCTCTCTCTCTCTCACACACACACACACACACACACACACACACACATACACGCAAACTGCTCACCATTACCGAACTGGCGATCCTCTTCACGCCTCACGACCCCTTCAGCACATCCTCATTAATCGTTCGGTCTACTAATCTGATTTTCAGCATTCTTCTGCAGCACCTCATTTCAAAAGTTTCGATTCCCTTCCCATCTGAATAGCTTATCGTCCACATTTCACGTCCGTAAAAGACTATACTACAGAAAAAACTTTGTAACATTTAAATTTATATTCAGCGTTGTCTTTTTCGGAATTGGTTTTCTTCCTATTGTCAGTTACTTTGCTGCCCAAATAGCAAAACTTGTATTCTACTTTTAGTCTCTCATTTGCTAACCTAATTCCCTCGGCATCGCCTGACTACATTCGACTATCTTCCATCAGTCTTGTTTCACTTTTGCTGACATTCATCTTCCAACATCTCTTAAAGACGCTGTCCATTACGTTCAACTGCTCTTCCAAATTCTTTGCCGTCTTTGATGGAATTACAATGTCATCAGCAAACCTCGAAATTTTTATATCTCCTGCCTGAACTTTAATTTTATATCAGAATTTCACCTAGGTTTCCTTTTTACCGTATGATACTTGTTTGGTCTATAATGAAAATTCAGCCAAAAATTCTTGAACAATATCTGTTATTTTAATATTCAGTCCGAATATTGTTTGGCTTCAGCTTTCGACGCCAGTCGATCCTGTGCAAGTCTCTTCTTCACTACAGAACAACTGTAGTTTACGTCACCTGAACCTTCTTACTGTATTCAGGCCTTAGGCTCCATCTACAGTTTTTATCCATCACACTTGACACAATTACCAAATTAACTATTATTTGATGGCTGAACATATCCCTTCTTTTAGTCAAGTTGTGTAATAAAGCTATCTTCTCCCCAATTCGTTTCAGTACCTGTTCAGGAGTTATCCGGTTTACCTATCTAGTCTGAAGGGTTCTTAACTAGTATACCACATTTGAAAAGCTTATACTATTTTTTTGCCTCTACTGCCTATTAACCGAGATTTACTTCCTTATAAGGCTACATTCCAACAGAAAAAGCTTTCTAGTACTTCAGCTTATATTTTACGTTGGACATGATTCTCTTTTTCGGAGAAACTTTTCTTCTGTTGCCACTGTCTGTTGCTCTGCTGACCATACAGTAACAATTGTGTACTACTTTTATTGACTCATTTATTAATCTAAATCATCAAGCATCAACTTATTTAATTCGACAATTTTTTTTATACGAGGGCTATCCACAAAGTACATTACGTTTTGGAATTAAAAATAAATAAAGTATTGGAAATTTTTTTTATTATATACGGATGAAAGCCACACTTAAACACTACTTTTCTACATAGTTGCCATTTAAATTAAGGCACTTACCGTAGCGATGGTCGAGCTTGGCAATTCCTTCGTCGTAAAATTCGGCCGCCTGCGCCTTCAACCACGTGGCTACCTCTTCTTTTGGGACAGAAAAGGTTTTTTTTGTGGATTTACTGGAAAGAGGCACTACAATAAACTCTCAAAGGTATTGCCAAACTCTACACAATCTCAGAAGAGCAATACAAAACAAGCGCAGGGGAAAGCTGGGCTCAAAGATCTTGCTGATTCACGACAACGCCCGGGCCCACACGGCAAATGACACTCGTGAAGTTCTCGAATCTTTTAAGTGGGAGTTGTTTCCTCATCCGCCGTACAGGCCCGACCTGGCCACGAGCGACTTCCATTTATTCCCAGCAATGAAGAAGTGGTTGGCTATGCAGCGTTTTGATGACGACGCACAGTTTCAAGAAGAGGTAACCACGTGGTTGATTTTACGACGAAGGAATTTCCATGCTCGTCCATCGCTACGATAAGTGCCATAATTTAAATGGCAACTATGTAGAAAAGTAGTATTTAAGTGTGGCTTTCATCTGCATATAATTAAAAAAATTCCAATACTTTATTTATTTTTAATTCCAAAACGTAATGTACTTTGTGGATGGCCCTCGTACATTACCCATTCCGTTCGGCTGATCATCCAACTCCTCTGCCTACAAGCGCAGAATTACAGTGTCATCAGCGAAACTAATTTTCATTTATTTATTTTCCCTGAATTGTAATTTATTTGAGTAATTTAGGTTATATACCGTATTTTGCGACTATAATGAAAGTCTTATTTAGACCATACGCAATTCGCGTTATTTTAAAGGATCTTCACTGCCGTCTGGTTTCTGTATAAGTTGTAAATTGTCTTTCGATGCGAGTATTTTACCCCTGTTACCTTCAGAATTTCAAAAAGAGTATTCCAGTCAACATTGGTGAAAGCTTTCTCCAGGTCTACAAATGCTATAAACTTAGGTTTGCCTTTCCTTAACCTGCCTGTCGTAGAGATAGTACTGCCTCGCGTGTTCCAACATTTTTCTGGAATCCTAACTGATCTTCGCAGAGATCGGCTTCTACTCCGGTAATATTCTCGTATGTCAGCGCCTGCTTTCTTTGGAATTGGAATTATTATATTTTTCATGAAGTCTGGGGGTATTTCACCCGTCTCATACGTCTTGCACACCAGAAGCAACAGTTTTGTCCCGGATGGCTCTCCCAAGGCTATCAATAGTTCTGATGGATTGTCGTCTACTCCCAGGGTCTTGTTTCGACTTAGGTCTTTCCGTGTTCTGTCAAATTTTTATCGCAGTACCATATCTCCCATGTCGTCTTCATCTACGTCCTCTTCCATTTCTATAATATTGGCTCCAAGTACATCTCTCTTGCATGTACCCTCTCTATGCTCTTTCCATCTTTCTTCTTGGCTTAGAATTGGTTTCACATCTGAGGTCTCGATATTCGTACAGCTGCTTCTCTTTTCTCCAAAGGTCTGTTTAATTTTCCGGTATGTATCTTACACCTAGTGACGTATGTTTATAAATCTGTACATTACTCCTCTCGCCATTCCTGCTAAGCCGTTTTTCACTTACTGTCAATCTCATTTTCTAGACATTTGTGCTCCCTTTCACCTGTTTCGTTTAGTGCATGTTTTTATTTCCTTCTTTCATCAATTAAATCTACTACCTCGTGTTTTATTCAAGAATTTCTCTTAGGCTTTGTCGTTTTACCTATTTGATTCTCTGCTGCCTTCACTATTTCATCTCTAAAAACTACCCATTCGTCTTCTAATGTATTCCTTTCTGCTGTTCTTATCAAACGTTACCTAATGCTTCCTCTGAAACTCTCGACAACCTCTGTTTCGACCAACATACAGCGATCCCATCTCCTTAATTTCCTAACTTTTTGTAATTTCTTCAGTTTTAATGTACAGCTCATAACCAATACATCGTAGCCAGAGTCAACATCTGCAACTGGAAATGTCTTACAGTTTAAAATCTGGTTCAAAATAAATCTCTGTTTTACCATAATATAATCAAACTAAAAACTTCCGGTGTCTCCAGGTTTCCTTCACGTACACAACCTTCTTCCGTGAATCTTAAACCACGTGTTAGCGACGATTAAAATATGCTCTGTGCTAACTCCTACCATGTGGCTTCCTCTTTCATTCCATTTCCTCAGTCCGTATTCACCCACTACTTTTCCTTCTCTTCCTTTTCCTACAATAGAATTCCAGTCCCCCGCCACAATTAAATTTGCGCCTCCCTTAGCTATCTGAACGATTTCTTTCATCTCATCACAAATTTCTTCAATCCATTCAGCATCTGCGGAGCTCATTGTATACAGGGTGTTACAAAAAGGTACGGCCAAACTTTCAGGAAACATTCCTCACACACAAATAATGAAAAGCTGTTATGTGGACATGTGTCCGGAAACGCTTAATTTCCATGATAGAGCTCATTTTAGTTTCTTCCACCTACGCTCAATGGAGCACGTTATCATGATTTCATATGGGATACTTTACCTGTGCTGCTAGAACATGTGCCTTTACAAGTACGACACAGCATGTGGTTCATGCACGATGGAGCTCCTGCACATTTCAGTCGAAGTGTTCGTACGCTTCTCAACAACAGGTTCGGTGACCGATGGATTGGTGGAGGCGGACCAATTCCATGGCCTCCACGCTCTCTTGACCTCAACCCTCTTGACTTTCATTTATGGGAGCATTTGAAAGCTCTTGTCTACGCAACCCCGGTACCAAATGTAGAGACTCTTCGTGCTCGTATTGTGGACGGCTGTGACACAATACGCCATTCTGCAGGGCTGCATCAGCGCATCAGGGATTCCATGCGACGGAGGGTGGATGCATGTATCCTCGCTAACGGAGGACATTTTGAACATTTCCTGTAACACAGTGTTTGAAGTCACGCTGGTACGTTCTGTTGCTGTGTGTTTCCATTCCATGATTAATGTGATTTGAAGAGAAGTAATAAAATGAGCTCTAACATGGAAAGTAAGCGTTTCCGGACACATGTCCGCATAACATATTTTCTTTCCTTGTGTGTGAGGAATGTTTCCTGAAAGTTTGGCCGTACCTTTTTCTAACACCCTGTATAAATTTGTACTACTATGGTGCGTGTGGGCTTCGTGTCTATCGCGGCTACAATTATGCGTTCACTATGCTTTTCACAGTAGCTTAGTTGCATCCCTACTTTCTTATTCATAATTAAAAATTACCCCGCATTACCCCTATTTGGTTTTGTATTTAAGACCCTGTATTCACCCGCCCAGAAGTCCTGTTCCTACTGCCATCTAACTTATCGAACTTCACTAATTCCCCCTGTATCTATCTTTGCTTAGAGGCTTTTGAAATGTGGGGTAGGTCATGTAACTAATGAGGAGGCACTAGACAGAATTGGGAAGAAAAGAAATTTGTTGCACAATCTGACTAGAAGAACGGATCAGTTGATAGGACACATTTTGATACATCAAGAGATCACCAAGTACTGGGGAGTAGCGGTCGCTTGGTTCCAGACTGTAGCGACTAGAACCGCTCGGCCACCCGGCCGGCCAATAGATGAACGCATTAAGAATATACAGTCACGTTTGTTAACTAAAGGGAAACTTTGTGAATATCAATTTCTCACTGTTGCTCGTACTGCAGTCAGAATATAAAAATTCTTCGATTGATAGCGGTTATCATTTCAAGCCCGTGCGATGGAGGGATGTGATTATCAACCTGAAAATGAGGCGAAAGTGTAACTAATTATATTCCTGTAGGATCCAATGCTACATGCATGTAAGGATCGGTGTCAAATGGGCTTCTGTTTTGGTGAAAGTATGGAATAATTTGTGACCAATATGGAGGGTGACTGAGAGACACCTACGGAAGTCCTTGTAGTGCGCAGTTCCTTCTCGTGGCCAAACGAGACCTCGCCCAAAAGGAAATAGCTGCAAAACGCCAGAGACGAAGAACCAACGTACAAAACAAGGAACAGAATTTCGATAAATACTTGTAAAATATTTTGGAAAAGGAGAAAACATGTACGAAGAGCAGAAAAGGGTTCTTAGAGTATGTCCCAGCCGCGATCTCAGGCAAGCATCCCCTGCTGAAACGAGGGTCAGTGGTTTGATTCTCCTCTCGGCCGTGAGTAATACTTTAAATGTGGCGTCGCTGAATGTCCAGCTTCCATAATTTCATAATCTAAAGAATTTCGTAACGTTCTTAAGGGTTGTGATTTTGAAACTGGTCTGATTCCCCCTCTCGGCCGTAATACTTTAAATGTGATGTCGCATAGCATCCAGCTGCCATATTTCCGTAATCTAAAGAATTTCGTAACGTTCTTAGGGGTTGTGATTTTGAAACTAATGTCTGTCGATGGTGCACGCAGTGCCTGATAAACTACACTCCTGGAAATGGAAAAAAGAACACATTGACACCGGTGTGTCAGACCCACCATACTTGCTCCGGACACTGCGAGAGGGCTTTACAAGCAATGATCACACGCACGGCACAGCGGACACACCAGGAACCGCGGTGTTGGCCGTCGAATGGCGCTAGCTGCGCAGCATTTGTGCACCGCCGCCGTCAGTGTCAGCCAGTTTGCCGTGGCATACGGAGCTCCATCGCAGTCTTTAACACTGGTAGCATGCCGCGACAGCGTGGACGTGAACCGTATGTGCAGTTGACGGACTTTGAGCGAGGGCGTATAGTGGGCATGCGGGAGGCCGGGTGGACGTACCGCCGAATTGCTCAACACGTGGGGCGTGAGGTCTCCACAGTACATCGATGTTGTCGCCAGTGGTCGGCGGAAGGTGCACGTGCCCGTCGACCTGGGACCGGACCGCAGCGACGCACGGATGCACGCCAAGACCGTAGGATCCTACGCAGTGCCGTAGGGGACCGCACCGCCACTTCCCAGCAAATTAGGGACACTGTTGCTCCTGGGGTATCGGCGAGGATCATTCGCAACCGTCTCCATGAAGCTGGGCTACGGTCCCGCACACCGTTAGGCCGTCTTCCGCTCACGCCCCAACATCGTGCAGCCCGCCTCCAGTGGTGTCGCGACAGGCGTGAATGGAGGGACGAATGGAGACGTGTCGTCTTCAGCGATGAGAGTCGCTTCTGCCTTGGTGCCAATGATGGTCGTATGCGTGTTTGGCGCCGTGCAGGTGAGCGCCACAATCAGGACTGCATACGACTGAGGCACACAGGGCCAACACCCGGCATCATGGTGTGGGGAGCGATCTCCTACACTGGCCGTACACCACTGGTGATCGTCGAGGGGACACTGAATAGTGCACGGTACATCCAAACCGTCATCGAACCCATCGTTCTACCATTCCTAGACCGGCAAGGGAACTTGCTGTTCCAACAGGACAATGCACGTCCGCATGTATCTCGTGCCACCCAACGTGCTCTAGAAGGTGTAAGTCAACTACCCTGGCCAGCAAGATCTCCAGATCTGTCCCCCATTGAGCATGTTTGGGACTGGATGAAGCGTCGTCTCACGCGGTCTGCACGTCCAGCACGAACGCTGGTCCAACTGAGGCGCCAGGTGGAAATGGCATGGCAAGCCGTTCCACAGGACTACATCCAGCATCTCTACGATCGTCTCCATGGGAGAATAGCAGCCTGCATTGCTGCGAAAGGTGGATATACACTGTACTAGTGCCGACATTGTGCATGCTCTGTTGCCTGTGTCTATGTGCCTGTGGTTCTGTCAGTGTGATCATGTGATGTATCTGACCCCAGGAATGTGTCAATAAAGTTTCCCCTTCCTGGGACAATGAATTCACGGTGTTCTTATTTCAATTTCCAGGAGTGTATATCTAATATAGCTGTAATTGGTTGTTTTTTGTTAATGGGTGTAACGTTTGCTTTGGATCAACATAACCTGTTCGCAAGCTGGTCATATGCCAGGATAGCCCGAAATTCCCTATTCAATATCGTCAATTACTCATCCGCTAGACATTGAAATTTAATACTGAGTGTTGCAGGCCTTGACTCCCTATCCTGTCTTCAGTGCCGGTTAGAGAACAGTCCAACCATATTTGTTCACCGGCAAGTAATCGACAGCAACTTTATAGGTACTAACAGGTACATGGTGTGAACGACAAAACTGGGCGTTGGGATCTGTCTTGTAGGCGTAATTCCGGCAGTCTCCCCAGTTGTTAGTAGACACACATTTTGCAGCCGTTTGCGTTTCACAATGTATGAAATCGTCATCAATGCAGATTTCGGAGTAACATTAGCTGCACTTGCAGAGCAGCTAAATATTTCGAACGAATGTAACTTCGCCATTATACATGCTTGCGTACAAATAAAACACGTTTAGACACTATGGATGTCGAGACTGTTGACACCTCAACGGAGGTAAACACTGGATGTTAGTTAAGCAGAAGTTTCACGAAGTTTGTTGTGGAGTGTTGAGAGAGCAAGTCTCAATTCCATCATTACTAACGTTGAAAATTTGTGTCATCATGAGAAGAAACACATGCAAACACGAATGGAAACCATCTGGTTCATCAACACCAACCAAGTACAAACTTAAATGGTCCTTGAGACAGTAACAGACTAAAGAAAATATTTATCTTTTATTATCGTAGAACAGTCTTTCAGCGCGAAGTCCCAGTTCGGAGGACTTCACTGATAAACTGTGCGGGAGCAGTCAACACAGACAAAGAATAATTTTTTGATAAGGAACTTTTTTAAGCCGCAATTACGTATATGAGACGCTAATAAGGTTCTTAGAATGAATAATGATAGTTATATGTAATTTAACTTTCATTAAAGGCATGTTCGAATAAATTTAAACTAGTGTGTGAACAGTCTTCCCTGAGACTCATTAGATGCTTAGTACCTGCAATGACGATCCATCTATGCCGAGCTTGACAGGATTCTGTCATGCTGTTACACGCATCACAGATTCGAGCTATATGCTCCGCTTTTATGGCAATTAGAGAAATTTACGCAACGGTTTTAACATGCATCCAAATAAAAACCGAGACGTTAAGTCAGGGAAACACGCTGGTCAGGCAACATATGAGACCCGACCAATCCAGTTCAAAGCCAAGAATTAGCTAAGACTACATCATTCTGAAACCAGAGGCAGCCGCTGAGTAGGTACAGCAGTTCTGTAAGTGTGGTATGCGGACACTTATCATTAACTGCTCCACTTAAACGTACTCGTAGATGTTCCGGTCTTAGGTGATGATTAGCAATCATTCCAGCTCAAATGTTTACGCTAAACCTTCGTTGATGAGATCTAAGACACATCAGAGCCCCAGACGAAGTTGTTTGGTCTATTGGCTGGCATGTTGCCCCGCATACCAAATAACGCGTACATCTCTATCCTCAATCTCGTGTGCTCCCCGTTGGCAACGAGCTTCCCATTTCTCGAATTCGTCAAACAAGTGCAGCAAAGGCACTGTGTTGTATGCTTGTGTGTCTCCTGTTCGGAAACCGTTTCTCACAGACATTAATAGCGACTCCGTGGGCGCGCTTAAAGAGTTCGTAGTCAATGCTGAATCCAGAACATCAAGTGCAGACAACAGCTAATCATGCAAAATAAGGGATTAGAGACGGAATAACCACCGGTGCTATTTAAAACTTCTTAATTTTTTTAGTAAAACCTCACAAAGAAGTAATAAAAATGGAGGCCCATACTGCCGAGATGGCATGGATTTTACATCTGTTGGTCCTTTTATACACATACCTTTGCTAGCCAGCAGTTTTGATCACAGTTTTCGCGCTGTGTGTGAGAATTTTCCACTGTAAACATTGAAAATTTGTTTGGAAAGCTTTCGAATGTTGTTAAAATAGTATATAATTCTATTGATAATAATAATAATAATAATAATAATCTCGTGTGACTTAGCGGCCTGTTACAAGTTCTTTCAGTTGGACTCCACTTCGGCGACTTGATATTGCTAACCTATCCCAGTAATCCTTCAGGCAAAAGGGCACCTTCTGTTTAATGTGGAATCCGAACCATGTGTTGTTCATAGCAAATCTTCACTTCACTGAGAGGTGAAGGCTGCCTCAAAGCCAAAGCGAATATTCCGTGATCCGACTTCGGATTACAAACACGCGCTTTACCACTAAAACATCAGAACAGACGACAGTGAAAAAGAGGTACTTACTTCGATATCCGATTATATAAAGTAGTGACGAGTTTTAGTCATGCAGCGAAATGCTTGGCCCATTGCGTACTATCTTATATATCTGTGCAGACAAATAATGATAGTTAACGTTGCTCCCGGTGTCAGAAATATGAAACAAACTCGCTTTCTCTGACCTTCTACCATTATTATCGTTACTTTTGATAAATTTTATGTAAACTATTCTCTTCGTTTGACCTTTCGCTCAGCCTTACGAGCGCTCCTACTCAATGTGAAGCATTTAACATAAAATTGACAGCAAACAGAAACTGAAATCGTATCTGCTTGAAAACATCCACTTCATAGAAAGATTACTGAATGTGTAATAATATGGTCTGCATGTGTGACAGAGAGAAAATATATATGCAAGAAAGAAATAGTTGAAGACAATATGTAAAAAGCCGGCATTTTTAGTATTTTTCGCTGAGAAAGTGTACTTCAATATTTTAAAACTGGCTTGTTCTTCGTCATAGTGAGAGGCAGCAACAGTTATTCATGGAAAATGCAGGTATCTATTTTTGATTCATTTGTTTTATAACAACGAATTCGAATAGCGTATTTTTGGGGAGGGTTCTGCTAATCTTCATCTTGACTGGCCATGAATGAAGAAGATGGTATTTGCGTAATGTCCCTCCACATATCAGTTTATCCCCTAACACAACATCTCATTCGTTGTTACATTTCCCCCTACACAGAATGCACTGAACCAAATTTTAGAAACAGTAATAACTGTACTATAACAGTACCAATAGCCTTCCAGCAACACTAAATTACTTACTAGGTACACTGTACTCGCTGCGAAATAATTATTCTTTTCCATCACGGTGGTAAGCTGCACGTAACCAGGAAAATTTGTGCTGTATGTTGAAGAGGATGACAGTTTTACATTCTTATTACAGCCTGAAGCGAGAAAACTTAAAACACAGTTCCATATGAAATTGGCAACACGTGCGCTATAGTATCTACGAGGCCAAATCTTGGCTCATATGAAGTAATAGTCCTGTTTCCACGAAGGACAGCATTTTTTACAAATCATCGGCCGACAAATTTCAGTGAGCGTCATAAATAACGGGGGGCAACATGTAGGAATCTGTGGCCCGTTCAATTTTTTCAGTAGAAAAGCGAAAAATCAAGTTTTTTTGTGAATGCATCGAGTAAAACAGCGCATTGTAAATTTGCATATAGTAGGCTACTGAGCAAAACAATTTCGCTGGTTAATCGCATATGCTCTATATTTTTTCAGTGATCGGATGTGTGTTCGTTATTCTATAAGCAATAACGAAGAAACAAATTTCAAGTGAGTGACAAACAATTTCATCTTCGTCGCTCAAAATCTCGTACGTCATTTAATAAATCCAGCGAAATTCTACTACACTGCATGACAAAATAATGAAAAAATCGTGATTCAGTGACTCCGTGTTGCAACAACATTTTCTGCATTGACGTCACCTGAGAGAAACTTAAAGAGACAATTATGAAATATCGTTCACATGATGCAGATACAAAATACGGAACGATCTGCAAGACTAGCATGGAAATTACCGCGAATAACATTATCATATCAACGCAATGCTTCATGAGGTAAAATAACCAAAACTCACTTTGTTACAAATCATTTTGATCACAAATACCATACTTATAAGTCTCGAACGGTGGGTAAAATTTGTTTATAATTGCCACGCAGTTAATGACAAATATTGGTGGAAGATGGCGCTGTGCGTGGTAGCAAGGGGTTCCGTCGGAAACGTGATCTGTTTCCCAGGTAGTTTAGTCTCTCTGGTAAATACAAGAGATAAATTTGCAATAAATGTATTTGTTTACTTTTTGTAGCTCATTTTTTTTATTTATACTTGAGAGTTATAACTGATTACCAAAAATGTTATACCTGGATTTCGACGACCTCCTACGATACCTCAGTTACATCTCCGTTGCTCACGTATGTGTGTGGTGCTTGTGTTGGAGGTAGTGATGGGCTAAACTGCGATTTTCCGATATCAGTGATTTCTGTGAATGCTACTTTTCAGTATCTGTTATTCTTAACTGTGATTTGTCGCAGTTAAGAGTCGCAGTTAAGGAACCTAAGTCGCGTATCCCTCCGCCACTGCTACTTCTGCTACTTCCGCGATTTCTGCGACTTCTGCTATTTCTGCGATTTCTGCTACTTCTGCGATTTCTGTGACTTCTGCGATTTCTGTGACTTCTGCTACTTCTGCGATTTCTGTGACTCCTGCGATTGCTGCGACGTACCACCGTATGAAAAAGTTACATCTGTCCACACAGAAAATTGCATCTCAACAAACCTGTCATTGGTAAGTATGTTTTACGTTTATTCTTCCGTTGGCTTTAATTTTGTATTAAAGAAACAACTGTGAAAATATTAATAGTGTAATTAATATGTAAGTAGCCGCACAGTACCGTAATAGTTCGTGTTTAGAAAATGAATTCTAACATATTGTTATGTTCATAGGTACCTGAACTACATTTCAGTCACTCAGCAAAGTGATAATTCAAAATATCATTGTCAACAGATCTGAAGAAATTGCCAGTCTTTAGACCGTTTTCGTCAGACGACAGGTTAGTTTCTAAGCGTTTTGATGGACTTAATTACTTCAGTGAGATCGTTCTTGCGAATGTGATATAGCAAATATTAGCAAATGTGATATAGCAAATATTAGCAATCTACTCTGTCAATTATATTGCTAGTAATTAGTGACAGCAAAAATTGTTTAATAATCCTTGTGTTTTTGCAGACGCAGTTCTGACTGATTACTGGTTGCTGTACATATCTATCCACATCAAGGCTGTTGAGAGAGACTCGTGAAGATTCAAGACAGCTCTTAGAGGATTTGCAGTTTAAAAGTGAAATAATTATGAAATAAGTGTATGACTGATTAAAGTGTTTTATTGAAGTTGTTGTGCGATTTTAAAGGAATAATAAATGTTAAATACATTGAGTGAATAATAAAAATCTCATTTTCCACATGTTAAGCCGTCCTGTACCCGTAATTTTCCGCCACTTATTTATTGGTAAACACTTGTTGGAGAGTGACATGCCGCCCCCCCCCCCCCCCCCTTTCTCCACAATCTTGGTGTGACACTGACCTGTAGCATATCCCGAAGTCTACAATATGCATTTTGAGGCTGTTGATATGAAAGTGGGAAGTACAGATCTTCCAGTTAAATCAGGAATAGCTTAGTGCATTACTTGAAAGTGACACAGGAAAAGCTTACTTATGTAGGTGGTAGTAGTGTCGGCAAAAAGTTCTTGTGTGTGAAGTTGCCATGTAGAACACCAGGTGTAAAACTTTTCTCCCGAGTCTTGAACTGTGAGGCATTCATATGACTGTTTTCATTTCTCTACACTTATACAGATGTCTGAGTTCTGCTGTGTTAACATTGCAAAGTCCTGTAGGCATGTGGAGTATTAACCAAAACTGTCATATTGGAAGCAGAATCAAACACATTTGTTAAGTTACTTGATATTTTCACGAGAAAAAGGCAGTGTCGCTCCTTATTAATATAATACATTCAGAGTCACAGCAGTATTTGACCAACCATAACTGATGCTGAATGTGCATGTCGTCATATAATATGAAGAGCTTATTTCAATAGTGGTACAAGTCCATTACCTACACTTTTCTGTCTATAATGCTTCTGAAATTAGTGATCCAAACAAACATAAATAAAGGCTCATCTCTAGCAAGAAGCCATATGGTGAATATTTCTGGTATCTCAACTGCAGATTTTTCAGCACTCATTTAACTTTACGACTCTATATCTCAAAATTAACAAAAATGGACTTGTACCACTATTGAAATAAACCCTTCACATGCACACACAGCACATCGATCTCGTGAGGCACAAGGCTCTCATAACGTACATACGTCGGTCAACAGATGACACTAGGAGAAGTATGTTAACTGCGCTTTTTAGTTGCTACTTGCGACTCTTAGTTGCGATTTGTCACAGAAATCGCAGATTGACTCGGTAGCGAATAGCGTAGTATGAACTTTGCTCAACAGATAGCAGTGCTAACTGCGCTTTTTAGTTGCTACTTGCGACTCTTAGTTGCGACTTGTCACGGAAATCGCAGTTAGACTCCATAGCGTATCGCAGAGATGGACGTAGTACGAACTTTGACCCACAGATGGCACTGTTAACCGCGCTTTTTAGTTGCTACTTGCGACTCTTAGTTGCGACTTGTCACGGAAATCGGTTAGACTCCATAGCGTACCGCAGAGATGGACGTAGTACGAACTTTGACCCACAGATGGCACTGTTAACCGCGCTTTCTAGTTGCTACTTGCGACTCTTAGTTGCGACTTGTCACGGAAATCGCAGTTAGACTCCATAGCGTATCGCAGAGATGGACGTAGTACGAACTTTGACCCACAGATGGCACTGTTAACCGCGCTTTTTAGTTGCTACTTGCGACTCTTAGTTGCGACTTGTCACGGAAATCGCAGTTAGACTCCATAGCGTACCGCAGAGATGGACGTAGTACGAACTTCGGCCAACAGATGCCACTGTTAACCGCGCTTTTTAGTTGCTACTTGCGACTCTTAGTTGCGACTTGTCACTGAAATCGCAGAAAGCAGTGCTAAATTCGACCAATAGATGGCTCACGTCTTTGAATGTGAAATACTACTTGCGACTGCTAACTGTGACTGAAATCGCAGTTAGATTCTGTAAAGTTGCTACTGTGATATCTGTGACTTCTCAGTCACTGTGATTTCTAACAGATACGCGATTTCCTGCCCACCACTAGTTGGAGGTGTGTGGTGCAAAGGCATGAAGTGAAGCTCAAGAAAGTTTGGGTAAATGTCTTATTTACCCAATGAAAGGATATTTAGTGTTTCCAATGTGTACCTATGATTAATGTGCGTTATAGTGCATGGCTTCGGAGGTTAATGTAGTGTGATTGTGGAGGACAGTATCCCGAAACGCCGTCAGTAGACCCAAGATGGCTGAATTTTGAAGGACCCTTTGTTCCGGATGTTGTCAGTATGAAAGTTGAGTCCCTCGTGACGGAACGGGCGAGTGAGAGGTAAAAATATTTATTAAGAGACAGTATATATCCATAATATCCATAGATTATAATGCTGTCATAAAGCAGCGTATGTCATTGCGCTACAGCTGTTAGAAATGACACGAATGCCGCACGCAGTTATATACGTTGTTTATTTGTGAGTTTGTATGTATACATTGCACCTGTGAATGGATTGATAGTTCTAGGAATAGTGCGTGAAATAGTGCTACATAAATTGATCTGGCGACTAGAATGTGTTCGTAATGTACTTCGTTTGGATCTTGTTTAATAGTGAATTTTACACTCAGCTCATTGAGCCTTGGTCTGAATTGGTCCCTAATTCTTATGTCACCCTTGACACTGGTTTTTTCCTCCCTCCCCCAACCTTCTATTGAACATGTATAACGTTGTTACAGTGAATAGTGGTCATTTGGAGATGTGGAATACTACTTGTCACATTTGTTGGCATAACTGCTAGACCAGTAATAAACTTCATAAATAGTTACAATATTTTCTCGTGTTTAGTTGTTTACATGAATCACAGCTGAATCTGTCATACTCTCACAAAGCAGAGGATAGTTTTAGTGGCTTGTTCCATGAGCCATAATCACGTTGAAGAATTACCTGTTTGACAAACTGCCTATTGGCTTCTGTCTCGGGTTCTTCGGCCGACATTCATCTAATGAAGAACCCGAGACAGAAGCCAATAGGCAGTTTCTCAACAAGTGGCCACGAAAGCCTTAACAATTTTGAATTACCTGTTTGACAGTTTAAGTTAAGGCTATCATCAATCGAAAGATTGGTTTGAACACCAATGTTTTCCTGTTGGAAGTGGTACACATATGCCATTCTTTGTCCTCGGAACTGATAATATAGGGCCACCGACAGTTTGATGTTGAGTCTGAACCATAATGCAACGCATCATTTTTCGTATTAACAAATCCCCAGCCATTCATATTAAGATTCATGTGAATTGTCAGTGAGTAATATACTTCTGTGGACAGAATGCATTTCCTTCTTACCATCATTAAATGCTGTTGTATCTTTATACTTCACTCCATTTCAGGCCAAAGATTCAGTAGCTGATTTTATTATTGTATTAGTGGATGTCATTCCTCTCTAACTGCACTGCATAGCCTGGAATAGATTTTGTGTGGTAAATGTTGAAGATCAAGAACATCTGCACATGTCTACCACACTAACAAATGTTTATTGTTTTAGAAGATTGTGTGTGTGGGGGGGGGGGGGGGGAGGGGGGGGGCGCTTTGTAAATATTGAAATTGATGCATATGCACCCCCAAAATACAAACTCCTTGCAATTTGTGCATCCTAATAAGTTTTCGGCAGCAATTAGCACATTTTTCAAAAGTAACTACTAAATAGTAACTTATTTTTGTTTTTCGGATGTTGGCTTTATCCTGTATTATGATGATGTGTCTTATGACATGTGGGCAAATAGAAAGAGAACAGAACTTTGACAATATTTCGTTTGAACCTATATTATGTTTTGGAATGTACTGTAGTTTGACATACTGATCTGTAGCATATGCCAAGGATTATCTTACAATGGAAGGCGACTCTTGTCGTTTAGAGTTGGCAAAGCGGTATTTAATGCTGCAGTAGTTAGAACCTACCAATACTGAACATCGGCTGTGGACTTGCGACATAGTGTGTTGTTGTACGTAGTGCCAAAGGTGCAGAAACAGTGCTGCAAGAGGATACCGACAATTTTCATTTTACTTTTCTGTAATTTTTTCTGTATTGTACGTTGTGGTGAAAGTCCGGTTTCTAGTGTAATCTGAAATATAATTTGTGATGTATCAGTTTTGGTTGTGAGGTGGTGAAACCCACAAATATGGTTCGTGAGGATAACTGTAGATAGCCTAATTCTTGTCGTTAACCTTGATGGGGTCACAACAGAGTGGTGGTAGTGACAGTTTCAGCATTTCTGAAATTGTCATTTTGAATTTCTCATTTTAAAATAGGAAATGGTTTTTAATATATTGCATGGTTCTCTCTTCTGAACAGAATGGAGTTTTCTTCAAGTATGTCTTAGGTATACGATTCTTTGATTTTCTGCCTCATAAGTATAGAAACAATTTGTTTTCCTGGTCACTGTATACAATGTCATATTCATTGCAAGTAATTGTCTCAGTTGTCAGTTTCAGACTGACATCAAGGTAGGTGTTTTTTGTGATTTTTCTTGTGATCTTACAGTACTCGTTTGAGTGGAAAAGTACCTTGTTTTTGTTCCAGTCATTCTACAGCAAGTCGGATTCTTTATGAAGATTACTGTAATGACTATATTTATCCATATTCTTTTTATACTTATCACCAGATTTAGTTGTATTCTCAGAGATGACAAAGTTCTTTTGTGAAAAATACTGCATATTATGTTCAGTTTTTTAACGTTTCTGTTATTAATTCTGTTACCCTGTTATCAGCTGGAAGTTGTCAGAAGTATGTGGAATTTGGGATACAGTAAAGGTTCATTTACTCCAAATGTCATGACCAGAATGATCCATATTGTATTTCAAACGTTGGTATTTTTACCAATTAACTGAATGTTGTATAGTTGACAGGATGCTGTTAATACACACAATTACCAACATTCCTTAATGCTAAGATTACAACCCTGCAATTTGTACTGCAGAAGGTCCTTCATAAATATCACATTTTCTATTCAGTACAGGGTAGTGCAACATGACCTGTTGTTGATCCATCTTGTGTCAGTACACCCATTAAATGGTCATTGCCATCTGTGAAGTTACGTTCCTTTGATGTGTAATGTGAATGTATCCTACTTTTGATTCCATATTTAGCTGGGTCCATCCACCACTTCCAATAAAATTGTTATGAGGAAAGCCCTATTGTGTTCACACTGCCCTTGAGCTCAATCACCGTTGCACTTTGCTGTGTATATCTTTTAATTAAGACAGCTTGCCAAGTGCTCAAAGAATTTCACAGTTGTCATCTTCAATTCTTCTTCTGCAAGACTTAAAGAGTACAAAAGATTTGGGCAAGTCATTTTGTTTTCTTCTGTAATATAATAAAGCTATAGATAGTTGTAAGCAGCTAAACTTCACAGAATATTGGAATTGGGCCCTCTTAGCTACAAGGAGAATTATCTATATTGCTAAACAGTCAACCTGGTTCATGTTGAACAATTCCAGGTAAAGGTTGCCTTGCTTAACATTTTCCAGAGGCAGCAAAAATTTGATTGTCATTGTCTTGTATAATTATATTTGAGGCTTAACAATTTAAAATACTGTCACAATATACTCATTAAGAGATATAATCTAATATTAAAGGTGTCGTGTGACTAGGGTCTCCCGTCGGGTAGACCGTTCGCCATGTGCAAATATTTCGATTTGACGCCACTTTGACGAATTGCGCATTGATGGGGATGAAATGATGATGATTAGGAAAACGCAACACCCAGTCCCTGAGAGGAGAAAATCTCCGACCCAGCCAGGAATTGAACCAGGGCCCTTAGGATTGACAGTCCGTCGCGCTGACCATTCAGCTACCGGGGGCGGACATATTAAAGGTTGGGCACAATAAGACAAATATTAGTTGCAGTTAAAAACTATGTATATGTCCCAAGGAAGCAAATTACCCATATTATACTCATTTAGTATGTGAGAATGAGCAAACCTAATGACTTCCAATAAACTTTAAAAATAATTCCAAACATTTTCTAAACCTTTCATTGCTTACACGCTTAGCATCAAATGTTTATCACATTAACTATGTATTTATTAATCCAGAGTGTGACATTGTATTGTGTACAGCAGTTTGATTCTCTGAAAAGATTGGACATTTCGTGGTATAAATTAAATTCGAAGATGGTGTAGAGCACATTCTTATATTGAAGACACATTATATGTTTCGTGCAACCTGTTGTTGTTGTGGTCTTCAGTCCAGAGACTGGTGTGATGCAGCTCTCCATGCTACTCTATCCTGTGCATGGTTCTTCATTTCCCAGTACTTACTGTAACCTATATCCTTCTGAATCTGTTTAATGGATTCATCTCTTGGTCTCCCTCTGTGATTTTTACCCTCCATGCTGCCCTCCAATACTAAATTGGTGATCCCTTGATGCCTCAGAATGTGCCCTACCAACCAATCCCTTCATCTAGTCAAGTTGTGCCACAAATTTCTCTTCTCTCCAATTATATTCAGTACCTCCTCATTAGTTATTGCTCTACCCATTTAATCTTCAGCATTCTTCTGTAGCATCACATTTTGAAAGCTTCTATTCTCTTCTTGTCTAAACTATTGATCGTCCATGTTTCACTTCCATACATGGCTACACTTCAAAAAAATACTTTCAGAAACGACTTCCAGACTCTTAAATCTATACTCGATGTTAACAAATTTCTTCAGAAAAGCTTTCCTTGCCATTGCAGGCGACATTTTATATCCCCTCTACTTCGTCCATCATCAATTATTTTGCTCCCCAAATAGCAAAACTCTTTTACTACTTTAAGCATCTCATTTCCTAATCTAATTCCCACAGCATCACCCGATTTAATTTGACTAAATTCCATTATCTTCATTTTGCTTTTGTTGATGTTCATCTTATATCCTCCTTTCAAGATACTGGCCATTCCGTTCAGTTGCTCTTCCAGGTCCTTTGGTGTCCCTTACAGAATTACAATGTCATCGGCAAACCTCAAAGTTATTATTTCTTCTCCGTGGATTTTAATTCCTACTCCGAATTTTTCTTGTTTCATTTACTGCTTGCTCAATATACAGATTGAATAACATCGGGGAAAGGCTACAACCCTGTCTCACTTCCTTCCCAACCACTGCTTCCCTTTCATGCCCCTCGACTCTTTATAACTGCCATCTGGTTTCTGTACAAATTATAAATGGCCTTTCGCTCCCTGTATTTTACCCCTGCCACCTGCAGAATTTGATTGAGAGTATTCCAGTCAATATTGTCAAAAGCTTTCTCTAAGTCTACAAATGCTGGAAATGTAGGTTTGCCTTTCCTTAATCTATTTTCTAAGATAAGTCATAGGGTCTGTATTGCCTCACGTGTTACAGCATTTCTACGGAATCCAAACTGATCCTCCCCAAGGTCAGCTTCTACCAGTTTCTCTATTCGTCTGTAAAGAATTCGTGTTAGTATTTTGCAGCAGTGGCTTACTAAACGGATAGTTCAGAAATTTTTACATCTGTCAACACCTGCTTTCTTGGGGATTGGAATTATTATATTATTATTGAAGTCTGAGGGTATTTTGCCTGTCTCATACAGCTAGCTCACTAGACGGTAGGGTTTTGTTAGGCCTGGTTCTTCCAAGGCTGACAGTAGTTCTAATGGAATGTTGTCTACTCCCAGGGCCTTCTTTCGACTTTTGTCTTTCACTGCTCTGTCAAACTCTTCACGCAGTGTCATATCTCCTATTTCGTCTTCATCTACACTCTCTTCCATTTCTATAATGTTGTCCTCAAGAACATGGCCCTTGTATAGACCCTCTATGTCCTCCTTCCAGCTTTCTGCTTTCCCTTCTTTGCTTAGAACAGGGTTTCCATCTGAGCTCTTGATATTCATGCAAGTGGTTCTCTTTTCTCCAAAGGTCTCTTTAATTTTCCTGTATGCAGTATCTATCTTATCCCGAGTGATATGAACCTCTACATCCTTACATTTGTCCTCTAGTCATCCCTGCTTAGCCATTTTGCACTTCCTGTCGATCTCATTTTTGAGACATTTGTATTCCTTTTTGCCTGCTTCACTTGCTGCGTTTTTGTGTTTTCTCCTTTCATCAATTAAATTCAGTATCTCTTCTGTTACCCAAGGATTTCTACTAGCCCTTGTCTTTTTACCTACTTGATCCTGTGCTGCCTTCACTATTTCGTCTCTCAAAGCTACCCATTCTTCTTCTACTGTATTTCTTTCCCCCATTCTTGTCAGTGGTTCCATAATGCTCTTCTTGAAGCTCTCTACAACCTCTGGTTCTTTCAGTTTATGCAAGTCCCATCTCTTCAAATTCCCACCTTTTTGCAGTTTCTTCAGTTTTAATCTACAGTTCATAACCAAGAGATTGTGGTCAGAGTCCACATCTGCCCCTGGAAATGTATTACAATTTAAAACCTGGTTCCTGAATCTTTGTCTTACCATTATATAATCTATCAGATACCTTCTAGTATCTCCAGGCTTCTTCCATGTATACGACCTTCTTTCATGATTCTTGAACCACGTGTTAGCTATGGTTAAGTTATGCTCTGTGCAAAATTCTACCAGGTGGGTTCCTCTTTCAAATCTTCCCCCCAATCCATATTCACGTACTACATTTCCTTCTCTCCGTTTACCTACTATCGAATTTCAGTCACCCATGACTATTAAATTTTTGTCTCCCTTCACTACCTGAATAATTTCTTTTATCTCATCATACATTTGATCAATCTCTTTGTCATCTGCAGAGCTAGTAGGCATATAAACTTGTACTACTGTGTTAGGCGTGGGCTTCGTGTCTATCTTGGCCACAATAATGAGTTCACTATGCTGTTTGTAGTAGCTTACCCGCATTCCTATTTTCCTATTCATTATTAAACCTACTCCTGCATTACCCACATTTGATTTTGAATTCATAACCCTGTATTCACCTTACCAGAAGTCTTGTTCCTCCTGCCACTGAACTTCACTAACCTATACATTTCCCTTTTTAAATTTACACTCCGATCCGTAGAACGCCAGTTTTCTTTCTCCCGATAACAACATACTCCAGAGTAGTTCCCATCCGGAAATCCGAATGGGGGAATATTTTACCCAAGTGGACGCCATCATCATTTAACCCAGAATTTGTATTTATATGTGTGGTTTACCACAAGATACTGTTATGAGTTACTGTTGCAACTTCACACAGTAGACTGACTGACAGTTTTGTTACCAAAAGTGGAGTACTCCTGAGCATAAGTTTCTGCATTTAACTGTTTTAAAATTATTTGTGAATTTTTTCCTTCTTCTTCTGTTTGATGGATGTTAATGAAGTTGTAGTTCACACCACAGAGTTCTGTGGTGTTGTATAGATTTTAATTGACAGTCTTTGTACAGTCATGGGCATGACATGTGTTTTCACACATTTATAGCCATAGCAAATCCTGTGTTATGGTTACCATTATAATATTGAAGTGTATTATGATTTGCTGTTGGTAAGAACTAGTTATTTTACAGTACGACAGAGGTTATACGTGTGTCCACAAGATTACTGTTGGAGGCAGTCATGTTAACTATCTGTGTCTGTCATCTTAATTGGCTGCTACCATTGTGTCATTAATTTTTAACCACTTTCTGGAATGTATATCACACTGTCAGTTTGATCCAGAGTGTGGTGCTAGTTCCACGTTAGGTGCTCTCTCCCCCCTCCAACTCCTCTCTCTCTCTCTCTCTCTCTCTCTCTCTCTCTCTCTCTCTCTCTCTCTAACCCTCCAGCAGTAGAAGCACTACTACCAGTTATTATAAACCAACCATTACCTTGAGTAACAGTACCATTATTACTAATACTAAAATTAAAATTACAACCTACAAATACGTGAGAAACAACAAGAATAGAGGCAACTCCTTTCAGTTTATTTATTGCAGCACCTGCTCCAGTGCCACTCTCCTCTTCAGTGCTCAAAATGCTCTTGAATTCAGTGTTGCATGTCCTACACACACACACACACACACACACACACACACACACCATAGCGCTTACTACAGGCAGATGTGGCAGAATGATGCTATTGGCTGGACCATCACTTGGTACTCTTTGCCACTGCGCATCGCCTTACCAATCGCCTACTTATGTGCTTACTGCTGTAATGTTGCTCACAAAACATCCAAATGACTTAAGACTCACTGTTACCCACATTGGTGAGTACATGCCACATGAGTCACACGTTCCTGCTTAGTACCACAAGGAATCAAGATTTCTTAATGAATCTCAAAGAACCCTTGACTTTTGGGTGTGAATATGGTGTTTGGCTGACTTACTTGGCAACTGATGGATGTACATATCTCAGTAATTGATTGATTGTAGCAGTATGGGTAACATACAACAAAATAGGTTTTTGTTGTTGTTAGCATCTGCCATGTGACACCCATTGCTGAATGAAGGTCTTCTCAGGGCTTTTCCATGCATTCATTAATGTTCCCTCCATGTGTTTACTGGCAGCTACTTATCA
This sequence comes from Schistocerca americana, assembly GCF_021461395.2. Taxonomy (NCBI): domain Eukaryota; kingdom Metazoa; phylum Arthropoda; class Insecta; order Orthoptera; family Acrididae; genus Schistocerca; species Schistocerca americana. The sequence continues at coordinate 84,842,053 of NC_060125.1, read as the reverse complement.
TCTATTAGGTTGTTGAGTCGTATTTGCTAACTTATTGGAGTCCAGTAAAGAACTATTCACCTAGCTACCTGTATCGCCAACCTCCATTTATTTTTCATTACAGTGATGATAAGGCCATCAACTCCAGCATGTTTCTAAGTTCATTTTGTTTGTTTTCCTCTCTCAGTAATCAAATGGGTTCAAATGGCTCTGAGCACTATGGGACTCAACATCTGAGGTCATCAGTCCCCTAGAACTTAGAACTACTTAAACCTAACTAACCTAAGGACATCGCACACATCCATGCCCGAGGCAGGATTCGAACCTGCGACCGTAGCGGTCGCACTCTCAGTAATCCCCAAATGCTCATCTCTGCATTGCTCTCTGCACAACCACTAGTTTTTGAATGGTTTGCACATTAAAAAATCAATATCTCAATGCTTTATGTCAGAACTTGTAACACACGCTGATTGTAAACTTGGTTTCAAGCACATTGGAAGCTTGGCTCAGAAAACCCTATTTAGTCTAGAAGTTATTTTCCCTTTCTGTCTATTTTTCTGCCCATTCAGTTGTGTCTGATCACCCTAGGCACAAAATTCATAAGCCACGTCTAAACTACACTGTCAGGTTGTTTAACCCTAGATTACTAAACCTTTGTAAAATTTGCAATTGCAGTTTGTACCGATTTGCAGTTCCTGTCAATTTGGTATTGTCAGTGTAGGGTGTAAAGCAGGACATTTTGTACTTGGGTGACATGCCATTGGAGACATTACAATTGTAATTAACTCATGCATAAACTATAAATTATGACAGCCTTTGAATAAAATGTGGATTAGTAAAATTTACTGTGGCTTAGCAACGCTGTAACATTTCAGCCCCTTTAGTTTTGTGTGTTTGTCATACGCTTTCTTCTTTTCTGCTTTCAAACTTCCTCTCTATGTTATTCCATTCATGATTGTTTAACTGCTTCAGAGATGGTGTGCCATGCTTAAAACAAAGTTGTTCAAATAAGTTTCTTTAACAATATTCTTTTTTCATTTTTCCCAGTTTAAGAATATGAAAAGTCGCATACGAAAGCTGAAAATAGTTCTGGTGCTGTAGTACCCATTACTTGACATATCTATCTACTTTGGATTTTTTTTTCACTCTTAATGAAACCAATGGAAGATATAGCGTTCAGTTGTAGATATATGTTTTTCTTGAGTATCGTAATGTAGGTGGGATGGTGGATGCCTTTCCGTGGGGCTGTTAATACAGTTTCTATTGCAATGTATCCAAGGTTGTTTCAGAATCTATGAATATCAGACAACGTGATTATTCATACTCATTCCTCTGTTCTGTAATTTTTTTTACGATTTGTAAATACTCTGTTGGGCTGTTTCCACTTCTAAAGTATGCGTGTTCCTCTGCTTAATTAAAGTTCTGTTTTGTGGGTTGCTGTAATTTTGGTGAATCACACACACGTTCCAAAGAAAAGACTGACTGGTGTATGTGTTTTTTATGGTTCCAGTTTTGAGAATATACCTCCATCTACAGTCAACAGTGTGGCTCGGTTAGATCTTGATACTGAAAATCAGTTGTAACCTATGATGTAATGATGTTATGGGATGTAATGTTATGTGTGCACCAACATAATGAGAACAAAACACTGACAATTTTTGTTTAGTGTCTGTTTTTTGTAGATTGTGCTGACACATATCTGTAGTGTAACCCAAGGTCAAGGTTAGGTTAAGTTGAAAGGTGTGATGTGAGTTCGCAAAGCAATACCAAAGGCTTCAGTTGATGCAACTATTTCACAAGTTCCATTTGTGTTACTTTGCTGCTAGTATTGACCGTTTCTGTTAAAATACCATCAGCTCCTCATACCTGGAATGGCTTCGTACATGTCATTGGGCATTACTGCCAGAATGTCATTATATACATTGTTGGTTGTGTCTGTGTCTGATTCATATTTTAAACTAGAGAAGCATTTAAATAAGTATTGGAATACATACAGACAACGTACATTGGTCCTAACGAATGAGACGGGTGAAGTTGTACCGCCAGAAGAGCAAGCAACCCTATTTAAAAAACATTTTGAAAACCTATTGAATCCCGACAACCCACCAGTAGGGACAACACAGACGGATGCCCGTTTTGACAGAGTTGAAGTCCCTGAACCATCTGAGGAAGAAATCAGTGTTGCCCTAAAAGCACTCAAGAACAACAAGGCTCCAGGAGGTAGTGGTATCACAGCTGAGATGCTTCGCTTGGGAGGGGAAACACTGGTGGGTGCTTTGAAACGATTAATTTCTACCATCTGGGAAGCAGAAGTTATTCCTGAGGAATGGAAGGGAGCAATCATATGTCCCATATTCAAGAAGGGAGATGCTACTCATGTATCCAACTACCGAGGGATTTCGTTACTTGAAATTGGCTACAAAGTTTTTACAACACTGCTACTAAACCGCATGAAACCACTGGCTGAAGGAATTGTAGGGACCTATCAATGTGGGTTCGTTGCTGGACGATCGACAATTGATCACATATTTACTCTGAGGCAGTTGATAGAAAAATTCTACGAATTCAATAAGGATCTACACCTCATCTTCATCGATTTTCGACAAGCTTATGACAGCATTGACCGCGCCACGTTATGGGAAACGTTAGAGGAACTTGGCATCCCATCAAAATACATCCGCTTAATTGCTGCTTGCTACTCTCAGTCTACGGCCCAAGTGCGGTTTGGTAATCAACTATCACCATCATTCAGTATACAAAATGGATTGAGACAAGGAGATCCATTGGCGCCAATATTATTCAATTTGGCCCTGGAAAAAGTAAGCCGTGACACTTGTCGAACCAGAGAGATGGAGATGGTGGGAGCAGACACAATCTTGGCATTTGCTGATGATGTTGTGATCCTTGGCGACACTCTAGAGCAAGTACGCAGGGATACTTCCCGATTCCTCCACAATGCAGAGAAAATTGGGCTGGTGGTGAACGAGGAAAAAACTAAATATCTTGTTGTATCACGCCGCCGAGATCTCCCTCCTTCCATTGATGTCGACAGGCATACCTTCGAACGAGTTGAAGAGTTCAAGTACCTGGGCTCCATACTAACAAATAGAAGTGAAGTAACGAAAGAAGTACAGCAACGTATAACAAATGCTAATCGCATGTTCTTTAGCCTGAACAATCTTTTCAGATCTCGGCTGATATCGCAGAAGAACAAGATCCACCTATACACGACACTGGTGAGACCAGTACTTTTATACGGCTGTGAAACTTGGGCAACATCAGCAACAGCAGAAGAAGCAATATGTGCATTTGAAAGGAAGGTACTTCGGAAGATATATGGACCCATCTACAATGCCATGGAAGGTAAATGGGAACGAAGAAAAAAAGAAGATTTATACCAGCGGTATGGAAAGCCACACATTGGACGAATATTGGCGCAGAAGAGACTCCAATGGTTTGGCCACATCCTACGGGCAGACGGATCCCTTCCAAACAGAGTCCTCCACTCTCAACCCACAGGAAAACGCCCTAGAGGACGCCCAAGAACTCGATGGAAGGATAGGATAACAACGATCCTGAAAGAAGTGGAACCAGCAGCCGTGGAGGAGGACGCCAACGACCGGATGAGATGGACTGCCATCTGCAACAGCTCCCTCCTCTCGTGTAATTGACAGACACTGCGTGTGTGTTTTTTTTTTTGTCTTTTGTTTCTGTAATGTATCCCTCTTGCCTTTTAAACCTTTGATTGAATGCCCTGTTTATTTTTTCGTTTCTCTTTAAGCTGTAATGTACATATGTAACTTTTACTACTGTATAGAGTACTTTTGTAAGTCTTTTTGTCTTTACCTTTCCTTTTGTTCTTCTTGCTGTAGGCCTTAAAGGCCCGATAAGGCAATATATGATGATGATGATGATGATTGGAATACTTCATAATTTTTTGTCACTGAGCTGCCTGCCATCTTAACTGAGGAAATGTGTTTGCACAACGGAAGTTTGTTTCATCTCCTTCATACCCTTATTCCTGTGTTTCTTTTATAAAATTTTCATTGTATTTTCTCAAAGTCTTTTTGATGAAATTTTTAATAGTTCTGTTTAATTAAGCAGCCTCTATAAAGTTACAGGAACGTTTGATAAGAGTTTGTTAGCTTTGAGCATGATCATAGGAAACGTGTGACAAACACTGTAAACAGTATGGCGACAATAATGAGATGCTATTTTTTTCATTTTTTCAAATGGACTAAGCTATAGATCAGTCTGTTACAACCAGGTATTTGTATCTTAGTATCATTCATTACTTTGCCAACTCCAACCAAACTGCCACCTTCAAACTTAACATATACATTGAGCAAAGTTACAGATCAGTCTTGTAACCACAACCAAGTTTTTTCATGTCACATTTGCTTTTTTCCCCACCCTTACTGGCTTTGCCAACTACCAGAAAAGTATATTCATATGTTCACCAAAAGGTGGTGCGACAGCAGTCATTAACATTACGTCACTGGCCAAAGCTGACAACTCACATTGAACGTTCGTCTTGACCCCATGTTGCTGGTATTGTTATTGTGAAGTTATCTACTTCTCTTTAACAGCTGTCTTGTTCCATTTGAAATAGTCTTTACTTTTGCTTTTTCGTACCTTTAGGTGTTTTACTGCTTGCCTAAGTTCCTTTCATATATAATTTCACCTTTGTCTGTGTGTGTACCCTCTACATTCTGTAAGACTTCCAGCACTGTCTTCTTATTCTTTATTAAATTATCGTAATCTGCACTTGGCTGATGAGTATACTTCTTTCTAGTTTCATCTGTTGTTGCCTCTTTATCTTGTGGCTATATGGCCACTATGAATTCAAACGTGGTTTAAGACTTTTACGTCTTGTACTTGTGAACCTTGCAAGAAAATGTCATTGTGGAAATATCCCCCAAGTTGTGATTAAGCCGTGTCTCTGCAGTATCCTTCCGTCCAGGATTGCTGGTCTTGCAAGGTTCACAAGAGGGCTTCTGTGAAGTTCGGAAGGCAGGAGCGAGATACTGGTGGTAGTAACGCTGTGAGGACTGATTGTGAGTCGTGCTTGGGTAGTTCAGTCGGTAGAGCACTTACCTGCAAAAGGCAGAGGTCCCAAGTTCGAGTCTCAGTCTGGCACACAGTTTTAATCTGCCAGGAAGTTTCACATCAGCGAATACTCCACTGAAAAGTGAAAATATCATTCTGGAATCACTTGATATAGTTTGGGACAGGAAAATTTCCTGTAATGGGTTAAATGGAAAAATAGTGCAAAGTCTGTGATTTTTAGTGTTATAACGCGAAATTGATGGTTTTTACGAATTTTGAAATTGGCATTTTCTGTTGTGTATCTGAGGGTGGCTGTTTATTAATATTGGTAACTTACGGTTATTGATTGCTGAAATTGGATTTTTACTCCTTTTTTCTCAACACTAAGATTTGTGCATAATCATAAAGTGACAGGAGGTTTCTCGCGTAAAGAACCATTGGTCTAGATGTGACCTGAAACGAAAACACCCTACGTCTGACGGAATCCAGTCCAGGAACAACCAATTCCATTCCAGTAATAGTTCGAGATGTCATTTCTCCACAATTTTATACAAACTATCATACAAAAAGCTACACCTTTGTGAGGTTTTTAATGAAATGCTTCAATTAAACTATGTATTTGAAGACACTAGTATAACTATGAAAAACACTGTAAACCTCAATCAAAATAACAAAGTTGGGGCGGGAGAGCGATGTGGCCGGTTCACATCTGTCTGCGCACACAATATGGCTGTGGCAGTAGCAGCTGGGCGTTTTCGTTTTGGGTACAGTCACACGCTGACCGTTAATGTGCAGTACTGAATTTACTTAGCACGATGGTAATAGTCGTATTACTTGTCTGCACACTTTTTTTTCACAGCTAGATTAGGACATTATGATGCGTAAATACACACACACACACACACACACACACACACACACACACAGGAACAATGCGAGGAATGAAAAGGAGTAAAGTTGTCTAATGAGCGGCCGCAAACATAGTCTGCAACTGACAGGAGCAGTTAGCATTTGAGGTAGCAGAGCGGTATGGTAACAGTGATAGGTTAGAAATCATAACCAAGCTAATTTCCTGATTGGTTGATTGGCTGTTGCTTTGGTAGGTGGCCTGTAAACAACTAGCTGTCAGTCACTTTGTAATGTTGATCGAGGCATAATTGCTTTTAATGTAACCAAGGTTCACAGTCTGTGCAACAGATTACACAGTAACCACAAATTTCATTCACAAGACATTATTATTAATGTTGAGTAAATATTGAAGTAAACATGTTCAGTTTTACCACCAAAAACACATTTGCTTGACGTCAGTTTTCTAGTGCTGTTATTGGCTGATAGCAGCAAACTGAGTGGGCGCCATGTGATTTACATGTTGCTGAAACTAATGTGCCATACTTGGTGACGTTTATACTTGCGTACCACAAAAATATGCAGTTTAACTGTTGCAGCACATTAAAGATATACCCAGACTGTGAAGTTTTTAGTAAAATTTGTTGCACAGAAATATCGAAAAATGTGATGCCACCGGCTAAAACTGTTACCTGTCTTTGAAGCAAATATTATTTCATTATTGCGAGAAAATGTTTTCACTATTAAACCACCAAACATTTGAGAAATATGAAATTACGAATACTGTGTATGAAGACATGGATTCCTTACTGTGCTGTCAGACAGCAGCAAGCAGTCTGTGGTGAATTCAGTGTAGATTTTTTAAAGGATTCTGACAGGGAAAGTGATCTGTAAAACACTTGCATGCTACAATTTAATCTCAATAATTAACTTTGCAATGCGGGTGGATAAAAACAGTAGGACCCTAATTGATAATGTTTTCTTAGATGAAGTTCAGAGCAAGAAAATGTGTGTTTGTCCAATCGTAAACACCTCTTCTGATCATATTGCACAGTAAGTTATGCTAAATAACATGAGCTTTACAATATGGATATTTCTGCAATCAGTTAGTTTAATTAATGACTCGAGGACATATGTTTTTAAGAATAGTTTACAAGAGATGAGTGGGGACAAAATTTGTAATCAATAAAATGCTAACATAAGATTTAATTTAGGGAATAAAGTATTTTGTGAAATGAAAAGGCAAATGTATGTGTTGCCAAGGATAATTGTGTTTGACGTATCTCTTGCATGGGGTAACTGAATTTGCAGTGCCAAAGTGCATGCAATTTCTCACATCACGACAAGGAAGCAATCCATACTCCCAACAAAATTCCAAACATTTCATTGTATCGCTCAGACATGGAATCAACTCCTTCCATGTAAGACAGTCCGATACATTCATCACACTCTGAGCCTAACCAGATACATATACCTTCATCACATGACATTTTGCTGCTCTCAGCCAATGTTCCGCTGTCAAAAATAAAACAACATCCATATTTCCCACTTCGAGACATTGAAAGTTTGATATATATCGTCCTCAGAGGGTCTTCAAATTTGTTGTGCACCGATTCGTGGAAATTAGCCAAGTGGTTACTCTGCAGTAGCTGCACACTACAAAAACCACTCAAAGTTACTGAGAAATGTTAATTATTAAGAAATCAGGGAAAAGTCGCATAAAGTCAGGACTCCGTATTTCAGACAACTGTATGTATGGAGTGTAGTGAAATGAGAGATAGGATAACCAACAACAGAATAGGATAGCTTCACTATCGACTGAATGGACGGGCTATAAATGATGAGTCATAAGTGGCAAATATATTTTACAATCACTTCTTAAGTATAGTAGAAAGTGTCAGGAAAAACAGTTACAGAGAAAAATCATGGCAGTATGTTGGAAAAGTAACTCTCATAAAATTCAGTCATTTGAATGTCCCATGAATTTTTCCTTCTGAGATTAAGAAAATTATACATTCTCTCAAAAGTAAAAGCTCATCTTGTTTTGATGGTGTTTCCAATAGAGTAAAAGATCTGTTCGTTTATAATAAGCCCGCTCTTATCTGAAATATGTAATGCATAACTGACTCAGGCCAATGTGAAATATGCCATTGTTAAACTTCTCATTAAGAAAAGTGATAAGAGAGATGCCAATAACTACCCACCCGTTTAACTGCTCACTGCTGGCATCATTTCCCAAAATATTTGAGAAGTTGATGTATTCTAGAATAGCATATCACCTTAGCGACAGTAATATTCGCAGCACATCACTGTTTGGGTTCCTGAATAGTTGCTCTTCTGAGAACGCCTTTCACATGTGCACTCAACAAATTTTACAAGCATCAAATAATAAATTAGCACCATTTTGTGTTTTATGCAACCTATCTAAGCCATTTGACTGTGTGAATCATATTTTCTCCTGGATAAATTGAAGTTTTTTGGCATTGATGGTAAGCCAACCAGTGGATAATGCCGCATTGGTGATTCTGACTGGGGAAAAATCACGGGTTCCAAATTTAAAAGACTGTGTTTGCAAATGATGAACTGTTGCCTAAAACACTGAAAAATTTTGTCCACTTTATTAAATTGTGTGTGGGGAGGGGGGGGGGGACGATCTTTCACACTAGTCAATATGTTGTATTAAACGGGAATATCTGAGACAAACTTCATCAGCTTTCATTTTCAAATGAAATACTGCATACAATAAATTATGAGAAGGTTTTAAATATATGAATTACAGTTTATGAACCTGCTATTAAGATATTTGTCACTGTTGAATTCGTGAATGATAGACATTCTGCATGCCTATGTCGCATTCTCCGACAGCCAGTGAGCGTCTAGTAGTGGTTGGAGCACTCTGATCTGAATGTCGTACCCAATGTGGGCATTAAATGTGGTTGTGGCAAGTTGTTTAGTGAAGTTTTATTCTATTTGTTGCGAGTTGTCATGGCTGATGATGATGGTAAGTGAAAAATTCTACACAAGCAAGTGACAGACATAATTTGCAAGATGCATGCTTAACGTTGAGTGCAAAGCACGTGTATGCGCATACTGCATATGCTGCTTGTAACTGGCGTCAATGCAATCCCCATCCATTTCTCGATCTGTGTGAACCGCCATTGTTCGTGTATCAGACTATAATGCTGTGAAGCTCTTCCATCAGTTTTACAGCTGTCCTCCAAATAGTGCTGAGTTGAAAACGATACCCTTGCTCATGCAGTTACATTGAAATTACAAGTAGCTTTGAGCTGATCTCTCCATTTTGGACGGAGAAAAAAACAGTTGGTGCAAAGATTGCCCACAAATTCTACCAGGCACTATGAAAGGAAGGTAGCATCTTCCATTTGATAGAAATCATAAGGTTTTCATGTGTCTGTGTGTGTCTTTTTTTTCTGATCCCGAATAACTTCTTTGTAAATCTCTATATCCTACCAAAACATCTTCACTGAATTAAAAGGTCATCTGTGGTGGAGGATCATGATTTCATTGGGAACAAGAAATGCATAAAGTGCTATAGAACCAGGTGGACGACGATGATGATGTTGTTGTTAACACCCTATAAACTGAGACTCTTCTATAACATTTCGTTTGAACAGGCTGTGGAGCCTTGAAACTACACTATTTTTGTGCCACATATTGACTGCAGTGGTAACCAAAATAATAATTTTAACACTCCTCCATGTGTTGTGTGCATCCAAGAGGACCTACAGTCTGATACAGATATCCTAAGGTTATCCACTTTCACAAGCCAGAATTCTGATATGCAGAGTTCTTGCAGAATTTCTTAGATACGCCATCTGATAATCTGTTGACAGTTCTTTTCCCATCAAGATGCAAGCAGAATTTTTCTTCCAGTAAGTTCTTAGATCCAGTTCTTGACTTCTTCTGCAGTCTGCCAAATCCTTTATTGTGATAGTGTAGGTAGCTTTTTGGGGCTGTACGACAAACTCGAAAGAGTGAGCTGACTGCATAAAGAAAATATCACAAGAATTACTGATGCTCTGGCAATTGTTGAGCTTCCCTTTTCTTTGTACACAGAAATTTTTTGCATATGTTGACAAACTCATAAAAGTGTTTGAAAAATATAGAAAGCAGAGGAATGTAGTGTTTGAAAAAAACCTTACTCACATTTTCAGTATTAATAAACCGAGTGAAAGCTGGGTTTGCAGTGACGAACAACTACTTTACTGTGGTAAACTGTTCTGTTCAACAAAATCTGCAGCTAAGTTGGTGTCAAAAATGTCCCTGTCAACAAGAAAAGCATCAAAGTTCTTCAGAACTGGGCTGTAAACAGAATAGATGTAAGTACATTCAGTGCATTCAGAAACGGAAGTCTTGATCAGTCTCAAAGTTGTAGAGGCATCTATGTCATTGAGGGTCGCTTCGAATTTGTTTCCTCTGGAGTCTTATCATTTACGTGTCTGCTTTGCAGTCTTTAATTGAAATTACGCAGTAGCCCCATCTCTCTCCTAGCGTTGTGCGAAAATTCTGTGGATGTGTCCATGCATATCATTGACCAGTCATATTCTGCGACCTATTTTAAAGCTTTCCTAACTGTTGTGTATCACCGTCATTTCCCACCGTAAAAATCACGCATGCTTACTGTGAAAGTTTTTCTTGGGCAGTGTTGCTCCATTACGACAAGTTATTTTTTCCCAAAGCCTATAAATGTAGTGCATCTGGCATTATCTGCATTCTTGATTCAGCTCTTTCTTTTTGAGAGGCTGTTGTTACAGTGTAAACTCCTGCATGCCTCTAGCTGGCCTAACATGGGCTCCACACATAACCCTCTCTTTCTGCTTACAGTGACAATGGGAGTGCACCCCCCCCCCCTCCCACCCACCCCTCTCCCCCCTCAGATTATTGACTTTCTCGGTTTCTCTGTCTGTGGCTTTCATCATCCAGTTGCAGACAGAAGATGAGCTGGAGGTAGCAGGCAGCTCATCTATCTTGGGGAAGGGCCTGCTGGTGGCACCTACCTCTCTCTGCGTGTGCACCAGGCATCTCCTATGAGACCTTTGGTAACCCATTTGGCAGAAACATTACAATATCATAATGTTTCAGTGTTTGGAAAGGTTAAAGCAATGACACACTTTTTGCCCAACATTATTGTATTTTTAGTATAGCGAGTTAAAATGGATTGGACCTAGATTATCATATGTAACTGCTCTTGTACCAGAACAAAACTCTAGCCCATTCCTCAAAAATTTTCAGTGGCGAAAGTGCATGAATTGGGTTTGAAATGGTTATTATTCATCCTGCCCCTTAGATTTGGCCCACTATAACATACTTCTGTTTCATATTAAAATGGGTTGGACAGAAAAAAGTTCCATCAAATGAAATAGTTGCATATACATCATTCTATGTCAAGGTGGTCGTCTACCTCTAAATGTTGTTTCCAGTAGAAACACTTTTTCTCTGTGTTACAGTACTCAAAGCAGTCATGAATATGTGGAAATATAGTAATTGAAAATAAAAATGTGTGTGGTAGCACAACAAAACTTTGTTAACTGATTGGTAAATTTTTTCTTCGGTAGGCTATCTATTTTGCCAAACTTTGTATACTGAATCTACATTGTATGTTGAAGATCAATACCAGAGGGGTTTTTACACATCTTTTAAGTTGTTTGGGTGGTTAGTCACATAATACATTCAGTAAGTTTGTTTATTGTGTATTGTTATTGATTAGTAAAGTATGTGTCACACCCATAAAATTTTAATATATTCAGTTATATAAGACTAAACTATTAATGACAGAAAGTTTAAAATTCTTGGAAGTGTGGTTTTTGCTAAGATATTTTTCAGATAATCAGAAGTTGAGAAAAGTGCACACTGGTATAAAAAACTGTTCGCTCCCTACACTGCTGCTGCTTGAATTGATAACTCTGATAAGCCAGTGAGGAGTTTTGTAAATATCAGCAATTACTTAACTTTGACAAGCACAGTGTATGGGTTTTAATGAAAAAAATAATTGAAGTCCATCAGACTGTTTCTCTTCTGTTCCACTCTTAAACATCACGTGGGGAAAATGAGTACTTAAATCTTTATGTGCAAGCTGTGATATCACTTATTTTTCTATGATGGTCATTTCTTCCTACATAACCAACAGAGTATTTTCACATTCGGAGGAGAAAGTTGGTGATTGAAGGTGCGTGAAAAGATCTTGTTGGAATGAAAATTCCTTTGTTTTAATTATTGGCACCCCAACTTCTGTATCACATCAGTGACACGCTTTCACCCACTTCACAATAATAGAAAATGTGCTGCTTTTCATTGAAAATTTTTTATGTCCTCCATCACTCCTCTCTGGTAGGGATCGTGTACTGTGCAGCAGTACTCCAGAATACATCAGGCAAGTGTAGTGTAGGCAGTCTTTTCAGTAGACCTGTTGCATCTTCTAGGTTCAAATGGTTCTGAGCACTATGGGACTTAACGGCTGTGGTCATCAGTCCCCTAGAACTTAGAACTACTTAAACCTAACTAACCTAAGGACATCACACACATCCATGCCCGAGGCAGGATTCGAACCTGCGACCATAGCAGTCGCGCGGTTCCGGACTGAGCACCTAGAACCGCTTGGCCACCGCGGCCGGCCATCTTCTAGGTGTTCTACGAGTAAAATGCTATCGTTGCCTTCTCTACATCATCATTTGTGATCATTCTGATTTAAATTGTTCATAAATGTAATCATTAGCTTCTTGATTTGTGTGATTTATTGTGTAGCCCATGTTTAATGGATTCCTCTTACAAGGGAGCCTCCCCATCGCACCCCCCTCAGATAAGTTGGCACAGTGGATAGGCCTTGAAAAACTGAACACAGATCAATCGAGAAAACAGGAAGAAGTTGTGTGGAGCTACGAAAAAAATAAGCAAAATATACAAACTGAGTAGTCCACGCGCAAGATAGGCAACATTAAGGACAACATGAGCATAGGATTGCCGTGGTCCCGTGGTTAGCGTTGGCAGTTGCAGAACGGGAGGACCTAGGTACAAGTCTTCCCTCGAGTAAAAATTTTATTTTCGCAAAGTTATGATCTGTCCGTTCGTTCATTGACGTCTCTATTCACTGCAATAAGTTTAGTGTCTGTGTTTTGCTACCGCACCCCAAAACCGTGCGATTAGTAGACGAAAGGACGTGCCTCTCCAGTGGGAACCGGAAACATTTGATCGCAAGGTAATCGGTCAGCCGATTCCTCCGCAGGAAGACATGTCTATAGGACACTGGTGACGGCATGTGCGTCACATGACAGGAATATGTTGTCGACCCAACTAACTTGTACACTTGGCGAATGGGTAAAAAGATTCTTCTACCTTGCCTGACTTACGTTTTCTTGTGGATGAGATAATCACTCCCAAAAAAGTGATGAAAACATAAGAGTTTGTCACATAAACCGCAACAAATGAATGCAACAGTTCACAGTCACACAATTTTCCCTGTGCTCTGTCAAAACATATGTTTTTAACGTTTTCAAATTTTTCCATGTGTAGACCGTCAAATCCTGCATATGTCCAAGCAAATCTGAACATGTCCTGGAATTTTGGAGAGCGAAGTTGATTATGTGTGAGTGCCTGAACTTTGATAATTGACACACAATCACGTAAACAATACTGCTCTGTGTACCTGTGCAGCTTCAAAAAATCATAGAATCTTTTCATAAAGTATTTCACTTGCCGAAAACCAAACACATCTAACGGTTGCACAAGAGGTGTACACCCTGGAGGAATGGTAATCACGTCTTCTCCCACACTATAATTGTACAATGCCTGATCCTTCTGTCCTGTATAGCTGTCCAGGAGATAATAATTGTCTGAAAATAAAAAATTAAATTTTTCACTCGAGGGAGTACTTGAACCAAGGACCTCCCGTTCTGCAGCTGCTCACTCTAACCACGAGAACACTGCATTCCTGAGCTTACACGCTCCCTCATGTTGCATATATTGCCCATGGACTACTCAGTTTGTATATTTTGCTTATTTTTTTTTCATAGTTCCACACAACTTCTTCCTGTTTCCTCAATTGATCTGTGTTCAGTTTTTCAGGGCCTATCCACTGTGCCAACTTTAACTAAATTTGAGGGGGGTGCGATGGGGAGGTTCCCTTGTTAGTACTCATGTGGACAAACTCACCCATTTTGTTATTAGATTCAGTTGCCACTTTGTGCACCATACAGGTGTCTTGCCTGATCATTTTGCAGTTGGTTTAGATCTTCTGATGATTTTATTAGACAGTAAATGACAGCATCATATGTAAACAGCCTAAAGGTGTGTGTAAACTAGCAAATAACATCACAAGTAACTGACATACCGTATTTACTCGACTCTAAGCTGCACCTGAAAAATGAGACTCGAAATCAAGGGGAAAAAATTTCCCGAATCTAAGCCACACCCGAAATTTGAGACTCGAAATTCAAGGGGAAAGAACAGTTTTAGGCCGCACCTCCAAATCGAAACAATGTTGGTCCATTGTAATATGAGACACAATTTAGGTCGAATGAATGACTATACAGCTATAGTAGTTTGGTTTGAGTCGTAAGCTTAGCAGTTAAGCTATACCAGGTAGCCCTTGCTATGCGTCAGGCACTCCGTCCGTATTTATACGGGTACCCTTCCTTTTTCACGTACTTCATCTGGTTTGAATTGATTGCTTATTTTTCTTTGATATGATAAGTGCCGTTCTCTTTGTCATAGGTGTTTACGTCACTCTAAGCTGAAAATGCATTACCGTACTGTGTCATGCATTGTTTGTCGCATTCTGATGATGAGTGTTTACAGGCTGTCGCCGCTCATGGCATGGTTTGCTTTTGTGCACGCTACCGCCGCTTACAATTCAAAAAAAGAGATGAATCGTCTCATTAGCGAAACAATGGCAAGAGACTGCTATTTGTTGTTACTTACACTGCTGCTTTCACCGAGCGAGGTGGCGCAGTGGTTAGACACTGGACTCGTATTCGGGAGGACGACGGTTCAATCCCGCGTCCGGCCATCCTGATTTAGGTTTTCCGTGATTTCCCTAAATCGCTCCAGGCAAATGCCGGGATGGTTCCTTTGAAAGGGCACGGCCGACTTCCTTCCCCATCCTTCCCTAATCCGATGAGACCTATGACCTCGCTGTCTGGTCTCCTTCCGAAAACAGCCCAACTGCTGCTTTCTTTGATAATGATCAACAAGAACCAAATAATAGACTGTGTATGATAGATGATGCTCCGAACGAGAGTTTAGCAAAAATTTTTCTCCATTTGAAAATCTTTGCAATGCCTCTTTATTACATTACATTCTGCACAGAAATAAGTCATCTTAGATTTAAAAATCTAGTCAGTTGTCGTGCTTCATTTCTGACTATATCACTATTAGGCATAAGAATAATACGAATATAAACGAGACATGATATGTATATTCTTCCGCGTTTGCTGTTGTCTCTCTCTAGTTTCGTAGTTTATTAGGCAGACAGGATTTAAATGAGATAGCAGCAAACACGAAAGAATACGTGGCAAAATGTTTATATTCGTATTATACTTATAGTGAAGAGAATACTGCATGTGATTCACAATTCATAAAAGTTCCTATTAGCAACCATCTCTTCTCATAGGTAGGGAAAAATTCAGAACATAGAGTTGGCCATATTGACAAACATCCCAAACAGTCTTGCCAGTCGGATTTTTGAGGTACATTGAAATGCTGCTACATTCGTAGATTAACAATACGGCATTTGTATTTACTTCGTTGGATAATGTATGAAAATGCAGTGGTCGAAAATTGAGGTGGAGGAAAAAGCTAATCTTCCACCTTTCTTTCTTTCCTCCCCCCCCCCCCCCCCCCCCCCCCCCCCCCCCCCCCCAACAAAAAAAAAAATTCTGCTTGGAGATACAGCCTTCCAAAGATGACACTGCGCATGCCATTTTGAAGATGTGAATTTTGGAAAAAATTTTAAAATGCTGTATCTTTGGAATAGTTCTAAATATTTTGTTGGGTTTTCTTATTTGAAAGATAATTGCTTTGATTACAAAGAAATCCTCCATTTGGACTTATCTGTCAACGTTCTTTTACTACAGCATTCTGAAGTTTTTTTATGATTTATAGATTTTTTTCCCCCAAAATGCCAATCCATAAAATTTTGATTTTTTTTTTTTTTTTTTTTTTTTTTTTTCTCTGTTGATTAGTACCATATAGTTCTAGATTCCCTGAAAAGGAGAGCTTCCAATTTAGGTTGAACTGGTTTTATGAACAACTGAAATTTCTGCCATACATAAAACCTGTTTTATTACCACATTATCATATAACAGGCTCATAAAAATCAAAATCTAGCCTTATTTAACATAGTTTTAGTTTTGATAGATAGTAAGAGACTCATTTTTCAAGCATTTTAAATGATTCAGAAATGTATGTGAAAGGTCCAATGACTTAAAGGTTTCAATTTATACAACTTCTGTGCACTCTGTTTTGTACTGAAATTAGCCAGCCAATGAACTAAAAATGTGTTCCATTGCTTCGGTATCTTCCTTTGGTATAGAATGATGCCTTCCTGCTGAACCAATAGGAACTGGAGCACTTATACAATATTCAAACCATTGTGAACAGGAAGTGAGCACTGATGGCGTTGTTTCTGCCCTTCAGCTGGAAACCTATATCCAGCAGCTGGTCCATGTGGTAGCATAAAGTTCACTACAGCTTATAACTGGTGTCTATAATCTCTGCCATATACCAGTCACACACACATACTACAAACGTTCCCCCTCATCAGGTTGTAAATCGGAATACTATCCAGTTGTTTCTTAGTTGTTGGCCGAACGAACAAAATTCCTTCTTTCTTGCCCTTTAAAGTGCACGCAATATGAGTTCGCCCATCACTTTTGAGTCCAAAAATGTGTCTTCTGAATTCCTCTCACAGGAGTAGTTTGTTTGGACCAGTCTTCTTTTTTCTGCTCACACAATTCTTCGATTTCATCTTTAGACAAAAGAATGAGGGCTGTGGATGTGTAAGATTTCAAGACTCTCGTAAATCCTCAGCATTCTGAATCACAGCTATATTTGGTCTGGAAAGATATGGTGCTTCAGCAGGCCTTCTACGCCATCACAAGGCTCCTTCCTGTGACCAGCAGCACTGTATACCCAGTCAGTTGGCATGAGGGACTTACTCAATACAAACAGCTGGTAACGGTTTTTAAAATGAGTAGGAGCACCATCAGAAATGATTATGATCTTCTCTGCTCCAGTTTGCAGTTGAAGAATTTTGCGCATTGCCAGCAAAGCATGTGTTGAGTCATGTCCTGTGTCATCAGTTATAACAGCAACATTTGTGGTCTTGTTTTGAAAATATGTCACTCCTGTAAAAATTGAAACCTGGTCGTTACCACAATGATACCCTTGTACTTCTTGTGGGAGTATTACAGACCAGTTCTCAGCAAAATCACAGTGAAGCACTAAACGCTGTTCTTCAGCCTGTACACACCCTTTCACTTCTGTAATGTGTTGTTATAATTTCTTCAGATGCTGGTATGTTACTGCTTTCACTGACTATTTACCAAGTTCATCAATGGAACCGTCAAAGGCAACAGTTTTCGTAATTAATTTGTTTTCCTCTCATGTGGCATATGTAATTTCTGCAGAGTTATATGCTAGCAGTATGTCTTTCAGGCCAAGTGTCTGTAAAGACAGTCCTCCTTTTCCAGGGCAATCACCACATTCTTGAAACAAAAAAGTCTCTCACTTTGTCACATACTATTAATGACTTCACATGTCCAGCCAAGGTGTCATATGTCACATGCTCCCGTACGTTCTTCAGAGTTCCCACACAGAGTTCAAAATTCACTCATTACACACATAAACAGACATCTCTAGGTGGGTGTGGAACTACTCACTTAGGTTGTAGTGCATAAAATTGTGATCCTCCAATATATGAAGTTATATAGTCGCTCTTTAAAAATTCCAAAAGTTTCTTTAATACTGCAAGCCATGTACCTATTCACTTTCACAAACTTTTTGACCTTCAACTGTTACAGTTATAGCGTCTTTTTTGTTGGCACTCTGGCGAGAACAGTCCCATTTATCTTCCAGATGAAATGACTGCATTATTTGAACTAGAGCTGCTTCTACAGGGTGACTGTAAATGGGATCTGGTCTTCCAAAGACTCCTTTACAGACCTCACATTTCCCCCCTGCTGGTCCGCAGGTTAGAATAGGCCCGAGGTATCCCTGCCTGTCGTAAGAGGTGACTAAAATGAGTCTCATGCTTTTCAGCCCTATAAGTTCAGGTCCCATTTTATGGTTTGACCTGCCACTTTCCAAATTCTATAGAAGTGCAGGCCATTTGGGAAGGACGCCTTAGGTGGTGCATGAGTTATCCATAGTGCCCTCAGATTCGTTCTCCTGAACGTCTTGTCATGGCTTAGCATCTCCATTCAACTATTTGGGCGAGGACACTTTCCTGGGTATGTCATCTTCTCTCATTGTCTCCTGTCCTCTTTCCGCCCCATGACGGTATTGGATTTCTCTGCGCCCAATATCCATCATGGTAGCCAGTCCACTGTGGTGGAGCCATCATGTACCCATTTGGTGGTAGCCCCCTGACAACACAGGGATCGCACTGCTGATGCCTGAGCTGTAAACTCCCCATGTATGCCAAGGAGTAGATGCCTGTCTTCCTGGGGCATCAGGACTCTTGGCAACAGCCATCATGCCAGGTGGCCTTTGCTGTGGTTGGGTGGCGCCCGTGGGGAGAGCCCCTGATTGGAGTGGGTGGCATCGGGCGGATGACCTGCAATGAAGCGGACTAAGTCATCTCTTGCTGGTGACCGTACAGCACCAGCAGTCTCCAAGAAGGGCAAGATCGAGTACAGTGCTGACAGATATGATCCTAAATTGTTTCGCTCCCTCGCTGCACCGTGGGAGGAACGTAGGGCTACAGAAAGAAGAGAGCTATATTCACCTCGGTATTTAGTCTGTAGAAGAATGGTTGTGGACTCCTTTCTACCTATGAGGCCCCAATTATTTGTTGAATATCTTGAGGATAAGTTTGGGGAAGATAGTGCTGTCCAGGATGAGAAGTGGTGCAGTGTTGATTCAGACACCATCCCCAGCCCCATCCTGGGTGTTACTTGCTTGTGACTGGCTGGATGATATTCCTGTTTCTGTCACTCCCCATAAAAGCCTCAACATGGTCCAGGGGATTATTTTCCATTGCTACCTCCTCTTGCAGCCTGACAACGAGCTGCGCACCAAGCTAGAATGGTGGGGTGTTTATTTCATCCGGCATATTTACAGGAGACCCAAAGACAACAGGGGTGCTGCCAGTGCCTTCACCTTGGCCTGTGAGGGTGATTCATTGCCTGAAAAGGTCAAGCTGATGGTTCACCACTGTGATGTTAAAGCATACGTCCCTCCCCCTATGTGGTGCTTTTAAGTGCTGTAAATTTGGTCACGTCTTCCCGCTGCAATTCCAATGCCACATGTTGAGACTGTGAATGTCCACTGCATCCAAATACTCTCTGTTTGCCTCCTCCCACTTGTATCAACTGCAGAGAGCAGCACTCCCCCCTTCTCACCAGACTACACAGTACTCCAAAAGGAGCTGAACCAGTTGTCGTACGAAGAGGCTAAACCTAAATTTGAGCGATTACACTCCATTCGGTTGACGCCCACATACGCTGGAGCTACATTACAATCGCCGTCAAAAGTACCAGTCGTACCACACTCTGTGCCACGAACAATAGACCCTCTGGGCCTCCAGAATACATCTACCCTCTTGGTGGTAGGGGGAAAATCTCCTTCCGTTGCTCCCAAAGTACCTACTTCGGGATCAAGGCCCCGCCAAACGCGGGGACATCAGTCCCCTCCACCCCTCCCCCCATTTCCCCAGCCGGAGAAGCAACAGCCTCCTCCAGCTCCTCTCGTGTGGAAGGGGTCCCTTGGGGACCCTATCTCCCAAGGTCTCCACTAATGCCACAGCGGACACTCGCCAGTGGCTAGGAGCCAAAAGCTGCTGGACGAAGAGCTTCATGATCTTCCTCCATGACTGAAGCTACTTCAGAGAAGTCCTCCCAGCAAACCCCTAAAGAGAAGTGAGAGGGCAAGCAAACAAAGAAGCCTGCTAAGAAAAAGGACCCTATGGTGGCCCCAACACCACCAATCCCTACCAGTTCTGCACCTGCGGATGAGGTGGAGATCTCAGCATCCGCTGAGGACCTGGATCTCAGCGATGTTTCATCCACAATAGGAATGGATACAAATACTCAATCGGTGGCAGCAGGTGACCCTGAGGTGCACCCTGCCACCCTGAGGTGTACTCTGCCTTCTTGCATGCTTCATGCCTTCCCAGCCTCACGCTAACATCATCCTCCAGTGGAATTGCTGTGGTTTTTTCCACCACCTGGCTGAGCTACAGCAACTGTTTAAGCTTTACACCTGCTTTCTGCATTGCCCTCAAGGGAACCTAGTTCCCTGCAATGCGGACCTCCGCCCGTTGCGGCTCTAGGGATATTACAAGAACCGTAGTGACTATAATGAGTGTTGGATGGAGTTTGAGTCTTATGTCCTGAACTCAGTATGCAGTGAACCTGTCTCCCTTCAAACCAAGCTGTGGCTGTCAGGATAAGAATGATGCAGGAAATAACTCTCTGCAACGTATATCTTCCTCCAGATGGTGCAGTACCCCTGACTGCATTGGCTGCACTGATTCATCAACTCCCTAAACCTTTCCTACTTTTGGGAGATTTTAACACCCAAAGCCCCTCGTGGGATGGCACTGTGCTTACTGGCTGAGGTAGAGATGTCGAAACTTTCCTGTCTCAACTCTACCTCTACATCTTAAATACTGGGGCCCCCCGAACATTTCAGTGCGGCTCATGGCGCTTACTTGGCCATTGATGTATCCCTCTGCAGCCCACGACTTCTCCCATCTGCCCACTGGAGAGCCCCCGATGACTTAAGTCCCATCTTCCTGTCACTCCCCCAGCGCCATTCCCTCGGACGTGTACCGAGATGGGCTTTAAACAAGGCAGACTGGGAAGGGTTTATCTCTGCTGTCACCGTTGAATCTCCCCCACATGATACCATTGAGGTGGTAGTTGAGCAGGTCACTGGAACGATTGTTTCTGCTCTGTAAAACACAATCCCTTGTTCTTTAGGGTGCTCTCGGCAAAAGTCAGTACCTTGGTGGTTGCCGGATATCGCTGAGGCCATTAAAGAGTGTTGGCGAGCTCTACAGCCACATAAGTGGCGCCCTTCCCTAGAGCACCTAATAGCGTTTAAACAGCTCCACGCCTGCGTTTTCCAGCTTATAAACACGAAAACAGGCCTGTTGGGAGAGGTACATCTCGACCGTTGGGTGCCATACGTCACCTTCCTAAGTCTGGATGATCAGTCATGTATGTGGGTACCAGACCCTGATAGGTGTTACTGTCATTAACATCAGTGGCGTGTTATCTACCAATGCAAACACAATTGCTGAGCACTTTGCTCGAGCAGCCGCATCAGAGAATTATCTTTCAGTATTTCCCACCCTCACATGGTGGATGGAAAGGAAAGCTCTCTCGTTTACTGAACATCACAGTGAACCTTGTAATGCTCCGTTTACAGAGTGGGAGCTCCTCAGCGTCCTTGCACATTGCCCCAACACAGCTGCTGGGCCAGATCCGATTCACAGCCAGATGATCAAACATCTCTCATCCGACTACAAGTGACATTTCCTCATCATCTTCAACAGGATCTGGTGCGATGGCGTTTTTCCATCACAGTGGGCTACTGACTCCGTGCCAGGGCAGTTTCCGCCAGGGTCGCTCCACCACTGATAATCTAGTTTCAGTCGAGTCTGCCATCTGAACATCCTTTTCCCGAATTAATAAGAAACAACTTCAACAACCTGTCCAACTTAAAAGTGGAAGCTCTCCTTTTCAGGGAATCTAAACTATATGGTACGAACTAACAGAAAAATCAAAATTTTATGTACTGTCATTTTTGGATAAAATAATTTCTGTAGATTATAAAAGTAGTTCAGAACGCTGCAGTAAAAGAACTTTCACAGATAAGTCCAAATGGAGGATTTCTTTGTAATCGTAAAGCTATTATCTTTCAAAAAAAAAAAAATATCTAGAACTGTTCCAGAGGTATAGCATTTTAAATTTTTTCCAAACTTCACATCTTAAAAATGGTATGTGTAGTGTCATCTTTGGAGGGCTGTATCTTAGAACGGGAATTTTTTTCCAGAAAACAAAAAAATACGTGTTTCTTACTTACTCCTGAATTTTAACAAATGCTAAATTGAATAACATCTGAGTCTATGAGTCTCGCCTAGGGGCGAGTCTAGAAGTCTGTCAAGGGGGGGGGGGGGGTCTAATGGGGAGAGGGGGTTTGGGGGAATGGAATATTGCTTAACAAAGAGAGTTGGGCTCCTCCCAACAAATTGGTAACTGTTTTGGAGTTCAGGGTAAAACGTGTGTTAATAAATAAAAAGACCCCCATTTTAAGTTAAATGATATTCACTGGTTGAGATAGTAAGCTACATGTCACTCTTATTCTTTTATTAAAATGTGTTTGAAATACATTGCAATCTATATTGCTACATAATTATAAAGAAAAAGATTGAATCTGTTGGATTAATATATTCGCTGATTTTTGAAGTCATTTTATGCAGTGTAATATGACACTCCATTCCATGGGGACACTCCATTCCATGGGGGGGGGGGGGGGGGGGGGGAGGAGGGGCTATAGCCCTCATTGCCACCCCCCGCCCCCCCCCCCCCCTCCCTCCCCATTGCCACTGCCTGAACTACTACGGATCATGCTAACTCTCTAACTGCAAGTGCTTGCTGAAGTGTTTACATTAGTAAAGGGGAGGCCAAGATTTCAACGTGTGGGCTGTGCCCAGGCACTAATGCCAATGCGCTCAACCTCACTTCACATTTCCCTCACTGACATGCCACGGTATCTGAGCATGTGGCAAAGGGGGGGGGGGGAGGAGAAGGGAAAACTGCGAGTGTGCCACATTTAAATGGCTGTGCAGGTGCACTGCATACTGCTTGGTTTTATATTTCACATTTCATAACAACATAGGGGACAAACAAAACAAATTTTCAGTATTATTTAATAATTTTTGCATGCTGAAGACGTAATGTAATTTTTGTCTAGTACAAACTGTCAGTATACAGACTGATGCAGACAATTTCACAGACTTGCACACTCGGTTTGCATTTAATCGTGATTTATTTAGTTTCAATATCAAATAAAGGTCTTTCACACAAATATGGTGACAGAAATGAAATAACTTTAAAACTGGAGTTACCTTACAGGTCACTCACTCACATCTGCATGTACACAGGGATGCTTTTCAACTGAAACAACAAACAGTTTCGAAAGCAACTTGAAAACAGATGCAATTTTGATGCGTTTAGGGAAGTGAACTGTCTTTGTCAGAAGGTGTTCCTTTTTCTACAATGTGATTATCTTTTTAATGCATCCACATAAATCTGCTATCCATTTCGAATTTTCCGAATTTGTTTCTGCATTCCGTTTCCTTTATAAATTCAACAATAGTAAATTTTAAATTGAAACATTGTTTCAGGCATGCCCTTTCAGTTAACCAACATACTTTGCAGAAATGTATGAAGTCTCCAAACTCTTCGTTCAGTTCCAATCAAAACTGTTTCAGTTAACAATGGAATAATGTGTGTGACTGCAGAAATTTTCCTGTTCATACCATCTGCTTTTTCACTTGCTCCAGGCCTGCAAATTTAGAACAAAGTTCTTTTTGGTATAGAGAACAGTGAATCCTGTTTGTCGTTCGATGTAAATTTTTGCTCTTCATTGACAGATAAATCTTCAAATGCTTTCTACATGGTATTGTGATGTCTTGCATAGCAAATACGCAGTACCTGTCGCGTATTTTAATGGAGAATTTTCATCCTTCTCTTCTGTGATTCCCATTCATTTTAAAGGATTGTTACAATAAATTGCTAGACTGTCTATTTTTGTGCAAACAAGCCACTGGACATGTGAACATCCTTCATACAATGAACAAATGGTGAAGTTTAAACAGTGCTGACAGCACGATTCTGCCCAACTTCGAGAGTTGTACCGACCAACAACTGCTGCACTGCAATGCTAAACCAAATGTGGTACTGTTCCATGTACTTCTGAGGAAGACTGAGCAAAGTCGGTGGAAGGGCAGTGTTGTGCTAAAAGCCAGAGCAGCCTTCACTGTTACTGCATTATTATGATTATTATTATTGAAGCAAATTGTGATGAAAAACAAAGTTGAGAAAAACAAAATTTTTGTGTGAAGAAATAGATACAGAGTTGTACATATTTAAGTTATCAAGATACTCTATTGAATGAAATACAACCAGAAGACTTTGCTCAAGTTAAAAACTGTATGAGACTGTCATATTCTAGTTTTGAACGTCTATTTTCTACTGTGCAATCAGTTATTGTTAAACAGGATAAAAAAATGTGACATCCTATATCACCAATAGATAATCTTTTAATTACTCTTCAGTTTTTACAAACTTGTTACTTTTTTTGCAAATTCAGTACATTTAAGTTTCTGCTAACATTAAAAAATCTTCTGAAATTTGAAGATGTGTGTGCTTCGAGTCTACTTTTGATTCTGGTGGTAATCAGTAAATTCATTTTGCACTTTCTGGTGATTAAATATAAATGTATCGGGGTTCCAGTGGCACATTTGTTTTGGCCCATCCGTCTTTGTGCCATTCACTTTTCTTGCATTGATAGTTTCATACCAGTGTTAAACACACACAACTTTGCAAGTTGGAGCTAAACTTGACTCTTGCTAGTGGACGCATTCTATAATATGGCTGATCAAATTGTATCCCAAATGGTTTATATTATATTATATTTTGGAACAGCTGGGATCCTGTAAATACCCTTTGGAATGCCAGATAAAGTGACTTTTTGTCAATTACTACAAATTACTTCCTTTCTGACAAAAAATCAAGAATCTAGTTGCACAACTGAGGTGATACTTCATAGGCAAGCAGTTTGATTAGAAGAGCCGCTTCAAAGGCATGCAGTTTGATCAGAAGCCACTCGTGAGGAACTGTTTGTAAAGCTTTCTGAAAATCTAGAAATATGGAATCAGTTTGAGCTCCGCCGTTGACAGCACTGTTTGCGTGAATAAAGAGCTAGTTGTATTTCAGAAGACCAATATATTCTGAATCCTTAAAGGCTGTGTCTATTAATGGGTTTTTTGGAGCTAATCTGTAATTTTCAGTCATAAATCTATGTTCTAAAATCTATTGCAAATTGGCATTAGTGGTATGGATTTCTAATTCAGTGGATTATTCCTATTTCCTTTCTTGAGTATTGGTATGACTTGTGCAACTTTCAATGAGTGAGTCGTCATATATTGCTGCTAAGTATGGAGCTATTGAACGGTGATACTCTGAAAGGAACGTAATTGATACACAGTCTGGACACAAAAATTTGCTTATAAGTGATTTAAGCTGTTTTGCTACACCAAGGCTGTCTACTTCTAAATTACTCATGTTGACATCTCTGCTTTATTCCAGTTCTTTAATGCTTACTGTATCTTTTCTGTGAAGGAATTTTGGAAATCCATGTTTAGTAACTCAACTTTAGAGGCTCTGTCATCAGTAACATTACTATTGTTGTCACTCAAAGGTGGTGTAAAATTCCGTGGAGAAATTTCCACCACAGTTACCTTAGAAAGTGGTGAAATTCAGTGTTGGCCTATTGAAGAATCCTCTGCATAAAGTTAAGACAAAAATCTTGACATACAACATTTTATTGGTCATGTTGGATGTAAGTGACAAAATAAACATAAAGTAAGTACTCATGTGCTTTGTAAACTCTGCATTTTTGCCACGTGTTGTGAATCAATACCTGTGCACAGTGGATGTGTGTTTGGTGACCAAACAAAAATGTTTCATAATGCAACCAACACATGTGACTGGCAAAATATGAACATTTTTGCAAATATATTTCGTTAGAAGAAAACTGCGAAAACAGATGTGCCAGATGGCATTTCACAGCAACTCACCAGTAAACCTGTTGTCCCAAGTACAGACTACCAAATGGAAAGGTGGAATTAACTACAACTTCTGGAAACGAGGTGAAACATAACTCAGTGTAATCACTCGCGTCCAGGTCTACATCTACATCTACATCTACGTCTACATCCATACTCCGCAAGCCACCTGATGGTGTGTGGTGGAGGGTACTTTGATTACCTCTATCAGTTCTCCCTTCTATTCCAGTCTCGTATTGTTCGTGGAAAGAAAGATTGTCGGTATGCCTCTGTGTGGGCTCTAATCTCTTTGATTTTATCCTCATGGTCTCTTCGCAATATATAAGTAGGAGGGAGCAATATACTGCTTGACTCCGCTGTGAAGGTATGTTCTTGAAACTTCAACAGAAGCCCATTCCGAGTTACTGAGCGTCTCTCCTGCAGAATTTTCCACTGGAGTTTATCTATCATCTTCGTAACTCTTTTGCGATTACCAAATGATCCTGTAATAAAGTGCGCTGCTCTCCATTGGATCTTCTCTCTCTCTTCTATCAAACCTATGTGGTACGGATCCCACACTGGTGAGCAGTATTCAAGCAGAGGGCGAACAAGTGTACTGTAACCCACTTCCTTTGTTTTCAGATTGCATTTCCTTAGGATTCTTCCAATGAATCTCAGTCTGGCATCTGCTTTACCGACTATCAACTGTATATGATCATTCCATTTTAAATCACTCCTAATGCCTACTCCCAGATAATTTATGGAATTAACTGCTTCCAGTTGCTGACCTGCTATGTTGTAGCTAAATGATAAAGGATCTTCCTTTCTGTTTATTTGCAGCACATTAGACTTGTCTACATTCAGATTCAATTGCCATTCCCTGCACGATGCGTCAATTCGTTACAGATCCTCCTGCATTTCAGTACAATATTCCATATTTACAACCTCTCGATATACTACAGCATCATCCGCAAAATGCCTCAGTGAACTTCAGATGTTATCCACAAGGTCGTTTATATATATTGTGAATAGCAACAGTCCTACAACACTCCCCTGTGGCACACCTGAGATCACTCTTACTTCAGAAGACTTCTCTCCATTGAGAATGACATGCTGAGTTCTGTTATCTAGGAACTCTTCAATCCAATCACACAATTGGCCTGATAGTCTATATGCTCTTACTTTGTTCATTAAACGACTGTGGGGAACTGTATCGAACGCCTTGCGGAAGTCAAGAAACACGGCATCTACCCGTGTCTTTCGCTCTCTTGAGTCTCGTGGATGAATAGCGCAAGCTGGGTTTCACATGAGTCTTTTTCGAAACCCATGCTGATTCCTACAGAGTAGATTTCTAGTCTCCCGAAAAGTCATTATACTCGAACATAATACGTGTTCCAAAATTCTACAACTGGTCAACGTTAGAGATATAGGTCTATAGTTCTGCACATCTGTTCGACATCCCTTCTTGAAAACGGGGATGACCTGTGCCCTTTTCCAATCCTTTGGAACGCTACGCTCTTCTAGAGACCTATGGTACACTGCTGCAAGAGGAGGAGTCAAGTTCCTTCGCGTACTCTGTGTAAAATCGAACTGGTATCCCAGCCAAAGTTCATCTTCCGTAAACACTATCACAGTAACTGCATTGTGACTGAGAGAGGACTTGCTCCATACTGTAGGAGGCCCACCAGCCGACTCCTCTTCTGGGCCGCAACCATGCAACTTAATAACGTGGAGCTGACTGCATTGTGACTGAGAGAGGACTTGCTCCATACTGTAGGAGGCCCACCAGCCGACTCCTCTTCTGGGCCGCAACCATGCAACTTAATAACGTGGAGCTGCACCCTGATTGGCTCGATCGACTCCAGCGGTATTATGGCTGCATCTCTTGTGGCCTCCCCACGTGAGCACTTTGAAGTATGCCACTCTGCTGTCACTGGAGCGTTGGTACACAGTGTTCAAGAAGGCGGTGGCCGCATCATATGTGCTGCGACCACGCTGTATGAATTCACGGCAGAACAAAACCAATGTATCATTTGTTTTGATGAAAGCGTGAAAGCCGTGAGAGGATAAATTGGTTAAATTTGAAACTGGTAATGGTACTTCTTGAATAAAGTAACCTAATATCAATTTGTGGCTGGTTGGTGTACTCCGTCAATAGCTTATTTCAAGTAAGAGAGCTTTGCAGAGAAATTCTTGACTCTGACAAAGAAAATGATTCTGTTGTGCCCAAATATATGCCACACAGTTGTGAAGTTCATCCATTTTGCCAAAGAAGAAAGACTTTTTGTTGGGGAAAAGGCCTGATGTCATTGACTGAAGGAAATTTTTTTATTGGTCTTAGTCACAATAAAATGTAACGACAACTTGCTAATTACTGGTTTTGGTTGACTAGCAACAATCCTCAGATTATGCTTACTATAGATTTGGTGCCTAAGTATAATGTTGACCATCGCAACATTGTTAGTAAGTGTAACTTGTCGGCATTAAAAAGTTGGCTTTCTACGTTAACAGTTGCATTTTCACCAACTTTATGTAATATTGTTGAGTTATGCTTAGTAACAATGACATTGTGGCCAACATTGTGCTCAAGTACCAAATCTTTAGTGAACGTGATCTGAGGATGGTTGCTAGTAAGACAAAACCCGTAATTAACAAGTTGAAATTATGTTTTATTGTGATCAACACTATTAAAATTTTTAATGAGAAATTCTGCTATAATGAACAAATAGAACATACAAAAGTTTTAAATAGTTGTGGCCAGATAGTTTCTTCTTACTACTCGTACCGGTACCATAACACATGTAATTTTAGCAGAGAAGCTTTTTAAAAATATTTTGAGAGTATATGTATTCTTTTTTTACTTCTTATTCATGATGATATTTGTTAGTAGCAGGTAATTACAATAAAATTATTTCAGTTGCACTTTAACTAATTTTTCAAACCTGTAACACTTTGTGTAATATGAATTTCCTCGACCAGTTTGAAATCAAATTGTGAAGTTGTAATTAAATGACGTTCTAAGGAGGTCAAAAAAATTCCTAAAACAATAGGACTTGCAAATTACCAGTAATAGAAAAAATTAACTGCTCGAATGTGCCGTAAACATGGAAAATGGTTACATCCAGAACATTTCATTGTCTGCCTCCCACTCTTCTTAGACAAAAGATAAATATTTCACAGTTGCAGGTCAGTGTATAGATGTCTATGTCATAAATTTGCAAGTTTTTTGCAGGATATCAATATGACACATCATTAAGTATTTTTGTAAATATAACAAAAGCTCTCATGAAAAGCAGTGATGCTCAAATAATACTAGGTACAGAAAATTAGTTAAAACCTGGAATTGATAGTAATGAGATTTTTGGGGAAAATTTAAGTGTATATTGGAAGGATAGGCAAATGGGAAATGGAGGTGGTGTGTTTGTCGCTGTAGACAAGACACTCAAATCCACAAGATAGAAATAGAAGCTGCATGTGGGATTATTTGGGCAGGACCCAGTATCAGGGGTGGGCATAATGGGATAATTGTATCCTTCTATTGCCCACCAGACTCATCTCCTGATCATATGAACAGAATCTTCCGTCAGTTCTTGGTAGAACAACATTATAATAAATGAAAAGCACCAGTTTGCTTTCCTGATGTAACCGAAAACTTTAGAGAGAACCTCTTGTACGTAAGTTCTCCAGTCATACTGTAATTGTAGGTGGAGGCTTTAATCATCCAACAATTAATTGGGAAAATTACAGTTTTGTTAGTGGTGGGCATGATAAGGCATCCTGTGAATCATTACTAAATGCCTTCTCTGAAAACTACATAGAAGAGATAGTTAGGAGCCCCACTCGTGATAGAAAAATGTTGGAACTAATGGCAACAAATAGACGTAACCTCTTTGAGGATGTCCACATGAAAACTGATATCAGAGACAGTAACGTGGATGTGGCGACAGTGCTTGTTGCGACAATGATTAGCAAAGTACAAAGGACAACTAAAACAAGCAGAAAGACATATGCATCCAGAAAACTACATAAAAAAAATCAGTAGTGTCATATCTACATGAGGAACTAGAAACATTCTGCACTGGGCAGTAGCCTGTAGAGCAACTGTGGCCTAAGTTTAAAAGAATAGTTGTTTAGATAGATATGTACCCAGTAGAAGAGTTCATAATGGGAGGAAACCTCCATGGTATACAGTCAATGTAATGAAACTTCTGAAGAACAGAGATTACTGCAAAATAGGTGTGAAACAAAGCATAGGGCTATAGATGGAGATATACTGAATGAAATGCATTTGGCTGTCAAGATAGTAATGTGTGATGCCTTACAGTGACTACCATAGCAGACTATTGTTAAATGATTTTGTGACAATGTTTCACAAAACCCAAAGAAGTTGTGGTTTATGTAAAGGCTTTTAGTGACACCAAAGTTAGTGCCCACTTCTTTGCGAATGAGACACGAAATGAAATAGAAGGTAGCACAGCAAAAGCAGCTGTGTCTCCAAATGTTCCTTTCCAAAGGAAAAGCCAGGAGAACTGCCCAAATTAATTCTCATACCAATGAAAAAATGGAGTAAATATTTGTATTAGGGCGGATGAGATGTAGCTGAAATCGTTAAAACTGAACAAAGCTCCAGGGCCCGATGGATTCTATACTGCGTTTGCAGCCGAGTTAGCCCACTTCTAACTGTAATCTATCATAGATCTCTTGAACAAAAAACAGTGACCAGTTCTAGGAAAAAAGCACAGGTCACACCTGTCTACACGAAGGATAGCAGAAACGATCCACAAAACTACTATTCCATGTCCTTGAAATTGAATTGTTGTAGAATTTTAGGACATATTCTGAGCTAAAACGTAATGAGGTATCTTGAACAGAATGACATCCTCAATGCCAACCAGCATGGATCGTGTGAAACCCACCTCCTATTTTTCTCACATGGCATACTGAAAGCTTTGGATCAAAGCAGTCGGGTAGATGGAGTATTTCTTGATTTCCAAAATACATTCGACTCAGTATCACACCTATGCTTATTGTCAAAAGTACGATCATATGGGATTTCAAGTGAAATTTGTGACTGGATTGAGGACTTTTTGGTATGGAGGACACAGCATGGTATCTTGGATGGAGAGTCATTATCAGATGTAGAAGTAACTTCGGGTGTGGCCCAGGTAAGTGTGATGGGATCTTTGCAGTTCATGTTGTATATTTATGACCTTACAGACAATATTAATAGCAACCTCCGACTTTTTGCAGATGATGCAGTTACCTATAATGAAGTACTATCTGAAAGAAGCTGCTTAAATATTCAATCTGAACTTGATAACATTTCAAAGTGATGCAAATATTGGCAACTTGCTTCAAATATTTAGAAATGTAAAATTGTGCACATCACAGAATGGAAAAATGTAGTGTCCCATGATTATAATATCAGTGAGTTACTGTTGAAATCGACCAACTTATACAAATATCTGGGTGTACACTTTGTAGTGATATGAAATGGAATTATCACATAGGCTCACTCATGGGTAAAGCAGGTTGTACAATTAAGTTTATTGGTAGAATATAGAGGAAGTGGAATCAGTCTACAAAGGAGACTGCTTACAAATCACTCGTGTGACTGGTTCTAGAATATTATTCAAGTGTGTGGGACCTGTACCAAATAGGACTAACAGGGGATACTGTACAAATACAGAAAAGGGCAGCACAAATAGTCACAAGTTTGTTTGATTCATGGTAGAGTGTCACAGAGATGCTGAAGGAACTGAATTGGGAAGACTCTTGGAGACATATGTAAACTATCCCGAGAAAGTCTATTAAAAAAGTTTCAGTAACCGGCTTTAAATGATGACTCTAGGAATATGCTACAATCCCGTATGTATTGCTCACATAGGGATCATGGGGATAAGATTAGAATAAGTGCACAGGCATTCAAACAATCATTCTTCCTGTGTTCCATACGTGAATGGTACAGGAAGAGACTCTAATAACTGGTACAATGGCACATACCCTCTGGCATGAATTTCGTGGTGGTTTGCATCCGTAACATGAAACAGAGCTGGAAACATTTTTATGCTGGGTAACCCAAAGAAGATTGTTATTTCACTGGATCAAGTGTAGTGTTTTTAATGAAGATTTTGTAGAAACAATGGTCACTAAATATTCCCAAAACTTTCTATTTCATTCTCCCAAATTTTCAACTAATCCCTGAGTTACCTGTTAGTTGAATTCCTTACATTGCTTTTTTTCTATGCTTCTGTTCCTCACAAAGGGCAATGCTGTACATACTGTCTTCTGCTACTGTCTGTGAAGATAACACATTATCAGGGGATACTAACGATTAATGTAATTTATTTTGGACTTCCATTAGTGAATTTCATTTCACCTTAATGTAACTGTACGGGTTGTGTGTAGAAAGATGGCACATAAGTCAGAAAGTGATGTAACTGATATTGAAAATTGAGTCAAATTAGTTGCAGTTTGTGCTACTGATTTATACAGTGGATAAAATTTTTACATAGCACTGTTGGATTTTCTGCTGCTGTAGCACAATTGATGTGTTGTGTTGTTGAAATGGCTAATTTTTGGAATAAACAAGTTTAAATGTGTTATCCACAAAGTACGGTCCATTAGCTTCCGAGACAGACACATTAAGATGGCGGCTGCTCGATTTCCTGCTGTCAGCCAATCAAAGCTAGTACAGATATGTGGTCTAGTTAGCCAATAGCAGTGACCACTTGATGAGCACACCTTAAGTTCCTGCAAGTGAAGCAGTGACATTCCTGTTCTTGTTTGTAATAAATATGTGGCTGTCTCAGTTTCCTTATCATGATTTCCAGGTTATGGTGAGGTTTAAGCATAACAACACAACTTAAATTGATGCGAATGAAGCAGTGACATTAATATTCTTCATTGTCACGGGTATTTGGCTGTTGTCTTCCAAATAGACCAAAATTTCCAGGAGTGTGGTTTGGCTGTTTTCAGCTATTTTTTCCAAATATTATGTGATCTTCAGCGGTGTTTAGGCATGGACACAAGAGCACAGCTAGAATTGCCATAAAATATCTGATTGTGAGGACAGACTGATCTGTAGCATAGCCTGAGGTCTGTGTTAGTTTATAAAGTAAATTTGGTTGATAGTTGGTGAAGCCAATATATGTGGAAAAAAACCCTCTAGTTTAGACTGACTTGTTGCTTAGTGAGGTATAGCGAAGCTTGTGATTGTAAAAGCAGAAAACCTGATGGTGGTGGCAGGTGTACCTGTAACTTGTGGTGCACCAATGAAATGTGTAATCTTGTTACGAATAAGCAGCTATTTTCCCAGTTGTGTTGTGATTTTGAAGGGTGTGGATAGGCAGGAAACTGAACACAGCTTCAGTTGGTGGAGAAAATTATATGTTGTAATGTAGATTATGAATTTCCTGTTTCAGGAAATTGTCATTTTTTTATGCAGTGTTGCAGCTTGTTGTGTAGTTCATAGTATATCCCTAGTGGTCTCTCTGCATGAGTGTAATGTGATGCTATCATTCGATCAGTGTCAATACTATATCAAGCACTGTGACTTATCATCAGATTTGCCCATTCGAAGGCGAGTATAGTTTTCTGGTTGTAAGTCAGTCTTGAATGTGGAGGTATGCTTTCTAGGTGAAGTTGCGTTCTATAAAATAACCAAAGCCAACTTAGGGTTGTCATTGGGGGAGAACAACGTACTACCACGAGCAATGGAATGCCCCTGGTGCCATGTGCCATGTAATTTTTTACCCAACTTGGGCTCTTTGTACTTGGTTTGGTGATTTGCAAATGATTGTCTGAAATATTTCAGATTTCTGCGCCGTGCGGGTCCCACATCGTACCCGAAGATGGTGAGACTTGTCACGGATTTCGACATTCCTTCGCGAATGGTGACAGACTAGTCTTCCTTCTGTTATGAAGTGCATATCCAGTGGGCGATAAACTATTCACAACAGTTCGGGGGACCATGAGTCGTCCTTGAAATAGACCAGGTGAAATTTGGCAATAAGAAACACGACATAGACCTTAAAATCTATGGGAACTGGGTGTTCGCTGGAACTCAGAAAAATGCTTCCTTGAACCTGTTGAATTTTGGATCAAGAAAGAGTTGGTAAGAATAATCAAAGATAAGATCCTTCCTGAGATGATGATCGGTAGTGACTACTTCAGTTCATACAACACTCTTTTCAGTACTGAAGGAAGGTTTTCAGCACCTTAGAGTGAACCATAGTCTGAATTTTGTAGGTTCGAAACATCATTCTGTTAACATACATACTGTGGAGGGAATTTAGTGGGACACCAGAGGTGCCATCCCACATGTCAGAAGGAACAAACGTGTCAGGGATTACCTAGCTGATTATATGTTCTGTTGAGCATGTTCCCTGAATGAAGTATTAGAGCACTTTTCCCATCAGAACTTTGTTGCAATAATTTTTTTTGAAGAAAGATGCAAGCACAGATAGTGACTAAAATTCCATGCCTTTTGGGGAAATAGGCATCTTCATTTCCCTCACCATTAAATGTTTGTTATACTATCTCAATACTTGGTACTGTACACTTTGTCTATTACTTTGGGGCGTCTACTTTATTCCTGTTTCATGCTTAATATACAGGGTGTACATAAAGTCTGGGAACACTTTCAATTAATTATTGCACAAGAACTAAACATCGTACAGATGTCATACATATTGCATTTTGAAGAGAAACTCTGAAAGCTTTTTTTTTTTTTTTTTTTTACAAACATTTGATATGAGAACCACGAGTGACCCGGCAGACGTCAATACGGTAATCGAATTCTTGCCATACCTGTCCCAGTATGGCATTGTTGACTGTGGCAGCCGCTTCCCATATTCTCTCCCAGAGCTCTGCTACATCACATGGTAGAGGCGGTACATACACCAGATCTTTAATTTGTCCCCAAAGAAAAAAGTCACAAGGAGTGAGATCTGGTGACCGGGCAGGCCATTTCGAACTCCAACACACAGAAAGCTCGCTCTGCACCTTAACTCACCACGTTTGTGACTAGTGCTGACTATTGGCAAATTACCAAACTATTCTGTGGCGGTATACATGGAAAAAAAATCTTTCAGGGTTTCTCTTCAAAATGTCATATGTATGATATTTGTACAATGTTTGGTTCTTGTGCAATAAATAATTTAAATTGTTCCCGGACTTTATGTACACCCTGTATTTTCATCATTTGTGTGTCCACGGGCTGAAATTGTTATGATGTGATTGGCTGATCACATATAAGTGTAATAAGCTCTGATTCTGAGCTTTGATTGATTGATGAGGTCATGTGCCCTGTGGATTTTCATGTAACAAAAGCAGATCGCACAGATTTCACAGTTTCTGAAGCTATTGTGCTGTATTTGGTGGACTTCGTATTTAAACTTGGGTAGTGTTTATATTTGTGTATTCAGAAAATATCTCAAGATTTTAAACATGGCTGCAGCAGCAACTGTTAAAATTCTTCACAATAAAGGATGGCAGCCAAAATAAAAATATTCTATCCTGCAACTGTTTTTGGCTGCCATCCTCTATTGTTCAGAAAATATGCAATTTTGATGATACAGTGCATTAAAGATCTATCCAAGGCACATTCTTTCTTCTTATCCTCCCTCCCTCCCTCCCTCCCTCCCCCTTTCTCCCCCCAGCCTCCCTCCCTCCCCCCTTTCCCCTCCCCCTCCTTCTTCCTCATTCACCCTACAGCCCGGATCTCGCACGTGCAGACTTCCATCTGTTTGACCCAATAAAGGATGCACTCCGCGGGATGCAGTATGTGGATGATATGGTTACTGATGTAACAAGACTTTGGCTTTGACATCGACCAGTAGTGTCTTACCAGGCGGGTATGCAGATCCTACCAGTAACTTGGCGTAAGCCCGTCGCATTGAACTGAGATTATAATGAGAAATAGGGTTTTGTACCCAAAAGAGTGGGGAATAATGTGGTGTATTGGAGTCCTGGATAAAACCTGCTTTCAGAAAAAGTGTTGATTGCATATTGAACGACCCTCATATTTTTCAGGTAACACCAACAGAGATGATGATTTACGAAAAGGAATTCATGAACTAAGTAAAATGTGTACAGAATATATTCTGGTAAATGTTAAGTCAATAGGATTTTGTGGATAAATTCAGTGAGGACTAAGTTGTTAGTAAGGCTACTTTACCTGTTCATTGTTTTTTTCCTTCATTATACTGGATGTAAAATATCGTATAAATACGAAGAAGCTGCGCGGATTAAGTTGAATAGATTTAAAATTACATGTGGAATAATTTATCTTAAAGCATAAAACACTGAAAAATCAAGACCGAGAGTTTATTAGACAGATGTATTGAAAATTTGGAGTGGAAAAGAAAAACTGGATGAAAATAAAAGGGAATGGAATGAACGTCTACAAAGAATTGATCCAGAGAGACTGCAATGTCAAATAAAGAACTTCAAACTAAAGGGAAGATAGATCCTGGCAGACCGAGAAGAACGTAACCGTAGCAGGTCATAACTGGCCTCATACGGGAAGTGGTGGAGAAGTATGCATTTTTTTATGGTTGAAATAATAAAACCCTGCACCAATTACACATTTTTTCAAGCATACCCCGATGTGTTCAGAGAATTTTTTCTGAAGTGCAAATATTTACATTGATCTTCTATCTGGTGTTTGGCTCTGTGTTAATCTGCCATCTTGTGCTGCTGTCGTCTTTTTATGGTTTTTACTGCGATTGGAAGATAGGGAAAAATAATTATTTTATGTAATTGACAATTAGAAGATAGTGGAAATGTGTATGAATATGGAGTGCATTCTTGTACGGGAGTGAAACGTAAAAGATGTACAGTTCAGACAGGAACAGTTTGAAGAAGCTTGAAGTATTTGAAATGTCCGCTACAGAAGAATTCTGAAGATCAGATGGGTACATGAAATAACTAATGAGGTGGTACTGAATTGAATTAGGCAGAAGAAATGGTATGGCTTATATTGACTGGAAGAATAAATCGGTTACTACGGGATATCCCAAGGCATCAACAAATCGTATTTTGTAGCGTAGGGAATTTTGTGTGTGTGTGTGTGTGTGTGTGTGTGTGTGTGTGTGTGTGTGTGTGTGTGTGAGAGAGAGAGAGAGAGAGAGAGAGAGAGAGAGAGAGAGAGAGAGAGAGGGGGGGGGGGGAGGGAGAGGGAGAGACCCCTCCCTCCCCCTCTCCTCCCTCCCTCCCCATCTGCCTCTCCCTCTCGTCCTTCACCCTTCCCCACACTGCCCCTCACTCCAGTTTGTTGTGTTACAGTGCCAAGAAGTTAGATTCTGTTATATAAAAATGGTATCATAAAACATGTGCAGTGTCATAGTGGTATGCATCTTTCACCCTACTTTGTTAATGTCTGTCTAGCAAAATGCAAAGGAAGTAAAAGATTTTTCTCCCATGTTCTAGTATACAGGGTGATTCAAAAAGAATACCACAACTTTA
The DNA here is from genome assembly GCF_021461395.2 of Schistocerca americana. Classification (NCBI taxonomy): domain Eukaryota; kingdom Metazoa; phylum Arthropoda; class Insecta; order Orthoptera; family Acrididae; genus Schistocerca; species Schistocerca americana. The sequence continues at coordinate 84,804,696 of NC_060125.1, read as the reverse complement.
AAAATGTGTATTTAATGAAAGAAACATAATATAACCTTCTGTTATAGATCATTACAAAGAGTATTTAAAAAGGTTTTTTTTCACTCAAAAACAAGTTCAGAGATGTTCAATATGGCCCCCTCCAGACACTCGAGCAATATCAACCCGATACTCCAACTCGTTCCACACTCTCTGTAGCATATCAGGCGTAACAGTTTGGATAGCTGATGTTATTTCTCGTTTCAAATCATCAATGGTGGCTGGGAGAGGTGGCCGAAACACCATATCCTTAACATACCCCCATAATAAAAAATCGCAGGTGGTAAGATCAGGGCTTCTTGGAGGCCAGTGATGAAGTGCTCTGTCACGGGCTGCCTGGCGGCCGATCCATCGCCTCGGGTAGTTGACGTTCAGGTAGTCACGGACAGATAAGTGCCAATGTGGTGGCGCTCCATCCTGCTGAAATATGAATTGTTGTGCTTCTTGTTCGAGCTGAGGGAACAGCCAATTCTCTAACATCTCCAGAGAGTGTGGAACGAGTTGGAGTATCGGGTTGATATTGCTCGAGTGTCTGGAGGGGGCCATATTGAACATCTCTGAACTTGTTTTTGAGTGAAAAAAAACCTTTTTAAATACTCTTTGTAATGATGTATAACAGAAGGTTATATTATGTTTCTTTCATTAAATACACATTTTTAAAGTTGTGGTATTCTTTTTGAATCACCCTGTATATTGAATATTCAGCACCTATTCTTGTTGTATTGCACATTTGATATACACTGAGGTGACAAGTCATGGGATTGTGATATGCACATATACAGATACTGGTAGTATTGTTTACACAAGATATAAAAGGGCAGTGCATTCACAGAGCTATCATTTGTACTGTGGTGATTCATGTGAAAAGGTTTCTGACATGATTATGGCTGCACAACAGGAATTGACTGACTTTGAATGTAGAAAGGTAGTTGGAGCTAGATTAGATGCATGGGATGTTCCATTTTGGAAATAGGGAATTCAATATTGCGAAGTCCACAGTGTCTAGTGTGTGTTGAGAGTAACAAATTTCAGGCATTACTCTTACATGGACAATGCAGTGGCTGGTGGCCCTCACTTAATGACTGATAATAGTAGTGGCATTTACATAGAGTTGTCAGTGCTTACAGACAAGCAACAGTGCATGAAATAACCGCAGAAATCAATGTGGACATATGACAAACACATCCGTCAAGACAGAGTGGTACAATTTGGCGTTAATGGGCTGTGGCAGCTGGTGAGCAATGAGAGTGCGTTTGCCAACAGCACAACATTGCCTTCAGTACCTCTTCGGGGCTCGTGACCCTATTAATTGGAGCCTAGCTGACTCTGAAACCATGAACTGGTCAGATGAGTCCTGATTTCAGTTGGTAATGTTATTAGAAGGTATCTCATGTCTTCTGTCACCTCAGTGTAATTACATGTCAGAGACCCAGTTAAACTACAGCAAGAAGAACTTACATGATAATGATCATTCAAATAGAAAAGTGTATTTGTCTCTGGGTATTATATGTTACGGCACAGAGGAAAGTTGTGTCAGAGATTAGTATTTTTCTGTATAGGTCTGCACACTATTGTAGGAGTAATCCATCGAACTACAGACCTATATCATCGACGTCGGTTTGCAGTAGGGTTTTGGAGCATTTACTGTATTCAGACATTATGAATCACCTCAAAGGAAACGATCTATTGATACGTAATCAGCATAGTTTCAGAAAACATTGATCTTGTGCAACGCTGCTAGCTCTTTATTCGCACGAAATAATGGCCGCTATCGACAGAGGATCTCAAGTTGATTCCGTATATCTAGATTTCCGGAAAGCTTTTGACACTGTTCCTCACAAGCGACTTCTAATCAAGCTGCGGGCCTATGGGGTATCATCTCAGTTGTGCGACTGGATTCGTGATTTCCTGTCAGGAAGGTCTCAGTTTGTAGTAATAGACGGCAAATCATTGAGTAAAACTGAAGTGGTATCAGGTGTTCCCCAGGGAAGCGTCCTGGGACCTCTGCTGTTCCTGATCTATATAAATGACCTGGGTGACAATCTGAGCAGTTCTATTAGGTTGTTCGCAGATGATGCTGTAATTTACCGTCTAGTAAGGTCATCCGAAGACCAGTATCAGTTGAAAAGCGATTTAGAAAAGATTGCTGTGTGGTGTGGCAGGTGGCAGTTGACGCTAAATAATGAAAAGTGTAAGGTGATCCACATGAGTTCCAAAAGAAATCCGTTGGAATTCGATTACTCGATAAATAGTACAATTCTCAAGGCTTTCAATTTAACTAAGTACCTGGGTGTTAAAATTTACGAACAACTTCAGTTGGAAAGACCACATAGATAATATTGTGGGGAAGGTGAACCAAAGGTTGCATTTCATTGGCAGGACACTTAGAAGATGCAACAAGTCCACTAAAGAGACAGCTTACACTACACTCGTTCGTCCTCTGTTAGAATATTTCTGCGCGGTGTGGGATCCTTACCAGGTGGGATTGACGGAGGACATCGAAAGGGTGCAAAAAAGGGCAGCTCATTTTGTATTATCACGTAATAGGGGAGAGAGTGTGCCAGATATGATATGCGAGTTGGGATGGAAGTCATTAAAGCAAAGACGTTTTTCGTCACGGCGAGATCTATTTACGAAATTTCAGTCACCAACTTTCTCTTCCAAATGTGAAAATATTTTGTTGAGCCCAACCTACATAGGTAGGAATGATCATCAAAATAAAATAAGAGAGATCAGAGCTTGAACAGAAAGGTTTAGGTATTCGTTTTTTCCCGGGCGCTGTTCGGAAGTGGAATGGCAGGGAGATAGTATGATTGTGGTTCGATGAACCCCCTGCCAAGCACTTAAATGTGATTTGCAGAGTAATGATGTAGATGTAGATGTAGATGCTCTCTATCAGTGGCTGAATAATGTTGCTTTTGAGATATTATTAAACATTCATATGGCTTCCATGTCATTATATTAATATATGAAGAAATATCAGAAAACGAGAAGTTAAGATTTCACAACTTTGTAATAGATGAGTGGATATTGATACCTTAAATGACAATGAATAATTCCTGCAGAAGAGTGTTCAATTGAAATATAATTAATAATTTTATTGCATAGTGCTCGGTTGCATACTGCTTTTGAAGAAAAAAAAAGTAATTGCGTTGGAAATTCTAATAATTTAAGAATCATCATAGTTCAACTAGCCATCTCCATAAACAGTAACTAAAGGTGTTTCTGTATGGTTATTACCTTCTTTAACCTAACAAAAAAAAATTGATGTTCAAACGAAATTGCTAACGGGGACGATATCGAGAGACGACGACTAATTTAAATAAAAGCCAAATAGTATGTATCGAGCTGCATATTAATTGCAATGGCTGATCGAGGTGAAATATTGAAATGTATATATTTTGACTGCCGTTGAAAAAAGAAATTGCTCCAGTAATTGTTATAACCACAGAATTTCTCATTCTTATCAATATCATTCATGTAGGAGAACAACTTTTTCTCACATTTTAACACACCATTGCTTTTCACCAGTTGTTTGTGTTGTTTATATTTTATTGGAACAAACATTCTTTTAAATTACTTGGCGTCTGATACATTACTTCCACCCCCTTCCCATCCTCTAAAAGAGTGAATAAGCTTGGTCCCTTGATGGCTGATGGCTGAGTTAAATTTTTTTTGTTGTGTTGTGTTTCCTTGTTTGTTGCTGAAAATGTCAGCAACTGGTGTATTACCTGGCAAAGCAAACTGAATACATGTCCTGGCACCACCCTCATTTTTATGCTTGAGAAACAGGGAGGGAAGGCAGAACAGCACTGCCACTTGCTATACCTCTGTATGTCAGCATGGTAGCAATTACATTTGATTGTACTTGTCGGGCACTATCACTAGCAGTTGTTCACAGAATAATATGTATGAATCCACATTTGGCCTAAATGAACCACTGGCCACACTGACTCCAGTGACTCATATTTTCGTAAAAATCTAACGTAATTTAGTGTTTGGAATTGTGTTACGTCTTGTGTACATAACAACTCGTTTATTCTGCCACCTTTTCTAAACAAATTTCATATAAAAAATTTTCCTCGCAAGGAGAGGAAGGGAATCTGAGAAATGAACTGAATAGTGATGTTGTTTGATGTGGCAGCTATCCCAAACCAACGCCGTTTATATTACTGGACCTTCCTGCAGGAGAGATCATCCTTCAAATCCATCCAAGTTCAATGCAGAAGGAGCTTGGGGTCTGACAGAATAGTTTTTCATCACCCTCTCAATTTCTGCAATATTCTTGTTAGGCTCTATGCTCCTTCTGCACCCATCTCCCTACCCTACGGCTCCTGTCCCTGTGACTGTCACTGCTGCAATACTTGCCTTATGCACCTTCTTACCACCACCTATACCAGCCCTTTAACTGGCAAAATGTAGATTATCAAAGGAAGAGCCACCTGTAAAACGACACACCATATACCAGCTGTTATATAAACATTGTTTGGCCTTTTACATCTGCATGGCTACCATGAAATTATCGATTAGGATGAATTAGGCATAGGCAGAGAGTGTCTGCTGGCAGCATGCAGTGTCCTGTTGCAGAGAATGCTCTACAACATAACACTCATAACCTCAGTGCCTATTTCACAACATGTGCCTTATGGATTCTTCACCAGACACCAGTTTCTCAGAACTATGCAAGTGAGAACTAGTGCTACAACATGTCCTTGGTTTTCCCCACCCACTCGGCCTTAGTGTACGTTAATTTCTTCTGCCTCAGCATTTCGTCATAGTAACAACTTTTTTCTTCACTCTGTTTTACTTTTCTGCATCTTTCATTGTCTTACTCATCTGTTTTACACCACCCCCCTCCCACCTCTGTTACGTACAATGCATTTACCTTTTCACTCTTATTAACTCAATTACAATGTTTAAGCCATAATCTCTGTCTGTATTACCCTGTTTTCCACCATTAAGCTCTCACGTTTTCAAATCTTGTCCGATGCAGTCCCCAACAATCGGTGTTTCCTTCTTATCCTGTCCAATAAGTCTCCCCTGACCTGTGGTTATGGTTGACTTTGCTGAAATTTATCCCTTTTCCTTCATCCCTCTTGCTTCCCCTTCAATCCTTCTGCCTGAGGGAGGAGCCAATGGTTCCAAAAGCTTGCCAAATTATAACCTTTTACGTTTGTATTCTGCCGCCACTTGGTGATTAGATTTTTTATCTATCTAATTATTTTGTCAAAAATGTATTGATTGTTTTAGTTGTTATAAATATGTAATTTGTTGCTCTGCAAGTTTCTAGGAGGTGGCAGTTTGAATCTGGCTGGGCTGAAACGTGTGGTACTGCCTCTTCAAAACAAACAAGTTTTGTTCTTATCATGTCCATGTAGAAACCAGCACAGTGGTTGCAGCTTAGTTATAGATCATATGATAGCTTTCACTAGTGGTCCGGCCTCTGACCAGATTGGAGTAGGTGGTGGTGGTGGTGGTGGTGGTGGTGGTGGTGGGAGAGGGGGGGGGGAAGGTTGCATGGAAAAGGTCTTGCATCTATGTACATTCCAGGTATATGAGCCATAAGGCAGGATTTTTGGGTGCAGGGAACAGATAAGGATGATGTGGTGTAGCCCACAGTGGGAGGCATGAAAAGGATATCTCTCATCTCCGGGCACAGTGAAAGTAGTCTAAACCCTCATAGAGAATGTGATTCAGTTGCTTCTGTTGTTGGTAATGAAGGGAGTGCTCCTTTTGTGGCTCTACATTGGATACATGGGGATGGTACATGGCTGGAGAGACAAGACATGGAATATTTCTTTCTGTACAAACTTAGGAGGGTAATTACATCTGCGAAGGTCTCTGTGAGACCCTTCGTATATGTGGAGTGGGATTACTTGTTACTACAAATGCGATGACTACGGATGGCTAGACATTGTTGAAAAAACTTCTTGGTATGGAAGGGTGTCTGCTGTCGAAGTGGAAGTATTGCTGTGGTTGGTACGTTTGATATGAATGGAGGTACTGATGTGGCCGTCCTTAAGATGGAGATAAACGTGGAGGAAGGTGGCTTGTTGGGTAGATGAGGACCAAGTGAAGTGAATTTTGAGAGAAGGTTTTGAGGTTCTGTAGGAAAGTGGAACAAGTGGGAACTCTCCCTGCAATATATCCTATATTTCCTTAACCTCCCTGGCCTTAAACTGTGCCATTACCTGTCTGCTTCCTACCTATCCCCTTCTCTGCTCTCACTCCAGCACTACACAGTCTTCTGTTCTGCCTAGGCACCACTCTCTTTTCCCATTTTCTGCTTCTCTCCTTTCCCATTTGTATTGTCTGCTGTATGGCAGAAGTGATGAAGCTAGACCCTCATCCATTTTCCTTCCTCGTCCCGTAAAAGGACAAATGAAGAAAATGAACAAATACTTTATGATTCAATGAAACCTATTTATTTTCTCAGGAATAACCAGTATGGTCAGTAACGGGAAGTGTGATATACTATCAACATATGTTTGTTGCTAGGGTCCATAAATGTGTTTTATTTTAATGTGATCATGTATGTAACCCTAAACTCATTACTTATCATTTGAACTTGCAGTATGTTACGCTTTTCACATGAGCATTTTTGACAGAGAACATGTATTGGAGGAGGCGGATGAGGAGTTATGATATGTGTATCTTATGCTCCAAACTTTATAACTCTACGATGGTAACATGACACTTTGCAGTAATGTGTTTTGTTTTTCTTATTTTGCAGAGACTTCGTGACATGTTTAGTTCCCTCTCCTCCAGCAACGGGGCGGTGGTGCACCAGAGTCACAAGAAACGAAAGCTTGAACATCAACAGCATCAACAGAGGGACTATGCTCAGGCTGCAGCAGACAGCATATATACAATAAATGTTAATCAGATAAACCAGTCCGTTGTCCGACACCACGCACAAACCAATAACAATGCAGCCCAAAAAAGCCCAAACAGTGTCGCATCACAGCAGTTTATCCGTGCCTCGACAATAAAGCTGTTTGATACGTACCAGCGTTGCGGCCAAAAGGTAGTGAATGCTTAAGACTTACATTTTTGATTTGGCTAGTGTTGCAGTGTATATACAGTTTTCTCTTTTCAAGTTTTGTTGTATTTATGTATGATATATGAAATAGCTATCCAAGGATTTCTGCTGGGCCTTATGTTTTTTACCTAATTGTTCTTCTGTTACCATACACTATTACATCTCTCTCAAAGCTACCCGTTAATCACCTGTTGTATTTTCTGTTGTGTTTTTGCCGTGTTGGCATGTGTTATTACAATAATTGATGTTTGCTACAACACATAATGTATGTGGAAATTATATTAGTCTGGTGCCTCATCTTGAAGATACAGGCCCATAGAATACTGTTAGGACTGAAAACTAATGTTACTCAATGACTGTCATGGTTTCTGTTCCTGCTTGCATGTCAGCGCCATCACTTGATACTGTGTAAGCATGTTGGGTGTTACCAAATGGTGTGTTTCAGCAATGTGTTCGTATTATTGTCAACATCCAAAGACAGTTCTCTTTTGTAGATCCGTTGTGCATGGAGGTATTTCATAACAAGTTCCTGTGAAGGTAGTGTTGAAATTGTGCCACAGAAAGAAAGAAAGCAGTACAGTGAAAATTTTGGTGAACTTTTCAGATTATCAGAGTTAAAGGGCCGAGAATATATAAGTTTGGGAAGTGGAATTATTCTGGCAAAAGAATTGTCAAGGAAAAGTCAGACTTGGCCAATACTGTTAATTCATTCAGAACTAAAGTTGTACAAGACATTCTCCTGCAACAGCTTATTAAATAGTGTGATATGCAGAAAGATAAGTCTTGCAGTGACTCTCCAAAATCTTTCCCAGCCACCTTCAAAGATAATATTTTGATTCTTGGCAAAGAATCAAGTATGCAAAATAGTATTTATGCCATTGCATGGTGTAACTAGAAACAGGACTGCTGCATTCGAAGCTGTCCAGCAGGATAAAAAAGGGGAAAATCAAAGACCAGTGCAATAAGCTTAGAAATTTTTCCCCAGATTACTGGTTATAGTAAAATATTCACCACTAAGCTCAACCATAATCTTTCCCAAAATAAAGTATTTTACACAAGCTGTGGAGAAAAAAATATCCAGTATTTCTTCATTTGAATCTAGACTTTAATGCGAAATAAGTTTTACCTCAATTCTTTTAATGAAAACTTTAATCTGCAGCTCGATCAAACTTAAATGGAGACCTGCATAAAATGTGAGAAGCTCTGTACCAATTTTGGGGACCTTCCATTGTCACTGTCTGTGAGATGAGCTAAAAGTCCAAGAAAGGAGAGCAGAAAAGTTTTTTATTTGGGAAGTGAAGCATCTGAATTGTGCTTGGAGTGCGATAATACTGTTGGCTCACTTTTTACTTTGTACAGTATGTTCAGTTACTGATAATTCTCACTAAAGACAACTATTTGCAGTTTCTTTGGTATTAACAACTTAAATGACTAAGAAGCCTGTATTCTTTGTGTGTTGTTGAAGAGAGACAAATGAGCTAATGAAGTTTGTAGTATATTGTTCATCTACATAAATGAATTTTTACTTCCTAGCATGCAAAAACTTGCCTTTTAACTGATGGTTGTTATTGGTAATACTGCAAACATGAAAAACATGTTCTACTCTGTGAGCACCTAAAAGAAACAGTGACATATTATCCCATTAGTGATCATTCCTTTTTTCTCAGTGACCAACATTTTGGTCCAATAAATAAAAAACTTCAAGAAATGTGGCCAATTGTACATTCCAGAAGAGTAAAAGGTCATAATCAAACTAAAAACATGTGGAGTGTCAAGAGTAGAAATTAGAATCCCAACACATTTTGGGTTGTGGTAATTGTTAGAAAGATTATAATAAGAAAAGTCCTTTAGATGTGGAATCACTGGAAAAGACTGTGCTTGTCAAACAGGAAGTTAAAAAAAAAAAAGAAATCGTTTCCAGTGGTGCAGTACTGAAATTGACAGTGATGCTGTAGATGAAATTTACCACTCTCTCAATCTTTTTGCGTTATTGGTATTACTTCCGTAAATTTTAGTTATAGCAGGCTCTTGATTATCCAGGTTAATCCAAAATGGAGGCTATATAGATAACCAAAAAAGACATGTAATCCAGAATACACAGATTTTTACTGGAAACAGTTAAGCAATGTAAATAGGTTACTGTGATTACTACTTTTGCTAAGTACAATCCACACTACATTTTTTCTGGTGATGTATGTATGTATGCTTTCATTTCGTGTCAGCACATAGCAAAAATTCTGAAGGGAAGAAAAACACAGTGATACTGGTGGTAAATTACTTTGATGGTCTCCAAGCTGTCTATAGAACACACCCCCAATTTCTTGTTAAGCACAGATTTTATGTCTATAACTGTCTGCAGCTCATTGAATTCAGTTAAATTTATATCGTAACATTTCAGCGCAAGTCTTGTGAACGGGAGGGTGATGTGGGCAGTGGGAGCGGCGATACAGGGACCACTACAACCACGGGCGCACACACGACAGCTGCCACGACGACGGCCGGGCACGGCACGGGCAAGGGGGGCGGCCCGGCTGCGCCCCAAGGGTCGTCTTCTGCCGATGGTGACTATCAGCTTGTCCAACATGAGGTGTTGTACTCCATGACAACCCAGTATGAGGTACTGGAGTTTCTGGGACGTGGGACATTTGGACAGGTTTGTTTCAGTTAGAGGTATATTTGATGAACTTGGCAGTCTAGTAAATTGTTGCACAGTTTAGCTATTGTATCCTCCATCTGAGTTTTCTTAAATAGCTTAAATCGCTTTACCTATTTCAAGTCATTTTAAGCAGACTAGTTCATTTACTCTGGTGTCTTCCAATTTGTTTTGTTCATTTTTCTTTCTAATTATTTTTTGTACCCTATCTTGTACTGACTCTTCAGCCAATGTTTGTGGTTTCTAATGCAACAGGTAGATGTAATCTCCACCCACTTCCATGTAATAAGGTAACCAGCTATTTTATGTGTGGTACAGGAGACCTGAGTTGCAAGTTTGTACATTTTCTTTGCCCAGTGACTTTTCGGTGAAAGAGATTATTCTATTCTGTCTTATACAGTACAGTTATATTGTAGATACCATTCAGCCATGAGCACAAGAAATGTGGGCAATTGAATACAATTAGAACATGGAATCTAATTTCTCACTTTTTCTGTGGTGTAGATATTTGTTATTGTTCAGCGACAAACTTTTAATGTAAATTTTATAGTCTGGTACTATGATAACTGTGACAGAAAAAATGCTTGGATATCCATGATTTCCATTCATTGAGTGCTGTGTATCAACATATTATAGGTCTATGTTCAAGTCATATTTGTCAAACATTTTCTTAAAATCACATTTTTAATTAACAGCACTGCATACTATTCTAATCAACTTGCAAATGATGGTAGTGCCCTTTCTGTAATATTATAACATTTATTTGTGTGTTGTAGTGATATTTCAGTGTGATATGAAGAATCAGAAGTAGAAATACACATTAAAATACTTGTTTTGTAAACTAGCTTTTGCCCCCAAAGCTAACAATGTCTCACAGAAGATTTAGAGAAATCAGGAAATTCTGTTAGCCCTCATTTTGATCAAGAATATTACCTTCATTTGAGATTGAATAAAATATACTGGATTCATGCACCGATGGGAAACACTGGATTGACTGTAATATGTGTATGAAAGTATATCACTTCTCATGAAATAAACAAGCAATCAAAGTCCTTTTCCTACATCCCTGTCTGCTGCTCATTTCACAATGTGTGTAGTGGATGTGGTTACTTTACCAGTATTGAAAAGATTAGATATTAAATTCCAGTGATTACGTATTGAAACCCGATGAAGGAAGATCCTTACATACATAAATACATACAGATGTTCCTTACTGGGGCTTAGTGTATTCCTGAAAAATATCCATTTGGTTTTAAAATGCTGTTACGTGAATGAAACTACGATCATGTCAAGTCATTTATAATCCAAGCATACCCTAATATCTCTTAAAAATATACTACTCTGTAAAGGAATATTGATTGGCAAAGAGACATTTTTTTCTGCCTCTTTCTCGTTTTTTGGGTAAAACAACACAAATTAATAAATAAAGCAACATATCATAAGTAATGTATAGAAGTTGAGAAAGTACATGTTACCTTCCTCAAAAAACAGTGGCTTCAAACAAAGGACAGGTGGTTATATATGCAAGGGTTAAGGTCCTTGTAATAAAATTTAAGAACAAAATAATTTGGCACTTTTGTGGAGTATTCGTAGAAATGCGGTGAGAGGGAGAAGAATAATATGCACTTGCTGGTTTCAACATCAGTGTAAGAAAAGTGCCTTGAACAGCTTTGACTGACAGCACATTCATTAACATAAAAGATAAAAGAACAGTACTTAATCATTTGTCTAAACTAGCAGAATTGATTTTTTACATACCAAAGAGTGATGGAACAAGTGTACTATGAATTTCATGATTAAAATTGTAGAGATATCTGTTATGAAATACCAAGTGATTGTTATCTCCCCCCCCCCCCCCTTGCTACCATTCATACATGATGTAATTCTGTGGTTATGAGGACCATATTTCTCAGAGGTCTAACTGCTGTGAAGAAGACACCCCCCCCCCCCCCCCCTCTCCACAACAATGAAAAAAATTTGTGTTTGCTATATATCGTGCCAGAGGCTCTTGACCACATTATGTGATGCTGTTGGTGAAACTGTGTATAAAGTGTTTCTTTAAGGTACAGTAAATAATGGGCAAAATAATGTGTGTGTTGAATGAAAAATTTTCTCACTGACTAGAGTTATTGCATTAGGGGAATACATTGACTGTTTTGTAAAAGAAATGTGTGTATTAATATTTGAGGCTCCAGGCACACACATGTTATTATTACTGGTTTTGACTTCTTAGCTAATCATCACCATATGATTTGAATGTGTTACGTACTAAGCACCGCTGAACTGGCCATGATAGCTGTTAAGCTGTTAATTTGTATTTTCTGTGTACTCAAATCATTTGATGATGACATGCTAAGATGTCAAAACAGGTAATGATATCGTGTGTGAGTGGTAGGTGAGATAAATTTTAAAAAAATTGACAGATTTTTAACATAATATAAATGGATATATAAAAAAAATTACTCACCTAGTGGCAGCAGCACACACATACAAAAGGATTAACAAGCTTTCGGAGCCAGTGGCTCTTTCTTCTGGCAGAAGAGTTGAAGGGGAAGGAAGAGGGATGAAGGAAAAGGCCTGGAGAGGTTTAGGGAAAGGGGTACAGTTTAGAATAGTCACCCAGAGCACAAGTCATGAGAGGCTTACCGGTTGGGATGAGAAGGTAAGTGTTCACCTGCTGCCGCTTCGTGAGTAGATTTTTTTTTTTTTCCATTTACATTATATTATCAATAATTGATTATTTTCATTGTTATGTGGACAAATTTTAAAGTTTCTTGTATTTTTCCATAGTCATTGGTATTGTGGGTTAGTGACTGTAAGCTTTCCTTTACACAGTATTCTAAAAAATTAAAATCTGACAGTCAGACAGCAATTGCGTTTCAGAAATTATGAAACACTAAAAACCATTTTTGTAACAGTTTTAGTGGTGAAATTGTCAGTCGAGGAGAAAATAAATGCGGAAGTTATTTTCACATCTTCTTATTTAGTGTTTATTAACAGGTGTTGATGCTTGAACTGAAATTTCCTTTGCTGTATTTCACAGCGGCTTTTTTGTTAAGTAGAAAAAAAATTACAGGTGTGGTTGTGAAGGGAAGGAAGATAGTAGCTTATGAGACAATTGTCAGAGAGGGATAAATTAAGCCATAGATTCACTCATCAGATAGTTAGAATTTCAGTCTTTTGTGTTATGTAATTGTTGCCTACAACTGATTGTTTGATCTGAATATGCTTCTTGACTCTGCATCTTCACTGATTTAGTCTCTCGTCCGCTACTTTTTCATCCTTTAACTTGTATTCATTTACAATTTTATCACTGTTGGTAACAGACATCGAAGTAGATTTTTGAGTTGGACACTTGGAAGTTTCCAGATACTTTATACTAAAATACTGTTGTCAGTCTCTCTGACTCCTCTGTTTTTGACTTCATTTTAGTAATGTTAAAAGTTTTTTCATGCAGCCATTTTTATGAATGTTTACAGGTAGTTAAGTGCTGGAAGAAAGGCACAAATGAAATTGTTGCCATTAAAATACTCAAGAATCATCCATCATATGCTCGGCAGGGTCAAATTGAAGTAAGTTTGAAAGGACTTATGTCCATATGTTGAAATAGACATATTAAATATTTTGCTTTTTACTTACCAGAGCTCACTATGATTGAATGTCTTTACAGGTCAGCATTCTCTCTCGCCTTAGCCAAGAAAATGCAGACGAATTCAATTTTGTCAGAGCCTTTGAGTGCTTCCAGCACAAAAACCATACATGCTTGGTATTTGAGATGCTTGAGCAGAATTTATATGATTTCCTGAAACAGAATAAATTCAGCCCTTTGCCTCTCAAATACATTCGACCAATACTTCAACAAGTATTAACAGCGCTTTTGAAATTGAAGGTAAGTTATAGACGATGTTAAAAAGTGACAAGTTTGAAAAGCATAGTTTAATTTATTGGGATTGTCATACTGTAAAACTTGCTCTGGTATGTCGTGCAGGTAATATTGTATGTACCTGTCATAACGTGAGCACATGGCACACATTAGCAAGTGTTCTTCAGTGCAATTCTATGTCCATACTCTCAGTATTAGTGGTCTAACATGTTACTATTATTGGACATTTTGCCACACTGACCACCATAGAGTATTCTCAAATCTTGCACTTCATTTTATTTCACTTCACACAGGTGGACTCTTCACCAAACCACCTTAAATTTCCCATACAAAATTCACACTGTACTAGTACAGGCAATCTTTTCATCAAGATTTAAATGTTTTAAATTTTCCTCTTGGGTCCTTTCCAAAGTTTTACTTACACACACACGCAGATCTTTAGAAGATACCTGACACAGCTTTCATTCTAGCTAATGTAGGCCATGTTAGTTCACGGTTTTTGTATGTTGTTTGATTAATTTTTATCATGAAAAACCATTTTCAAATATTGGATACAATTAACAATTGACACTGTTCCTCCTCCTTGTCAATCACGACAGTCTTTGCTGTTTTCATGTAGAAGGATTCAAAGCATTGTGTTGCTGCTGACTAAAACATGTCATTTCTTTGAATACTCTTACACACGCAATAAATGACACAGAGTTCATAAAATTTACTGATCCTATGAATTGTAGCCAGATAGTATCGTAGTCTACTGAACTAAATAGTAATAGTGGTAGGCAGACATTTCTATACTCGGATCTTAAGCAGTCCCAGTCGTAAGACAATTAGTCCAACGAATAGATGCTGTGCTGAGTCGTCACCAGTACTTCAGTCGGCCATGTAAAGGGGCATGTCAGTCGGTGAATAGAAGTGGTTATGAGCTTGCGCAACTTGGCCATAAATTGACCAGATGACTGGCCCACCTGATTTGCCGTCCAGAGACCCTGTGTTGTTCAGTGTTCTCTGAAATTTTGAAACTTCCTGGCAGATTAAAGCTGTGTGCTGGCCCGAGACTCGAACTTGGGATCTTTGCCTTTCGCGGGCAAGTGCTCTACCAACTGAGCTACCCAAGCACAACTCATGCCCCATCCTCACAGCTTTACTTCTGCTAGTACCTCGTCTCCTACCTTCCACCAGGCACTGAAATTTTGTTGGACATGAAGGTGTAACGAGGCATATCGGTAGTATACCAATGTCCCTTGGGCTTACAAGAAAAACAGTTCACACTCTTCTGATCCAGGACACTTGACTACAGTCAGTTCTGATTTTTTAGGGTTGATTGTATAAACATCGCTGACTGGAGGTAAAATTTGACGTTACTTAAGAAATTGAACTCTGTTCAGGGCTCTTCCTATTGTATAACACTAAACTTGGATCCAGTGTAGGAGATCCAATGTTCATTTAAATTAGCAAGAAACCTACTTGGCAACGTCACTAAAATTGGCTGTCAACACCTGACCTGGTAGTGTGCATGTTAACACGACCGCTTCCGGGATGGGGTGGTTTGCTTGCTGCAGTTAGAATCTACCTGGTGTATTAACAACAAGGGGTCACTGTGCCAGTGTTGATGTGGTTTCCCACATGCTCACTAGGTGAATACCTGGCTGGTTCCCATATTCCGATTTGGATGCATGGTATGCAAACATTTTGAACACTTTCTCGCACTTGCACCCAGAATTTTTTCTATATCTAGACAGATTGGGTACACTGCTTCTGTCATGGGTGGGTGAATAGGAGAGTGATGACTTTACCTCTTTGGCATCCTTAAACACTTAAATGCAAAGCAAAGCTACCTACATGCTTATTGCACTCTGAACACAGACAGTGGTTGTTCATTGCAGATTCACAGTATCTGTTATTGAAGATGTTATGTTACAAAGTTTGTTGGTTGGTTGATTTGTGGGGGTGGCGACCAAACAGTGAAGTCATAAATCCCATCGCATTAGGGAAGGATGTTCGCCAAGCCCTTTCCAATGAAACATTCTGACATTCTCCTGAAGTGATTTAGGGAAATCTCAGAAGACCTAAATCAGAATGGCTGGGCACGGGTTTGAACCGTTGTCCTCCCAAATGCGAGTCCAGTGTGCTAACCACTGCGCCACCTCGCTTAATCATGTTATAAAGGTGGAGGAAGAGGAAGAGAAAAAGCGGTGATCTTCAAAATTTTCTCCTTGCAGAAAAGATTTGTTGCTTCAAATCATATTGGGTCAACATAAGGATACAATAAAATGGAAAAAAACCTGATAAATTACTGTGGGCAATAAGCAAAAGGCGTAACTGTTCCTATGGAAATACATCATTAGTAAATTCTGCAGTCATTGCATTGTGACTCCTGTTAGTTTCATTTTCTGTTGGTTCTATATTTTCTTCATAGACATTGTTTCATCCTGAAGTCATAGGAGGTGCTTTGTATGCATTTTAATATGGTCTTATTAAGTTTAGTGTCTGAGATTGCTTGTACGAGGTGTGAAAATTGCTTATGCAAGATTCTAAGAATGGATCCACTACGGCTTATTGGTTTGGCGGGCAGGTACACAGAGGATGGGGAGCGAGTCATTGTCTTGTCCTTGAACGCCCTCTGACAGGAAACTGTGTTTCCTTTATTCACCTCGTTGTGGCAGCTGGTTGAGTTCGGGTCTGTTAGGGCTTGTTGCCAGATTCTGTCTGCGTGAAAGAGGACATAAAAAACAGAGCAACGAGTTTGTGTGAAATTTTGTTTTAAATCCGGGAAATCGGCTTCTGACACTTATGAACTATTAAAAACAGCATTTGGAGATAATTGTATAAGTCAGTCAAATGTTTTTGTCTGGTTCAACAGATTTAAAATGGCTGCAAATCATTTGAAGACGAACCATGGTCCGATTGTCCTTCCACCTCAAAAACAAATAAAAATGTTGTGAAAGTTCACGACTTAGTGTGCTCTGATCGTAGACTTACAATTAGGGAGATGGCTGATGAACTTAATTTTAAGTTTCTATGCAATTCAGTCAATTTTAACTGAAGATTTGAACATGTGTCGAGTGCCCGCAAAATTCATTCCAAAAGTGTTGTCAAGTGACCAGAGACAATACCGACTTGAAGTGTTCCAAGATCTGATTAATCGGACTAAAAATGACCTAGATTTGTTAAATAGGGTAATTACAGGTGACGAATTGTGGGTGTATGGATATGATCCTGAAACCAAAGTGCAGTCCTTGCAGTGGAGGATCCAGGTTCGCCAAGACCGAAAAAAGCATGGCAAAGTTGGTCAAAGGTGAAGACAATGTTGGTGATTTTTTTCGATTCTAGTGGTATTGTGCATTATGAATTTACGCCTGGACCACAAACAATTAACCGGGAGTACTAGAAATGTGTCCTTCACCAGATGGTCAGTCCTTCGCCATGGTAAATCCATTTATTATTCAGGAAGGTGTTGAGGCAGTTGCCGGCCCTGTGAAATCCTGCTCTTGTTTACAGAATGGCACTTTGCTTTTGGAGACCACTTCTGATTCAGAGCGCAACAGCTGCTTGCTGCCTCGCTTCTGCTCAGTTACCCTGTTCGTGTCGAGGCCCATAGAACTTAGAATTCTTCCTGTGGTGTAATTTACACCAGACTGCTCGATGGTCTAACAGAGGCCGAAATTCAATCTTACCTCTCCGATCAGGATGTCATTGCCATCCATCGTGTAATGAAAAAGGTAGATTCGTCCTTAGTGCCCACCTGCACTCTCTTTCTCACCTTTGATAGAGTGGTGCTTCCGCCCAAGCTCAAAGCAGGCTATAAAATTGTCACAGTCAGGCCATATGTTCCGAACCTGATGCGCTGCTTACCTGTGTCATCATTTCAGCCACACTAGAATGTCCTATCAATACCCAGCCAAATGTTGTCACCTGTGGTAGGTATGCGCACAAGGGTGATTGTCCACCTCCTCCTCCCTGCTGTATCAATTGCAATGGCAGCCATGCTGTCTCGTCTCGGGATTGCCCCATGTATCTTGATGAGCGGGCTGTTCAAGAGATCTGGGTAAAGGAAAAAGTGCCTTACCCAGTCGCTCACAAGTTACTGGCTAGTCGCCAACCCTGCGTTCTCCCATCTGGTGCCTATAGTTCTGTTCTTGTTGCCCTTGCTCTATGAAGGACATGGACATGCAGACATGTGACCTCGAATTCAGCTCTGAGGTTGTGAAATCGCCCAGTGTCAAGGTAGCATCGCCATCCGCCCCTTCCAGCTGTGCAACAAACTGTCAAACTCTTGCCTCAAGGGGCGAAGCCACCATCTACACAACTGGTACGCTGGAAAGGACAGAAGGAGTACTCCCGTGAAGACTTCCTCCGTCCCTCCAGCCAAACGACATCTGTCTCTTCCTCTAACGAGAAAGGCTTGAAGAAGTCCACCAAAGGCAAATGGTGTTATCCTTCACAAACTCAAAGATCCTCTTTGATGGTGTTGCCCTGTGATACCTTAACCCCTCCAGTTACCGTGTCACCAGTGTGGCACCAATAACAGTTTTTCAGCATTGGACTCCACAGAGTGACTGCACAAGCAAGCTGATGCTTCTGCGGACCCCATGGAGCAGGATCCTCATGCTTCTGTGCCCTGTATAGCGACTCTTCCCCGCCTGTCACTTGGCCGCCGAGGTGACACCCTTACATCTCTTCCTAACCGTGGCTCTCCTCCAATCGAATGTTTGTGGTTCATGGTCCCACAGAGAGGATTTACGGCTGCTTTTAGCATTGCAGCGTCCCTTTATATTCTGCCTTCAGGAAACGAAATGTGCACTCATGACCGCTTTGAGCGTTCCTATTTCTTACCCGATTCATTTTGACCTTCCCCCTGAGGTTGGCGTTCCATCTCATGGGGGTGTCACGCTGCTTACACGGGATGACATTTGTAGTCAACCCATCTCCCTTTCTACCAATCTTCAAGCTGTTGCAGATTGCCTTTTCCTTCCCCACCTGACTTTCTCCCTCTGTACCATTTGTGTCTCTCCATCATTTGCTGTCACCAGGGCAGACTTCCTTCAGCTTAATGGGCAGCTACCTTCCTCATTTTTGCTACTCGGTGACTTTAATGTGCATCATCCCCGTTGGGGTTCTCCCAGGACCTGTCACAGGGTGCCCTCTTGGTAGACCTTCTTAACCAACTTAATCTCTTCTGCCTTAACACTGGAGTACCCACTTTCCTTTCAGACTCCTCACATACCTATTCCCATTTGGACCTATTCTTGTGCACTGCCCAGCTTGCTCCTTGTCTTGAGTAGTCCATTCTTTCTGACACCTACTCGAGCAACCATTTCCTGTGTGCTATCCGTTCGCTGACTCCTACCCCATCCGCTTGCACGCCTAAATGGCAGCTTCCTAAGGCTGACTGGCACCTTTACTCCTCCCTGGCGACCTTCAAAGAACATGATTTCCTCAGTTGTGCTGACCAGGTGGAATATGCCACAAACATTGTCCTTACTGCTGTAGAACGTTTCATTCCCCGCACTTCCTCTTTACCATGTCATGTCCCAGTCCCTTGGGGCACTGAGGCATGTCACGGCACAATTTGTGCACGGAGACATGTTCCCCACGTTTTTAACTGCCATCCTAAGATGTCAAACTGCATTCATTCTAAACAGATGCATGCAAAGTGTCGTCACATTTTTTGGGACAGCAAAAAAGCTAGTTGGATTTCATCCATTAGTTCTTTTAACAGTTCCACACCTTCTTCAGTTGTGTGGGCCAACTTCCGACGGCTCTGTGGGACCAAGATCCATTCCCCAATTTTCGGCCTGACGGTAGCTGATGATGTCATTGTGGACTCTATTGATATCTCCAATACCTTGGGCTGCCATTTTGCTGAAGTTTCGAGCTCTTCCCACTATCACCCTGCCTTCCTCCATCGGAAACGAGTGGAGGAGGCTTGGGTAATACCCTTCAATTCCCTGAATCGTGAGTGCTACAATGCTACCTTTACTATGACAGAGCTAGCTCATGCTCTCGCTTCATCCCGATCCTCCACCCCAGGGCCAGACGCTGTCCACATTCAGATGTTGCAGCACCTTTCTCTGCAGGCAAGTGCTTTCTGCTTAACACATACAACCGCAGCTGGGCAGAGGGCAAATTTCCTTCCCGGATGCTGATGTAAAGCCACCGTCATACCCATACCTAAGCCTGGTAAGGACAAAACCCCATCTCTCTTACCAGCTGCATTTGCAAAGTGATGGAACGTGTGATTCATGCCCGGCTGGTGTGGTGGCTAGAGTCTCACAATTTACTGATGAATGCACAGTATGAATATCAAGCTCAGTGTTCTGCAGTAGACCATCTACCATCTCGTTACTTTGTCCACCAGCATCATGAATGGTTTCCTGCGGTAATCCCAGACTGTGGCTGTATTTTTCGATTTGGTGAAGGCCTACAACAACTGCTGGAGAACTGAAATCCTCTGTACTCTTTACATGTGAGGCTTCCGCAGGCGCCTGCCCTGTTTCCTCCAGGCATTTTTAAAAGACTAAGTTTTCGAGGTGCGTGTGGATTCTGCCTTGTTGGACACCTTTAGTCCTTAAAATGGTGTGCCTCAGGATTCCGTCCTGAGCGTTGCCCTCTTTGCTATTGCTATTAACACTATAATGACCTGTTTCCCGTTGGACATCTCCGGTTCCGTTTTTGTTGACAATTTTGCCATCTATTGCAGTTCCCCGCAGACCTGTATTACTAAGCGGCATCTTCAGCGCTGCCTTGATCATCTTTACTCCTGGAGCATCGACAACGGCTTTCGCTTTTCCGCTGACAAAACTGTGTGTACGAATTTCTGGCAGCACAAATTTTTTCTTCCACCATCTCTACATCTTGGGCCTGTTGCCCTTCTGTTCGTTGAAACTATAAAATTCCTGGGGCTCATGCTTGATAGGGAACTCTCTTGGTCCTCCCATGTGTCTTACCTGGCAGACCGCTGTACTCGGTTCCTCAGTGTCCTACGTGTCTTCAATGGTATTTCCTGGGGTGCTAATCAAACTGCCCTCCTCCTTTTTTACCGGCCCCTTGTCTATTCGAAACTCCACTATGATTGCTTTGTTTATACGTCTGCACGTCCATTCCTCTTATGTCGTCTCAGCACTATCGTGGCAGCCGTTTGGCCAAGGGCGCCTTTTACACTAGCCCGGTTGAGAGTCTGTATGCTGAAGCTGCTGAACTACCACTGTCATACCACCATGACTTTCTCCTCAGCAGGTATGCATGCCATTTGTCTGCCATGCGTGGCCACTTATCCTATGCCGCCGTATTCGATAATTCCTTTGAGTGCCAGTATGGGGCATGTCCCTCTTCTCTGTTACCTCCTGGAGTCTGCTTTTGGAACTTGCTATGGCGGCTTAACTTCACACTACTTTCAACTTTCTCAGTGGGTGTGAACCCCTCACCACCTTGGCTTCACAAAGTAGCCTGTGTTATTTTTGGCCTTCATTCGCTTCCTAAGGACACTACTCCAGCCTCAGTCCCAAGCAACTTCATGATAATACCTTTGTATACACTGATCGCTCTAGGACTGACCATGGGGTTGGGTGTGCCTTCATCATTGGCACACGTGTCTTTCGATATCAGCTTCCAGTGTACTGCTCAGTATTTACAGCTGAGCTCTTCTCCCTGTATCAGGCCACGGAGTACATCCGGCGACACAGTCTTTTCAATTGTGTCCTTTGCCGCACTCACTCTGAGCCTTTCAAAGTCTACATGCACTGTACACTGCCCATCCCTTCGCGCAGCGGGTCCAGGAAAACTGTCACTTAGTCTTTCTTGGTTTAGCCAGTGTGATGCTTCTGTGGACTCCTGGTCATGTCGGTCTGCCAGGAAACGAGGCTGCTGATGCTGCTACCAAGGCTGCAGCCCTCGTACCTCAGCCCGCGTGTTCCTATGTTCCCTCTGATGATTTCTGTGTTGCCGTCTGTCAGGAGGTGGTGTCCCTTTGGCATCACCAGTGGTCCTCCCTTCTTGGGAATAAGTTCAGGATTGTTCAGCCCCTCCCAGTGGCTTGGACGACCCCCTCTCGGCCCTCCCGCCGGGAGGAGGCCATTTTATCTAGGCTGCATATTGGGCACTGCCTTTTTAGCTGTCATCATTTGATAAGTGGCACTACCCCACCACTTTGGACACAATGTGCCCAAGTTTTAACTGTCCGCCACTTCCAGATGGAATGCCCATTTTTTTAACCGTTTACGTTCCCGCTTGGGTTTTCCGTCTGCTGTATCGGCCGTTTTAGCAAATAATGCGTGGGTTGTCAACCGCATTTTACTTTTTATCCGCCGAAGCAATATGACGAAGGCCTTTTAATTTTTAGTTTTGGACCTTCGTTTCATATGGTGTCTTTTTAGCCCTTTTTCCTTGTGCCTGTTTTTAGCTGTTTTCTATTATGTCAGTAGGGACTGACGTATAGTCATTTTTTAACTCCTCTCTGTCTTTGTGTTCTATAGTTTTGACTTGGGTGCGTATGACTCCAGTTATTTTTTGCGCCCTAAAACAAAACAAAACAAAACCTGTCGATAGACTTCTCGTTGATGCTGTGATTCCCCCTCTTTTGAATCGGTAGTCGGAGCTCCTGGTTTCCTATGCGCTTGCTATCCACTCTTTCCCTGTTCACCTTTCCAATTCTATTCTTTCGCACCTTCCGACATCGCCCGCCGACTTCCTGCCCTCGGGTTGGTTTACAAGTTAGGTTCCACCTCGCTTCTCTTCATCACGATTTCAATGTTCCCACTTTATCCTGTCCTCTGAGCAGCCTCCCTTGGTTAGTTCCTCTGCCCCAAATTCGAATTGATCTCCCTCAGGATCCAAAAGCCTCCATTGCTCTGATGGCATGCCGTTGTTTGTTCTATCTGCTCTCGTGGGAGTTTCAGGTTGCTGTTGTTTTTTACAGCAGTGGCTTTAAATCAGCCAGTCACATGGGATATGACTTCATGTCTTCTGTTGGTACAGAACATCATCTCTTGCCTGCCATGTGTCGGGTGTTTACTGCAGAATTGATGACCATTTAGCGGACACTCTGCTTTATTTAATGGTAGACTCTCACCTGAGTTTTATTATGTACAGACTTGATGAGTGGCCTTCAGTGGCCCAGTGTTTTACCCTCCACCCCTTGGTCTCTGCCATCCACAGCCTTCTAGCTGATCTTGACAGTTGCTGCTTGTTCGGTTGATTTCCTTTGGGCCCAATCTTCTGTCTGCAGGGGGCAGCCATCTACCCCCCTATCCTCTCTGATACCTCCAGGGATGGATTTGTGGCTTCATGTCAAATTCCTTTTTACTCATATGTAGCTGACTTGTGGTGAGGGGGCCACCCCTATGTGTAATAAACTTTGTAGGATTAAGAGGACTTTCGCCATGTGGCATTTTTCTTTGCGCCTTTCCTGACGGTAGTCTGCACTCCTCTGCTGTCTTTGTATCAGCTGTACAGGTTGAGCAATGGTTTTTTCTTTGCAGTGAACTACCACCGCCCCCCTTTTGTAATTGTGAGACCTCCTTCATGGTCATACGTATTTTGCTGGACCGCCCCCACCTTCTGCCCTTCCCATTAAATATATGCCCTCCCACTCACTGCCTCAGGGCGTTGGTGGATGACCCTCGCATGGTTGCATCCGTCCTTGGTCTTTTCATGAAAGTAGTTTGTCCATACAGATTTTAGTACCTGAATTTACTTCTAGAATCTCTCCCACACCAGCCAGGTCTTCCCCCCCCCCCCCCCCCCCCCCCCCTTTCTCCTACATTTTGTTTTGTCTTTTGTTCCCTATTGTTTCCCCTTATATATAGAAAGAAACATTCCACGTGGGAAAAATTTATATAAAAAACAAAGATGCTGTGACTTACCAAACGAGAAAGCGCTGGTAGATAGACACAATAAAAAACACACAAACAAATTTCAAGCTTTCGCAACCCAAGGTAGCTTCATCAGGAAAGAAGGAAGGAGAGGAAAAGACGAAAGGGTGTGGGTTTTAAGGGAAAGGGTAAGGAGTCATTCCAATCCCGGGAACGGAAAGACTTACCTTAGGGGGGAAAAAAGGACAGGTATACATGCGCGCGCGCGCACACATCCATCCGAAGATATACAGACACAGGCAGACATGTAAATGCAAAGAGGTTGGGCAGAGATGTCAGTCGAGGCGGAAGTAGAGAGGCAAAGATGTTGTTGAATTACAGGTGAGGTACGAGGTGCGGCAACTTGAAATTAGCGGAGGTTGAGGCCTGGTGGGTAACGGAATATGACTAGTAGAGCAGAGCAAGTAGTATGACAAATACAGTAGATGTAGTAGTATCAAATCAGGGGTAAAAAGAAAAAAAAAATCAAGGAATGTACCTGGAGTCACCAGAATGCGCGTTCTGGGCTACCAAAACAATTGTGTAATCAATGCCTGATAAATAACACCTAGCTAAATGACTTGCTTATATTTTGTTTATCAATGCATGTTCAGTAGTTAAGAAATCAATACTCACTGCATAGTTGCTGCTATTTGAGCCCAGAGAGTACATTGGTAAGCGATGTTCAGATGTTATTGGTTGCAGGCAAAACCAACATAACTACTCACCATATGTTGGAGATGCTGAGTCGCATATAGGCACTACAAAAAGACTGTCGTTCAAAATGAGCTTTTGGCCAATAAGGCCTCCCCCCCCCCCCCCCCCCCCCCCCCCACACACACACACACACACACACACACACACACACACACACACACGACCAGAGTCTCTGGCAGCTGAAGCTAGACTATGCGCAGCAGCACCTGTTGAGAGAGGCAACTGGGTGGGTGTAAGGATGAGGCTGGGGGGGAGGAGGAGGGGGGGGGGGGTGTAGCAGGGTAGGGATGGGGGCAGTAAAGTGCTGCTAGCAGGAGCATGCAGGGTCAAAGTGGAGAAAGTGTAGGGCAGCTAGGTGCAGTCGGGAGGTTAGATGGAGGGTGGGGGAGAGAAGAGATAGTAGAAAAGGGGAGAACTAAAAAGACTGGATGTGTTGCTGGAATAGGAACAGGGAAGGGGCTAGATGGGTAAGGATAGTGACTAATGAATGTTGAGGCCTAGAGGGTTATTGGAACATAGGCCATATTCCAGGGAGAGTTCCCACCTGCGCAGTTCAGAAAAGCTGGTGTTGGTGGAAAAGATGCAGATGGCACAGGCTGTGAAGTAGTCATTGAAATTAAGAATGTCATGTTGGGCAGTGTGCTCAGCAACAGGGTGCTCCAGTTGTTTCTTGGCCACAGTTTGTTGGTGACTGTTCATGTGGACAGAAAACTTATTGGTTGTCATGCAATACTGTGGTTGCAGCTTAGCTTGGAGATTACATGTCTCTTTTCACAGGTAGCCCTGCCATTGATTGGATAGGTGATGTTTGTGTCCGGACTGGATTAGGTGGCAGTGGGAGGACTTATGTGGCAGGTCTCGCATCTAGGTCTATTTCAGGGATGTGTTCCATGAGGCAAGGGTCTGAGAGCAGGGTTTTGAATAGGGATGGATGAGAACATGGTGTAGGTTCGGTGGTTGGCGCACTACCACTGTGAGAGGGGTGGGAAGGATCACATATCCCATCAAAGACAGGGCTACCTGTGAAACGAGTCATGTGATCTACTGTGCTGAATTATGTGTGGGCATGGCAACCAACACGCTGTCTGTCCGCATGAATGTCCACGGACAAACTGTGGCCAAGAAACAGCTGGACCATCCTGTCACGGTGTGCTCCGCCCCACACGACGTTCTTTATTTCAATAACTGCTTCATAATTTGTGCCACCTTGATCCTTCCTGCCAACACCAACTTTTCAGAACTGCACAGGAGGGAACTCTTCCTGCAATATATCCTATGTTCCCATAACCCTCCTGGCCTCAACCTTCATTAGTCATTATCCTTACCCATCTAACCCCTTGCCTGTTTCCATTCCAGCACTACACAGCCACACAGCCATCTATTCCACCAACACACCCAGTCTTTTTATATCTCTCCTTTTCTGCTAATCCCTTTCTCTCCCCTGCTCTCCGTCTAACCTTCCCACTGTACCTAGTTGCCTTATCCTCTCTCCACCTCATCTCTGCATGCTCCCACTAGCAGCACTTTACCTTCCGCCTCCCTGCCACAGCCTCCTCCTTGCCCCCATTTGGCTGCCTCTCCCATCATGTACGGCCTGCCTAGTCTGGCTTCAGCTGCCAGACTCTGTGGTCGTGTGTGTGTGTGTGTGTGTGTGTGTGTGTGTGTGTGTGTGTGTGTGTGTGTGTTCGTGTTCGTGTTCGTGTTCGTGTTCTTCGACAAATGCCTTGTTGGCCTGAAGCTGATTTTGTGACAGTGTTTTTGTTGAGCCTGTCTGTGACTCGTCCCCTGCTATATGGAGAGTAACAACTATCTTTTTCATAATGTTGTTACTTTCCATCCTGGATTTTCCATTGTTTCACAATTTCCTTTCTTATTGTGCTGCTTAGTGTCTATACAATGGTGAATCAAATATAAACTGGAATTTTTTTGTAAATTTATTTAAGCTTCAGAAAAATCCATACAAACCAACTTATTTTTCTGTGTAGTCAACTGAAAGAGAAAGACACTTTTCCCAGCGGATAGTCAGTTTCTTCATCTCGATTTCATAAAATTAACATGGCTGTGACAGCAGCTAGTTGCCCACAAACACTTCGACAATGCCATTGTTGTCATATCTATGTCCTTCAGCTCCTTTCTGTAGTGGCCCAACAAATGGAGAATGCAGGGCCATAAGTCTGGGCACTGGGGAGGATATACTAGAGTAGATCAGAACAATTTTTGAATTTTTTGTTGAGTTTAGGCAGCTGCTTGGTGATAATGTGGGGAGTACCATAACTTACGTCAGTCTCTGTAGCAATTTCAGAAACCTTTATTTTGTGATAATCTTAAATAAACTGACTAACAATGCATATGTTCGCCTCAAGACAATTTCAGTGAGCTGCATTCTCATCTGTTTTTTGTCCTCGTAGAAACTTTGTTCCATGTGTACACTTGAGTCTTTCTCAGAGTGATGACCCTGTGCCGCAAGTCTTTCAAAATTTTGGATGGTTTTTCTTGCTTTGTTGGGAGTCTCTTGAATATAATGCATTGGTGCAGCAGATGATGGTACCTCTTGCTCTGACATTGCGATTCTGACTAAAGGAATGGCTGGACAGCATTCTAGCTACATAGAACAATCACTAGAAATGAAAGAAACACCACTCTCCGTTTACAAAAAGGCCACATAAAACCAAAATTCTGGTTTACATTTGTCTCACCCTTGCAAAATGGCATTAAATTAATCATGTAAATTGTGAGAAGTCTCCAAGAATTGTTATGAGATCAGTTATTATCTGCACTCGTCACACAAATAGCTAATAGTTACCTTAACATAACCTTACAGATTGAAAAATATATTTTGAGCTTCAGCAGTTTGGGACTGGTGTGGTCGTATATTTGTGTTTTAATAACAGCTTTTTTATTATCTAGGTTAGTATTTGCTCAAAATAAAAAGTGTTGTTTTGTAATGTCACTACATTGTAAACTGATTATTACATTTGAACATAACTTTGATCTCTGCGTTTTCATCGAAGTCGACACTCCTTGATTTCAACATAATCTGAGATTTGTGTTTATGCAATGCAGGTTTCGGAGTTCAACTTGATATGAGGTCATTTTCTGTGTTAATCCAAGGTCAAATATTCAAAGTCAGATGCTTTGTACAATTGGCCCTTAGTTGTCTTTTGTCTGGACAGTAACTGTCACTGTTGTTTTTCTTTAATTCTGTTAATGCACTTGTAAAACTTCAAATAACATTCTCTTCAAGATGTCACGCACATTCCACATGGCCCTAACAGAATTATGTTAAGACTGTTGTAACTTCATGTGTAGGAGATAAAGGCTTAATGGCTTGAATATATACAAAGGGGTCCAGAAAATATAGACTTTCTTTGATAGTTAACATCTTTGGAACAAAATGACATATCGTTGCAATTTTGTGCAGTAGTGTACTTCATTGTTTGCTCATCAGATCTTGGTGCATGCTTTCCAGCAGTTGACAGTGCAGCAGTGAATGAATTAAGATTGTCGTTTGAGCTGTGCAAAGCTGTATTGAAGTGATACTGGAAGTACAAAAACATGGAGGTACAATGGCAGTGCCATAATGTGTACGGGGCTCAGCCACCAACACATACAACAATTTATTGTATTCGGGATAAATTTGAAGCCTATGGTAGTGTTGAGGATGTGCATAAGGAAAGGCCTGGCCAACCAAAAACATAAAGTCCAGCTTCCACCACTGCTGTGTTGCAACATTTTACTAGATCACCTCAAAAAGTTTCCTTCGAAGGTACCCCAACTGGTGAGGTGTATCTTCATATGCTGCAAATGTTGACTTTACCTACCATCCGAGATGTGTTTGAAAATGAAAGATTTTACCTACAACAAGATGGCACTCCGCCTCACTACCGCAGAGAGATCAGAGCCTACTTGATGAAAATCTACCTGGGCAATGGATAAGTCGAAGAGGAGCTGTTGAGTACCCACCATGGTATACAGACCTCACACCTCTTGACTTCTACCTATGGGAACCTTGAAAAATGAAGTTATCTGTAGAAGCCAGCAACACTGAAGGAGCTGTGAGAAACTATCAAGGCGTCCTGTGTGGCTATCACACTGGCAACACTGACAGCTGTAGTTCAGTACACTTCAGTGGCATCGACATTGTGTAGCTGCTAATGGAGGTCACTTTGAATGCATAAAATAACTTTGCCTCCATGCAAGAATTGTAGTGGTATATCATTTTGTTCCATTAGTACTGATTATCAAAGAGTGTCTACATTTTTCTGGACCTCTCTGTATAGTGAAATTATGGACTTGCCTCTGTCACTTTTAATCTAGTTTCCCTAGATCAATAGCATTGCTGTATGAAAAGTGATGATAACCTCTGTACTTTTAGCCAATTTTACCTTTACAAATTACAGTGGGACTTCGACAATAAGTTCAAAAATTTAGGTTTCTCTGTAATTTTATTATTCGTGTGTGATGAGTGATTGAAGACTATTTGAGAATATAGTTTTTTTCATTCTTCATTACATAGCTTTTGTTGCATTATGTTGCATGCATGCTAGAAGATTTCATTCTTAAAATGCACTTGAATCAGAGTCTTGATGAGAAAGATCACTCAGATCCCAATTTTAAGCAGTCTTAATGTTCAAATTTCGGCTCAGCCACCTATTTACAGTGTAAAAAACACTTAAATTTATGTGTTTCAAAGGTCATTTCTTTATCAGCAGTATTACCGTACAAGAAACTTTAAAAGCAACCAATATAAAGCGTAAACAAGAGCAATGAAAATAAAATAATGCTGCTGCTTCCCTTGCAACCATGTATTCTCAAGTTGTACATCCACATCATCGTCATCTGATAAAATAGTGATGGATGTGGATGTGCATCTTACAAAGACACTGCTGGAAGGGAAGTAGCCACATTATTTTATTTTTATTTCTGTTGCTTATGCTTTATATTGGTCACTTTTAGAAGTTCTTGTACAGCAGTTCTAATGGTGAATAGTTAACCTTCAGAATATGAGAGAGAGAGAGAGAGAGAGAGAGAGAGAGAGAGAGAGAGAGAGAGAGGAACAATGCAAGAGACTGCTATTTGTTGTTACTAACACTGCTGCTTTCCTTGATAATGATCAACAAGAACCAAATAATAGGCTGCGCATGATAGAAGATGTTCTGAATGAGAGTTTAGCGAAAATTTTTCTCCGTTTGAAAATCTTTGCAGGCGCCTCTTTAGTACATTACATTCTGCACAGAAATTAAGAGTCATCTTAGATTTAAAAATCTAGTCAATTGCCGTGCTTCATTTCTGACTGTATCACTATTACGCATAAGAATAATACGATTATAAGCATGACATGATATGTATATTTTTCAGCGTTTGTTGTTGTCTCACTCTAGTTTCGTAGTTTAGTAGGCAGACAGAATTTAAATGAGATAGCAGCAAACATGAAAGAATACGTGGCAAAATGTTTATATTTGTATTATTCTTATGGTGAAGAGAATACTGCATGTGATTCACAATTCATAAAAGTTCCTATTAGCAACCACCTCTTCTCACAGGTAGGAAAAGATTCAGAACGTAGAGTTGGCCATATTGACAAACATCCCTAACAGTCTTGCCAGTCAGATTTTCGTAGTGCATTGAAACGCTGCAACATTCGAAGATGAACAATACGGCATTTGTATTTACTTCGATGGATAATGTATGAAAATGCAGTGGTCGTAACTCGGAGCGGAGGAGAAAAAGCTCGTCATCCACCTTTCTTCTTCTTCTTCTTCTTCTTCTTCTTCTTTTTTTTACTGATGCAGAGGTTTTGGTGCCAGTATTTATCTTTGTGCCTGCACCTACCAACATTTTTCAGAATTTCCGCTTACTTTGCACTCGATTCTAAGCCGCAGGTGGTTTTTTGGATTACAAAAACCGGAAAAAAAGTGCGGCTTAGATTCGAGTAAATACGCTAGATCTACTAATGACCTTCCTGGACATTGAAAAAGCGTATGATAGTGTACATAGAAGCAAAGTGTGGAAAGCCCTGGAGAACAGAGGAGTAGCAAAACAGATTATTTGGAGGATAAGGGAAATGTACCAAGGAAGTGTGAGCTGTGTGAAGGTGGGAGGAGAGAGCTGAGCTTGGACTGAACAGAAGAATGGTTTGAGGCAGGGAAGTCAGTAAAAAGGTTATATACCGGTCATACTATGCCCTGATCCTGACATATGCATCAGAAACCTGGGTTATGAAAGGAAGAGAGAAAAGCAAAGTACAGGCTAGTGAGATGAAATTCTTGAGAAACAGTATTGGATCGACAAAGATAGACAGGTTAAGAAATGAGAGGATCAGAGGGTTAATGAAGGTGGAACCATTACAGGAGGAGATAGAGAAATCAAGGCTGAGGTAGTATGGACACGTTAAGAGAATGGAGGAGAAGAGGATACCCAGGAGGATACACGAGATGAAACTGGAAGGAGAGAGACCAAGAGGAAGACCAAGGCACAGATGGCTGAAAGGAGTAGAGGAATGCGTCCACAAGAAAGGAGAAGACTGGACCAAGGTGAAGGCAGAGAGATGGTGGCAAGATGATGGAGAGGCCTATCTTCCATACAGACCTGACCAGAGGCTGGAAACTGTCCAAAATGATGATGATGATGAAGTAGGTGGTTGAGCTAGTATTGTAACATTGACTTTCACAACCATAAACTCACGTTCATTACAGATAAAATCAAAGTTAAGTAGTCTTTCCATACATCCCCAGCTCTACATTTTTGTTGCTTGCCACCAAACAAAAGTAGTTCTATTTAGTTGTTTCTTACATTTCTTACTTTGATTGTAACACACACATTCAGTGCAATGAGGCTTGGATAAGAGATGGTTTTCTTTTTTTTAATAATAATTTGGTGGTAGCACTTCAATTTGCTCTAAAATAGATTCATCTTTTCCTGGCAGAAATTGTATTGCTACATGATAGTGATAACACAAGCAATAAAAATGTATTATCTAAATCAATAGAATGCTTTTTTTTTGCTAGCAAATTTCTGCACAAAATAACATTTGGCTTTGCAGAGAGATTTTCTGTCAGTAACATTGTCATGTTCTTACAGCAACTTGGTCTCATTCATGCTGATTTGAAACCTGAGAACATCATGCTGGTTGATCCTGTGAGGCAGCCTTATAGAGTGAAGGTAATAGACTTTGGAAGTGCGTCTCATGTAAGCAAGGCTGTCTGCAATACCTATCTGCAAAGTCGCTATTACCGAGCACCAGAAATAATATTAGGTGAGTCTTTTTCTCTACTGAGGTGAATTCTCTGTTGTCTGACTTCTCTGTTAATGTTTAGGTAAACATTAAGAATCAAATTCTTTCCACATTATGAAAATTAGGTGTTTTCTTTTTCAGGTTTGCCCTTTTGTGAGGCAATTGACATGTGGTCGTTAGGCTGTGTTGTTGCAGAACTTTTTCTCGGATGGCCACTTTACCCAGGGTCTTCAGAATATGATCAGATTAGATACATCAGTCAGACTCAGGGCCTTCCTACAGAGCATATGTTGAATAACGCCTCTAAAACTACAAAATTTTTTTATAGAGATATGGACAGCACGTATCCGTTTTGGCGACTGAAGGTTAGTACACTACCACTCCTACTACTACTACTACTGCTGCTGCTGCTGCTGCTGCTATGAATTCCACAATGCGTTATTAGGCAAACACCATTTGCAGATTGTACACCCTTATGTTTCTCCTATTGTTAAACTGACTTACACATCACCTTAACTGACTAGGTGTGTGATGGAGAGGGAGTGGGCTTAATGTTGACTTCAGATTGTGGCTGTAAGATGTCAAATGTGTAAAAAGGAAGCTGATACTGGAGCAGTCAATCACTGTAAGGCATGGATAATAGGAGAATAAACTTACTGTCATTGAGAACATATTTTGGTATTGGTTTTCTGCCAAAAATCCTTTCACTTTGTGGTTCACTGATGTCAGCAGGAGAGTCCACAGTAATTATTATATGGACTGCCTATTTTCGGCAAATTTTAATCACCATCTTCAAATCTGAAAGAGATTTTTACAACAGAGTTTTTACAGTATTAAAATTCGAAATTCATTATGACAATTTTTTTAAAAAAATATGTGTATTACATACCATCTCCATACAGCAAACATTGTGCCACTCTACGTAGTGCACTGTCATCTAGTTATGAACATATAGAATCTCAACTATAATGTAGATAAAAGCAATTATGAAAAATCCGGTGTCAAGATTATAACAAAACATGTCAGAGGTGCACATACCTTACTGGATCAGACACATTAGAGCGCTATGTGGTGGGCTCGTGATTGGCTATCATGGGGCTCCAGCCTTTGCAGCATCTTTTTCACTTCCATGCTGCATATCTGTCCTCTTGCTATTTTTTCCCCCTTCCCAAGAGAGCTTGTTTAGGGTGTTTTTGTGAATTTGTTCCACATTTTCAGTAGCTGACATGAGAACTCTCTCTCCACTGTTTTTCGTTCCATTTTGCCTTTCTTCGTTTACCTTCTCCTATCCTTCCTCCGCTTCACCATTTGAGGCTCCTCTTTATCTTCTATTCCGTTGGTTCTTGGAGGAACATAGACATATTAATAACTTGAACACAAAGTATTAATATACTATATAGTGTAATAGCAAAAAAAATAATAATAATAATAATAATAATATGGCTGTTCAAAAATTGCGATTTTTTAAAAAATTTGCAACCATTTCTAAATGATAAAATTAAAAAAAAATTAAGTATTTTTGAGTCCACTAAACATTAGGAAATTCACCCACCAACCATCAAATTTTTCTGAGATTTTCGAGCCACTAATTTATTTATTTATATCTGGACCACTTAATATGAAATGACCCAGTAAGAAAAAGGAGGACTTGAGTTTATTCTCCCATTATTGCTTTTTTATTTATATTCTCTTGCTTTTTTGAACACATTTTTCTCAGCTGTTCATTAATGCATATGCGAACTAAAACAAAATAGATTTCTTTTCTAAATGTCATATAATTTTGTATGTCATTCCTCATTTCTTCATTATTCTTTCCATGTTGTCCAAAATACGTTGATCTTTTGTGACCTTCAGTATTAGTGTGTTGCTGAATCGTGAAAGTCTAGTTTCAATGCCTCAGATATATTGTTGCAGGTTTTCAAAGTATGCATGTACCCTATTCTTTTGCAGACTCCTGAAGAGCATGAAGCGGAGACTGGAATAAAGTCCAAGGAAGCAAGAAAATACATTTTCAATTGCCTTGATGACATTGGTCAAGTAAATGTTCCTACAGACTTGGAAGGTGGAGAACTCCTTGCTGAGAAAGCTGATCGGAGGGAGTTCATCGATCTTCTTAAAAGAATGCTGACAATGGACCAGGTAGCAATATTTATGTCATAGTAGACAAAATTTTACACAAAAAAAGTTGGCCAGAACAGTTGTAATTTGGAAACTGATGGTTAGATATAGAAACATTATGTAATTCAATTTAGTCATATGAACCTCTGTAATATTTTTATCTAACACATAGTTGTGATTTTTAAATTTTAGGAGCGCCGCATCACACCTGGTGAAGCACTCAATCATGCTTTTGTGACACTGGCACATCTTGTAGACTATGCACATTGCAACAATGTGAAAGCTAGCGTTCAGATGATGGAAGTTTGCCGTCGCAATGGGTATAATGGTACATCAACGACATCTCATCATCAGACGGCGCAGGCTGGACCACCTCCTCTGGTCAACTTTGTACCCAGTTCCAATGGCAATGTTACCTTAACGTTCAACAATCAGCTGAGCAATCAGGTACAACGCCTGGTGAGAGACAGGGCCGGATATGAAAACCTGGTTTGTTATTTTTTTAAGCTTTTTGTGCATTTATTTATTTATTATTTATCCATTCATTCATTTTCGTTACAGTCTTATATGTTCCATTTGTATTATATCTGATTTATACACATTATACCCTTTCCATTTTCCGTTTCTCATTCTTCCCTGTATATTATTTTGTATTATATTTTGTAGCAGGTATTCTTTTAAAATTGTGTTTATCAGTGCAAAGATTGAACTTTTTGAACTGCTGCCCAGAAATGTTTTATAAATGTATTTAAGTATATATTTTTTGCTACATTGATATCAAAAGTATTATAGTCCTGTGACAGAATTGGAGTAGGAAGTGCCGGGTTGGTGGATTGGGCAGGTCATGCACGGGGTGTTGAGCAGGGATAAGACCCCTCAGGCGTGGGGTTGGGAATGGGAGCTTTATACGTATGGACCAGGATCTCGTGTAAGATGGTGGGCTTTAGGAGTAGCAGGAAGGATCTTGGGTAGGATGTTCGTCATTTCTGGGCAGGGTTATAGATAATCAAAGCCCTGGCTGCCAAACTGTGACCAAGAATTGTATTGACCATCTAATAACACAACGTGCAGCAGGGCATAACATCCTAGAGTTTAATGGCTGCTTCACAACTCATGCCATCTGGATCCTCCTCTCTGCCATCAGCTTTTCTGAACTATGCAGATGGGAAGCTTTGGCCTTAATCTCCATTAACCTACTACCCACACATCCTTTATCCAACTGTTTTCCCTTTTGTGTCATCATCATCGTGCACTGCACTCCATGAGCTCCGGTACCCGTGTATCACGTGCCTAACCCTGTGTGTGTGTGTGTGTGTGTGTGTGTGTGTGTGTGTGTGTGAGGGGGGGAGGGAGAGAGAGAGAGAGAGAGAGAGAGAGAGAGAGAGAGAGAGATTGATAAAGAGTTCTCTCTCTCTTTTGTATGCATCTGCTGACCACTCTGTGCTTCTGCCAGTGAGTTACTTACACCCCAAGATAAACTACACATGCTAGTGCTTTACTGAAATGCAGAAGGAATGCAAAGAGAATGGTTGAGCTACACACACAAAGGTATCCCAACAGGTGGTGCTTAGCAAGAATGACAATTCAGCAAATATGCAAAAAACTTGCTACTGCTAGGGCACTGGAATATAATGCAGAGGGCAAGAGCAAACGTGCAACAAGTGGAGCGAACCAGATAAATGTTTTGACAAGTGTTGCTTATAATCTGTTTTGTATTCCTGCCAGCAGATATCAATATGAGTGCAGATGAACTGGCACAAATCTTGCATGGGAGTAATGCCTGTGAAGCATTATATGGGCAGAACTGTTGACTCGTATTTTCACCTGTCAGCAGTGACAGGTCAGGGTCAGTCAGTTCTTATGCTGACGTCAGCTACCTTGGACCTAGTATTTGGCTTGCACCATGCTCTGTTTCTGCATGCTAGTCTTCAGTCATTCATGCTATTTCTATGCTTGTTTCTGCGTGGTGTTCGACACTCTGCTGCTCGCATGTTGAGTTATATTACCTCTTACGGGTTTCAGCTCCCCGGCTCTGTCGTTGTGCCACTGTCAGCTTGTATACTTACATTTGTGCCTACAGTTATGGTATCTCAGTATTATAGTGTCCTGTGCAGATACAAAAATCCACGTGTGGAAACTCCTTTGACTAATCAGTGGTTAGTTTGATGTTACGTCTTACTGATCTACCTGCCATACATGTTTACATTGTGCCACACTTGGTTGCACCCATTCCTGAAGGTACTGACCTATATGAGGTGCGACAGAAGAATAAGTTTCTCATTTTCCATTATTCCCCTGGTAGTGTGAAAGCTCTTTGGCAAATTAACCAGCAGAAAAACTGATATAGATTATACAGAACTCCTTCTTCTGCTTCAACAGGAGAGGAAATAGGTCACTTTGTGCTGGGTGCTAGGACATATGATGGGGATATGAGGAATTGAGCAAGCAGTTCCAACAGTGAAGGAAATCTGTGAAGATTTTGAAATTGGTGAACATGGTAGTCCTGTTGTATGCTACTATCTTGATGTTGGGCCAGATATATACACCTGTAGGAGAAAGAGTGGCTGGTGCTGAGAAACAAGAAGCTGCAGGCGGTGAAAGCAGCAATGTACATCTGACATTCTTTCTCCTGATCACAGAGCCAGGATGAAAATACTCTCCCTTGTCTTCTTGTGCATGACTTTTCTGCTCCTATGAAAGAACATCCTGGTTTTGGTTTTTACTGTGCAAATTTTAATGGACAGTGTTTTTTTGTTCTGACAATAGGACAGAGGTCAGCTTAAGTAGGGACCAGCCCTCTGTGGTACAAATGTTCATACTTCAAAACATTTTGTGCATTGTCAGGATGTAAACCTATGCTTTTATGCTGAAGATCTTTATTACATGATTAGCTTTAGTACTCGATCTAGTAAATTTTTATGAATAATTTGTGTGTGTGTGTGTGTGTTTGTGTGTGTGTGTGTGTGTGTGTGTGTGTGTGTGAGAGAGAGAGAGAGAGAGAGAGAGAGAGAGAGAGAGAGAGAGAGAGAGAGAGAGGATGATGTATGCGTGCATGGTGCGTGCTTGCTTGCATGCATACCAGTGAAAGCCCATATGTTTGCTAGATTTTATTGGTATTCCAAAGTAAATCTTGGGAGGAATTTATTTGATTTGCTCTTAGAGAAGGTTACTTTCCGGAAATTAGTTTTGTGTTTACTGTTGTGTTTGCCACCTGTGACATAGTTTTTATGTAGGCTATCAACACACAATTCACTTTAATTTGTATTATGTTCTTTTGCCTGTTTCAGTATCAGTTGTACAATGGGCGATCGGTAGCACGGCAGTACACCAATGCTGCACGTGGTGATCCATTTCATCAGCATCAGTTGGTTTCATCCATCCTTTGTCCCACTGGCTATCAAGGAATGGGTTCTCCTGCTAAACATGTTACAGTTGTAGCTCAACAACCTCCTCCGCAGTTGCAGATTCAGCCACCTATCATATCTCAGCAGGTACAGTAGATTATTTACATCAGTTACACATCACATAATGACCAACTAAAAGCTTCACTTATGGAATAATCATAATTCATTAAAAATAAGACATGTTGTTTTAGTAGCAAAAGAAATAGATAATTGTATGCACTAAAACATTTAGTGAGTGGAACTGATGGCATAAGCTGTTGTCCAGCTTGTACACTACTAAACAAAATAAATTTTGCCACCACATTGGAACCATCAGGAAAGTGTGAAATTTATGTGATTAGCTATTGAATTTGTTATGGGGAAAGTGAAAATGGCATGTTTTACAGCATTGTTAATGCCAAAAATTAAATTCCACAGTAAAATGTCCTTGACACTAATAGGTGAAATGATAGAGGTGTTTTCAGTGTGTCATCTGCAGCAAGGCTTTTATGGTTTTGATTGGTCTTTTAAACGGGGCATTGCCTTGTGATCTTATCATATGTGCTGTCAGTTGTAAATGTCGATCTAGGGAAGAAGTGATTGTAATACTGTTTGGAAGACTTCCACATTCCAGGCAGCATTAGGCCTTTTTATTAGTATATGGACACACATCAAATAAGTAAAAAGACAGTGCTTTGTAGAAATCCTTAGATACCACAGAAAATACTGAATTTAAATGATAAAAGGAGAAAATATAAAATGCAGCAAATGAAATAGGTACAAGGGAATACAAACATCAAAAATTAGATTGTCAGGAAGTGCAAATGGCTAATCAGGAATGGGTAGAGGACAGATGTACTGATTTAAAAGCATATTTCACTAGGGGAAAGATAGATAGCTCCTACAAGTAAGTAAAAGAGAACTTTGGAGAAAAGAGAAGCAGCTGTATGAATATCAGGAGCTCAGATGGAAAACCGGTAATAATCAAATAAGGGAAATCTGCAATTTGGAAGGAATGTATAGAGGGGAGAGGGGCTGTACAAGGGAAATGAACTTGAAGCCAATATTACAGAAAGGGAAGAGGACACAGATGAAGGCGAGATGGGAGATATGATACTATGAGAAGAATTACAGACCACTGAAAGACTAAGTCAAAACACAGTCCTTGGAGTAGAGGATAAATAGCCTTGGGAGAGGCAACAATGATAAAACTGTTCTACCTGGTGTGCAAGAGGAATGTGACAGGAAATATTGTCAGACTCAGGTAGACTGTAATAATTCCAATTCCAAAAAGAGCAGGTGTATCACTGAACTATCAATTTAATAAGCCTTGGTCGCAAAATACTGACACACTTTATTTGCAGAAGAGTGGAAAAACTTGTTGATCCCAGCCTTGGGGAAGATCAGTTGGGGTTCCAGAGAAATGTAGGAGGCAGTACTACTAGTCCTATGACTTTGAAGATAGGTTAATAAAGAAACTCAAATGTAAGTTTACGGCATTTGTTGACTTACTGAAAGTTTTTGGAAATGTTCACTGGTGTTCACTCTTTGAAGTTCTGAAGGTGGCAGAGGTAAAACACAAGGAGTAGATGGTTATTTACAACTTCTACAGAAACCAGATGGCAGTTATGTGAGTTGAGGGGCATCAAATAGAAGCTGTGATTGAGAAGGGAGTGACACAAGTTTGTAATAGCTTATCTCCAATGTTGTTCAGTCTGTACGTTGAGCAAGCAGCTAAAGGAAACCAGACAAAAATTAGGAGTAGGAATTAAAGTTCAGGGAGAAGAAATAAAAACTTTGAGATTTGTCGATGACCTTGTACTCCTGTCAGAGACAGCAAAGGAATTGGAAGAGAAGTTCAACAGAATGGATAGTTTCTTTAAAGGAGAACATAAGATGGACACCAACAAGGGTAATTAAATGTCTAAGCAAAGCAGGGAATTAGAGTAGGAAATTGGACATACAAAGTAGTAAACGAGTTTTGCCATTTGTGCTGTGAAACAACTGGTAATGGCCAAAATAGAGAGGGTGTAAAATGCAGATTGCCAATGGCAAGTGAGGCATTTCTGAAAAAAAGAAACTTGTTAAAGTCTAATATAAATTTAACTGTTAAGAAATCTTTTCAATGTCCACTGTAACCTTGTAGGAAAGTCAAAGCACGTAAGACAAAAAGAGAATAGAAGCCTTTGAAGTGGTGTGCTACATAAGAATGCTGAACATTACATTGGTAAATCACATAACTGATGAGGGAGTACTGAACAGAATTGGGGAGAAAAAATATTTGTGGGATAACTTTACTAAAAGAAGAAATCCATTAACAGGACACATTCTGAGACAAAAAAGAATCGTCAGTTTAGTATTGAAGGGAAGTATGTGCGTGTGTGTGGGGGGGGGGGGGGGGCTGAATGCCATAGAGGGAATCAGAGATACAAACACAGTAAGCAGGTTCAAGTGGATATACCGGTAGGCTGCAGTAGCTATTTGGAGATGAAAATGCTTGCACAGGATAGAATAACATGGAGAGCTGCATCAAACCAGTCATGAAACTAAAAACCACAACAACAATGACCACATGCTAAAATATGATCATAGTGTACAAGTGAATAATGTGGAATCCAGAAATATCTATTTTAAAAATATTAAACATCTAAGAATAGCGGAATGATTTTAGCTTTTGATGTAGAGCATAGTGTAAGATAGAGAACAGTCTTTTGTAACCATTTCAAAGCATGTAAACGCACTAAAAAGAGAATTTTTTTGATCCAAAATCCTTCTTGTTAAGGTTGTAATCCCTGTCTCCCTTGTTTTTTGCATCTATGAATCATTAACCTTTGGTCAACAACTTGAAACGCCACATCGTCTAAAACATCGGCACTTTTTGACCTACTTCATTTTTAGATGTACTATACTGTTTTCAGCATTTTAGGGATGTATTTTTTTAATGTATACTTTTGTTAATAGTTTAGAGGAAATAAAGTTTAATTGTTATGAATAAATGCTCAAGAAATATACAAGAAAGTGGTCTCTTAAAAAACATAAAATACGGAAAACCCAAAATCTTTCGTAAAAAAAAAGTTTCTACCTCTTTTGACATTTTTCACAACTACCTTGAAACTTATTGTAGAATGATACTTAAATTCTACTAAAATTCAAAATAAATTAATTAACTTCACAGATGGAGCATAGTATCACAAAGAAAAAAAATGAACAAAATCCAGGTTGACATAAAGAGAGAACGGAAAAACACAAAGAGAAGAAAAGCCAGTATACATTAAAATGACCAAGTCAACAAAAGTAAAAAACTAGGTACAACTAGATTAGGCAGCTAATACTTCCTTCAGTGTTCTGTCATTTATTCTGGTTAACATCGAAAACATAGGTGTTTAGTTTTCTCACGGTGACATGGCACAGGTCTGTCAGAAATTGTTTTTCTGTCATTCGGCTGTAGATAATCTCTCTTTCTGGTTGACACCAGAGCGTAGGGGGAGGGGCAGATTTGGCAGGCTCCAGAAACCCATATCTGATATTACTTCAGTTTGTAGATTTTCGAGTAACCTTTCATTCGTCACATTCACTGTCATGAAGGGCCTTGCCAGTAAGAATGCTGATGATTTCAAAAATTCAAATTGACTGACTTGTGTCACTGCATTGTTAGTGATACTGCAGTATGAAGGTATTTATTCTAACAACATCCATTATCTAAAAACAAAGATGATGTGACTTACCAAACGAAAGCGCTGGCACGTCGATACACACACAAACAAACACAAACATGCACACAAAATTCAAGCTTTCGCAACAAACTGTCGTCTTCCCCTCTCCTTCCCTCTTTCCTGATGAGGCAACAGTTTGTTGCGAAAGCTTGAATTTTGTGTGCATGTTTGTGTTTGTTTGTGTGTCTGTCGACGTGCCAGCGCTTTCGTTTGGTAAGTCACATCATCTTTGTTTTTAGATATATTTTTCCCATGTGGAATGTTTCCCTCTATTAATTCATAACATCCATTATCTGGTAGAAATAGTGCATTGGTCATCTTCTGCTACCTCTTTCTGTTGGATAGCTGTGACTCAACTTGTCGAACTTAGTGTATTGAGGACAGTAGAATCTCTCTTTATCTCTCTCTCTTCTTCCCTAGCTAACATCTTATCAGGCATATAAAGGAAACATGAAGTTCCCATTGATGTTACACATTTGGTTGCAATAATAGATGGGGGATTTTCTTGCTTTTGTTTTTCTCATTTTCCCTCGGTGTACCAACCCGGTGCTCTTGCATTTACAGAGTTCCTTGCAAAGTTCTGTAAATGAAAACCAACTGTCACAGGTGACAGCATAATTTGTTAGGTGGAGTGGTTCTGTCAATTGAAGAATGTATTGTATATAAAATCAAAGATGAGGTGACTTACCGAACGAAAGCGCTGGCAGGTCGATAGACACACAAACAAACACAAACATACACACAAAATTCAAGCTTTCGCAACAAACTGTTGCCTCATCAGGAAAGAGGGAAGGAGAGGGGAAGACGAAAGGAAGTGGGTTTTAAGGGAGAGGGTAAGGAGTCATTCCAATGCCGGGAGCGGAAAGACTTACCTTAGGGGGAAAAAAGGACAGGTATACACTCGCACACACGCACATATCCATCCACACATACAGACACAAGCAGACATATTTAAAGACATTATTAGGTATTAGGTATGTAATAGCAAACCTTGGTGAGTTATTGTTCCTTTCCCTGTGTAAGGGATCTCTCCACAGGAGGAGGTCTTGTGTCACAGAATGATACAATTTTCATCCTGTATTTTTCAGATTTTGCTGAATCTTACATGTTGAAAGTGGGTCATTCCATGTCAGTTCAACCAATTTGAGAAAATCTTCCAGCTGTTAGTCTCAGATTTGGCTGAAATTTAGCACAACAATGCTACCAAGTGTGGAACACTCCTGTACAAAATTTTAAGTTCCCCTGCCAATTAGTTCCAGAATTATGGCTTGTGCAGTATCTGAAATTTGGCTTGGATACCACTTGTCCCTTTTGTGCTACCACACTTCGAAAATCCATGTTTTTCAGGTAATTTTTTGTGTGAATGTAACTCAGTTTTTGTGACTGATATGGGCATGATGAGTTCTGTGTGTGTTTAGGCCACATTGAGCTTACCACAAAAAGAATTTATACCCTTTTTGAGTGAATTATATTTGGCATAGAGGGCGCCTACAATGTGTACCTTTTAACGTTTTACATTTTTTAAATCGCATTTTGGAATTTTTTTTTTCCCTCAGAAATATGTTGTTGGTGTGTTTTGATTCATGGAGTGTATTCTCTAAATGGATGTTACTGGGTTGTAAAAATTTTACTGGACTGTGCGGAATAGTTCCAAAGTTATTAAGACCTGAAGTTGGGTCTGAAGATAGATTGCCAGATGCAGGCTGCAATTTCTGGGTCACGTCACCTTCTTTCACAAGTCATAATTCTGGAACTAATTGGCCAGGTAAACTAATACTTTGTACACTAGTGTTCCACACATGGTAGAATTACTGTGCTGAGTTTCAGTCAAACCTGGAGCCCCTGGTTGAACTGACATGGAATGACCCAAGGGCATTTACCCCTAAAACTGATAGTTGTTTCATCCACTGTTGCATATTCTGAAGCAGTAATGAAAATATTGGGAAGGATTTTGTGTGCATTGGTAGACCAGCTATTCAACAAGAATTACTGATACAGTATTTTTTTTAAGCTTTTCTGGTTTCTGAATTATTTTTTACATTTTTTTCTCCATAGGTTGCACCTCAACAACAGTATGTGCCTGTTTCTATGGTTGAGCAAAGTGGACGCCAGATGTTGTTGACGGTACGTGTCCAGTTCATTTATCTTTGGTAATGGTGAAATTCTCTGTTAATGTTTAAAAATTAATGTCTTAGTTTTATTGTGTTTCAGGCATTGTTTCATTTATTAGTAAATATGGGCTGTATAGATATACAGAGTTGAGAATTAGCAAGGGAAATCAACACAATATAATAACACTAAGTCCTGGAATTCATAATTTCTCTGTAAGTGCTATTTACAGTAAGAAGAATATTAGTACCACTTCTAAATATGGCTAAATAAGAGGTCATGTTCTTCAGATTAAATTAAAAAAATATATACATATATATAATAGAGGGAAACATTCCACGTGGGAAAAATATATCTAAAAACAAAGATTCTGTAACTTACCAAACGAAACCATTGGTATGTTGATAGAGACAATAACAAACACAAACACACACACAAATTTCAAGCTTTCACAACCCACGGTTGCTTCATAAGGAAAGAGGGAAGGAGAGGGAAAGACGAAGGGATGTGGGTTTTAATGGAGAGGGTAAGGAGTCATTCCAATTCCGGGAGCGGAGAGACTTACCTTGGGGGGAAAAAGGGACAGGTATACACTCACTCGCGCGCGCGCGCCCACACACACATATCCATCCGCACATATACAGACATAAGCAGATATATATATTCTCTCTCTCTCTCTCTCTCTCTCTCTCTCTCTCTCTCTCTCTCTCTCTCTCTCTCTCTCTCATCTTTTTCAAAAATGGTTCAAATGGCTCTGAGCACTATGGGACTTAGGACCGATGACCGTAGTAGTCTGGTCCCTTTAATCCCACAAACCAAACCACCATGGGACTTAACTTCTGAGGTCATCAGTCCCTAGAACTTAGAACTACTTAAACCTAAGGACATCACACATCCGTGCCTGAGGCAGGATTCGAACCTGCGACCGTAGCGCTCACGCGGTTCCATACTGTAGCGCCTAGAACCGCACGGCCACCCCGGCTGGCCATCTTCTTCAAGAAATGATATATTGTGGATGAATGTCTTCAGCATTCCATTTTCCTGCTGCCATATTCTGTAAGACTCAGCCGTGGCAATAGTTTGCATCTAAAAGTTCTGCTTGTGATGCTGCATTAGCACAAATTTCTCTAGAGAACTTCCCAACTGTGCCTGCCACAGGCAGTACACAGAATTGCCACTCAACGCATGGATTCAACACTTGGATCCTCCCCTACCACATCTGACACCACTGATCAAGATACACTTGGAAGAGGCATGCCATAGGCCTGCCTGATGCACCATCAGCAGAAAAGTAATGTGCTTCAGAATCTGTGAATGATTATGTTCTCCAAAAGCTTAGCACTTATTCTAAGAATTATTTCATGTTGGGAGTGCAGCAGCTTTCAGCAACGAAACAAATTTCGTACTGCGCCATCTGTTCATGGTGCACACTCAATTAAGTGACTATGAAATGAATGCAGTTAGAGTTTTTAGGTTGCATGATTTGTCCAATTTGTTTTCTAAAATTTTAAGGTGTGTTCTTAATGTGTTTTTAGGGTGACTAGCTCCTCAGTCTTTTTTTAAAAGCAGTCTGCCAGCCACATTTTCCTGTGCTGTTATCTTATCTCCTCTTGTCATTTGGTTTGCAGTTTAGTCCCAGGTATAGCACCTTTCACCCTTTCTCCATTGTGTGAAGTCATGTAAGATAGAGTGATTGTGTGGGTCAACATGAGTGACTTGGGAGTGAGTGTGTGTCATTTTGTTAGTTTACTTGTTACTGTGAGATAACAGTTTTAGCCATTTTCTGAAAACTTGTTTCTTTCAATACTTGTAAGGGCACTGACAACTTGAATGTTGAGTGCCTGTAAACTCCGAACACACATGCACATACATCTGCCCCCGGCCCTCCGAACACACACACACACACACACACACACACACACACACAGTACTTTCTAAAGGGCAAGTCATCACTGACATAGCGTACCTTTTTACGAAAATTCCAAACTTCAGTGTGGTTTTGGTTGCCAGAGACTGCAGTCATGTGTAAGAGTTGCATTTGTGTGTGTGTGTGTGTGTGTGTGTGTGTGTGTGTGTGTGTGTGTGTTTTGTTGAAGGCCTTAATGGCAGAAAGCTTTATTTGTAACAGTGTTTTTGTTGTGCCTCTCTGCGACTCAGCATCTCCGCTATATGGTGAGTAGC
This sequence comes from Schistocerca americana, assembly GCF_021461395.2. Lineage (NCBI taxonomy): Eukaryota > Metazoa > Arthropoda > Insecta > Orthoptera > Acrididae > Schistocerca > Schistocerca americana. The sequence continues at coordinate 84,759,797 of NC_060125.1, read as the reverse complement.
AACTTTCCTTTTCATAATATTGTTACATTCAGTCTTGGATTTTCCATTGTTTGATTTAAACTTCAGTTCACTCATTTTATGCTTCACATTGTCAAAATAGAATGCAGTTCTTTTCTTTCTGTGTCATGGCTAGTGTTCCTGTGGCACTATGAGTTAAGAACCCATTCCACATGCTCATTAAAAGCCTTGTACCTAGTACATAAACTGTTTCATTTGTTGCACTTCGCTTTCAGTTCATCAATATGCATGGTGAATTGGCTTTCATCGGAATGTTTCATACTTGAACATTAGATGCAGTTAAACACACAAAGAGTAAAACAGATTGAATGAGTGCATAGCAGCAAAGTTACCAGAGAAGACTGTGATAATAGGCATATGTTCTTTGTGCATCCTGCACTGTCCATTTACCCTTGGTCCTAACATACATTTTATGAAACATTTGTGCCCAAATACTTTAATAACAACATGTTTTGAATTGCTAAATCTATTAAGATTTGGCACAACAAGAAACATTGTATCCTATCACTGTCTCAGGACATAGTTTGCAATGGTTTCATTTTGTCCACCTACATTGTGTGAATGCAGTACATGAGACTTGTAGAGGTGTGTGAAAGGAGAGATTTACTACCAGACATACAACATGAGCAACAAGAACCTCACAACAATGTTAAATTTCCCAGGATTCTTGACAGAGACTTCTCAAACATTATTAAGTCACTGACTAAACCACAGATCTTGGACACTTGATGATGAATGTCAGGTTGAAAATTTGTTTGATATCACTTGATATCGGCCTCATATGAGCCCCAAGCCAGTCGCATTTTTTGATGAAAATCTACTTTTCCAACGTTTATGTAGTAAAATTGTGGGCCTTTATGTCCTCTCCCACTTCTCACCGACATATGGAGAAAGTAACTGTTATCGGGGAATTTAGCTGTTAGTTGATTTCTCTCATCTTGTGAACCATGCAGGAAATGCAGACATAATATTGCGGTCATCTATTTTTAATAAGAACCACTGCCATTGCATATCCCTGATGCTATTTATAGTAGTAGTACAGTAAAAGAGAGATTACAATGAACTACATAGTATATTTCCACAAGCAGTTACAGAGATGAGCTTTAGCTTTTGTTGATAACACTATTTTTAAAGCCCATTATTGCTATACAATGCCTGGTTCTGCACATAATATTTACTTACAGCATAATAAGAAAGTTAGCATTTTTGTCTTACTTATATTTTAAATCAAATGTGTTTAATAACTTTTGGGCTGTTTGATCACCATGTGTATTGTATATTCCTACAGAATGTTCAAACATCTTGGCCTGGCAGTCGTCAAATGGTGGTTCCTTCTTGGCCACAACAGCTGCCTCCGCAACATGCTCTTCAGCAGCCATTAATTCCAGACCCATCTGGTGACTGGGGGCGACCTCTCATAGTTGATTCCAGCACAATATTACAGGTGCAGAAATATTTGAATTCATACAATTTTCAGACAATAAACATATTCCACGATGCAGCAATATCTCTGTTTTGGGCATTTATAACTTCGTCCCTCAGTGTTGCAGGGAAACACAATATGATTTAAGTTTACGGGCTTACATTGAAACACTTGATAAATGTAAATTCCATCAAGCAGGATGATTTTGGACATTAGGTGGATCTCAGACAGTATGGTTTATTTGCTCTTTCCTATTGTGTAGCAAGGAATTGCCGTAATTTTCTCTTCCACGCATCTACTGTTTTAAGCGTGAGATTTTATTTTGGGTTGAATGTTTACCTAGGTAAATATCTGATGAATGGCCTTACTGTTAAAAAGTTCACACAGTATCATCAAGTGGAAACCTTATATTGCTGCGACCGGCAAAAAATTACAATAACTGCAGTGTCGATAAGATCAAGTAGCCTATGGCATCGAGATAGTTGCTATGTAAGTGTAGAGTTTTTGTTGTAAAATCTTAAAATAATGACTTTTCACAAAATTGTATACTACATGGGGTGATTCTGGTCAATGCAAAGAATGAATAAAAGCAAGAAAGCTGCTAATGTATGGTGTAATTATGACCCGGAACTTTTCTACAGAGATCTTCATAATATTCAGTGTTGCAAATTATTCTATAGAAAAGCATGCGATTTGTGTGATACACCTAGATTGACCCTAGAAAATAAAATGCGGGAAGTGCGTCCAAAAAAAATTTGGAGGATAATCAATACTAAACGAGGAAGAAGAAGAAGAAATGTTGAGACAAAGTGTCATGAGGCTACACAAGGGATTTCCTTTGGCTTGGACGACCTCTTCACGCCCTTCTTGGCGGGAGGAGGTTGTTTTGGCCCGGTTATGAATTGGACACTGCCGGTTCAGCCATCAGCATCTGCTGACGGCTGCACCGGCACCGTTCTGCCCATGTGGGCAATTGCTGACGGTACACCAAAAAAGGTGGGAATTCAAGGAGATGGGACCTGGATAAACTGAAAGAACCAGAGGTTGTACAGAGTTTCAGGGAGAGCATAAGGGAACAATTGACAGGAATGGGGGAAAGAAATACAGCAGAAGAAGAATGGGTAGCTTTGAGGAATGAAATAGTGAAGGCAGCAGAGGATCAAGTAGGTAAAAAGACGAGGGCTAGTAGAAATCTTTGGGTAACAGAAGAGATACTGAATTTAATTGATGAAAGGAGAAAATACAAAAATGCTGCAAGTGAAGCAGACAAAAAGGAATACAAACGTCTCAAAAATGAGATCGACAGGAAGTGCAAAATGGCTAAACAGGGATGGCTAGAGGACAAATGTAAGGATGTATAGACTTATCTCATGACGGGTAAGATAGATACTGCCTACAGGAAAATTAAAGAGACCTTTGGAGAAAAGAGAACCACTTATATGAATATCAAGAGCTCAGATGGAAACCCAGTTCTAAGCAAAGAAGGGAAAGCAGAAAGGTGGAAGGAGTATATAGAGGGTCTATACAGGGGCGATGTTCTTGAGGACAATATTATGGAAATGGAATAGGAGGTAGATGTAGATGAAATGGGAGATAAGATACTGCGTGAAGAGTTTGACAGAAGCCAAAACAAGGCCCCGGGAGTAGACAACATTCCATTAGAACTACTGACGGCCTTGGGAGAGCCAGTCCTGACAAAACTCTACCATCTGGTGAGCAAGATGTATGAGACAGGCGAAATACCCTCAGACTTCAAGAAGAATATAATAATTCCAATCCCAAAGAAGCAAGTGTTGACAGATGTGAAAATTACCGAACTATCAGTTTAATAAGTCACAGCTGCCAAAAACTAACGCGAATTCTTTACAGACGAATGGAAAAACTGGTAGAAACCAACCTTGGGGAAGATCAGTTTGGATTCTGTAGAAATGTTGGAACACTTCAGGCAATACTGGCCCTATGACTTATCTTAGAAGAAAGATTAAGGAACCGAGCGAGGTGGCGCAGTGGTTAGCACACTGGACTCGCATTCGGGAGGACGACGGTTCAATCCCGTCTCCAGCCATCCTGATTTAGGTTTTCCGTGATTTCCCTAAATCATTTCATGCAAATGCCGTGATGGTTCCTTTAAAAGGGCACGGCCGATTTCCTTCCCAATCCTTTCCTCACCCGAGCTTGCGTTCCGTCTCTAATGACCTCGTTGTCGCCGGGACGTTAAACACTAACCACCAAACAACCAAAGATTAAGGAAAGGCAAACCTATGTTTCTAGCATTTGTAGACTTAGAGAAGGCTTTTGACAATGTTGACTGGAATACTCTCTCTCAAATTCTGAAGGTGGAAGGGGTAAAATGCAGGGGAGCGAAAGGCTATTTACAATTTGTACAGAAAGCAGATGGCAGTTATAAGAGTCTGGGGGCATGAAAGGGAAGCAGTGGTTGGGAAGGGAGTGAGACAAGGTTGTAGCCTCTCCCCGATGCTATTCAATCTGTATATTGAGCAAGCAGTAAAGGAAACGAAAGAAAAGTTCAGAGTAGGTATTAAAATTCATGGAGAAGAAATAAAAACTTTGAAGTTCGCCGATGACATTGTAACTCTGTCAGAGACAGCAAAGGACTTGGAAGAGCAGTTGAACGGAAAGGACAGTGTCTTGAAAGGAGGGTATAAGATGAACATCAACAAAAGCGGGGATAATGGAATGTAGTCGATTTAAGTCGGGTGATGGTGAGGGAATTTTATTAGGAAATGAGTCATTTAAAGTAGTAAAGGAGTTTTGCTATTTGGGGAGCAAAATAACTGATGATGGTCGAAGTAGAGAGGATATAAAATGTAGACTGGCAATGGCAAGGAAAGTGTTTTTGAAGAAGAAAAATTTGTTAACATCGAGTATAGATTTAAGTGCCAGGAAGTAGTTTCTGAAAGTATTTGTACGGAATGTAGCCATGTATGGAAGTGAAACATGGACGATAAATAGTTTGGACAAGAAGAGAGTAGAAGCTTTTGAAATGTGGTGGTACAGAAGAATGCTGAAGATTAGATGGGTAGATCACATAACTAATGAGGTGGTGTTGAATAGGATTGGGGTGAAGAGAAGCTTGTGGCACAACTTGACTAGAAGAAGGCATCGGTTGGTAGGACATGTTCTGAGGCATCAAGGGATCACCAATTTAGTACTGGAGGGCAGCGTGGAGGGTAAAAATTGTAGAGGGAGACCAAGAGGTGAATACACTAAGCAGTTTCAGAAGGATGTAGGCTGCAGTAGGTACTGGGAGATGAAGAAGCTTGCACAGGATAGAGTAGCATGGAGAGCTGCATCAAACCAGTCTCAGGACTGAAGACCACAACAACAACAAAAACAACAACAACAACAACAATGCCACATTTTAACTTCCTGTCCGAATTTTAATACACTGCACATTGATCTTGGCCTACCATGTACACTGGATGCCATTTGAGCAGATTACCCAGCAGCAGCTGCTCGCGTTCTTCGTTTTATCCACTTGACAAACCTGTCTAAGGACATTTGATTATGCTGTTTTCTTTTAATCCCTTGGTTGTTAATGTTCCTTTTATAGTGTTGTCTTTAGTTGCTGTTTTAACCTTGCGCCTTGCAGTGCATTCATAACTTAGTCTGGGCACTAATGACCACTGTAGTTGTGTGCCGTAAAACCACAAAAAAAAAAAAAAATTAAATTTCACTAAATTGGATATTAGACATTTAGTGCTAGGCTACCTTGATAAATCTGGCCAAAAAGGGAAGAAATTTTCTAATAATTTACCAGGAGAAGAATGAGTGCATTCATTCCTCAAGCGGCATTCAGAAGATCTCTCCGTTCACTTAAGTGAACATATTAAAAGAGCAAGAAAAGCTCAAAGAAGTTCCTTAGTCTCCACGTCAGCTAGGCAATTCCTGCTGCTGCAAACTAGCTATTCCTCCACTGAAATCAGTTACGGGTCCATGAATTCCAGAAAAACTAAAGCAGCGTGGAAACAAGTGATAGTGCTTTAACATTAATGAAAATGAGAACAACCCATCATCCTATTAATTTTTACTGCTGGAAGGAGAGAATTGTTTTTGTTGTGAACTGTGAAATTTTAATTTTTTAGAAAATAAGAATTGACCTTTAATATATAATATTCATATCTCAATCCTTATCATTTATTTGTAATGATGGACATCGTTAAAATGTGTCAAGTCACTAAAATCAGATAGGAAGTATGTAATTTGTTTTTAAAAAAGTGAATTTATATACGAATTCCCTCCATATACTCTGTAACTTCGGATAGAGACTTAAAAAATGTGTGTCCAAAATCACCCCAATCCAGGGGGTGAATTTGAACACTTCATCTATCTCTGGCAAATATAGATGCACACAGACTTTCTTTTTTAAATATTTTTGTCCATTATACATTACCCTACCATTTCTACAACAAACAATGCAATCTAACAGAACCTCTGCAGGTAGTGTTGAAAATAGCCTCAAAACCATCTGAAATCACCCGGTTGATGGTACATGGGAAAACCCATTTTCATCATTGAGAACTTGGTTGTAATGACATTTCTTCAACAAAATTACCTTTTTTTATTGCCGTTCAGAAGTATGGTATTTGTAAAACTTCTGCTACACATCTGTTGCAAACTAAATATTTGGAGTCAAAGACTGCACATGATGGCTACATCATAGCTTGGCTACAATGGGTCCCCAGCCTTTGCAGCACTACTTCCTTTCTGTGCTGTAAGCATACACTTCCACTATCCTTTCCCCCCTCTGCCTCTCCATCTGGTAGTTTACTTTGTGCCGACCCTGCTTAGATCTGGTTTATGATGGGCCTTAAGCTTCCACTTCTGGCGTTTTGTACAACCTGCCATTAAATAAACACATGGTCCCCATTGTTGGGTTTGATCTGCCACCAATTGTGCTTTCTGTGTTTGCACCATTCCCTTTAATGAGGTAATACACCCAAAACCCAGCATGATAGTTATCCCATTGTTGGGTGGGGCTAGGGTTGTCAAGTACCTGCACGGTGGTACTCCCCCCCCCCCCCCCCCCCCCTCCCCCCCTCCCCTAACCACGCAAAGATCACACTGTTGGTGCCTGGTGCCTGAGCTGAAAACTCCCCTTATGTGCCAAGGAGTATGTGCCTGTCACGCCTGGGGCATGAGGACTCCAAGCAACGGGTTGCTGACCAGGTAGCAGTTGCTGAGGCTAGATGGTACCAGTAATGGGGGGACACTCCGTTCGGATTGTGAGGCACCATGGCGGATAAGGTGCAAATGAAGTGGATGAAGTTATCTCCTGCTGAAGGCCGTATGCCTCCAGCAGGCTCTATGAAAGGACAGTCTCTTTCAATGCAGAGAAATACACCCCTAAAATGTTCCCTTCCTGGCTATGCCTGGGAGGAATGTAGGGCTATGTGGCAAGCAGAGCAATACTACCTGCAATACTGGGTTTGTACAACGACTGGTGGTGATTCTGTCTTGGCCACAGAGCCCTTATTCTTTGTGGAGAACTTGAAGACAAATTTGGGGAAGTAGAACTTGAAGACAAATTTGGGGAAGCGGCAGCTACGTCTGTAACAAAAAGTGGGTCAGTTTTGATCAAATCAGCATCCTCTGCCTAGTCACAGGAAGTGCTTGCCTGTAACAAGCTGGTTGACAGTCTAAATTTGGTTCAGGGCATCATTTTCCACAGAGACCTGCTCTTACAGTCTGATGATGAGCTACGCATCAACGTGGACCGACGGGATGTACACTTTGACTGTTATGTACATGGGATGCCAAACAACAGCGGAGTCACTAGTGGTGCCTTCATCTTGGTCTTTGAGGACAATTCATTGGCTGAAAAGGTCAGGGTGATGGTATACTGATGCGATGTGAAGCTGTATGTTGCTCCCTTCCCCTCCCCTCCTCCCTCTGGCCCATGCGGTTCTTGAAGTGTCTGAAATTCGTGTTGCAATGCTAGCCCCATCTGTTGAGATTGTGGACAAGTGCTACATGTGAATGCTCCTTGTTCCCCTCACCCCATCTGCTTGGGCTGTGGAAAACACCATTGTCCTTGCTCACCAGATTGTACTGTTTTCCAGAGAGAGAAGAAAATACAGTTGCACCCAACATACAAACGTCACCATACACTAGAGGTACAAGGACATTGCCACCTTTGGCGACGGTATTCCCACCTGTTACAGATCCTACAGTGGACCTTCAGGGCTGCTCAGCCATGCTTGCTCCCCTGATGGTTGGGGCTCTCCTCTTGCTGCTTACTCCACACGTACTTTGGGATCGATGGCTTCCCTACCACCAGGAACGTTGGTCCCAATCTCCAAGCTGGAGACAAACCACCTTCTGCTGACTTCTCTCACCAGGAAGGGACCCTTGGGACACACTCATCCATGGTTTCTACCAGTGTACAACCAGACACCAGCCGGTGGCTGAAGGAGCCACAGGCTTCTGGTCGCAGGGCTTCACGATTGTCATCTTTACCTTAAACTGACTCAGAGAAGCCCTTACAATCATAGAAATTCTCTAAGGAGAGGAAAGACAGAAAAAGTCCTCTACGAAGAAGGATATTCTGGTGGCCCCCACATCACCATTTCCCACCAGTTCCACTCCTGCAGCTGAGGTGGAGGTTGTGGTGGCCCCGGAGGCCCCAGTTCGCATCACACAATGGAACCCGAAGTCTATGTGTATTGGTGCCATAACCCCTTCACCAGACCCTAAGGCATAACCTGCCCACTTGGTCCCTTCCACAGCCTCATTGTACATTGACAACATTATTCTCCTCTGGGATTGTAGCAATTTATTCCACCACTTCGCTGAGCCACATCAACTTTTGAGCACTGCCCCCGCCTTCTGCAGTGCCCTTCAGAGACTTTGTTTCCAGCAACGTGGACCTCGGCCCTTTGTGAATAACGGGGATATTATAAGAATCGTGCTACCGATGACAGGGTGTTGGGCAGAATTTGCATATATGTTCTACACACTCTTTATAGTGAACTTGTTCCTCTTAATATAGCATTTGAGGCTATGGCTGTTTGGGAAAAGGCATTTCGGGATATGAATTTTTACCCGTCTCCTGATTGTGAAGTGTCTCAGAATATTGTTTGCATTAGTTTCTCTGCCCTCCCCACATTTCCTAATCTTGGGTGATTTCAACGCCCATGACCATTTGTGGGGTCGAACTGTTATCACTGGCCACAATAAAGACCTCGAAAATTTACTGGCACAACTTGACCTTTGCCTCTTGAATTCTTGTACCCCCAAACACTTCAGCGTGGTGCACAGAACTTTCCTGGCCATTGACCTTTTCCATTAGCAGCCCATCCACATACTGGAGGGTCCACAATGACCTGTGTGGTAGTGACCACTTCCTGATCTTCCTATCCCTCTGTCAGCATCACTCACCTGGACTCCTGCCCAGATGGGCTCTCAACATTGCTGACTGGTGTGCATTCACCTCAACTACAGCCATTCTTTGGCAGCTAATGTATCGATCCCCTTTTTTTCCAGACCTGCCCTGAAGGAAGGAGGGCAGGCAGTACAGTCAGAAATCGTAGAGGCCATTAGGATCATACAGACCATTAGAGTTCGTAGGTGGCTCTCCCAACACCATAAGTGGCAGCCATCGATGAATCACCTCATTGCTTTTAAAGCAGCTCCGTGCACAGGTTCGCCACCTAATAAAGAGACAGAAGCGACAATGCTGAGAACAGTATGTTCCAACCATGTGACCACATACTTCTCCTTCACAGGTTTGGGCTGTGATCAGACATCTCTATGGATACCAGACATCTGCAGGTGTACTTGGTATTACCTCGAATGGTGCTGTCTGCACTGACCCAGACACTGTTGCTGAACATTTTTCTCTGCACTATGCTCAAGCCTCAGCATTTGGCATTTGTCAACCTACCTTTTGTACCATAAACCAGCAGGTGGAGCGAAAGCAATTATCTTTTCTTACACACCACCTGGAACCGTATAGTGCTCCATTCAGTGAGCAGGAATTTGTCAGTGTCCAAACCCACTTTCCTGAGGAAGCCCCTGGGCCAGACCACATTCACAACCAAATGATCCAACACCTACTGGTGGATTGTCAGCATCATATCCTTGCCATCTTTAACCACATCTGGAGTGAGGGTGAGTTTCCATCGCATTGCCTAGAAAGCATCATTGTACTGGTATCGAAACTGGGGAAGCACCTTCTAGAGATGGACAGTTATTGTCCAGTAAGTTTCACTAATGCTTTATGTAAGTTGCTTGAACACATGGTGAGCCAGCAGCTGTGTTGAGTGTTTGAGTCTCAGGGTCTTCTGGCTCCGTCCCAGGGTGGTGTTCACCAAGACCTTACCACTAATGATTATCTGGTTTACCTGGAGTCTGCTATTCGAACAGCTTTTGCCCGATGCCAAAAACAAACTTATAACTATCTTCTTTGACCACATCCTTGCTATCTTATGTAAGTGGGGTATCTGAGGTCCACTCCTGATTTTCATCCAGAACTTTCTGCTGCACCATATGTTCGGGTTCGAGCTGGTGCTTCCCACAGTAACGCCCCCCCCCCCCCCCCCCCCCCCCCAATACCCAAGAGAATGGGGTCACACTGGGCTCTGCTGAGTGAACCTGTCTTTCCATTAGCCGTTAGTTTCCTAAAAAGCAGCTTTGGAGTCTTCAGTATCACCTTCCTGACATACTGAAAACATTTGCCTCTATTATTGCTCTCGTAGTGTGGGTCTCATTGAACATTGTCTGCAAGGTGCCATACAAAAGACGCAGGCATGGGCCATCACCCGTGACTTTCAGTTTTCAGTCGCCAAGACACCATGTACTTCTGTTGATGTCTTACCATTCACCGACAAACAGAACTTTACCTCGACAACCAACTAATCAATGTGGTGGTGACTAATTGCTTCTTACAACTTCTCTTCGATTCTCGGTTGACATTGATTCACCCTTCAATTCTCAGTTGACATTGATTCACCATCTTTGCGAGCTTAAGTGAAAGTGCTGGCTACACATTAATGCCGTTCACTGCTTGAGTAACACCTTTCTGCAGTGTTACAAAGCCCTGATACAATCCCGCCTTAATTATGGGAGTGTGGCATATGGTTTGGCATTGCCCTCAGCATTGTAGATACTGGATCTGATACTCCACTGCAGGGTTTGACCTACAACAGGAGCTTTTCGAACTGGCCTTGTGAACAGCTACTCATGGGGGCTGGGATCCCTCCATTGCAGATCAGGCTTAACAACAGCTTGTCAATTATGCTGCACACGTTCGCGGCTACTCTAAGCATCCAAACTACCATCTCCTGTTTCCAAACATGGTAATCTCTCTCCCACCACGGTGGCCCAGGTAGGGATTACAATTGCAATCCGCATCCTGTCTGTCCTCTCTGAACTTCAGTTGTTTGCTCTTCCACCTCCCCTCTGGACCACTCACATACACCTCTGTGATGCATCTCTTGGCCGCAGCTTCATCTTGACCTGTCACAAGGTCCGAAACACTCAGTTCATCCTAATGCCCCTCCACCGCCAATTTTTCTCCATCCTTGGCACATCCCAGGGTTCAGAAGTAGTTACACGTATGACTCAGTGGTTGCTGGTCATGTATGCTTATCTTGTACTCTCAGGGGACATACTGAACTGTGTTCCTTGCCAGATTGCTGCAGTTTTTCACTGCAGAGTTGGTTGCCATCACTCATGCTCTTGAGTATATCCATTCTTGCACTGGTGGGTCCTTTCTCGTCTGCAGTGACTCCATGTGCAGTTTGCAAGCTCTCGACTAGTGCTACCCTTGCCATCCCTTGGTTCCCCCTGCGGGTCCGGGGATTAGAATAGGCCCGAGGTATTCCTGCCTATCGTAAGAGGCAACTAAAAGGAGTCCCTCCCCCTCAAGGGGGTAGTTACCGCCTGCGTCCGGAGACGGCCGGTTCCACAACCTATATTTACGGTCATTTTGGTTTTTCACTTCTTCTCGTTTCTTCCTTCCTTTGGTTGGTTCCTCACTTTGTTCTTCTCCATCTCACTGTCTTCCTTATTCTTTCCTTTGCCTTCTTCTCCTTGCCTTCTCTGGTCTCCGCCTCAGCGTTTGAGACAGTCTGTCCTCTCTCTCCCTCTCTCTCTCTCTTCTTTTTCCTCTTCTTCCTTCCTGTGCGCGCCTGAAGGCCGACCCACGCTTTCGCACGCGTAGCCGGTGACGGGGTAACGCGTAATTCCCCACCCTGGGTAGACAAGTAAGGCACGCACGTGCCCCCTGGTAAAGGCCAGGCCCGGGGAGGGGTGATTGCCTGAGCTGATACCTTCTGACCATGCCGATTGGTCCCTCCGTCTGTTTCTCGGGAGGTGTGACCTGAGGTGTAAACATTCCCCTAAGGCGGGAGTGCCCTCTGAGAGGGTCCCCACAAGGAAGGAGCGCGCCATCGGAGACGCTGGAAATCATGGGGGATTCCTCCGCAATGGATTTCTCTTCTTCTTCTCTCTCGACTTCTGCCCATAAACAGAAACTTGACCAGCCACCGGTGACAAAAGTACTACCGCCTGCCCCACAGTTCCTCGTAGTTTCTCGATCTGAGGACGGCAAGGATTTTTCCTCTGTCAACCCTTTCGTTATCCAGAAGGGCGTAGATGCCATAGCCGGATCTGTCAAGTCGTGTATCAGGTTGCGTAATGGTACCTTGTTACTAGAAACTGAGAGCACCTTTCAGGCACAAAAACTGCTTCGGGCCACACTCCTGTACACGTTCCCTGTCCGGGTGGAGGCTCACTGCACTTTGAATTCGTCTCGTGGTGTGGTATATACTAGATCACTCGACGGATTGACTGACGAGGAGATTCAGTATTTCCTCGCTGAGCAGGGTGTGACGGCTGTCCATAGGGTCATAAAAAAAGGTCAACAATGACCTTGTACCGACCCGGACACTTTTCTTGACCTTTGATAGTGTTCAGCTGCCGTCGCGTATCAAATCGGGCTACGAGGTTATTTCTGTTCGCCCCTATGTCCCGACACCTACGCGCTGCTACCAGTGTCAGCGTTTTAATCACACTAGCCAGTCTTGTACCAATGCGGCTAAATGTGTCACTTGGCAGGGATGCCCATGAGGGTGACTGTCCACCTCCATCTCCTTGTTGTGTGAACTATCAGGGTGACCATGCAGCGTCCTCCCGCGACTGTCCCATCTACAAGGAAGAACGCTGTATCCAAGAAATTCGGGTCAAAGTGAAAGTGTCCACCTCGGCTGCTTGCAAGCTATTTGCTAGTAGGAAGCCCACGCTGCTCCCAGCGGGAAGATACAGTACTGTCCTTGCCTCTCCTCGGACTACCAGTGAGGTGGTGACGCAGACATGCAATCTGACCTTCAGCACCACGGTCGTCCGTTCTGCCAGTGCTAAGATCGCGCGGTCGATGTCTCCTCTTCCTCCCATCACCCCTCAGACACAAGCACCTTCATCAGCTTCTGCCAAGACGAAGACCCAGAAGTCAGATGCACGGGCCTTCAAGAAGGAACTGTCCCGTACAGACTTCCTACGTACCTCGAACTCCCAGCCGTCGACCAGTACTTCCACTAAACGACCTTCCAAGAAGGCTCATAGGAAGCACAGTTCTCCTTCTCCGCCACGGCGCATTTCTTCTCCTGTGCCACCCAGCGGTTGCCGCCCCAGGCCGTCATCCATTTCGCCTGGCCGCACCACTGGTAGCCCAACATCTGGCCGTCCACCAGCGGAGGAAGCTGCTCGTCCTGGCCATTTTAACGAGATGGCCGATGAACCTATAGAACCAATGGACGATGACTGTCTGCCTACTGATAGCGGCGGCAGTGCTCGCTCGAAGCCAGGCCCTCAGCGGCCTTCGAGGTGACCCCTTCTTTCATCTTCCTTTTCTTCTCACGATGGCACTTATGCACTGGAATATTCGCAGCATTCACTCCAACCGAGAGGACTTGAAGTTGCTGCTCCGCTTGCACCGTCCGCTCGTCGTAGCCCTCCAGGAAACGAAGCTACGCCCATGCAATCACATTGCTTGGCACACTACACCTCTGTGCATTTTGACCTACCCCCATTGGTATGTATTCCGGCTCATGGAGAGGTTATGTTGCTGGTCCGGGATGATATTTACTACGATCCCATCACATTGCACACCGGCCTGCAGGCAGTTGCCGTCCGAATTACTGTCCCCACTTTTACATTTTCCATTTGTACCATTTACACTCCATCGTCATCTTCCGTTACCAGGGCAGACATGATGCAAATTATTGCTCAGCTACCTGCACCATTTTTGTTAACTGGGGACCTCAGTGCCCACCATCCCCTTTGGGGCTCTCCAGCATCCTGCCCGAGGGGCTCCCTGTTAGCAGACCTTTTCAACCAGCTCAATCTTGTCTGCCTCAATACTGGCGCCCCTACTTTTCATTCAGACACATCTCACACCTATTCCCATTTAGACCTCTCTATATGTACTACCCAACTTGCACGCCGGTTTGAGTGGTATGCCCTTTCTGATACATATTCGGGCGACCACTTCCCGTGTGTCATCCATCTTCTGCATCATACCCCCTCTCCGTGCTCAACTAGTTGGAACATCTCCAAAGCAGACTGGGGGCTATTCTCTTCCAGGGTGACCTTTCAGGATCAAACCTTCACAAGCTGCGATAGTCAGGTCGCACACCTCATGGAAGTCATTCTCACTGCTACTGAATATTCCATCCCTCACACTACTTCTCCTCCACGTTGCGTACTGGTCCCCTGGTGGACCGCAGCATGTAGAGACACTTTATGTGCTCGTCGATGTGCTTTACGCACCTTTAAACGCCACCCTACAGTGGTGAATTGTATCAGTTATAAACGATTACGTGCGCAGTGCCGTCGTATTATTAAAGAAAGCAAGAAAGGCAGCTGGGCTGCTTTCACAAGCACCTTCAACAGTTTTACTCCTTCTTCTGTTGTCTGAGGTAGCCTGCGCCGGCTATCTGGCACTGAGGTCCACTCACCAGTTTCTGGGTTGACGGTCGCGAATGACGTCCTTGTGGCCCCTGAGGATGTCTCCAATTCCTTCGGCCGCTTTTTCGCAGAGGTTTCGAGCTCCGCTCATTACCACCCTGCCTTCCTCCCCCGAAAACAGGCAGAGGAGGCTAGGCCACCTAACTTCCGCTCCTTTCACCATGCGGGAACTCGAAAATGCACTGCCCGGTCACGGTCCTCCGCTCCAGGGCCTGATTCTATTCATATTCAGGTGCTGAAGAACCTTTCTCCTGCGGGTAAAGGTTTCCTTCCAGAATGAGATTTTCACTCTGCAGCGGAGTGTGCGCTGATATGAAACTTCCTGGCAGATTAAAACTGTGTGGCCGACCGAGACTCGAACTCGGGACCTTTGCCTTTCGCGGGCAAGTGCTCTACCAACTGAGCTACCGAAGCACGACTCACGCCCGGTACTCACAGCTTTACTTCTGCCAGTACCTCGTCTCCTACGTAGAGCACTTGCCCGCGAAAGGCAAAGGTCCCGAGTTCGAGTCTCGGTCGGCCACACAGTTTTAATCTGCCAGGAAGTTTCAAAGGTTTCCTTCTTCGTACTTATAATCGCATCTGGATTGAGGGACATGTTCGCGCATGCTGGCGCGAGTCTATTGTTGTACCGATTCCTAAGCCGGGGAAGGACAAGCACTTGCCTTCCAGTTATCGACCCATCTCGCTTACCAGCTGTGTCTGTAAGGTGATGGAGCGAATGGTTAACTCTCGTTTGGTTTGGCTGCTCGAATCTCGACGCCTACTTACCAATGTACAATGTGGATTTCGTAGGTGCCGCTCTGCTGTTGACCATCTGGTTCCCTTGTCGACCTTCATTATGAAAAACTTCTTGCGGAAGCGCCCGACCGCGGCTGTGTTCTTTGATTTGGAGAAGGCTTACGACACCTGTTGGAGGGCGGACATTCTCCGCACCATGCATACATGGGGCCTTCGCGGTCGCCTCCCTCTTTTTATTCGTTCCTTTTTAATGGATCGACAGTTCAGGGTACGTGTGGGTTCTGTTCTGTCAGACACCTTTCGCCAGGAGAATGGGGTGCCACAGGGCTCAGTTTTGAGCATCGCTCTCTTCGCCATAGCGATCAATCCAATAATGGATTGCCTCCCTGCTGATGTATCAGGCTACCTTTTCGTGAACGATTTTACCATCTATTGCAGCGCGCAGCGTACATGTTTCCTGGAAAGCTGTCTTCAACGTTCTCTTGACTATCTTTACTCCTGGAGTGTCGCCAATGGCTTCCGTTTTTCTGCCGAGAAGACTGTCTCTATTAACTTCTGGCACTACAAAGAGTTTCTCCCACCGTCCTTACGACTCCGTCCCGTTGCTTTCCCATTCGTGGAGACAACAAAATTTTTAGGTCTTACATTTGACAGGAAACTTAGCTGGTCTCCACATGTGTCTTATTTGGCTGCCCGTTGTACCCGTTCTCTGAATGTCCTCCGTGTTCACAGTGGTATGTCGTGGGGAGCGGATCGAACCGTCCTACTTCGCCTATGTCGGTCGATCGTCCACTCAAAGCTGGATTAGGGGAGCTTCGTATACTCTTCTGCACGGCCGTCCATCTTACGCCGCCTCAACTCCATACAAGATTGGGGTTTACGTCTTGCGATCGGAGCGTTTTATACTAGTCCCGTCGAGAGTCTTCATGCTGAAGCCGGTGAATTGCCACTGACCTACCGGTGGGATATACTGCTTTGTCGGTATGCCTGTTGGCTACTGTCAATGCCCGACCACCCGTCTTATCGTTCCTTTTTTGACGACCCTCTCGATCGTCAATACGGGTTGTATGTCTCTGCCCTGCTACCCCCTGGAGTTCGCTTTCGTCGCCTCCTTCAACACCTTGATTTTTCACTCCCTGCAACCTTTAGAGAGGGCGAGAGCCATGCGCCACCTTGGCTCCAGGCTCAGGTTCGCGTTCACCTTGACCTCAGCTCGCTCCCGAAGGAGGTTACCCCCGGTTCGGTATACCACTCCCGTTTTGTCGAACTTCGTTCGAAGTTCATTAATATGACCTTCATTTATACAGATGGCTCTAAGACCAATGACGGGGTCGGGTGTTCTTTTATTGTCGGGACACACAGTTTCAAATACCGGCTCCATGGTCATTGTTCAGTCTTCACAGCTGAGCTCTTTGCCCTCTACCAGGCTGTTCTTTATATCTACCGCCACCGACATTCTGCTTATGTCATCTGCTCCGATTCCCTGAGCACCATCCAGAGCCTCAGTGATCAGTATCCGGTTCACCCTTTCGTGCACCGGATCCAACGCTCTCTTCAGCAGCTGGTGGACGACGGTTCTCCGGTTAGCTTTATGTGGGTTCCTGGCCATGTCGGTATCCCTGGGAACGAAGCTGCAGATGCCGCGGCCAAGGCTGCGGTCCTCCAGCCTCGGACAGCTTCTTGTTGTGTCCCTTCATCAGATTGTAGCAGGGTCATTTGTCGGTGCATTTTATCGCTGTGGCATGCCGATTGGGCTGCACTTACGGACAACAAGCTTGGGGTCTTGAAACCTCTTCCCGCGGCTTGGACGTCCTCCTCACACCCCACCCTTCTCGGCGGGAGGAGGTAGTTTTGGCCCGGTTACGGATTGGACACTGCCGGTTCAGCCATCGCCATCTGCTGACGGCTGCGCCGGCGCTGTTCTGGCCATGTGGGCAATTGCTGACGGTCCGCCACATTTTAATGTCCTGTCCGGATTTTACTACACTGCGTCTTGATCTTGGCCTGCCATGTACTCTCGATGCCATTTTAGCGGATGACCCAGGAGCAGCTGCTCGCGTTCTTCGTTTTATCAACTTGACAAACCTGTCTAAGGCCATTTGATTATGCTGTTTTTTAATCCTATGCCTGTCAATCTTTTATCGTGTTTTCCCTTTTAGTTGCCGTTTTAAACTTGTGCCTCGCGGTGCATTCCTAACGTAGTCTGGGCGCTAATGACCATTGAAGTTGTGCGCCCTAAAACAAAAAAAATAAAAAACATCCCTTGGTCATGGCTATCCAGGATTCTCTATATGCCCTTGAACAATGTGGATGTTCAGTGATCTTCTTCTGGACCCCGGGCCACATCCAAGTCTCGGGGAATGAACTCACTTATAGCTTGGCCAAACTGGTTACAGTAAACTGACTCTGGAAATCAGTATTCCGGAAACAGACCTCCAATTGGTATTAATGTATTCAAATTTTAGGTGTCTGGAATACAGAAGGGCTTTCTCTGACTTCATCAAACAGACTACGGGCTATAAAGGAGACCATGAATCTGTATAGGGCCTCCATGTATAGGGCCTCCATGCAGGCCTCTCGCTAGGACTCTATACCGTTCTTTGCTGGTTCCGCATCAGCCATACTTGGCTGAATCATGGTCATCTCCTCCGTAGCAGGGACCCACCCCACTGTCATTGCAGCTCCCATTTGACTGTGGTCCACTTTTGCAGAAATGTCCCATCATAGCTACCCTGTGGTGGACTCTTAATCTCCCTCAGTTTCTACTCCTGGTATTAGGAAACGAAGCCTCAGTGGCTGCTTGGTTTTAAGTTTTATTTGTGAGCTGGGCTTTTACCAGTCTCATTAAGAAAGGGCTGCTTAACCTTATCGGCCCATTGAGAGGTTCTGTTGCCTCCTCTGACCAGACTGGTCTGTGACTGGTGATCCACTCTGGCCCTCACCCTACCCTGCTGTTGTACATTTCTTCCCCCCTCTCACATGATACGTTAGACTTGTTCATCTTCCGTCATACTGTGCTTCTCTTGCCCTGTCTGTGTAGTTAGTCTTTCCAAGGCAATCTCTGATTGGAGTACGTCTGGCAATTGGCAGGGGCACATTGCACTCTGCTTTCAGGGGCTTCCAGCTGCTCCCTAGATGGGGCACCTTAACTTGTTTTTGTCCATTGTCTCAGCTTCACTGACCTTTAGTAAACTTTCAAGTTTTCTTTCCTGGAGTGTTGCGCAGTAGGAAATCCCTGATATACGGATGACCCAATGACCTAGTAGTTTGGTCCCTTTAATCATCCAACCAACCAACTGGTGGTTACTTCATAACAAGAACATACCCAGCAGGCTTGCCGCTGTTTGGTGGATTCTTGCTTGGCTACCATGGGCCCCCAGCCTTCCTTCCTTCCTTTTTCTTTTTCTTCTTCTTCTTCTTCTCACTTTTTTTTTTTTTTTTTTTAAGGAAAGTGTCTGGACTGTTTTTGAAAATGTATTCTACATTTTTGGTAGTCAATATCAGGATACTCTTCACTGTTCCTTTTTCCTTTCTTCGTTCATTTCTCCTATCCTTCCTCCGCTTTGGTGTTTGAGGTTCCTTTTTTTCTTCTTCCTCCCTGTGCGCTCCTGAAGGCTGGCTCACGCGTGTGATGCCTAACAGGTGACTGGGTAACACGTAATTCCTAGCCCTGGGTTGACAGGTAGCATTCGCATGTAACCCACGGTAAAGGCCAGGCCCAGGAAGAGGTTATTGCCTGAACTGCTACCTTCCCAAATTGCTGATTGTCCCTCTGTCAGGTGTTCGGGAGGCGTGACCGGAGGTGTGAACAATCACCTAAGGCAGGTAAGACCTCTTCTGAAGGGGGCCCCCAGTTGGAAGGAGAGCACCATCAGAGACGATGGCAATCATAGGGGTTTTCTCGCAATGAGCCAATCATCTTCACAGTTGGTGGCTACGAAACATAAACACAATGAGGCTAACATTCAAAGACCCTACCAGCTGCACCATGGTTCCTCATAGTTTCAGGTACTGAAGAAGGTCAGTCCTTCGCTATGGTAAATCTGTTTATTATTCAGAAAGATGTTGATGCAATTGTTGGTCCTGTGAAATTCAGATCTTGTTTACGCAATGGTATTTTGCTTTTGGAGATTACTTCTGACTCTCGAGCACAAAAACTGCTCGCAGCTTTGCTCATCTGTGGCTATCCTGTTAGTGTTGAGGCCCATTGAAGGCTGAATTCTTCCTGTGTTGCTATTTACACTAGGCTACTTGATGGTCTGACCGAGGCAAAAATTCAAACATACCTCTCTGATCAGGGTGCCATTGTGTCCATTGGGTGATGAAAAACATCGACACCTCCTTAGTGCCCACATGCACCCTCTTTCTCACTTTTGATAGAGTGGTTCTTCCATCAGAGATCAAAGCAGCTTATGAAATTATCGCAGTCAGACTATATATTCAGAATCCTATGCACTGCTAACAGTGTCATCGTTACAACCACACTTGAGAGTCCTGTTGACACCCAGCCAAATATGTAACCTGTGGTAAGGATGCCCATGAGGATGATTGTCCACCTCCTTCTTCCAGCTGCGTTAACTGCAATGGCGACCCTACCACCTCCTCCCACGATTGTCCCATGTATCTCGATGAGCTAGCTGTCTGGGAGATCTGGGTGAAGGAAAAAGTGCCTTACCCGGTCGCTCGCAAGTTGTTGGCTAGTCGGAAACCCTGTGTTCTACCATCTGGTACCTGCAGTACTGTTCATGCTACATCTCTCTCCATGAAGGACATGGCCACGCAGACATGCGATCTCAAATGTAGCACTGTTTGTGAAATTGCCCAGCATCATGGTAGCGTCTCCATCTCCATCTCCTCCTCCAGCTGTGCAACACGCAACCAATTTCTGCCTCACGGGGCGAAGTCACCAGCTCCACAACTAGCAGGCAGCAAAGAATAGAAGGAATACTTCCTTGAAGACTTCCAATGTCCCTCCAGTCAACCAACACCTCTGATAACTGGAAAGGCTCAAAGAAGTCAAACAGAGGCAAACAATCTTCTCCTTCATTGACTTGAAGATCCTCTTCGACAGTGTCACCTCACCCGGCCGACCTCCAAGTCCTAAGACTCTGAAGACTGCCGACAGCAGAAGAATGCCGATACTTCTGTCGACCTTATGGAGCAGGATCCTCATGCCTCTGTGCCCTCTTGCAGTGAGTCTTCAAAGGCTGGGACTCGGCAGCCACCAAGGTGACACACTTCATTTTTTCCTCATCGTGACAGTCCTCCTATGTAACGTTCGCGGCCTTCGATCCAACTAAGAGGATTTATGGCTGCCCTTACAATCGCAGCGTCCACTTGTTCTCTGCCTTCGGAAACAAAATTGGCATCCTCACAACTGCTTTGAGGTGTCGCATTTTTTCCCAATCCATTTTAACCCCCACCCCACCATCCATTTGGCCACTGGTGCCTTTTACAGTAGCCCAGTTGAGTGTCTGTATGCAGAAGCTGCCAAACTACCGCTGTTCTACCACCATGACTTTCTCCTCGGCAGAAATGCATATGCATGCCGTTTGTCTGCCTGCATGGCCACCCATCCTATGCCACCTTCTTCGAAGACTTCTTTGATCTCCAGTATGGGGCTCGTCCCTCTTTGTTACTTCTCGCTTTAGCTTTTGCTCCGGCAGCTTAACTTCACGCTACCTGCAAGTTTCCCAGCAGGTGTGAACCCATCACTGCCTTGGCTTTGTGCAGCGGCTTGAGTTCGCTTTGGCCTTTATTTGCTTCCTAAGGATGCTACTCCAGCCTTGCTTTATCGCCTTCAGTTTCACGACCTTCGCACGGTATTTTGCAATAGTACCTTTGTGTGGCTTCATCATTGGTGCCAAGGTTTTTTGGTATCGGTTTCCAGGACACTGCTCAGTATTTACTGCAGAGCTCTTTGCCATGTATCAGGCCACGCAGTTCATACAGTGACAGGGGTTTTTCAATTGCATCATCTTTCACACTCTCTCAGCGCCCTTCAAAGCCTGTGTGTGCTGCACGCCATCCATCCCTTGGTGCAATGGGTCCAGGAAAACAGTCACTTGCTCAGTCTTAATGGAACCACTGTCATTATGTGGGCTCCTGGTCACGTCGGTCTGCCTGGAAACAAGGCCACTGACGCTGCTACCAAGGCTGCAGCCCTCGTACCTCAGCCCACTAGTTCTTTCACTCCCTCTGATGATATCTGTGTTGCTGTCTGTCAGCAGGTGGTGTCACTTTGGCATCATCACTGTTCCTCCCATCATGGGAACAAGCTCCAGACTATTAAACGTCTCCCAGTGGCTTGGACGACCTCCTCTCGTCCCTCTCGCCGCGAGGAGATAATTTTAACTAGGTTCCGTTTTGGGCACTGTCTTTTCAGCCATCGCCATTTGTTAAGGGGGTCTCCCCCACCACTTCGTGCATATTGCGCCTCAAATTTTGACTGCCCGCCATTTCCTGACAGAATGTCCTTTTTTTAATTGCTTACGCTTGTGTTTGTCTTTGCCATCTAAATTATGGGCCGTCTTAGCCAACGATGCGTGGGCTGTGGACCGCATTTTACTTTTTATCTGTTGTAGCAATGTGGCGAAGGCCATTTAAGTTTTAGTTCTGCACCCTGTTTCTCTATGGTGTATTTTATAGACTTTTGTGCACGTCACTGTTCTTAGCTGTCTTCTCTTCCGTCGATTAGGACTGGTGAGTAGTCGTTTTTAACTCTTCTTTTTGCCTTTGTGTTCTACAATTTTGGCATGGATGCGTATGACCCTAGTTGTTTTTGCACCCTAAAACACAACAAAACAAACAATCATAACAAGAGTAGATACAGCATTTCACAGTGTAAAGAGAAAGACATTCCATGATAACATGAATTAAGAAACAACATTTTAGGTTTTTCACACTACCGAATGTGACAAAAAAAGAGCTGGCCAGCGTATAATTGGCTGCTATACTGGGTGGAGAAAAATTGTGTCACAAAATTTTAACCCTGGATAGCTGATGCCAGTAGGAACCAAAATTACTAATGTTGTGTGGGCCGACAATACACAATTTTTAAACTATGGAAACTTGGCACCACATGCTCCGATTGGCCACAGGATTGCCCTGTTGCCAGATGCTCTTTACAATGCATGGCCGCAAATGCTTTGCCTGCTAGAGATTGTGATGTATCTGAGGCGGCCTGCACGCTTGGTGGTAGCACGCCAGTCTTCCACTTTTGGGCAAATTCTATGTTAATTGCAAATGCAGTTTTATGTTTGTTTGCCCATCTGAGGTATTAGATAATATACCAAAATTTCTATTTTATTTCCTTTCTTACCGTTTCCTGTAGAATAATGTGTTAATAGCGAATGCATTTTTATCTGCTGTGCCCACATCAAATTATTAGAGCGTAAAACAAGTTTTATTTTTATGTCTTGTACTTTCCTATAGAAGAATATATTAATAGCAAATGTATTACACATTCATTTCAGTTATCAGATCACAACACAACAGTTTAATTTATATTTCTTCCTGTAGAGGAATATATTAAATCCAAATGTAACATTGTCTCCTACAGCCACAACTGCATTGTTTGGTTGTAAAACAACTGTTTTACTTTCCTGTTGTTTATTTTTATTGTTTTTCTGTGCAAGAATGTGTTGACAGAAAATATGTTTGTTTTATCTGCTGCGTATATACTACTGTATTTACTCGAATCTAAGCCGCACTCAAATCTAAGCCGCACCTGAAAAATGAGACTGGAAATCAAGGAAAAAAAATTTCCCGAATCTAAGCCGCACCTGAAATTTGAGACTCGAAATTCAAGGGGAGAGAAAAGTTTTAGGCCGCACCTCCAAATCGAAACAATGTTGGTCCATTGTAATATGAGACACAATTTAGGTCGAACAAATGACGATACACCTACAGTAGTTTGGTTCGAGTCGTAAGCTTAGCAGTTAAGCTATACCAGGTAGCCATTGCTATGCGTCAGGCACTCCGTCCATATTTATACGGGTACCCTTCCTTTTTCACGTGCTTCATCTGGTTTGAATTGATTGCTTATTTTTCTTTGATATAGGTGTTTACGTCATTCTAAGCTAAAAATGTATTACTGTACTGTGTCATGCATTGTTTGTTGCATTCTGTGTTTACGACCTGTCGCTGTTGCGGGATGGCTTGCTTAAGAGAGAGAGGAATTGTCTCATTAGCGAAACAATAGCAAGAGACTGCTATTTGTTGTTACTAACACTGCTGCTTTCTTTGATAATGATCAACAAGAACCAAATAATAGAATGCGTATGATAGATGATGTTCTGAACGAGAGTTTAGCGAAAATTTTTCTTTTTTTGAAAATCTTTGCAGACGCCTCTTTAGTACATTACATTCTGCACAGAAATTAGAGTCATCTTAGATTTAAAAAGCTAGTCAATTGCCGTGCTTCATTTCTGACTGTATCACTATTAGGCACAAGAATAATACGAATATAAACATGACATAATATGTATATTCTTCCGCGTTTGCTGTTGTCTCCCTCTAGTTTCGTAGTTTATTAGGCAGACAGGTTTTAAATGAGATAGCAGCAAACACGAAAGAATACATGGCAAAATGTTTATATTCGTATTATTCTTATGGTGAAGAGAATATTGCATGTGATTCACAATTCATAAAAGTTCCTATTAGCAACCATCTCTTCTCACAGGTAAGAAAAAATTCAGAACATAGAGTTGGCCATATTGACAAACATCCCAAACAGTCTTGTCAGTCGGATTTTCGTAGTACATTGAAATGCCGCTAAATTCGAAAATGAACAACACTTAATTTGTATTTACTTCGTTGGATAATGTATGAAAATGCAGTGGTCGAAACTCGGGGCGGAGAAAAAAGCTCGTTATCCACCTTCCTTTTTTTTATATGACACAGAAGTTTTGGCACCAGTATTTATCTTTGTGCCTGCAAAGCATGCCTGTGTAGCACTACATACATTCGACGGCAGAAGTTAGTTGTGGCGGCACCTACCAACATTTTTCAGAACTTCCGCTTACTTTGCACTCGATTCTAAGCCGCAGGCGGTTTTTTGGATTATTAAAACCAGAAAAAAAGTGCGGCTTAGATTCTATTAAATACGGTAAGTACATTTCAGGGAGTGTGTTACATTTTGATTGATTGCAGTTACACTGCTCGTGCATCATTTGAAACAACTAATGACAGAACACATCAACAGTTCACCGCATGCTCAGCTAAAAACGGCTGTTGTAAAGTGTATGTCACCCCATTTCAATGTAAATGTAATATTCATACATCAAATAAAAGAAGATTTTGGCAAGGTACAGCACATTGATGGTGGCTATGCAGTGCAACCAGAATATTAGCTCAGTCAGGTGTCGATCATGAAATGAATAGGAGTGTGGAAATTTACATATAACAGTTGGGATATTTTATGTATGTAACATAAATACAACTCAGACTACAGTTTCCTTGAGTATAGGCAGCTTTGTACATCATCTCTGCATCAATACAGTAATGTGAAGAAAAATCTCCAGATTTTTCTGTATTGCAACCTAATGGACTCAATCACAGAACTAGTGAAAACATTTTTCTAACTGAAACACACAAATTAAGATGAAGCAAAATAAAATTGCAACACGACCTTTCACTAAATATCATAACTCTTTATTCCAGCACCTTCTGATATGTCGTTGTAATATACCCTCATCTTACTTTATTGTCTGCAATTTGGATGTTGGCATCCTTGTTCACATCAGTTTTTCTTTTTTGTGGTGTTATTTAGCACTTATTTCTTTCTGTGTGTAATTAGCACTTAGTTTCCTTCTGCATATACTCTTTGCTATATCCCTTTTTCAGCTTTTGTTAGTGCAGTATATTTTAGATTTTCGCTTTGAATTTTTTCCTTGTTATTTGTTTTGACTAACTGTTCTCAGTTCAGTTACTGAAGTTTAAATATGTTGTATAGTTGTTTAAAACTGTTGACTCATTTTGATTCAAAAGCTAAGTTCTATTTCTTGTTTTATGTGTGTTTAGGAACACCGGCCAGTGTTTCCTGTTGATGTGGCCACTGCTGATGTTTATCAGTCAGGTTTGGTTGAACACCAGTCTTCATCAGGGAGTCATCAGTGGAGTAGCTCAAGCAAGAGAAGTGTTCCAAAAACAACAACACATTTGGCACCCCCTGCACAAACTACTTCTCACCACCATCACCATCACCACCACCATCTCACGCTGCAGCATGTGCCAAAGAAAGAACCTACACAACTTAGCCCTGTCAAGAAGAGAGTGAAAGAAGGAACACCACCATCAGGTACGTATGTTTTAGGATTGTCCTTATGCTAAAGGAAAGAGAGGTTTAAATCACAGGAAATGAATTTTTGTCTAACTATTGTTATTTATTGGGCAAGTGACTTTTCATGTTTTTAATGTAAGTCACCAAATTTCACTCTCATCTGGCATTTGCAGTAGAATTGAATTACAGGCAGTGCCATAAACTTACGACCAGGTACAACCACTTGTACTGGATACCACCTTGTTTTCTGTTATTGATGAACATACTACATATATTAAATAGTTCCAGTGTTGCAGGCTTTTTGTTGGATTCAGTAGTGCTGCAGTTGGCAATATCAAAAATTTGTTTCCCCCTAAAGATAAATCGAAAAGAAATTTAAAAATAAACTGTGAATTACACAAGGAGTCAAGGTATCGTGACACAAAAGGGAAACTGTACCTACTGTCCAGAAACAGCTGTGATGTTAGCATTGTAATGCATTACAAAGAGTACTGCAAAGTATTGAAGCAAGTTATCCAGAAATCTAAGCAGCTTCATTGTGTAAAAAAGATAATTACATCAGAGAACAAAATAAAAACTGTAGCCTATGGGATATAGTAAAGACACACAAGTGGGATCAGAAAGGAAGAGGAACAGATAGCTCTAAAAATAAGTGACACACTGGTAACAGGCGCATGTAGCATTGCAAACATCTTAAACAAGTACTTTGTCTCTGTTACTGACAGCTTGGGGTTATCAGGTTCAGCAAACACTCCAATGGGATTTCTAATCTCTACAAATAACTTCAGTAAAATGGAAATGACACTCACTTTTCCAAAGACGTAGCATCTGTCATAAAATCCTCAAAATCAAAGTATTCAAGTGGTTATGATAACATATCAATGAAGTTAATCAAAGAGTGTTCATGTTAGTTGAGTTCTATCTTAGTTGTGTAATCAATATCTTGTTGGTGGAACATTTCCAGACTGGCTAAAATACGCTGAAGCTAAGCCTCTTTACGAGAAGGGGGATAAAGAGATGTCATGAAACTATTGGCCAATTTTACTTTTGCGAGCTTTTCCAAAAATATTTGAGAAGCTTGTGTTCAATTATCTTCTCAAGCATCTGCAGGAAGTAATATATTTTCCAAGTCACGGTTTGGGTTCCTTAAGGATTCCAACAGAGGGAAAGCTATTTTCATGTACAGTGAGGGTGTACTTAGTTAATTTGACAACAGATTAGAGCCTACTGGCATTTTTTATGACTTGCCAAAAGACTTTGACTGTGTCAATCACACCATTAATGTACAGAATAAAAAGCAACAGACCTAAGATGGAACCTAGAGAAAGTTTGGTGAGCAGCAGAACGCCACTGTGGGAGGGGTGGGAAGGATAATGGGTAGGACATTTCTCATTTCAGAGCACGATGAATGGTAGCCAAACGGTGGAGAATGTAATTCAGTAGCTCCTGTCCTGGGTGGTACTGGGTTACAAGGGGAAGGGAATGCTCCTCAGTGGCCGGAC
Source organism: Schistocerca americana (assembly GCF_021461395.2). Taxonomy (NCBI): domain Eukaryota; kingdom Metazoa; phylum Arthropoda; class Insecta; order Orthoptera; family Acrididae; genus Schistocerca; species Schistocerca americana. The sequence goes on along the minus strand of NC_060125.1, from coordinate 84,732,841 downwards.
GGTGGGACATTGAGTGGTGGTGAATGACTGGAAACATAAGGACGAGAGATCTGTTTTCTTTCAAGGTTGGGAGGGTAGTTACAGTCTGTAAAGGCCTTAATTATACCCTCGGTATATTTCGAGAGGAATTGCTCGTCACTGCAGATGCAACGGCCACGGGTGGCTAGACTGTGTGGAAGGGACTTCTTTGTATGGAAAGGGTGGCAGCTATTGAAGTGGAGGTATTGCTGGTGATTGGTAGGTTTGATATGGACAGAAGTACGATCTACCCATCCTTGAGGTCGTGGTCAACATCAAGGAAGGTGGCTTGTTGTGTTTAGTAGGACCAGGTGAAGCAAATTGAGGGGAAAATGTTGTCTCGAGGAATGTGGAAGGGGTGTCCTCACCCTCAGTCCAGATAACAAAGATGAGATCAGTAAATCTGAACCAAGTTAGGGGTTTTATGTTTTGGGTATTTAGGAAGGATTCCTCTTGGTGGCCCATGAACAGGTTGGCATAGGATGGTGCCATGTGGGCACCCATAACTGTGCCCCGGATGGGTATCACTGTGCTGCATTCTGTGTGGGCATGACAACCAACACGCTGTCTGTCCACTGACAAACTGTGGTCAAGAAACAAGTGGACCACCCTGTTGCTGAGCACACTGCCCATCGTAACGTACTTCATTTCAATGACTGCTTCAGAACCTGTGCCATCTAGTTCCTTCCCATCAACACCACCTTTTCTGAACTACACAGATGGGAACTATCCCTGCAGTATATCCGAAGTATCCGTAACCCTCCTGGCCTCAGCCTTTGTTAGTCATTGTCCTTACCCACCCATTTTCGACAAAGGCCTCATTGGCTGAAAGCTCATTTTGTGACAGTCTTTTTTGTTGTGCCTATCTGCTACTCAGCCTCTCTGCTATGAGATGAGAATCAATTTTCCTTTTCATAATATTGTTACCTTACATCTTGGATTTTCCATTATTTAATTTGTTTCAACTTTATCAATGTTAAAGTCCAACTCTGTGTGACAAAAGCTGTCAAAAGTACTCGCCATAACTGCTAATACATTTACCCCATTGTGAGACTAGACGGTCAGTGCCTCCATGGAAAAATGTTTGCGGTTGTCTATGGAACCATGATTGTACCAGGCATGCACTTCATGTGAAGCAAATCAGCAGCCATGAATGTCTTCCTTCAGGGCTCCAAAAATATGGAAATGCCATGGAGAGTGACCAGGGATGTGTGGAAGATGTGTTAGGGCTTCTCAGAAAAACTTCTGCAGTGTATTCAGTACAACCTTGGCAGCATATATTCCCTAAATCACTTAAAGCAAATGCTGGCATGGCTCCCTTGTAAGGTTTGGCCACTTTTTTTCTCCCCCTAACCCGAGGTTCTGCTCTGTTTTTAATGACCTCATTGTTAACTGGACATTTAACACTAATATCCTGCTCCTCCTTGGCAACATGTGGGTGAGTAGATGAAGGTGTGCACACCTGGATACAGTCATGTTTCTGTTGGCAGTCGCAAACATTTTTCCATGAAGACATTGACCATTTTGTCTCACAGTGGGATAAATGTGTTACCAGTTATAATTATTACTTATTAAATAATAAACAATAAACAGTTTACTTACTTTTTTCAATCTCGTGTTTCCATTTGAGTGTCCTTTACAGGGTTATTACAAATGATTGAAGCGATTTCACAACTCTACAATAACTTTATTATTTGAGATATTTTCACAATGCTTTGCACACACATACAAAAACTCAAAAAGTTTTTTTAGGCATTCACAAATGTTCGATATGTGCCCCTTTAGTGATTCGGGAGACATCAAGCCGATAATCAAGTTCCTCCCACACTCGGCGCAGCATATCCCCATCAATGAGTTCGAAAGCATCGTTGATGCGAGCTCGCAGTTCTGGCACGTTTCTTGGTAGAGGAGGTTTAAACACTGAATCTTTCAGATAACCCCACAGAAAGGAATCGCATGGGGTTAAGTCGGGAGAGCGTGGAGGCCATGACATGAATTGCTGATCATGATCTCCACCACGACCGATCCATCGGTTTTCCAATCTCCTGTTGAAGAAATGCCGAACATCATGATGGAAGTGCGGTGGAGCACCATCCTTTTGAAAGATGAAGTCGGCGCTGTCGGTCTCCAGTTGTGGCATGAGCCAATTTCCGCGGGTACGCGTGAAACTTGCCCGCACGCGTTCAACCGTTTCTTCGCTCACTGCAGGCCGACCCGTTGGTTTCCCCTTACAGAGGCATCCAGAAGCTTTAAACTGCGCGTACCATCGCCGAATGGAGTTAGCAGTTGGTGGATCTTTGTTGAACTTCGTCCTGAAGTGTCGTTGCACTGTTATGACTGAGTGATGTGAGTGCATTTCAAGCACGACATACGCTTTCTCGGCTTCTGTCGCCATTTTGTCTCACTGCGCTCTCGAGCACTCTGGCGGCAGAAACCTGAAGTGTGGCTTCAGCCGAACAAAACTTTATGAGTTTTTCTACGTATCTGTAGTGTGTCGTAACCATATGTCAATGAATGGAGCTACAGTGAATTTATGAAATCGGTTCAATCATTTGTAATAGCCCTGTATATTATCCACACCATTGTCTGCCCTGTTACACAGATCCCTAAACATGAACATTTTGTCTGAATTTTTCTCTCATAAAAGAACATCCAAATTTCATGGTTGCACTGTTATGTATTTTAAATGTACATTGTCACCTGTAAAGCTTAAATATGTCGGAAGGATGTTCTGTTGTCTTTTTCATTGGCACCAGTCTGCCTCCGTAGCGTAGCGTTACCACCTACCACGCAGGGGGCCCAGGTTCGATTCCCTGCAGGGGCTGGGTGTTGTGAGTCAATGATGATGAAAGACACACACAAGTCACCGAAGTGGTGTCAACCAACAAGGACTTGCAATACGATGGCCGAATTCCCCCGAATGGGGCCTCCTGGCCAACAATGCCATACGATCATTTCGTTTCACAAAAAAGATAGTACATTGTTATGCCTAATACATTGTGGGAAAATCATTGCCATTCAAAACAGGTTCCAATTGTAATTGATAGGTACTGGCTCCTTTATGGTTTTCAGGGGAATGTTAAACTGTTGTTCTTGCAAAATGATGGCAAGTTCGGGTAATGACAGAGGTGGATGGCGATCATACACCCTTCTCTCCAAAGTAGACCAGAAAGGCTCAATAATATTGAGATCTGATTATTGTGGTGGCCAGGAGAGTGCGACAGTTCGTCCTTGTGCTCACAAAACCAGTCCTGGATTATGTTGGCCGTGTTGACAGAGACTCTGTCGCCTGGGAACACAGAATTACATTGGGGAACAAACACTTTGCAAAGTAACCATGGGGCCCATGGAATACCACAATATGGCTGCCCAAATCATCACTGAAGAAATCCTGCCATGTGTCATTCTTGCGACATAAATTCTGCGAGAAGCTGTTCTTGTTATGGGCTTTTTCATTACTGATGAGTGGTTGTGGAGTTCCAGCTCACCCTGCAATTCCCTGCTTAAGGAGCTCCCTTAGTGTTGTTTTGGTGCTGACATTGTTTGCAAATGCGACATTAAGTTCTGCAGTGACTTTTGCAGCTGCATTCCTCTTATTTTTCATCATAATCTTCTTCAGTGACGGTCCATCATTATCATTCATCTCTCTTTCATCTGTGTTACGGTTTAGCATATGATGTTTTTCCACTTTCCCTGTATGATGTTGTATAAATCTTCGATATGGTGCCTCTTGGAACACCGAACATTTCGGCTGTCTGTGTTGTTGAAGCATCCACCACACTGAGGTCTGGTGTAATGCATTCACAACTACATGGAACACTGTTCTGAGCATGACTGACACTTTCAACGTATTAAGGACATAGCGTAGGTGCATTTATGGTCAACAGTGCAGCCTGCGACCTGAGGTAGCATCTGCATTTGTGTTCAAGCACACATTTTTCATGGTGTCCCCCTGTACAATCTGTATCCATTAGAAACTGGAAATGAAGGAAATGATTTTTCTAACACGAGTAAAAATATATTATTTCTGTAAGTTCAAAACACTAAATTTGTGTGAAAATCCAGTTCAGATACAAAAGTGGGAGTTTTTGTGTGTTGTAGTGTTTCCTAGATTTTTACTTACTGTTGTCTTGTTTTATAGGTGAAAGTGAATAGTTTCTTTCCTGTTCAAAAATAGCATATCTATAGTACATGTAATGCCTTTATTTAAGTTTAGATGTCAACTTTCTTGCAGACGCAAATGTTTATGCTGGAAGTGTGTCGAGTAGCAACAGTGGAAGGCGCAGGCATTCGCCAAATTCAATTGCCACTTCATGGCAGCAGCAGCAGCAGCAGCAACAACAACAACAACAACAACAGCAGCAACAACAACAACAGCAGCAGCAGCAGCAGCAGCAGCAGCAACAACAACAACAGCAACAGCAGCAGCAGCAACCGCAGCAGCAGCCACAGCCATCTTCAGGAAAACTGGAGGCACACGCTCAACATACATTGCAACATGCCTCACAGGTGAGGAGAAGGTGCATGGCAGGATAAAGCAATGTGCCTGGTGAAGCAAGATACCTGATAGCCAGCAGCGCAATTGCTAGTTTTCAGCCGTGAAGTCCAAAAAGGTGGCTACAGTATTGTGATTGTTGGTAAAATATCAATTTCTCTTTATGCATGTGCATACCTCCCTCCACCCCCCCCCCCCCCCCCCAACACACACACACACACACACACACACACACACACACACACACACACACACACAAAAATCAATTTTGAAAATTATTGTTTCTGCTTAAAATTTATTTTATTATTTATAGTTTAGAATATTACTGTGCGTATTTGTATTTGAAGATAAGTAATACTCACAATTGTTGTCATATTGATACAATAATTTTTAAGTAGCAGCAGCTTCTCAACACTCAAATGGAACAACATAGTCCATAAATATTACATATGAAATAACAGAGGAAGATGCTTTTTAATTTCCTTGTGAAAGAACAGAAATACCTAGATTACTATAACCATATTGATATTCTGGCATCACTATCTTCATTGATAGTGTCATCATATCATCATCATCATCATCATCATCATCATCTTTTAAAAAAGCTACTGTATTTGTCATGTTTGTTCTCTTACACCTTTCTTCTTCAATGTGTTCGTAACTGATATTTCATGACAGCCAAGTAGCAAACCAGTTTTTAGTATATCAGAATTCTTTCTTTGTGCCAATTGGCAGGTGTTTATTTCTTTTTTTCTTTAATAAATTGAAAAATCAGTGTAGCACAGGACACAAACCATTTATGGAAAATAAGTAGTCATCAGTCCCTCACTGCTGGCAAGCTCTTTGTCCCACGACTTTTTTCATCTACGCACTAGGACACATTTTCAGCAATCTATATTACATTTTCTGGATTTGCTGTGAGCACCTCATGAAGGGAATAACTCTCCACACCATAGTGCTTCAGCATTCCGTTAATATGTTTCTGTATCAAAATCTTTTCCAGTTCAAGCCAGTTCACTTAAAACTAAGGAAAGGCTTCTCGTACTGTCTGCAAACAAGTCCCATTCCAAAAGTGGAACAATTGGGGAGAAGAGGAGCTTGTGGCACAACTTGACTAGAAGAAGGGATCAGTTGGTAGGACATGTTCTGAGGCATCAAGGGATCACCAATTTAGTATTGGAGGGTAAAAATTAAAATGGAGACCAAGAGATGAATACACTAAGCAGATTCAGAAGGATGTGGGCTGCAGTAGGTACTGGAAGATGAAGAAGCTTGCACAGGATAGAGTAGCATGGAGAGCTGCATCAAACCAGTCTCAGGACTGAAGACCGCAACAACAACACCAACAACATTATCAAACTGTAGACAGGTAGGGGAATGTTCGCAACCAAATTGAACAAGAAATCTTACGGTACAGTGATGAGAACAAGCCGATGCAAATTGCCAAATAATCCAGTGTACTTTATTTGATCTGTTAACCTTCTTCCTTCAACCATCCCACAAGGAAAACATCACACATCGTATGATTTGGGCTCTGTGGTGGCCACTCATGAGGACAAAGGACACCCAACAAACATTCTGGAAAATGATACTTGTGGCATTTGTGTACACTAATTGCAGAATGTGACGGGGCATCATCTCGCATAAAGATGATGAAGTTGTCAGTACGGTTGTATGTGGCCACAGTTGGCGAGATCCGATTTTCTGGCGCGACTGTGTACCAGTCAGATTAAATTATGTTCTGAAGAAGGAATGGACCGACACTTTTTTATGGCACACTGTACCACACTGTTACCTTGGAGTAGAGTTGCATTATTTCAGCAGTGACATTTGGAGAATTTTTTGCTTAGTAGTGGGACTTATTGTGGTTTGCAAACTCTCCCACATGTAACACAGCTTCTTCATTCCAGATTATGTTAAAAACAAATGGAGGAAGGCTCCGAATCAGCCCACCGAGATTTCTCTGTACTACATTCAACTGTCAGTCTTCTGCTGGCAGTAATGCAACTTTCACGAATGAAATTCCAATTTCTTTTTTAAGACAATTCAGTTCGTGTGCCACATTTCAAGGTGTACTAGGCGTGTTGATTTCTCGTCAGGTCAACATTTTCTGCACCAATCGCACATTTTCCTGTGGCATGGATATCCTGGGATGACAGCTTCTTACATCATCTACCACAGCTCTCATAGTCTTCATTTATTGTGGCAGTTCTTGATGGTCCTTGAATGCAAAGTGGTGCAAGGCACATGCTCAATCCTCCATCTCTATACCATTAACAAACAGCATCACATTTCATTTCGAGGTGTCACTTGAGCCTGCTGGTGCACTAATGGACATAAATTCATGAGGATAGGTTTCAATCACTGCTAGAAACACAGTTGTTTTTAAACAATTACTGTATTTACCTGAAGGTAAGATGACACTGATTGTGAGGTCACACCCCCCCCCCCCCTTTTTTTTTTAGGAGGCTTCTTTGAGAAATATTTATTTTTAACATATTCTGACAAATTAAAATTGTCAACTTTTATTGACAAAGTAGCTGCCTAAAAAGTTAACATTATACCTATTCTAAATTTATGTCATTTATTGATTGTCTACAGTTTGATAATGTTGTTGTTGTTGTTGTTGTTGTGGTCTTCAGTCCTGAGACTGGTTTGATGCAGCTCTCCATGCTACTCTATCCTGTGCAAGCTTCTTCATCTTCAAGTACCTACTGCAGCCTACATCCTTCTGAATCTACTTAGTGTATTCATCTCTTGGTCTCCCGCTACAATTTTTACCCTCCAATACTAAACTTGTGATCCCTCGATGTCTCAGAACATGTCCTACCAACCGATCCCTTCTTGTAGTCAAGTTGTGCCACAAGCTCCTCTTCTCCTCAATTCTATTTAATACCTCCTCATTATTTATGTGATCTACCCGTCTAATCTTCAGCATTCTTCTGTAGCATCACATTTCGAAAGCTTCTATTCTCTTCTTGTCTAAGCTATTTATCATCCACGTTTCGCTTCCATACATGGCTACACTGCATACAAATACTTTCAGAAACGACTTCCTGACATTTAAATCAATACTCAATGTTAACAAATTTCTCTTCTTCAGAAACGCTTTCCTTGCCATTGGCGGTCTACATTTATATCCTCTCTACTTCGACCATCATCAGTTATTTTGCTCCCCAAATAGCAAAATTCCTTAACTACTTTAAGTGTCCCATTTCATAATCTAATTCCCACAGCATCACCCGGCTTAATTCGACTACAATCCATTATCCTCGTTTTGCTTTTGTTGATGTTATCCTCCGTTCATTACACTGTCCATTCCGTTCAACTGCTCTTCCAAGTCCTTTGCTGTCTCTGACAGAATTACAATGTCATCGGTGAACCGCAAAGTTTTAATTTCTTCTCCATGGATATTAATACCTACTTCGAACTTTTCTTTTGTTTCCTTTATTGCTTGCTCAATATACAGATTGAATAACATCGGGGATAGGCTACAACCCTGTCTCTCTCCCTTCCCAACCACTGTTTCCCTTTCATGCACCTCGACTCATAACTGCCGTCTGGTTTCTGTACAAATTAAAAATAGCCTTTCGCTCCCTGTGTTTTACCCCTGCCACCTTCAGAATTTGAAAGAGAGTATTCCAGTCAAGATTGTCAAAAGCCTTCTCTAAGTCTACAAATGCTAGAAATGTAGGTTTGCCTTTCCTTAATCTTTCTTCTAAGATGAGTTGTAGGGTCAGTATTGCCTCACGTGTTCCAACATTTCTACGGAATCCAAACTGATCTTCCCCAAGGTTTTTCCATTCATCTGTAAAGAATTCGCGTTAGTGTTTTGCAGCTGTGACTTATTAAACTGATAGTTCGGTAATTTTCACATCTGTCTTTCTTTGAGATTGGAATTATTATATTCTTCTTGAAGCCTGAGGGAATTTCGCCTGTCTCATACATCTTACTCACCAGATGGTAGAGTTTTGTCAGGACTGGCTCTCCCAAGGCTGTCAGTAGTTCTAATGGAATGTTGTCTACTCCGGGGGCCTTGTTTCGACTCAGGTCTTTCAGTGCTCTGTCAAACTCTTCACACAGTATCATATCTCCCATTTCATCTTCATCTACATCTACATCCTCTTCCATTTCCATAATATTGTCCTCAAGTACATCGCCCTCTATATACTCCTTCCACCTTTCTGCTTTCCTTTCTTTCCTTAGAACTGGGTTTCCTTCATAGCTCTTGATATTCTTGCAAGAGGTTCTCCTTTCTCCAAAGGTCTCTTTAATTTTCCTGTAGGCAGTATTTGTCTCACCCCTAGTGAGATAAGCCTCTACATCCTTACATTTGTCCTCTAGTCATCCCTGCTTAGCCATGTTGCATTTCCTGTCGATCTCATTTTTGAGACGTTTGTATTCCTTTTTGCCTGCTTCATTTACTGCATTTTTATATTTTCTTCTTTCGTCAATTAAATTCAATATTTCTTCTGTTACCCAAGGGTTTCTACTAGTCCTCGTCTTTCTACCTATTTGATCCCCTGCTGCCTTCACTATTTCATCCCTCAAAGGTACCCATTCTTCTTCTACTGTATTTCCTTCCCCCATTCCTGTCAATTGTTCCCTTATGCTCTCCCTGAAACTCTGTACAACCTCTGATTTAGTCAGTTTATCCAGGTCCCATCTCCTTAAATTCCCACCTTTTTCCAGTTTCTTCAGTTTTAATCTACAAATCATAACCAATAGATTGTGGTCAGAGTCCACATCTGCCCCTGGAAATGTCTTACAATTTAAAACCTGGTTCCTAAATCTGTCTTACCATTATATAATCTATCTGATACCTTCTAGTATCTCCAGGATTCTTTTATGTATACAACCTTCTTTCATGATTCTTGAACCAAGTGTTAGCTATGATTAAGTTATGCTCTGTGCAAAATTCTACCAGACGGCTTCCTCTTTCATTTCCTAGCTCCAATCCATATTCACCTACTATGTTTCCTTCTCTCCCTTTTCCTACTCTTGAATTCCAGTCACCCATGACTATTAAATTTTCGTCTCCCTTCACTACCTAAATAATTTCTTTTATCTCATCATACATTTGATCAATCTCTTCGTCATCTGCAGAGCTAGTTGACATATAAACTTGTACTTCTGTAGTAGGCGTGGGCTTCATGTCTATCTTGGCAACAATAATGCGTTCACTATGCTGTTTGAGGTAGCTTACCCGTACTCCCATTTTTTTATTCATTATTAAACCTACTTCTGCATTACCCCTATTTGATTTTGTGTTTATAACCCTGTATTCACCTGACCAAAAGTCTTGTTCCTCCTGCCACAGAACTTCACTAATTCCCACTTAACCTATCCATTTCCCTTTTTAAATTTTCTAACCTACCTGTCCGATTAAGGGATCTGACATTCCACGCTCCGATCTGTAGAACGCCAGTTTTCTTTCTCCTGATAACAACGTCGTCTTGAGTAGTGCCCGCCCTGAGATCCGAATGAGGGACTATTTTACTTCCGGAATATTTTACTCAAGAGGATGCCATCATCATTTAATCATACAGTAAAGCTGCTTGCCCTCGGGAAAAATTATGGCTGTAGTTTCCCCTTGCTTTCAGGTGTTCACAGTACCAGAACAGCAAGGCCATTTTGATTAGTGTTACAAGGCCAGTTCAGTCAATCATCCAGACTGTTGACCCGGCAACTACTGAAAAGGCTAGTGCCCCTCTTCAGGAACCACATGTTTGTCTGGACTCTCAACAGATACCCCTCCGTTGTGGTTGCACCTACGGTACGGCTACGGCTATCTGTATCGTTGAGGCTCGCAAGCCTTCCCACCAACGGCAAGGTCCATGGTTCATGAGGGGGGATTTTGATAATACAAGGAGAAGTTTGAAAATACAAGGAGAAATAAAATAAACAAAGAAAAGTGGTTTACATTAATTTGTCGGCCATTTTCTTTTCTATGTTTTTCGCATACTTACTCTGCAGTCTGTGGTATCACTATTTTTAATAATCATCATCATCCAAATAGCGCAGCTGTGAAATTTATGTCTTCATTGTCACAAATATAAGGGTGTATTTTCCAGATATACTGCGATATCTGAAGTTGTGCTTACTAAGGAACCTGAGAAACAGCTCGATTCATCCCAGTACAGAGCAGATTTCACTTCTGTACTGATGTGAGAATATTACAATGCCTCACGCTTCGAAACATGTTGTCTGCTTGCCGCTCTCTCATTGGTTGCTGAGAACCAGCAGCTGAAACACCCCCCTTTTCATTCCCGTCATACATCACAGTGAGCTTCGACAACATAGCACTAAACACATAGGTATGACACAGGCAAACTCATAAGTGCGACACTAGCCTCCAGCTAGTCTTTTACTGTCTACTGCAGAAATGAATACTGTTATTGAATATTTGTCCAATTTTAGAGTCAGTTCAATACTGACTAAAAATGGATTCAGGCAAATTGCAGTTTGAATGTGGTAGATGTTCCTAAAAAGCCAAAGTGTGGCAACATGACATAATTTTTTGCTCCCCTCCACGCACTCATTTACTTTCCTGTGAAGCTGCTACCAGTGTTTTCCCTCCAGTCCTTCTGGAGTGCTGTGCATGAGCAACTGTGAAACGTGGGCATCAGTATCTTGTAGGGTGCAGGTAATATGTGACAGCAGTTAATACATAAATAAAATATTGAAAACTTCATTCGTCTTGCGATCTCCTGGTGACTGTTGGTACTACCTCCATGATGGGTGTTCCCGCTGTGTTTTATTCTCGCAGCAATTACTATGTAATGTGATTTATTTCGTTTTTTAGACACTTTATTATGGATTAATTTTCCTTCTTGTTTCATCTGAATGTCACCATAATGTTCTAAAGACAATCAAAAGCTGGCAATGTTTATACCCTGCATTCTAAAACATGAACAGCAACAAAATTTCTCATTTGCAACACACTTAGTAAATCATTACGGTCTTAAATAATCAAATAAAATGCTGATCTTGGTACAGAATTAAGTAAGGTTTTTTTTGAAGGACAGCATTTCCACTTTCAAATGTTACCTATACTTAAAGAGCAGTATTAATGTTTATGCGTGGTATCTGCACATGTATGAGAATTTTTATTGCAAACCTGTTCAAGTACAATAAGAGTTTGTAAGAAGATAGAATTTAGTGCTTCACAAAATCATCAAATTTTAAGCAGAGTAATAGATTGTAATAGTGGCTAGTTCATAGTTCCTCATGTATCCACTGCACTAGCATTGCACGAGTCAAATGTTGCGCGATTGTTTGAGCAACATCGATATTGTATTGAACACTTCAGCGTATTGGGAAATCTGTTCGAATGTGAGTATTGTTTGCTCAGCCCTTCCGAATCCTTCAAAATAAATCTGCATGTGACCTCGATATCCAAAGCTTTGTCTGTAAATGTAAGATGACACCTACATTCTCTATTAAACAACGTAAAAATATTACCATCAGCACCAATAATGTGCGAATGTAAGATGATCTTGTCTTTTTCGAGTGATGGGTTTGAGAAAAAAAGCTTCATCTTACAATTGGATAAATATGGTGTATTAACATTTACTGAAGTTATAACATATTTACAATAGGCACCTATTTCCTGCCCATCTTGTATATTCTGCACAATTGTATGTCTATCAAAACTCTGAAAATGTCACATGAATGGAGCTGAATTTTGTGTCTTTTTTCCACATTTGTCACTCTTCAATGGCACTGTTGGCACATCCAATACTTCTGGCACTTGTGTCTATTGCTTTAGTGACTGCTATCAAAGAAATGCTATTTTCCCTTTCAAAATAAACTCGCATTCTGTATTTAAATTCTTGTAATTGACCTTTCAGCATAGCTTCTGTCTAGACCTAACTTCCCTGCACTACAGGGAGCAGTTCCACAATAAACATTAAGAAAACTTCCTATAGAATCATTTGAATTACATGCATGCAGAAATTTCAAAGAGATCACACAGCAACATTGACAAAATAACCATGGTCTACATCTATGTATTTATCTGCAAACCATTGTGTAAAGAATGGCAGAGGGTACTTTGCAATGTACCACTATAAGATTTCTTTCTGTTCCAACTGAATATAGAGCAAGCAAAGAAAACTTATGTATGTGCTATAATTAATCTAATAAAGGTCCTTATGGAAGCGATATGTAGAGCTATGACACCAAGTGAAGTGGTGCAGTGGTAAAACATTGTACTTGCATTCTGGAGGATGGGATTCATGTCTGTTAAATATTCCATTTTGCATTAAAACACAGAGTTAGTGACATAAAAAATTTAAACAAAATTGAATTATGTGGTTGCTCATGGCAGAGAGGCATGTAGAGGCTATGCCAAGTCTGTTTTAACTAATGTGAATATACTCTGGCTGAATGGGCTGTTGTTGACATGAAATGTTTCTTATGTCTGTGACTTTGCCACAGTATCGTATCTGAATCACAACTTTCATATTGTCAGTGACGTGACATACTCTCATTAACAGTTCGGTTGAAGACATTCATTAAAAGTTCGGCTATGTGTATCTAAAATCATAAAATTTGTAAGTTGTTTCCTTGTAGAGCAAACTGTCCCGTGGGATGAGCATCCACAGCGTGTCTGCCTGTCATGTAGGTTGATTTCACTGTCTTAGTGCCTCATTCTGTTACATGCACCCGGCATCCCTCACCAATATTTAAATAACTTCAATGTGACACTTCAAGAAAGGGACGTGCTGATTACCATATTCACATCTGATAAAAGTAAAGCATTAAACAATGACAAATCCAGGCAAGTAAAACACTGTGGATTAGGATAGAATGCTACTGGCCGCATAGAGGTGGCATTGAGATGCAGGCAAGCACATTTAAAAATAGACTGTTGGTTAAGCTATTTTACTAAGTCTCTGTTAGACATAGAAAATCACTGCAGTATATGGGAAGTGTGTTGTCATCGGAAGAATCCAGATGGTACAGGATGTGAAACAGCCATTGAAGTTAAGCACACTGCACTGCACTGGAAGCTCAGCAACTGGGTGGTCCAACTTGTCTCTTGACCACATTCTGTCATGGCCATTTGTGCAGACACACACTAATTAATGGTCATGCCCATTTAGAACACTGTACAGTGGCTGCATCTAAGTAGGTGGACCACATGGTTGCTTTCACAGGTAGCCATGTCTTTTAAGGGATAGGAGATGCTTTTGACTGGAGGAGTAGGTGCTGGTGGGAGGATGTGTGGGGTGGCCTTGTATCTAGATCTCTGGACTGGGATATGAGTGATGGGACAAGGGGCTGGCAGCTGGGGGAGGAGTAAGAATGGACAGTGCTACTGCATAGGTTGGGTGGATGGCAGAATACCACTGTGGGAAATCCGGAGAGGCTATTTATCATTTACACACACACACACACACACACACACACACACACACACACACACACACAGATATATATGGGCAATCAAAAAGTTTCTTTTTGAGGGCTTTGCTGCAGTGTGCAATGTAGTGCCATTACAATGTGGGTATATAAACATAAACGTGTAGTCAAGGGATTATATGGTGTTCATGTCTTTCAGTGTGCATGTGGTAAATGCGGAAACGTAAACTAAGGCAATGTTATTACGAAATGCATCAGAACAAGGCCCTTGTGCTGTTATTCTGTTCTTGGATGCCGAAAGACAAACACTGGTAGACATCCATTGGATAATGAAGAGTGAGTGTGGGGCAGTATGTCTGTTGAAAACTGCTATTGTGAAATGGTGCATGGCAAGTGGTGCTGTTGTTTCCTGATAACACATGTCCCCATATCGAAAATGTCATCACTCAGAAGATATGCCAACTTAAGTGGGAGATACTCAATCACACCCTCCCCACCCTCACCCATAGTCCCTGATCTTTCCCCATGCAATTATCATGCCTTCTGCCCCTTAAAGAAGGCCTTGAAGGATCAACGATTCCTGTTGGATGAGGATGTGCGGCAGCCAGTTACGGACATCTTCACTTCATACAGTAGGAATGTGTTTTAAGAAATGTGTATGTTCAACCAGGTGCCCCGTTGGAATGATTGCCTCAATGCCCACAGCAATTTTGCCTGTTTGGCATACCAATTCTCAACTGTATGGCCTTCAAACAGAAACTTTTTGATCATCCCTTATACTGTCATAAAAGGGGCTTTCCCTGTGGCCAATCATTTGGTGTGTCAAGGTTGGTGGGTGACAATGTGCAGGAGCTCTTATTTTTGAGCAAGATGGAGAGAGAATTTTGGTTTGTGAAAGCCTTATCGAATCTTTCCATGTTTAGAAATGGATTGCTCGTTGCCGCTGATGCGACAACCATGGGTGGCTAGTCTGCATGGAAGGGATTTCTTTGTGTGGAGTGTGTGACAGTAGTTGAAATGGAGGTGTTACTGATGTTCAGTAGGTTAGATGTGGATGGAGGTTCTGGTGGAGCCATCCATGAGCTGGAGGTTGGCATTGAGCAAGGTGGCTCGTTGGTCTAAGGAGGACAAAGTGAACCAAATGCAGGAGAAGGTTGTGAAGTTCTAGAGGAATGTGGATGGTTTATCCTTACCCTTGGTCCAGATCATAAAGATCTCATCAATGAATCTGGAGCACATGAACGGTTTGGGTTTCTTGGTGCATAGGAAGGATTCTTATAGTTGGACCTTGGATAGGTTGGTTCCATGTGTGTACTCATGACTGTACTGTAGATTTGTTTGTAGCTGATGCCTTTAAAGGAGAAGTAATATGGGCGAGGATGTAGTTGGCCATGGTGACCGGAAAGGAGGTTGTAGGTTTGCATTCGGTGGGATGTTGGGGAAAGATAGTGTTCAGTAGTGATAAATTCATGAACATTGGGAATGGTAGTGTAGAGGGAGATGGCATTGGAAGTGATGAGCAGGGAACATGGTGGTAAAAGAACGAGAACTGTGCAGAGTTGGCAGAGGAAATGTTTGATGTCTTTTTTTGTAGGGGGTAGGTTATTAATAGTAGCCTGAGGGTGTTGATCTACTGGGGTAGAAATTCTTTGTGTGTGTGACCAGTATCTACTCAGAATTGGGCAACCTGCATGCTTGAGTTTACATATGTCGAAGGTTGGTCTTGTGTAGCAGTAGTAATGAGGTTCATAATGACAGTGGTGGACGTGTTGTCAGAGATAGGATTGTATAATTGGGACCAAGTTTTAGGTGGTAAATTGTGGTTCTTTCAGGGGATATGAGGTTGATTTCTTTGCTGTGGGTTTGGGGGATGATGATAATGAGGATGAGGAGGAGCAGGAGGAGGAGGAGGCAGAATTTCAGTTTATAAATTTTTGGAAAATTATCAGATGATTTGGAAGACACACACACACACACACACACACACACACACACACACACACACACACACCCCTCGCTTCCCTTCCTCATAATGTGCGAAAAGAAAACTAGGAAATCAACCTGGGTTTGTCATTAACACTTGCTTGTCATGGTGTTTTGGGATAAGCAGTGAACATTGTGATCTGTTTCAGGTGCAACAGGCAGTTTCTGGTAGACAGCAGACTATAACAATTCATGACACACCATCACCAGCTGTGTCTGTCATCACAATTTCTGACAGTGAAGATGAAGCAACTGGAAACTGGTAAGATAATTGTATTAACTTGTATGATTTTTCATAGGTTTTTGTATGTGGATGTTTTGTGTTGGATGGATGTCAGCAATATCCAGACTATCTATTCCTGTAATTTTTCAAGCTATCGTGTTGCATAGGATGCTCATTAACAGGGTATTATTTATCGCTGCAAGAGAATCTTTTGGTGGTTGTTTGTCTTTAATTAGCAGAGCAGTACAACTATAGCACACATCTCTACAGTCACAGAGGAAAGTTGCTTTACTGTATGTCGAATAGAACAGCCCCAGTTTATGCCTAGACTCCTGCTCCAGCTAGATGACATACAAGTAAGCAGTGCTTTTGGTATATTATTCCCAGTAACCCATATTTTAGTTCATTGTATGTTACATGTTGGTGCACTGGACAAGCATAATATGAGTTTTAAAATGTTGCATAGTGTCATGACTCCTTACTCCTAGGATCATGATATTTGGTGATGTTACACACACTGTTCTTCATCCACTAATTTGCATAGTGTAGCAACATTGTTTTCAGTGATCAGTGAAAGAGTCCACTGTAGTGAGAGTGCCCTTGAAGTTCCGTCGGTATTTCTTAGTATAGTAGTGTGGTGTGGACACTTCCTGAACTACGAAAGATGTTTCTACGGTCACCTCTCAAGAAAAACGTATCACAAAACTGCTTGTCCTTTTTTTATGTGCTGCAAATTTATAAGTGTAACAGATTGCATACTATGAGGGGATTGATATTACAGCTTGAATTACTGGGCGCAGTACAATGGGCAAATGGAAACAGATGTGTAAGTGGGTTGAGATGCGTTGAGTTGAAGGTCTGTGTTGCAATAGTTTCAGAGCATGCTTTGTAGTCTTTTTTAACACTCTAACTTCATTTGTCATAGAAATACATAATATTCTTTTAAATGTGAAGGAACAGTAGCAGAATCAGTGAAAACAAACCTTACAGTAAAACTATATTTAAATACAAAACAAGGAAAATCCATGTTGGAATGCTAGAGGAAATGCTGACTCCCAGACAGGCCCGACGAAAAGACTGCTATATATTTAAGCTTTTGTGGTTTTGTGTGTGTATGTTTTCTACTTTAGAAAAAGGACTTAAGGCTAAAAGCTTAAATATATACAGCAGTCTTTTTGTTGTACCCATCTGTTTTTGGCTCAATGTCTTCTCCGTATGTTGAGATTCAGTCTCTCATTTTCATGTTACATTTAAATACATGTATTTAAAAATTATATAGTTTGCCTCTTTCTTTTACATGGTTCCATTTTGCCTTTCATTACTGCAAATATTTGGTGTGGAAAATTCATTGCTGCAAATATTTGGTGTGGAAAATCACTCTCTCTCTCTCTCTCTCTCTCTCTCTCTCTCTCTCTCTCTCTCTCTCACACACACACACACACACACACACACACTCTGGAAAGGCGTATTTTGTACTGGGAAATACTCACGCTAAGACCTAATAGTTTTTGTAAACAGACTAAATGTAATATTGTTTTTAAAACAGACAACAAATAACACTTAATGTCATCAGGAATAAATGACAAAAATGCAGTCAAACCAAGGATCAAAGTTCAGTAGGCTGTGAGAAATTAGTTTTGTTATTGGGCAAGAGGCATATAACTGCTTGTAAAAATTATTGAAGACTCATGTATGTTCATTATTTTTGGCCTTTAAAACTTGATTATCAAAGTTCGAGAATAAGACTGTTATTTGTTTGGACAATACATTGTATTAACTTGCAACAACCAGCTGTCTTCTTCACTAACAAGGTATAATTACAAGGAGTAATCTTCAGGTTGAAGTGTCTGCCATTTATAATTTATATATAATTTTCTGTGGCAAATTAACACTTCTGTGCTATTAAGTTAAAATATTTTAAAGTTTTAGCATAACCTATTTGATTTTTCTTGTGGATATGTGATCAAATGTGAGTATTAAAAATCTAATCCTTACCATTGTAGTTGCAAAACATATTAGATGGAGTGTCTAATCATATCTTTCCGTCTCATGATGATGTTTCCATTATGAACTTGGGAATTGAATAGATTTTTCATATCTACATCCCCAAATGGCAATGATTACATTGAATTGACCTGAATCAGTTCAGTACTATTGCAGTTATCACTCTTGTAAGACATATGTTTTAATTCTCTGCAAGAAGTCTTAGGTGTGGCTATGAATTGTGCAGGTGGTACACCATTGCTGTATCTTTATTAAGAGCTTTATTTATACATCTTATTTTTCCCCCTTCATTCAAAACAAGAATAGAAAAGTTATTCTGAGGGTTGCTGGATTTGTTTTTGGTAGCTGTAAGGATAGGAACTGCGGTGCGTGTTGCGGTGGATCAGCCGGCCTGGGTGCATCTTGCCACATCAGCTCCAACTGTCCCTCAGTGTTGACTGTAGCCTCTCAAGATGAAGCATATCGCAGGTACCCATCCTAACACACATGCTGCTTCGAGGGTGCTGCTGTTACTGCTGAATATTGTTGCTGCATATTATCTAACCATCTGTTGTGTCCCATTTCCTGTAATTGTTACCATGTGTTGAAAGGTTGCAGGCAGCATGTTTCATCTAAGGAACCCTTATCATATTTGTTTTATGTTTTATAAGTGTTCACCCAGTAAAATATGGAAAGAATGATTTAGCTATTAAATATTATCTATGTCTTCCATTCCTCAAAAATTTTTGATTTCCTTGAGATGGAAGTCAAAAGTTAATGTACACCGTAAGAAGTAGCATGTTTCTGTATTGGGAGAATGTTACTTCACTGGGCCATCACATTTTTTTCTTACAGAAAATACAATAATTGTAAAGTTACACATATAAAGATTACATTTCAGGTGCAAAATGTAAAATTTTTGTTGTGTAATATTATATGTGCTTGACAAAACAAAAAGAATCATTCTTTCTTTATAGATTTATTTCTTCTTTCCTTTCTTTGATTTACTGTACTGTATCCTGGTGTTGGTCAGTCATAAACATTTCTTTAACTAAGTGCAATGTCTCCCACTTGCAAACCAATGTCCACATAAATATGCTTCATCAGCTGCAATTGCTTACAAAATTGGTGTCTTTTAAGTGTTGCATGTTTTGTGGGTTTCATATGATCAGTTTCCTTTTGTTGAGTTTGAAATTGTTGTACTAACACAGTATTGTTTAAGTGTGCAAGTTCTTTCTCATATTTCATATTACCTTCACAGATGTTGTAGATGACTGTATGCATGGTTTAATGCCCAGAATGTAATTTTTTACTAATATGTTACAGATATAGACATTCATAAGTTTATGTTCACAGGTGGTTTTTTTCTGCAATGTACATTATTTATCTGAATAACTAATGTTGTTACTTTACATTTAACCATAACACATTCATTACATGTGGTGTTCAACCAAAATGAGTGACCTTTATTTAGCTGAATAATTCAGCTACGCAGTACAAGTATTAAGTATGTAAGAGACCCCATGAAAACTCTAAATATGCTCATTTTTGCAGAATGTAATGTGAAATGGTTTTTAATGCATTGTGGACAGTCCAGTTACTTTTGTAGTATGTTTAATCATTCACTTATTCTTTTGATATGTTAACAGAAAATCATAGATACACTATGTGATCAAAAGCATCTGGACACTTTCCTGAAAATGACTTGTGGCGCTCTCCATCGGTAATGTTGGAATTCCATATGGTGTTGACCCACCCATAGCTTTGATGACAGCTTCCACTCTTGGAGGCATACATTCAGTCAGGTGCTGGAAGATTTCTTGGGGAATGGCAGAACGTTCTTCACGGAGTGTTGCACTGAGGAGAGGTATTGATGTCGGTTGGTGACGCCTGGCACGAAGTTGGCATTCTAAAACATCCCAAAGGTGTTCTATAGTATTCAGGTCAGGACTCTGTGCAGGCCAGTCCATTACGGGGATGTTATGGCCGTGAACTACTACGCTAGAGGCCATCATTATGAACAGGTGCTCGATCGTGTTGAAAGGTGCAATCCCCATCCCTGAATTGCTCTTCAGCAGTGGGAAGCAAGAAGGTGCTTGAAATGTCAGTGTAGGTCTGTACTGTAATAGTGCCATGCAAAACAACAAGGGGTGCAAGCCCCCTCCATGAAAAACACGACCACACCATAACACCACCGCCTCCAAATTTTACTGTTGGCACTACATACACTGGCAGATGACGTTCACTGGGCATTCGCCATACCCACACCCTGCCATCGGATCGCCACATTGTGTACCGTGATTTGTCACTCCACACGACTTTTTTCCACTGTTCAGTCGTCCAATGATTACACCTCTAACCGAGGCACTGTTTGCATTTACCAGCGTGATGTGTGGCTTATGAGCAACTGATTGACCATGAAATCCAAGTTTTCCCACCTCCCACCCAACTGTCATAGTACTTGCAGTGGATCCTGATGCAGTTTCGAATTCTTGTGTGATGGGCAGGATAGATGTCTGCTTATCACACATTACGACCCTCTTCAACTGTCGGCGGTCTCTGTCAGTCAACAGATGAGGCCGGCCTGTACGCTTTTGCACTGTACGTGTCCCTTCCTGTTTCCACTTCACTATCACATCGGAAACAGTGGACCTAGGGATGTTTAGGAGTGTGGAAATCTTGTGTACAGATGTATGACACAAGTGACATCTAATCACCTCATGACATTCAAAGTCCGTGAGTTCTGCAGAGCGCACCATTCTGCTCTCTCACAATGTCTAATGACTACTACTTGGTAGTAGGTGGCAGCACAATGCATCTAATATGAAAAAGTATGTTTTTGGGGTTGTCCGGATACTTTTGATCACATGGTGTGTATCACAAATGATATAATGAGTAGCATCATTTCTCATGATATAAGCAAATATTGAGCAATGGGTATGTATACTAGCTAGGAATTGAAGAAGCAGATGGTTGTGCATTCTTCTCCCCCACCGTCCCATTTCCAAATGCCCCCACACTTTTCTTGGGGGTGGGGTGGGGGGCATTATTGATGGTGTCTGTCGAGTGACAAGTTCAGAAACTAAGAAATATGCTAAACTTCGTGTTGATTACCTATCCACCACCTAGCAGTACTGTTATAAGTGGTAACATTGTCTCTTGTTCATTTCTCTCTCTCTCTCTCTCTCTCTCTCTCTCTCTCTCTCTCTCTTAAATGCAATAAGCTCATGTTCCAACTGCTAGCTCAGCGATTACTTCAATTTCAGTTATTGAGAGTGATTTTGTGTGTTATTTGAAACAGCACTGAAGACAATGAAAAAATCTTATCAGCATAAATAGGTATTACGGGGGGTAGTATCTTGGGAACTACACGAAAATGTAGGGCAGACTGTCATCTTTTTTGGCTTAAAAAAATTAGCACTGAGAAAAGAAAATGGTATAGAATTTGTTAAATTGTCAATTCAGTTCCCCGAAGCTGCAAGTCATGGAAAGAGTATAGTCTATACCAAGATCATGGAATGAGATTTTTGTAGAAATTTCAACATACCACATTTCTGAGGCTTAAATACTATATATACGCTGCGTAATGGTGCTATAAAAAACATAAGATGATGTACTAAATGTTTGTTTAACCAAGTTTTTATTTTGTAAAAATCCAATTTTTATTCCATGGTATTTTACTGACACAAGCGGTAATAAAATAAGAGTCAGTGATCATTTTATTTTCAGTGTAATCAGTAGGAAGATGAATTGTGTGTCTGTTGATGGTGAGTGTAATAAGAATTATAAATTGCATATCGTTCTCACATAAATTCTGTAGAAAAAAAAAATAGCTATACAGTTTAAAAGAACTGTTTGGTGCATTGATAAATGTATCTGATCTAGTGCCATATCTTATTTGTATTTTCACACAAATAATGTTTCTCGGAGCTATTCCTGTCTACTTCATAATTTTTTTTTTTTTTTTTAAAAAAAAGCTTGCATTTTACAGTTTTAATCGCAGCTCACACATTGCATTTTTTGTGAGTTTTGACAGAAGCATAAAAATCGTATAATTTGTGGGATAATTTAAGATGAAGAAAAATCCCATAGGTCAGCTACCTTTTTTACAAATTGCTAAAAAAATGTTAATTTTGCATTTAATGATTACACTTTTTGTAGTGATTTCTTTGTTCATCGGCATTTATTTAATGGAAATAACTTTTTTGTTGTTTCAGTTTCTAGTTGATTTGTTATGGCTGCGTGTCTTGAGTATATTTTAAGCCACTTTGTGCAAATAAGACAAGAAATTAATTTACTAATTCTTATTTCAATGCAGCACTCAGTCAACGCCACCTAGAAGTTCAGCAGCTGTAACAAGCAGCACACGTCAAAGAAAGAATGTGATTTCCTGTGTGACAGTCGCAGATAGTGATGGAGAAGATCAGCACAGCCCAGCTAAATTACAGCAGGCACAAATGCAGCAGCAGCAGCAACAACAACAACAACAACAACAACAGCAACAATCAATAGCACAGCAACAGCAACAGCAACAACCACATCAGCCTCAGGTGCAACAGCAAGCACAACCACCTCAGCAGCAGCAGCAGCACCAGCATCACCAAGTATATTTGCAGCCACCGCAGCAACAGACATCACAGCCACAGCAGCAGCAGCAGCATCAGCAGCATCATCACCACCACCATCACCAACAGCAACCTGTACAACAGGTTCTGGTTCAGACACCAGTCCAAGTTACCAGAGAAATAAAACACGAGCCACAACCCACGTAAGTGTTGGCACTTATTTGTACATTATTTGATAGGATATTCAGGTACCATTTGCAAAATTAATCTATTTTAGTACCCTATTTACCACTTTTAATACTGCTACACTCTCAGTAAATCATTGAAATGTCTAATCTGCTTTTATCTTATTTAGTCACTTTTCTGTTTAAAACCATCTGTCATGAGTCCAATGGAGGTTTCAAGTATTAAGGGTGTCTTCCATCTCTTTTAAATGCCTTAAATGTTACATGTTGATCGAAAGAGACACGTGGAAGTTATGTTTCTCCTTCACTAAATTTTCACATAATTTCTAACATAATGGACAAACTAGAGGGTCCAGTATAGCCACCAAACTTTAAAGGTGTGCCTTCTGTGACATAGTGATAGACTTGCATTTTAATACCAAATGAGACAGTGCAGTTGTTAGGACACTGTCATATTTGGGAGAACAGTTTGCCTGGCCATTCTGATGTAGGCTTTTGTGATTCAAATGTTTTTTTATTCTAGTCTTTGATCACAATATAAATTCCTTTGACGATGACCGGTTTCAGTCAGTAATGACCATCTTCGGATGTGTTCTACACAATGTCCTAATTGTAATTTAATTTAGGCACAAGCTGGCATGTTTCTTCTGCAAAGACACCCATGATCACTGTGTTGCCCTCACAAAACATCCTTAGATATTCTGTATGTGTTTATAACTGAACTATTTATTGTAATTGACTTCTGGTGACAAATCTCTGAGATAATCCTGGATGAAGGACTAAATAAAATAAAAGTTGCTTGAACAAAATAAGATATTGAGTTTCACTGCAAAACAGTATTACTTAACAACAAAAGTAAGCCTCTTACTTTTTGCTACACATAGGGCCTAATACTAGTTTCGTACTAAAAAATTTTCAGTAGACGAAGAGTTTAATTTATATTTTAACAGTACTGACCATTTGTAGAAGCATAGGTGTTATTAAGTCCACTTTAGGCTCTATTGTTTACAAGAAGAGGTATCTGAATTGCTGCTTCAATATTTGAATTTACAATCGGATATCTGAGCTAACACTTCGTTCAAGAATCATGAAAGAAGGTTTTATACATGGAAGAACCCTGGAGATACTAAAAGGTTTCAGATAGATTATATAATGGTAAGACAGATTTAGGAACCAGATTTTAAATTGTAAGACATTTCCAGGGGCAGATGTGGACTCTGACCACAATCTATTGGTTATGAACTGTGGACTAAAACTGAAGAAACTGGAAAAAGGTGGGAATTTAAGGAGATGGGACCTGGATAAACTGAAAGAACCAGAGGTTGTACAGAGTTTCAGGGAGAGCATAAGGGAACAATTGACAGGAATGGGGGAAAGAAATACAGTAGAAGAAGAATGGGTACCTTTGAGGGATGAAATAGTGAAGGCAGCTGGGGATCAAATAGGTAAAAAGACGAGGGCTAGTAGAAACCCTTGGGTAACAGAAGAAATATTGAATTTAATTGATGAAAGAAGAAAATATAAAAATGCAGTAAATGAAGCAGGCAAAAAGGAATACAAACGTCTCAAAAATGAGACCGACAGGAAGTGCAACATGGCTAAGCAGGGATGGCTAGAGGACAAATGTAAGGATGTAGAGACTTATCTCATGAAGGGTAAGATAGGTACTGCCTACAGGAAAGTTAAAGAGATCTTTGGAGAAAAGAGAACCACTTATTTTTATGAATATCAAGGGCTCAGATGGAAACCCAGTTCTAAGCAGAGAAAGGAAAGCAGAGAGGTGGAAGGAGTATGTAGAGGGTCTATACAGGGGCGATGTTCTTGAGGACAATATTATGGAAATGGAATAGGAGGTAGATGAAGATGAAATGGGAGATATGATACTGCGTGAAGAGTTTGACAGAGCACTGAAAGACCTGAGTCGAAACATGGCCCCCGGAGTAGACAACATTCCATTAGAACTACTGACAGCCTTGGGAGAGCCAGTCCTGACAAAACTCTACCATCTGGTGAGCAAGATGTATAAGACAGGCGAAATTCCTTCAGACTTCAAGAAGAATATAATAATTCCAATCCCAAAGAAAGCAGGGGTTGACAGATGTGAGAATTACCGAACTATCAGTTTAATAAGTCACAGCTGCAAAATACTAACATGAATTCTTTACAGACGAATGGAAAAACTGGTAGAAGCCAACCTCGGGGAAGATCTGTTTGAACACATGAGGCAATACTGACCCTACAACTCATCTTAAAAGAAAGATTAAGGAAAGGCAAACGTACATTTCTAGCATTTGTAGACGTAGAGAAGGCTTTTGACAATGTTAATGGAATACTCTCTTTCAAAATCTGAAGGTGGCAGGAGTAAAATACAGGGAGCGAAAGGCTATTTATAATTTGTACAGAAACCAGACGGCAGTTATGAGTCGAGGTGCATGAAAGGGAAGCAGTGGTTGGGAAGGGAGTGAGACAGGGTTGTAGCCTATCTCCGGTGTTATTCAATCTGTATATTGAGCAGGCAGTAAAGGAAACAAAAGAAAAGTTCGAAGTGGGTATTAAAATCCATGGAGAAGAAATTAAAACTTTGAGGTTCGCCGATGACATTGTAATTCTGTCAGAGACAGCAAAGGACTTGGAAGAGCAGTTGAACGGAATGGACAGTGTAATGAACGGAGGATAACATCAACAAAAGCAAAACGAGGATAATGGATTGTAGTCGAATTAAGTCGGGTGATGCTGTGGGAATTAGATTATGAAATGAGACACTTAAAGCAGTTAAGGAGTTTTGCTATTTGGGGAGCAAAATAACTGATGATGGTCGAAGTAGAGAGGATATAAATGTAGACTGGCAATGGCAAGGAAAGCGTTTCTGAAGAAGAGAAATTTGTTAACATTGAGTATTGATTTAAATGTCAGGAAGTTGTTTCTGAAAGTATTTGTATGGAGTGTAGCCATATATGGAAGTGAAACATGGACGATAAACAGTTTAGACAAGAAGAGAATAGAAGCTTTCGAAATGTGATGCTACAGAAGAATGCTGAAGATTAGATGGGTAGGTCACATAACTAATGAGGAGGTATTGAATAGAATTAGGGAGAAGAGGCGTTTGTGGCACAACTTGACGAGAAGACAAGACCGGTTGGTAGGACATGTTCTGAGGCATCAAGGGATCACAAATTTAGTATTGGAGGGCAGCATGGAGGGTAAAAATCGTAGGGGGAGACCAAGAGATGAATACACTAAGCAGATTCAGAAGGATGTAGGCTGCAGTAGGTACTGGGAGATGAAGAAGCTTGCACAGGATAGAGTAGCATGGAGAGCTGCCTCAAACCAGTCTCAGGACTGAAGACCACAACTGCAACAATATCTGGGAAGACTTACTTCGTTAAACTGAACTTTCTTGTGAGATCCATGCACAAAAATCAGCACAGAGGTGGGCAATGCAAGAAAAGTGTGCCATATTCACAGCACTGCTTCATTGTGACAAGATCTGAGGAAAGGATCAGAAATAAAAGATGTAAAGAAAGTATCATGAGTCATAGTTATATTTTTTTCATTTCAAGAAAAAAGTGAAAATGCAAGCGATGTCAAGAAAAATGTCAATTGAGATTGCTCTATCAATAAGTCCAAATGAAAAAACGATGACAGGTGAGGTGGCGCATTGGTTATGTACTGTACTTGCATTCGGCAGGACAGCGGTTCAAACCCGCATAAGACCGTATTGATTTAGGTTTTCTGTGATTTCCATAAATTTAGGCAAATGCCAGGATGGTTCCTGTTAAAGGGCACAGCCGACTTCCTTCCTCAGCCTTCGATAATCCAATGGGGCTGACGACCTAGCTGTTTGGTCCCCTCCTTCCAAATCAACCCACCAGCAAACATTGACATCGTGTGAAATCAGTCTGAATTCTAGTGTTAAAATTTATTGTTTTACAGAACTGTGAACAACTTTCACCTAAGTAGATCTTGGGATTAAAGACAGATTGAACTGTATTCATCAGAAGTTAGTTGGTGGGATTTGGTTGGCAAGAGAACTAGAACTTCTTTTATATATATTTGGGTAACAGGTATTCCAGAGTGTACACGTCCTGGGGAATCCGGGAAACCCTGGGAATCTTTTCAACTGGGAGAAACTGGGAAAAACCCAGGGATTCTTAGAAAATCTGGGAATTTTTTGTTGTTTTAGTTTTCAGTTAAATTTTTGTAATTTTGACTGTCTGGTAAGAACTAATCCTCTAACAAGGAATATTACTGCAGACTAAAACTGCAGCAATAAAACAAACGAAGGGGGAGGGGGGAATTCAGTTGCAAAGGAAATGTGCCATTTACAACAACTGTGCGCAACCAAGTGTCTGCCAACAGCAAAATGTGTCAAAGACCTAGAATGAAGACTGTGTAATACTTTGTACCAACAAACTGCCTCTGATGAGCATGATGTCACAACTGTGTGTATTAGATTCCTTTGGGCAGTTGCCGGTGAGCTCACATACATGCAAAGTTGAGTTGAGTATTGCTCCCACTTCTGGCTGCTTGAAGTGTGGCTGTTAGCTCTGTCTATAGTAGCAGTCAGATGCTGACTGGGAAAATATTTCTGTCCCTCTGAAGTTGCTAGATTTGCACACGCGCGGAGCATTCAGAGTTGTTTGGGGGGAAGGGGTAGTCTCCACGTGACCCATGTTTACGTTTAGTGATTTTGCTGGTTCCTCTTCATTTACAGCTCCTTGCCAAGTGAAAACAAAACAGATTTCTGTGGCCAAGAGCTATCAAGTGAATTAAAATTCATTCCCGTAATTACAGAAGGCTAAAATATGTTGTTTGTTTCAGTTGTCTGATTTATTTTATTGCTGTGTTTTCGGCAGTCAAGCATTAATCACCTTGCAGAACGATGAAGTTATTTTTGTTGGTTTTCTAAGGAAATTTGGCTTTTATTAACCTTTTCCACTTAGGCAGTCAATTTTTTTGAAACGAAGTGTTTCGGTTCACAGCATTGGCTAGTTCCAAATGTTTGCTGAATTTCAAGTGCATGTTTTCATCTTCTGGCATGTATTTATGCCATAATAAAGAACCAAACATGAAAAGTGAGACATGCTACATTGTCTTTCTTCATATTATGGGAGTGGAGATTAGTGATGATTCATCAGACCACAAAACACAGGTCTTAATGTTGAGAATCATGTGTCAGTAACGCACTTGCAGCATCAGCATGTGAAGGGTTATCAGTGGCAAGATCTGTACATTATATTCAACTTGAATGATAATTACAGTTGATTCATCCAGGATTTTTAATTTTTTCCAGTAATGTGATAATGATTATGTCCTGTCGAAATGCAAATAATTTAAGGCATAAAGATATAACAATTCACAAACTAGTAGAAGTGCTGAGTTATCACATAAACAAGATTATAAACTTTCCTTCTGGATGATTTGTTTCTTGGAGCTATAGTTCCTACCATATCCCTTCTCCTGCCTCAGGAACGAACCAAGAGTTCGAAGGGCTACGATAAAACTGTCACTTTCGTTCTTATACTAGTGAACCTAAGTAGGCAAGGGAAAAGTGTATTAAGTCCTAATCTACTTCACTCCCACCCCCTCTCTCTGACCATCCCCTCCTCCCCTACCCCAATCTCTTTAGTCGTCTCCCCCTTTTCCCCTTTCTCTATCCAATTCCTCCTCCTCCCCTTTCTCTATCCAATTCCTCCTCCTCCTCCTCCTCCTCCTCCTCCTCCCCCTCCCACCCCATCTCCCCCCCCCCCCCCCCCCCCAAAAAAAAACACAGTCTCTCTCCATCTCCTCCACTCCACTTTCTCTGTCCACCTCCTCCTTCCCCCACACACTGTCCATTTTCTGCCCCCCCCCCCCCCTCTATCCATCTCCTGTTTCCCTCTCTCTCTGACACCTTGTGCCTTGTTTATTGTTATTGCCAAACAAAACCTAGATTGGGAAATGAAGTCGGTCACAATCACTGGGTAAATCGGTTGAGATTATTAAGATCAGGAGTGCATGAGACAACTTAACAGCTACTAGATCTGTGAGAGTACTAGCTTCAGTGACAGTATTTCTCATAGTTTTAATCTCTGAACGGGTATGATTACAAAGTTTTTGGATGATTCAAGATTGCATAGTAGTATTCTAATCATGAGCTGATAAGGACAACATTCCTCTTAAAGCTGACAACAGTATAGAAAACAAAACAGCATGCTGCTATTGTTAAAATCGTATACAAGGAGAAAGAATATATGTGGAAGGTACAATTTTTCTAGTAGTTTAAATGCCCTGTATCTAAGTTAAAACTGGTGAGAAAGAAAATCAAACTACACATTTTCAGAGCACAGCATCTTCTTTCTCCCAGTTGGTTTTAACAGAATATACATTGTTGTGTAAAAAAAAAAAAGTATGTGGCCTATATCTGAATGTTAGTAGATCATTGTGTAACAATTTGAAGTACAACAGTCAAGAACTTAACGAGTTTTTTGTTAACATCACCTCCCCATTATATGAAAAATATATATTTATGTATCACATATATTTAAAAATATATACAGCCAATGTATGTCCAAGCATTTGTTAGAGCATTGTGAAATTAATTGGTCAAGAATTTTTAGAGATTAGAGATTTTTGCTAATAACATTCATCTCCCTCCACACACAACACACACACACACACACACACACACACACACACACACACGTGTCTGTGTGTGTGTGTGTGTGTGTGTGTGTGTGTGTGTGTGTCGGCAGAACTACATGTTTATAACCTTGCGAGGGCAAGTTGTTTTCTCCTACGTCTTTTTGAAAAATTTTGTTGAATTTCAGCATATGAAAATGCAAAGCTTCTTATTTCAAACTTCATCTTACAGCTCTGGATATTCAAGTGGAGCTTCACAATCCCAAAAGAAGAGATTGCTAGCGAAGGCCCAGTCAGAATGTATGCTTAATGCAGTTACTACAAAAAAAGAACCTGGACTTACCGAGTATCACCATGGTGATTATGCTCATCATTCATCGTGTAGTAACACTTTGACATCTTGTAAAGATAATGTGGCAGCAACAAGTTCAGCTTCATACCACTATGTGGCAACATCTTCTGCAGGTCATCCCACAACTTCTCAAGACCAGCACATTGTGTACAGTGGGTAAGTGTTTGAGGATGGAATGAAGAATATAGTATTTTAAGAGAATTCCCAGTTTGACGTGGCTTTAATTATACTGAAGTATTTTTTCACCTTATTCTTTTCTTTGGCTCTGATGATTGATGATTAGAGGTACTATGTCCAAGTAAGTTATGACTAATGCCTCATCAGTATTCTTTGTGCAGATATGGTGATGCAATAAAATGCTGCATGAATTAATCATTCAATCTGCCGTTTCAAATGTACTGATTCACTATGTGTAATTTTAAAATTCATTGTGTGCAACCATCTCTATTGTAACAGTAACATATTAAAACTTTTAATCATAGGGTTGTTGCACTGTCTCCCCCCCCCCCCCCCCCCCCTTTCTATCTCTCCCTTTTGCAGGCAGGTACCCGCACACACACACACACACACACACACACACACACACAAAAGAGATTGCTTATCACCTCAATTGCAGCACAGATGGGCCTTATTATCTCCTGAAAACAGTAGTCACAAGTGTGCAAGTTGTAGTTGTGTGAATGTATGAGAGATATACTTATGAGGAAAGATTTTGTATGAATGCTTAAGTATTTTTAGTATTTTTCTTTATGCTTGTCTGTTGCACAACTCCTGCTCTATGTGGTTGGTAGTAATCATATTGTTGTCATTTCATCCTATACTTCCTAGTACTTGAGTAGGGGCTTTGTTGTTCTGCACTGTGTGTATGCTGTTATGTCACATTGCTTGTGTGTGTGTGTGTGTGTGTGTGTGTGTGTGCGAGCGAGTGAGTGGGTGGGGGGTGGGGCTATTTAGCAGTGGGTTGTTTGCAAACCATTGCTGAAAAATACTGTGCACCATTTCATAATGATAATTCTCAGTACTTTGATGATTTATATATAAAGGGCGTTCAAAAAGTTTTGCCAGTCGTCTCTTAATTTTTTTTATTTCTTTGCCGGAAGAGAATGAAATTTTTGTGAACACACTTGGAACATTTAGCTATACATTGAGCCTACTCAATGTAGCCTCCATCAGCTGTGATGCATCTGGCCCAACGTTCTTTCCATGATGTAAATGCACTTTGGTAAAATTCTGGGGATTGGCTTTTACATCATCGCTTTTCACAGGAAATGAGGTCTCTCTCACTATCAAATGTTTTACGTGCAGGTGGGCCTTCAGGTGACCAAAGAGGTAAAAATTAGATGAAGCCAAGTCCGGACTGTAGGGAGGATGAGGAACAATTTTCCAACCCATTTTCCTGATTTTCTCCTGTGTCATAAGGGCTGTATGGGGTTTGGCATTGCCATGGTGTAGTCTGATGATGTACCAATGATACCAACACTACCCAATGACAAACGAGTCATTTCAGCAAGCTGTCATGTCATGAAACATCTGTCATTTTGGATGATTTGATCACTCACTACTGTTGATGGTCTACTGCATCGTGGATTGTCCAGTAGAGAGAAATCACCTTCTTTAAACCTCTGCAACCACCGCTGGATACTGCTGCGATCCACTGTGTGCTCCTCATAAACAGGGAGCAACTTCCTGTGAATCGATGTGGAAGAGTCATCGCCAGTCTTGAAGAGGGACTTCATCACTGACCATTGTTGCAACCTGACATCTGCTGCACAGTTCATTATGGCTCACCTATTAATAAAAGAAAATACTTTTATACACCAACTTATAGCTAAATGTTCCAAGTATGTTCACAAAAAATTTCATTCTCCTCCTGCAAAAAATAAAAAAATTAGAGATAACTGTGCAACACTTTTTAACACCCTTTGTAATATGAGCTTGTCAATAGATTTGCTTGAAAATTCTCTCTTGTACCTCGTGCTTCAGCTATTTTCATCTGACTGTTTGTAGTGCTGAGACAGTCACCTTGTGAGATCGCGGTACTTGCTAGCTGCTGTCTCTTAAATAAATTATACACATTCAGAACTTTAGCTCTAGATTGTATATTTAATGCATAGCATTTTTTGTTCTGTTGTCCCATAACAAACATAAAGAGAGCCATTGAATACATGCAGTATAATGAAAACCACTATTTAAAGTTCATTGGATACTCCACAGTATGTGAACACAGAAATGATGGAAAGAGGCAATTAATGTGTTGCCCTGTTGTTAGGACATATTGTGGTGGGTAGGAGAGTATTTCTGCTATAAAGAGCAGACAAGCAGTTTTTGGCATCCCAATTAGATGATGAATTGCCATTGTATAGTTCCAGTTGATGGGCAGAGAGAAATTATTGACAAAGTTCAAATAGATTGTAAATCACCCTGGAGAAGGATATGACAAACAAATAGATTAAGAATGGAATAAAAAACCACCATAGTTAACAACGAAATTCAGAAAATGCTGAGGAAGCAAACGCTGATGCACACTCGCTTCAAAATATGCGTGAATGATGGCAGTCAAAAATTGACAGAGATATGTGGTCTGTAAAAAGATCAATGCACAAAGCATACATCTGCTACCTTTGTCATACCCTAGAAAAAGATCTTGCTGAGAACCCAAGAAAATTCTGGTTCTATATAAAATCACTAAGTGAGGCAAAGGCTTCTATCTAGTCATTTGTTGACCAGCCTGGTGTGGCAGTTTCACGAAGAGCGCTCTACAGCATTGGCCCCTTACTTAGCTTACAATCATTGCAAATCTCTCAACTGGTGCCAAGTTCTGAGCGACTGTATAAAAGCACAGGTGACTCTTGTATATAAGAAGGGTAAAACAATGGACATGCAAAATTACAGACATATGTCCTTAACAACAGTTTACTGCAGAATACTTGTACATATTCTCAGTTCAAATATAATATTTTTTCTTGAAATGGAGAAGCTTCTGTCCATGAATCAGCACGATTTTAGAAAGCATCGCTCATGCGAAACTCTGTTTGCCCTCATGCCGCATGATGTCCTTCAAACTATGAATGAAGGGCAAATGCAGATTCCATATTCCTAGATTTCTGAAAACCATTTGTCGTAGTGCTCCACGTAGGCACAAGTATACAGAATAGGTTCCCAGATATATGAGTGCCTCAAAGACTTCTTATGTAAAAGAACCCAGTGTGCTGTCATCAATGGCAAGTGTTCATCAGAGACAAGGAAGACATGTGCAGGACCACTGTTATTTTGTACCTGCAAAAATGATCTGTGGCTGTTTGTTGATGATGTGGTGTATGGGATGATGTCATCACTGAGTGACTGTAGGGGAAAACAAGATGACTTGGACAAAATATCTAGTTTGGCAGTTAGAGCTAAATGTAGAAAATTGTAATTTAACGCAGATAAGCAGGAAAGGCAATGTCGTACTGTTGGAGTACAGCATTAGTATTGTATAACAATGAAAACAATCAGTTTTTGACAATATGATGTAATCTATACAATTACTAGTATTAGCAGTGTGCTGCTTGACATTGATTAAATAGAATGCGTAACGTTGCAAAGCAATATGAAATGAAATGATTGTGTAACAATTGCAGTGGGGAAGGTCAATGGTTGAGTTCATTTTATTGGGAGAATTTTAGGAATGTGTAGCTCATTTATAGAGAGTGCATGTGTAACACCAATGTGACCCATTCTTGAGTACTGTTTTAGTGTTTGAGATCCACATCAAGTCAGATTAAAGAAATACATCAAATAAATTCAGTGGTTGACTGCTAGATTTTTTACTGGTAGGTTTGAACAACATGCAAGTGTTATGGAGATGCTTTGGGAACTCAAATGGAAATCCTTGGTTTGAAGGAGACATTCTTTTCGAGGAACACTATTGAGAAAATTTAGATAATTGGTATTTGAAGCTGAGTGCAGAATAATTCTGCTGCTGCCAATGTACAGTTGTCATTCACCCACGTAGGTAAGAGAAATTAGTGCTCATATGGAGGCATATAGATAGTCGTTTTTCCATCACTCTATTTATGAGTGAAACAGGAAAAGAAATGACCAGTAGTGGCATGGGGTACCCTCTGCTGCACGTTGTATGATGGCTTGCAGAGTATGTTTGTAGATCTAGATGCATGCCGAGGTCACTCAGCTGAATAATAGTTTCTTGCATTGTATAAATATTAAACAAAAATATCTTCTTTCCAGTTCAGTATGTTTAAATTACTAATGCGCAGTTTTTGGAATCCTGTCATGCATTGGATCTATATTTTATGTTTTTTTTTACATTTAATTTGTATTGATTTGAATATTAGGGTACCATCACGTAGAGCAGGCAGTGAACAGCAGATAGTCGCATTTAATAGTAGAATCAAACAGTCTCCTATTAAATTTGCTTGTCTGCTGTACAACTCATCCTCAATGTGGTGGGTAGCAGTCTGTTTTAATAATCACATTATAATTACATCCTGGATTTTCCACTGGTTAGTTATGTGCAAATTAGTTGTACTTCATATTTTATTTACAGGGCATGTGTGTGTGTGGGTTGCAGTGGTGACAAGAGAAATTCTTGGGCTCCTTCATCAGCCCACATGAGTAGAGATTTGCTTGGTCCTCCATCAGCTCATAAACGAGAATTAACTGTGCCTGTTTCCAACAGCCGTGATTATGTTCCTCAGCAAGGTAAGTAACATTCATTGTTTAATTTCAGCAATTCAGAATAACAGTTATTATAGGACACATTAAAAGAGTAAGCAAGAAATAGGTTACACTGCTTGTAGTGAAAACTAAGATTCTAACGTTTTATTACAGAATCTGAGTGTTTTCCAAAGTGCACAAATCTCTTGCATCTAGATCTTTTTAAATGTCTGTAACCATCCTGAACTTTGTGTTTCCTTATTAATGCGATGTTACAACTAGATACTTGTTTAAATTGTAAAAAGTAGTCTCAGCAGGTGAATCCCTCTCATCTTGGGACCAGAGTGACCTGCTTCTCCTTTGTAACCTTCCCCAGTCTATGCCTCACTTCAGTGACACTTCAAGAACATTTATCCACACAGTGGCATGTCATTTTGTCCTCCTTGACACATCAGACATCAGTTGCCTTCTTTGGGTTTTTACTCATTGTACTAAAGCCATAAACTTAATTATTGCCCTCCGTAGCTAAAATACAGCATTTCAGCGTTGTTCATGCTGTGGAACCAGGCTTGATTACTGGTGACAGCATCAGCTTACACTGACAGGTCCATCAGTGAAATGGCATCAGATGAAAAAATTTGCACTATGATGCGAGAATTTTTGTTTATTTCAGTCTAGAATGGATTGACCGGGTCTCTCAGACACTGGCAGATCTTGTTATATCTGCAAGAGCACACTACTCATGAGTAAGGTGAAAATGCGTAATTAAAAGTAGTCCATTTGGCGTGTTATGTAATCTCGAAATGCCACGCTTTCTGACATGCTATACCAATAAACTATAATTCAAAACATGCCTCTTTGAGAACACATTGGAGATACCACACCCAGAAACTGAAAGTTATGCCACAGTGTACAAATCACTGATCGCTATGTTGTATTTTTAACTTCCAGCGCTGAAGATGATCACTATGTGATTGAAAATCGATTTTGCTATCAATAAACCATCAATATTATGGTCAACACTGACCTTCCTTTAAATTAACAATTTTATTTATTCACACAGAGAGGCAGTGTTTACACAGATGTGCTTAATACAGGGTTTATATGTTCTGGGAAAAACCCGGGAATTTTTTCATCTGGGAGAAACCCAGGAAAAGTCTGAGAATTCCTGAAATTTTTCATTGTTTTAGTTTTTGGTAAAATTTTTGTAATTACGGCTGGGAGAACTGATACCCTAACAAAGAATTTTACTTTAATCCGCTACTGCAGAAAAATAGTATAGCAATAAAACATAAAGGAGAGAATAACACCAAAATAAAAACTTCTGTTGCGAAGAAAATGCACCATTTACAGACAACAACAAAACTCGGTGCACACACAAGAGTCTGTCGACAACAAAATGTGTCAAAGACTATGCAGTACTTCGTAATAACAAACTGCTTTCAACACATCTTCCTTGTGGGTCTCGTTTCAATGAGCGTGATGTTACAACTGTTTACATTTCTAAGAGGTTGCAGGAAAATATCGTGAATGTTGATTTGTGAAGCATTACTTTCAGAGTAAACATTCTTTTACCCAAGATGAATTATGTTACGTGTGAGAATGTGCAATAAATTTCGTAAATCACAGAGCATTAGACTCGCCTTCAAAACACTGAGGACCAGCCACTTAGGAAGATTTTGGGCCGAGAAGACCAGTCATTTATGCCGTTATTTAATATTTTAATGGCACATTTGCATTTGATATATTTTAAAAGGCTAACAAATGCTAAAAGAGAGAAAATTTCAAGGTTACTTTTCATATTTGTTACAGTTCTTTCATAGATTACAAATTATACAAAACCAGTGACAGAAAGTGTAATTATCTTTCAAAAAATAGTGGGGAGTTGTGAAAGGTTTGGTGTACAACAGTGAAATTTTTAATTGTGGTTGCTAGAAAGATTCAGATGCTGCAAAATAAGATGTGCTCTGAAGATCCTGTGTAACCACATCTTCAGAAAAAATTGCAAAATATTTTTGATGACCAATAATATTTTAAAAGCTTAGTTGTTCTTGTACTGTTTGTATAATAATTTAAACCATTAACTTTTTCTATTTGTGTGTCCCATTATGTAACAGTGATGTTGCAATGGGCTGCTATGCACTGAATATCTGCTGTCATTGCCTAGTGAGATAGCGTGACATGAGGTATGATTGGCTGACAAGAGTGTGTTGCAATTTTTATTTCACTTCTTAGGAAGCTACAGTGCTGTAATTGGTGGAATTTGTGTTTGAACTTTAGTAATACAAAAATATGCAATGTAAATGTTGCCACCCGTCAAAGATCTGTCTAAAGTACATTTTTTTTACTGGGCTGCATTTCCTAAAATGCCGGGAAGTTCCATGCCAGTGTGTAAATCCTTCACTATTCAAAGGATTGACAAGTTTTATAGCTCTGAGGGAAAGTGCATTTCCACTTAAGACAGAAAAGAGCATATTAAAACTGAGAAAAACTGTATTTTTAACTGAGAAATCCGAGAAAAATACAAGAATTATTTTTTTTCCTGTATGTGTACACACCCTTTAATTGACTGGAGCATCGTTCATTTTGCTTATTCCCATTAGTGAATCACTACTGGCAATATAGATTTTCATTGTTAAAATTCTTAGTATACTATACATATTAACCTAACTGAACTAATTACACGACACTGCATACATCAACATCAATACTCTGTAATCCACGTTATGGCACATGGCAGAGGGTACCGTGTACTACTACTAGTTATTTCCATTCCCGTTCCACATGCAAACAGAACGAGGGAAAAACGATTGCCCTTATATCTCCATATGTGCCCTAATTTCTCGCATCTTACTGTCATGCAATGTATATTGCAGTCAGCTTCAAATGCGAGTTCTCTAAATTTTCTCAACAGTGTTCCTTGGGAAGAACATCACCTTCCCTCCAGAAATCCCCATTTGAGGTCCTGATGCATCTCTCTAACACGTGCGTGTTGTTCAAACCTACCGGCAACAAATCTAGCAGCCTGCCTCTGAATTGCTTTGATGTCTTCTTTTATTCTCACCAGGTACAGGTCCCAAACACTCAAGCAGAACTCAAGAATAGGTTACACTAGTGTCCTATATACAGTCTCCTACCACACGTTCCTAAAATTCTCCCAATAAACTGACCTTGACCATTCGCCTTTCCTAACACATTCCTCAGATGCTTCTTCAATTTCATATCACTTTGCAGTGTTTGGCCCAGATATTTACACAACATGAATGTGTCAAGCAGGCAACTACTGATGCTGTATCTGAACATTGTGTGCTTGTTTTTGCTATTCATCTGCATTAACTTCCATTTTTCTATGTTTAGAGCTAGCTGCCATTCATCACACCAACTAAAAATTTTGTCCAAGTCACCTTGTATCCTCCTACAGTCACTCAACTTCGTATGCCATAACATCATCTGTGTAGTCCTATCTTCACAGGTGTTTGAAGAATGTGTCAATGGTTACTTGTTTCTTCTCTCCTAATATTAATATTGTGTTGTCCATTTTTCAGAGAGGACAGCTTACTGTTAATCTTCCTGGAGCACTCCCACGTGGGTGTCTTTGTTTTGTTGTGACGACAAATAGGAATCGAGCTCTGTTGAGTGAATAATGTGTATGTGTGTGACGTATTAACAAGCATTTATTCCATTTATCATAAACAAATTAACACAGAATGCTTTTCTAGTGCAGACTAAGTGTGTATTGAGAAAATAAGTAGAAAAGATTTTGAAATAAACAATGTTGTG
Organism: Schistocerca americana; assembly: GCF_021461395.2. NCBI lineage: Eukaryota > Metazoa > Arthropoda > Insecta > Orthoptera > Acrididae > Schistocerca > Schistocerca americana. Next base: position 84,694,611 of record NC_060125.1, on the reverse strand, counting down.
ATTTCTAGTGCTGCAAAATGTGTGTGGTGACTGTACCGGGATTAGGGACACAGTTATGAAATCAAGAATTATTGAAAAATTTAGAAAGGAATGGCCACAATTACTGTGGTCCTCCAAATCTGATTCATGCACATTTTGTAGTATATGTAGACGAGTTTTTTCAGTTGCATGTCGTGGTAGAGACTATTGGCGCAAATACGTGGTTAGCAAAATACATTCCGATACAGTGAAACTGAGGGACATGGAGAAGAATTTAACAATTGTTGCTAACTCCTTGGAAGATGAAAGTTTAGTAATCTGTAAATTTTCAAAATTGGGGGAAAAAAACCTTAAATTTTGTTTAAAAAACTTAATTGCTTAAAAAAATTTTTGGTACCATACCTATATTGCTATATTATCAGCTTAAACAGTCTGTGATATATCAGATAGCATTAGAATCTTCAAAGGGGAATCTATTTGTTATACACATAATACCAATTGGTGATCCGATGTTAGCACAATGATTCGTTACTGTTTTTTAGTCTGGCGTTTATTTGGTAATAAATATGCAACCAGTCACGTTTTTATGATTTTTTTAAGAGAAAAGTTGAAGTGCTCGACGGAACATATATCCAGCCAGGAAACACACGAAATTTTCAGTGAAATTTACGTTTGAGCTTTTCAGAAATATTCAGCTTGCTCCTAGGATCCTGCCTAACCACACAACCAGAAAAAAAATTAAGTGTTGCCGCACATCAAAGATCTTCCTAAAACTCAATCCCTCCCCCTCCACACACGTACACACACACACACACACACACACACACACACGTACGTACGTACGTACGTACGTACGTATGTTTCATTTCCGAAAGTGTGGGAAGTTGTGTGCCAGTGTATAAAACCTTCACCGTTTGAACAATCAAAAAGTTTTACAGGTCCAATGGAAAGTATATTTTCATTTAATTTGGAATAAAGTACTTTCACCGGTAATTATTGTACTTTCACCCATGAAAAACTGTGCTTTTGCCCGGGATAAAGTGTACTTATAACCAGGCTATCAGGAAAAATCTCGATTAATATGTTCTCTTATTTGACGGAAGTACGAATACTGTTTCTCGGAAAACCCAGATGGATTTATATGTATGATTTTGGGATGATAATAAATCATGAACAAGAACATGTTGCTTAGATTCGGTTTTTCTGAAATGTACAAGGGCAAATGATTTGCTCAAAGATGTGCTGGGGAGGGGGGATGCGGTTGTCAGTGGATGGACTAAATGTGAATTTAAAACTTTTGAATGACTTTAACAAGGAACCAAAAGGATACTTCAGTTGCCTACAACTGCTTCAAATTGGTAACTGCAGTTTTCATGTATTACATGGCACTGTCAAAACAGGCATATCCAAACCTAATTGGGGAATTGAATCATTTTTAAAAGTGCTTTATTATTTATTTCATGATTCACCTGCATGATGGTCACTATACACGGAGATAACTCGATCTTAATCTTTTACCGAGTCATTTTGTGGAACAAGACGAGTCGAAATTGCCAGAGCAGCTGAAAAAGCTCTAGAAATTCTTGACCATATTCGAATAACGTTACTGAGATAAATTGAAAACTATTCCTCAGTCATTAAGTTTCAGAGTTGTTTCCGAAGCTGCCAGTGACAAATTGCTAGCTCCTAAACCTATATTCTTCAACCCAACAGCACACTTATTAGAACCATTTTTACTCAATTTTCAGAGTAATATCTTGATGGCTCTATTTCTGTATGATGTAATACGTGCTGTTATGGACATTTTGTTGCAGCAATTTGTGAAGCTAGATGTCTTAAAAAGCAAAAACACCTGGAATGAAAGTCGGCTTAAAGGATGTAAAGAATCTCATTACATTTACACACTTCAATCTGGTTTTTGCTACAAGAAGTGTGCTGAAAAAAATTAGAACTGTATCTCAAGAGGAAATATTGTTGCTAAAGGAAAATATGCAAACATGCATAATTGGCACAGTAGAGAAGTTACAAGAAAGATCATCGCTCAAAAACGACTTAACCACATGCGATTTCCTGCTTGAATCCAGAAATTGTATTAAATCTGGGAACTAGCTTAAAGAAGATTGACAATATGTCCTGAAATCTTGGTATCAAATGGAGGAATGTAGGATTCAAAGGCAGACCATGTCAAAGTTGAATTTTTTGAGATCTGCAGAGAAAAAAGAATTGAAGATCTACATCTACATCCATACTCAGCAAGCCACCTGACGGTGTGTGGCGGAGGGTACCCTGAGTACCTCTATCGGTTCTCCCTTCTATTCCAGTCTCGTATTGTTCGTGGAAAGAAGGATTGTCGGTATGCTTCTGTGTGGGCTCTAATCTCTCTGATTTTATCCTCATGGTCTCTTTGCGAGATATACGTAGGAGGGAGCAATATACTGCTTGACTCTTCGGTGAAGGTATGTTCTCGAAATTTTAACAAAAGCCTGTACCAAGCTACTGAGCGTCTCTCCTGCAGAGTCTTCCACTGGAGTTTATCTATCATCTCCGTAACGCTTTCGCGATTACTAAATGATCCTGTAACGAAGCGCGCTGCTCTCCGTTGGATCTTCTCTATCTCTTCTATCAATCCTATCTGGTACGGATCCCACATTGCTGAGCAGCATTCAAGCAGTGGGCGAACAAGGATACTGTAACCTACTTCCTTTGTTTTCGGATTGCATTTCCTTAGGATTCTTCCAATGAATCTCAGTCTGGCATCTGCTTTACCGACGATCAACTTTATATGATCATTCCATTTTAAATCACTTCTAATGTGTACTCCCAGATAATTTATGGACTTAACTGCTTCCAGTTGCTGACCTGCTATTTTGTAGGTAAATGATAAGGGATCTATCTTTCTGTGTATTCGCAGCACATTACACTTGTCTACATTGAGATTCAATTGTCATTCCCTGCACCATGCGTCAATTCGCTGCAGATCCTCCTGCATTTCAGTACAATTTTCCATTGTTACAACCTCTCGATACACCATAGCATCATCTGCAAAAAGCCTCAGTGAACTTCCAATGTCGTCCACGAGGTCATTTATGTATATTTTGAATAGAAACAGTCCTAAGACACTCCCCTGCGGCACACCTGAAATCATCTTACTTCGGAAGACTTCTCTCCATTGAGAATGACCAAGACTTCTCTCCATTGAGAATGACATGCTGCGTTCTGTTATCTAGGAACTCTTCAATCCAGTCGCACAATTGGTCTGATAGTCCATATGCTCTTACTTGGTTCATTAAACGACTGTGGGGAACTGTATCGAACGCCTTGCGGAAGTCAAGAAACACGGCATCTACCTGTGAACCCGTGTCTATGGCCCTCTGAGTCTTGTGGACGAATAGCGCGAGCTGGGTTTCACACAACCATCTTTTTCGAAACCCATGCTGATGCCTACAGAGTAGATTTCTAGTCTCCAGAAAAGTCATTATATTGTAACATAACACGTGTTCCAAAATTCTACAACTGATCGACGTTAGAGATATAGGTCTATAGTTCTGCACATCTGTTTGACGTCCCTTCTTGAAAACGGGGATGACCTGTGCCCTTTTCCAATCCTTTGGAACGCTACGCTCTTCTAGAGACCTACGGTACACCACTGAAAGAAGGGGGGCAAGTTCCTTCGCGTACTCTCTGTAAAATCGAACTGGTATCCCATCAGGTCCAGCGGCCTTTCCTCTTTTGAGCAATTTTAATTGTTTCTCTATCCCTCAGTCGTCTATTTTGATATCTACCGTTTTGTCATCTGTGTGACAATCTAGAGAAGGAACTACAGTGCAGTCTTCCTCTGTGAAACAGCTTTGGAAAAAGACATTTAGTATTTCGGCCTTTAGTCTGTCATCCTCTGTTTCAGTACCATTTTGGTCACAGAGTGTCTGGACATTTTGTTTTGATCCACTACCGCTTTGACATAAGACCAAAATTTCTTAGGATTTTCTGCCAAGTCAGTACGTAGAACTTTACTTTCGAATTCATTGAACGACTCTCGCATAGCCCTCCTCACACTACACTTCGCTTCGCGTAATTTTTGTTTGTCTGCAAGGCTTTGGCTATGTTTATGTTTGCTGTGAAGTTCCCTTTGCTTCTGCAGCAGTTTTCTAACGCGGTTGTTGTACCGCGGTGGCTCTTTTCCATCTCTCACGATCTTGCTTGGCACATACTCATCTAACGCATATTGGACGATGGTTTTGAACTTTGTGCACTGATTCTCAACGCTATCTGTACTTGAGACAAAACTTTTGTGTTGAGCCGTCAGGTACTCTGTATTCTGCTTTTTGTCACTTTTGCTAAACAGAAAAATCTTCCTACCTTTTTTAATATTTCTATTTACAGCTGAAATCAACGATGCAATAACCGCTTTATGATCGCTGATTCCCTGTTCTGCGTTAACTGTTTCAAATAGTTCAGTTCTGTTTGTCACCAGAAGGTCTAATATTTTATCGCCACGAGTCGGTTCTCTGTTTAACTGCTCAAGGTAGTTTTCAGATAAAGCACTCAAAAAAAATTTCACTGGATTCTTTGTCCCTGCCACCCGTTATGCGCTTTTGAGTCTCCCAGTCTATATCCGGCAAATTAAAATCTCCACCCAGAACCATAACATGGTGGGGAAATCTACTCGAAATATTTTCGAAATTATCCTTCAGGTGCTCAGCCACAACAGCTGCTGAGCCGGGGGGCCTATAGAGACATCCAATTACCATGTCTGAGCCTGCTTTAACCGTGACCTTCACCCAAATTATTTCGCATTTCGGATCTGCGTCAATTTCCTTCGATACTATTGCACTTCTTATCGCTATAAACACGCCTCCCCCCTTCACTGTCCAGCCTGTCTCTGCGGTATACATTCCAATCTGAGTTTAGGATTTCATTACTGTTTACGTCTGGTTTCAGCCAACTTTCTGTCCCTAGTACTATATGGGCGTTGTGACCGTTTATTAATGAGAGCAGTTCTGGTACCTTTCTATAGACGCTCCTGCACTTTACTATTAGCAGATTAATATTGTTATTCCCTGTTGCATTTTGCCTACTCCTACCTTGCCGCGTCTCAGGAGGCATCTTGTCGGGCCTAGGGAGGGAATTCTCTAACCTAAAAAACCCCCATGTGCACTCCACACGTACTCTGCTACCCTTGTAGCCGCTTCCGGCGTGTAGTGCACGCCTGACCTATTCAAGGGGACCCTACATTTCTCCACCCGATAGCGGAGGTTGAGAAATTTGCACCCCAGATCTCCGCAGAATCGTCTGAGCCTCTGGTTTAAGCCTTCCACTCGGCTCCAAACCAGAGGACCGCAATCGGTTCTGGGAACGATACTACAAATAGTTAGCTCTGATTCCACCCCGCGAGCGAGGCTTTCCGCCTTCACCAATTCCGCCAACCGCCTGTACGAACTGAGGATGACCTCTGAACCCAGATGGCAGGAGTCATTGGTGCCGACATGAGCAACAGTTTGCAGTTGGGTACACCCAGTGCTCTCTATCGCCACCGGCAGGGCCTCCTCCACATCTCGGATGAGACCCCCCGGCAAGCAGACAGAGTGAACACTGGCCTTCTTCCCCGACCTTTCCGCTATTTCCCTAAGGGCTCCATCACCCACCTAACATTGGAGCTCCCAATAACTGATAATCCCCTCCCCCCCCGTGTGCCTGATCGGACCTTGCTGAAGGAGCGGCCACGTGTCCACTCACAGGCAGAGCGGGCGATGCCACACGGCCAGCCTCCACATTTACCCTCCGCCTCGTGCGCTGCGAACGCCGCTGAACCCGCCACTCCCCTTTTGGAGAGGGTGGCCCAACCGCGCCCGGTACCTGCGAAGATGTCTCGACAGCAGGGACAGTGGGTGAAGCATGTAACACCTGGGGTGTACCATGCGACGCACCCGACTCCCCACTGCCGCTACAATCCGAGGCAGCAGCCTGAAGACGGCTGACCGCGGCCATCAACACGTTCAGCTGTTCGCGAACAGTGGCCAGCTCCTCCTGCGTCTGTACACAGCAGTCACACATCCTATCCATCCTAAGAAATCAATTTACTCTAGAGAGTTAATCAGTTTTTAACTATACTGCTAATTCACTAAAGGCGGCTGATTGCTGACTAAACTGTGGTTTCTAGCCACTTCTTGTAGAAAACAATGAAAATAGCACTACCTGTCTCTGGACTGTATTGAAAACAAACACTAGCACTACTGGCACTATAGTTGACTAAAGGGACTCTCTCTGACTGTATTCAAAACAAACACGAAATCTATGGAACACTATTACTAGTACTCGACAATTAAAACTTTCTAAAAGCAAAAACACACTGAAGAAGAAGTGACAAGTAAGAAAAATACAGTTAATACTTAAATTAAGGTAGTTCGCTGCACAGGAGACGTGAAGCAGACGGCAGTTACGACAACGCTGACACTACTGGCACTATGGCTGACTAAAGGGACTCTCTCTCTGACTGTATTCAAAACAAACATGAAATCTATGGAATGCTATTACTAGCATTCGACAATTAAAGCATAAAGATGAGATGAAATGTTACAAGAGAAGTGAAAATCATCTTGATGAAATCTGGATTAATGTAATCAAATTCTCTTCAAAGCCCTTCAAAGCATGTCCAAAATTCCAGGATTTTGAGCAAATTAGTTTAATAATCTTATATGGAATTGCTTCTGGTGGCTGAGGCTTTTCTGTAAACTCTGAAATAATAGCTTAAAATAAAACAGGAAAAAGACATTATTACTCAAAGATAAATATATGGTGCAGTCCAGGATGCAAACAGAATTGTCTATTTCAACATCACAAAAATCTTATAAACTGTTTTCGCAATGCACATTTTTTGTATAAAGACGATATGAAACATAAGGTGAAGGAAGTCGAAAGAGAAAGGGAAGAATGATTATTGAACTATTGAAAACAAGCTGAAATCAAAGAATTAGAAACAGAAAGAGCACATACTCTTATGTTGTGTGAAGCTTCACAGATTCTGGCAGAGATAGAAAATTTAAAGAAATGGTTTTCTCATTTTTATGATAACAAATTTCTGCAGTTTGTTCCCTTTAATCAGCAAGTTACAATGTATATATATTAGTGAAAAGAGAATGTGTAATTTATTATTTTGTAATTTTATGGCCTGTAAATCAGTATATAGTATTTAAACAATGGGAAATCCAGGATGGAATGGAACTATATGGTGGGTGACTGGGAAGATAAGGCATGGGAGATTTCTTTTCATGCAGGGTTGGGAGGGTAATTATGATCTGTAAAGGCCTCAGTGATACCCTCGGTATATTTTGAGAGGGACCGCTCATAACTGCAGATGCGACTGCTGCAGGTGGCTAGGGTCTGTGGAAGCACCACCAAGCGACTTCTTGGTATGCGATTGGTGGTAGCTGTCCGATGAGTAGGATCAAGCAAGTCAAGCAGACGGGAGAGAGGGTGTTGGGGTTCTGGAGGAATGTGGATGGGGTGTCTTCACCCTGAATCCAGATCACTAAGTCATCAGTGAATCTGAACTGGGGAAGGGGTTTAGAATTCTGGGTGTTTAGCAAGGATTCCTCTAGGTAGCCCATGAATAGGTTGGCATAGGATGGTGTCATGCTGATACCCATACCTTTACCCCAGATTTGTTTGTAGGTAATTGTGGGTGAGGATGTAGTTGGTCATGGTGACTAGGAAGGAGGTTGTTGGTTTGGAATCAGTCGGGCATTGGGAAAGGTGTTCAAGAGCAGTAAGGCCATGGGTGTTAGGGATGTTAGTGTAAAGGGAGGTGGCATCAATAGTGACAAGCAGGGCACTGCGTAGTAAAGGAACATAAACTGTGGAGAGTCGTTGGATAGAATGGTTGGTATGTTTTACATAGGAGGGCAGGTTGCGGGTAATAGGCTGAAGGTGTTGGTCTAGGAGAGCAGAGATTCTCTCAGTGGGCGCACAGTAACTAGCCACAATGGGATGTCGTGGGTGGTTGTCTTTATGGACATTTGGAAGCATGTTCTACTTCAGGGAGTGGTATGGTTGAGGAGAGAGATGGACTCCAGGGAGAGGTTCTGGGATGGTCCTAAGGATTTGAGCAGAGACTGGAGATCTTGCTGGATTTCTGAAATGGGGCCACTGTGTCAGGGTTTGTAGGTGGATGTATCTGACAGCTGGCAGAGTCCTTTTTCTGGGTAATCCTTGTGGTTCAAAACAACAGTGGTGGAGCCTTTGTCAGCAGGTAGGATTATAAGGTTGGCATCAGTTTTTAGGAGGTGGACTGTGGTTCTTTCGGTGGATGTAAGATTAGTTTGCATGTTCAGGGATTTGGGGAATGGTGATAAGGCAACATTTGAGGTTAAGAAATTAAGCAGGTTAGCAGGGGGTGATTTAGGGGCATTTGGGGTGGATCACAGTTGGATGGAGGAGTGAACTGAGTCAGGCAGGGTTTGGCATTGTTCTTTGGTTGACTCTGATTGGTAAGGGTGGTGACAGTAAAGTGTTTCTGCTGTAGGGAGCGGGAGGAGGAAATAATATCTTTAACAAGTCCTGCACGGTTGACTGTGATTGTGGCAAAATGTGAGAACTTTGGAAAGGACTCCGTCTACCCTCCAGACTGTACTTTGCTGCCCCAACCTTTCACCACTGCATGCTCCCCAGCAGCACTTTACTGACTGTCACCCCTACCCTGCTATGCCTCCCCCTTCCTGCTCCATCCTCCTCCTTACCCCCACCCAACTGCCTCTCCCCTCATGTGCTGCTGCTCGTACTGTGGCTTCAACTGCCAGAGACTGTGGTCATGTGTGTATAAGTTGCATTTGTGTGTGTGTGTGTGTGTGTGTGTGTGTGTGTGTAGGCATGACAAAAAGACTGTCACAAATAAAGCTTTCAGCCATTAAGGCCTTTGTCAAAATTAGAGGACTCTCTCTCTCTCTCTCTCTCTCTCTCTCATGCAAACACAACTCACACATCTGCAGTCTTGGGCAACTGAGTGTGATGTGTCTGTAATTTGTACTACTAAAGTAATAATTTGTAAATAATTATGCATATTCTAATTGTTATCAGTATAAAGCTTTGAAAAAGGGATGTTTTAGTCTCAAATTTAATAAAAAATCAACATGGAGAAATATTTGCCTTGAGAAACTTGGAAAAAACCTGTATAAAAACCTTGAATTAGAAAATTACTAATCGCTGGACAGCCTCTTTATTGAGCTCATCTTGCCTTTAGCTTGCAGTGACCATGCAAGATGTTCGTTCAAGAAAATAGCCTCCAAGTGCAGTTGTGTGAGAACAAAAGTGGGAGCTCTAGTTGAAAGATTGGATTAGATCAATTATTCTTTCTATAGACCCACAAGAGACGGGATCCTCCTGGGCGTGGAACATGTCAGATAAACACATTAGAAAAATGTAATTAGAAAAACTTCAGTTTCATTAATTTTAATGATCCTCAGCCAATAAACAGTAAAATTATGTACATGAATTAAAATTAAACTTCTAATATTTACAGGTTTAATACTTACATCTGCTTTCATTTAAGGGGACCACGCTGTGGTTCAGGTCGAAAAAAATCGATTTTCGGTTTTCATCATATTTCGATAGATTAAGGTTTTATTTAAGTACTCTGAAAAGGATTTTGCTGAAAAAATTTTTCTTCGAGCATTTAAAGAGCATTTTCCTACCGTGTTTGTTTATATGCCACACCCATTTTTCTGCATATATTTTAGATCTTTATATCCCCTACATTGCACGTTAGGGTTTTTTCTTTTTTTTACTCCCGAGTGCGTTGGCTATCCTTGTAATGCAACAGCCGGTATTCTTTTGTTTCTGCTGTTTGTAAACAACATGCAGTTAGTTTTGTTCAAGTGTGATTGTGAGTAGTTGTTATACTTACGTTTGCAGTGCTTGTTTATGTGTGTTTTGTTGTGTTTATTGAAGATGAAGATGACGAAATGTAAAGGCATTTTCAAGAAATGACAGTTTAGAGGAAACAAGTTTATAAAGCTTTCTGTACAATAGGTTATGTCGTTTGGCAACGATGTTTCTAATTGTAATTCTTCAACAAGTGTACCATCAAAGAAGCTCTCACCATTTCAAGAGATTTACAATGAATTTACTGTAAGTGACAAGGGGTGCAGTAACGCAGTAATGTTATTATAAATTTGAGAATATTATCAGATGTAATATCTAAATTTGTACGATATAGACAGTGTGTTGAGTCTCAGAGTGTGAAAATTTGTGAGAGTGCCAGTGGGAGAAAAGGCCTAGCAATTGCCTTGGATTTAATTTGCACTAAATGCTCAGCTGTGATTTCATTTATGAGTTCTTCAAAACCAGATACAAGTAGCTCTTAAGAAATCAGTATTAGATTAGTTTATGCCTTACGATACATTGGCAAGGGCATAGCTACAGGGAGAACGTTTTGTTCAGTGATGAACTTATATCAACCAGCAAATAAATTTGAAAAAGTGACTGCAATATTAGAGAAAGCGGTATGTGAGGTTAGTGAGGAAAGCATGAAACTGGCTGCTAGAAAAGCAGTGGAAGAAAATGATGGATGTTCAGATATTGCAGTTGCACTTGATGGAAGTTGGCGGAAAAGAGGACATACTTCTGTGAATGGAGTAGTGTCTGCCATGAATGTAGACACCAGGAAAGTGTTAAATGTGGAGATAATGTCTAAAATTAGCCACACAGTTGTGTTCTTTATGTTCATTGACTTTACAACTTTTGCAATATTTAGAGGAACAAGTGGGTATGAAAGTTCTTGGAGTACAACAAATATTTCATCACTCCGTAGAAACGAGGTGTATGGTACACCAAATATTTGGGCGATGGTGACAGTAAGGCATACAACAATGTGGTGAACTGTATGCCTTATGAAGATGCCATTATTAGCAAAATAGAATGTGTAGGCTATGTTCAAAAACATTAGGGAACAAGGCTGAGAAAACTCAACTGTTGATATGAGAGGAAAAAAATTAGAAGATGGAAAAGTGTTGACCGGACAGGGTCGGTTAACTAAAACTGAAATAGAAAACTTGCAGGTATACTATGGGCAGGCAATTGGGAGAAATAAAGAAAATTGGGAGGCAATGAAGAGAGACGTTTGGATCATATTCTTCCATAAGTCCTCTACCGATGATAAGCCATGTCATGGAGTGTGTCCATCAGGAGAAAATTTGTGGTGCAATAGGGCTCAGGCAACAGGAGAATCTTATTCTCACCAGCATTCTCTTCCTGCTGCTGTTATTACAGCAATTAAACTTATTTTCAGAGACTTGGCTCATCCTGACCTTCTAAGGAAATTTGTGCATGGGCAGACACAAAACCCAAATGAATGTTTCATTAGCATAATTTGCAACTGCCTTCCTAAAATTGTATTTAAAGGCATGCGTACAATGAAACTAGGAGTTCATGATGCTGTTATTACATTCCATTGTGGTAATATTGGAAAGTGTAGGGCACTAAAAAAACTGGGAATTAATCCTGGTGAAAATATGATCGCTGGGCTGCAACATTGTGATGAAATGAGGATAGCCGATGCAGACAGGTCTGCTTCTAATATGGCCAAGAAAGCAAGACAAACATCCAGGAAGATGAAAAAGAAGCTGGAAGTAACAAATTTCAAAAGTTTTTTCTTTAAAGTCAATTTCCCGCAAACTAAAATTTTCGGTACATATGCCCCATTATATCAATCAGACTCTCTGCATCACATAAAAAGCCACCTCTGGTACTACATTCACTAATATTCCCCCATTAGGAAGTTCACAAACGATATTTTCTGCAGAAAAAACTTTATATTTTATGTTAATAAATTTAAAAAAGTATTTCTTAAAAACTATCAAATGGATAAAGTAGATTTTAGTACAGTTGATTCTATTAGCATCATGCAACATCCAATAAAAATATTAAGGTCCTGCATCAAATAGTATTTCAGAAATGGGTCAAATACTTGCCTAAATTAACATGGCTTACATAGGCAGGGTGTGGTCCCCTTAAATCCATCATTCACACAGTAGCTAGTTACTTGGCTACTACAACCAAGTATTGTCAAAAATTAAAGTAAATTATTCATTTAAATGATCTTCAGTTAAGAACAGTCAAATTATATACAAGATTTAAAATTTGGCTGTTACAACCAAGTATTGTCAAAAATTAAAGTATAATAAATTTTCATTAAAATGGTCTGCTGCACTTGTTGAGAAATTCATGGTGGAATAGAATGAGTTGGCCACAAAAAATTGTTTTAAATTACGTTTAAATTGTGCCTTGTCTGAAACTAAACACTTAATGATTGCTAGTAACTTATTGAAAATATGCGTTGCTGAATTCTGGACTCCTTTTTGGGCAAGAGTGATTTTAAATCTTCATGTATAGTGTTCTTATTCATAGTATTGATGCTGTGTACTAAGCAGCTAGTTGGAAAAAAGAGATGTATTATTTACAACAAACTTCATTAAGGAATAAATATACTGAGAATCTGTGGTTATAATGCCCAATTCTTTGAATAGGTTTCGACACGATGTTCTTGGATTTACACTACACATTACTCTTATTATACACTTCTCTACTCTAAAAATTTTTTCTCGGTTTGTGGAGTTACCCCAAAATATGATACCATATGACATAATGGAGTGAAAAATAAGCAAAATATGCCAGTATTTTTATATTTATATCTCCTATGTCTGACACCATTCGCATTGCAAACACGGACTTATTTAGGTGCTTTAGCAGTTCGTTAGTATGTCGCTCCCAACATGAATTTATCATCATGTTGTAATCCCAAGAATTTTACACTCTCAACTTCTATTTCCATGTCGTCATATTTTATACACCAACTAGAAGGAAATCTCTTGGAAGTTCTGAACTACATATAATGAGTCTTTTCAAAGTTTAATGACAATGAATTGGCTATGAACCACTTATTAATGTCAGTAAAATTTTGATTAGCTGCACTTTTTAAATTTATATTTGATTTACTATTTATTGCGATGTTTGTATCACCTGCAAATAAGACAAACTTGGCAGCTGAAAATGTAACAGATGACAGGTCATTAATATACACAAGAAAAAGTAGTGGGCCTAGTATGGAACCTTGGGGAACATGTAATTTCTTCCCAGTCAGATGATGTCTGATTACCTACTGCTGAAGTGTTACATAATGACACCCTTGTTTTCTATTAGTAAGATATGTCTGAAGCCACTTTGCAGCACTACCAGTGATGCCATAATATTTTAATTCACTTAAAAGAATGCTGTGATTCTCACAGTCAAAAGGCTTTGACAGGTCACAGAATATGCCAATTGCCTCTTAATTTGTTGTCTAAAGAATTAAGGACATTTCACTGTAAGTGTAAATAGCCTTCTCAATATCGGAACCCTTAAGAAACCCAAACTGTGACTTTGTCAGTACGTTATTTTCACTAAGGTGCATAAGTAGACACTTGTACATAATCTTTTCAAAGATTTTTGAAAAAGCTGGCAAAAGTGAGATCGGTTGGTAATTTGATAGCATTTCTTTGTTCCCTTTCTTGTGGAGATGTATAAATTCAGCACATTTAAGCCAGCCCAGGAATGTTCGTGTGATAAGTGATTGATTACACTAATAACTTAAGATATGACTAAGCTCACATGAACACTCTTTTATTAACTTTGTTGATACGTTATCATAACCACTAGAATGATTTGCTTTCAAGGACTTTATGATGGATTCTGTGTCTTTGGGTGAAGTAAGCGTCAATTCCATTTTACTGAGATTGGTTGTGTGCACTGGTCTCAGATATTCCATTGCATTATTTACTGAACCTGACAACCCCATGCTCTCTGTAACAGAGACAAAATACTTGTTTAAATGGTTTGCAACACAACATGCTTTTGTTACGAGGGTTTCATTTATTTTTAGAGCTATTTGTTCCTCCTCATTTCTGGTCCTACCTGTCTCTGACTTAACTATATCCCATACTGTTTTTATTTTATTGCTGGATGTATTTATCTTCTTCTCACAATGCAGGTGTTTAGGTTTCTAGATAACCTTCTTCAGTATTTTGCAATAATTTTTGTAATGAGCTATAATGCTAGTATCAAAGGTGTCCCTACATATCAGATAGTTTCCTTTTTGTCTCACATGATATCTTTATCCCTTGTGTGATCCATGGTTTCTTATTAGACTTCTGCTTAATCTGAGTTACCTTCAGGGGAAAACAATTTTCAAATAAGGTGCTAACTTTATTAATGAATGTGTTGTATTTTCCATTTGTGTCTTGGATGCTGTAAACATCCATCCAATTAATTTCTTTGAACAATCTCCTAAATTTCTCAGTTTTTTACTGTTTCATTGGCCTTCTGTACTCAGTTCTGATAGATGGTTTACCTTGACAATTTTCAAAATTTAATGGTAGGTATTGCATGTCATGGTCAGATAGCCCATTTACTGCTGGTTTTTTAATGTGCCTTAGTTTCCTAGAATTGTCTGTAAAGATACTATCAATGGCAGCCTTAGAACATTTGTATACCCTAGTTGGGAAATTCACAGTTGAAATTAAATTGAATGACAATGTAACTGATTTCAGAAACTGTTCACTGACAGTGTTTTTCAGGACATCTATGTTAAAATCGCCAGCAACCACTAGTTCTTTGTTTTTTAGCATTAGATGAGATAAATCTTTAAGAGTGTTTATGAACAGGTTGAAATTTCCTGAAGGTGCTCTGTATATGGCTATTATTATGAAGGACCTATTATGAAATTCTATTTCTGTTGCACATGCTTCTAAGTGCTGCTCTAAGCAAAATTTATTAATGTCAATATTATTTAAATTTAAAACTGTTTTTAACAAATGTGGCAACTCCTTTCTCCATATTTTGTCTACAGAAGTAAGAGACTAACTTAAATTCTGTAAGGTGTAACATATCTATACCAGTGGTCACATGATGTTCAGAGAGGCAGATTATATCAGCTGGGTTTGATGACTCTAATTCATCAATGCACATAAGCAGTTAATTAATTTTACTTCTAAGCCCTCGAATGTTTTGAGGGACTAAAGATAGTTGGCATTTCACATTTACTGAGATGAAATCAGGTGGAAATAAAATTTCTGCTGATTGCTGTAAATTTTTAACGAACAGTTGTGTTCGCTAATCCAGTGTGCCAGGATTATGCTGTTTGATTTCTTTCTCAAACTGAAGGTTTGTTTCAATCTTTACTTCTCTGAAAACTTGACTTTGTTCTGTCCTACTTATCCTAAAAAAGGTGCTGCTCCAACACCTATGACCACTGGTATATTACCGCTCATGGCAGTGCCTCCCCTCCTTATATTTCCTGCTATTAACCCAGCCAGTTTACCCTTCCCTTTCCTGTTGAGGTGTAGGCCATGTCTAGCATAATCCCACCTACCGAGAGAATCAACAGGAACCAAACCAATATGTGACCCTGCACCCGACCCAAGTAGCCGTTCCATCTCCAAATTAACTCTCCCAACAGAAGAGTTTAAATGAGGTTGGTCATGGCATCCCAGAACAGACATAAACTCAACACTGGTATATTGCTTTGCTGATGCATGCAATCTTTGCCAGGTCACACTCTATATTGTACCCGGGATCTCTGTCAGTATTATTGCCAGGCCCACCCACAATAACCATGGTGCCTTCCTTGGAAAATCTTTACAGAGTGAACATATATCCTCTGCCACCTTACCCAGACCAGCACTAGGTTTAAAAAAAATTGTGACCTGGTATTCTGATCCTAACTGTTCCTGCAAAAGTTGGCCTACCCCTCTGGAATATGAACTACTTAACAACAAAACTTTCTTTCTCTTTGCTGACTTCCCTACAGTCTTATTCAATTTTCTACTGAAAGTTTGTTGTGCCCTCTCTACACCTACCTGTGTCAGAGGCTTATCAGTTTCGAACCGAAGCAACGGGTCAAACTTATTCTTCACATTCACCACAGTGCTGTCAGACAAAGTTTTAGGTCTGTTCCTACTGTTACCTGTTGCCACTTCCCACCTCTCTTTACCCTTCTCTCTCCTTAACCTGTTCCGGTCTTTCCTAGCCTGCTCAAACTGTGCCTGAAAGGCAGCAATTTTCCCTGTGTATCTTCTACAACAAAGGGAAAGGTAATAAAGTTAATGAAGTCCAAGCCCTGTGCTCTGTATATATCAGTCTTTGAATATACTGCATTTGTTTCAGTTGTGTGGTGGTTTCTCAGTAATGTTTGATTTAGTAAGACATCAAAATGTCGTGCCCGTACCGCCTGTGACATCAACGTTCTTCATGTGTGGATTTTTGTCCTCTTTCTGAATAATGTTTCACTTTTCTTCGTTAGTGAACTGCCACACTATCCTCTTATTTATAGCATATCTTGTACACTCTCCAACTCAAAAAAGAAAATCACGCACTGAGAGTTAATCAAGCACCTAAGTCACACTATACCGTACATGAATAAACAAAGACCAGTGACCGAGCTACATGTGGTTTATCAATTTTTTGGCTGCTAAAACATCGCTCCTGCCTCCAATTGGCAGTTGTCAAAAGGTCACAGGTCATTGGAGCTACTGCCAATGTTTATGAACTACAGTACTATATTGTGCTTCCTTGTGAAGCAGGGAGGGAGAATGTATAAACGATTAATGTTAATATGCATTTAATGCATTTGGGATTGGTACTTCCAAAAATGAACGTGCTAATGACGATTCGGTAATAGGCTCTAATTCTATTCCTGAAAGGGATCATGATGCAGAAAGTGAAATGAGTGACAAACAGCTACACAGCGAAGATAATGTTGTTACTCCTATCAAAAACATGAGTTCACTCACTGAGACCAATCAAGAGTCTCTATCAACAAGCGTGGTTGGTTCCTGCCCCTCTTCCAATGAATCATCACCTTTGTTATTTGTCAAGAGATGGGTATCTAAATGGCTCAAAAATGTTTCTACCAAAATGTCTGTAACAGATCTCACAATACAGAAAAACCCCATTTTTATGCTCCCTCACTTTACATTTTCCCACTTTTAACGTTCATTTATGTCAGTACCAAAAGAACTCATATTTCTGCAATATAATGCTTTCCCGCCATTAATGATTTCTTGTTAGAACACTTCCCGCATTTAAAGTTTTCTTTCACATTATCCTAATGTTTAAAAGTGATTTTTGTGCATATTTCTGCATAAATTATGTCATATTTGTGCTCAAAGTTAGCCTTGAAAGAAAGCAGAAAACATAGACTATACGCAAAGTTATTGATCGTATAACATAGCATTAGCGTGGTAAGGAAGATTTTCATTGTCGACATGTTAGGTCATGGCTGTCTGTATTATAGGTTTGCAGTGCTTGAAAGGGTGAGAAAGTATGCTGAGTCACTGCCTTAGTGATGATCATGGTCTGACGATAGTCAGCATATGATTGTTCGGATAAACTCATTCCAGAGTGGTTTGTTGGCCCGAGAGTGTTGGAAATTCCACTTGATGGCAACATACTGAGAGAGAAGGTGCTTCAATTTGCTGCAAAAATTGTGATCACCAACTTCACAGCATCAAATGGTAGGATCGGTGGATTTAAAACTCCTCATAACATTGTTTACAGCAAGCTGTGTGGTGCAAGTGGGGGGGACGCGCGTGCCCGCACCCGTGCGCACTGTGAACTTGTGTAATTACTAATGAGGATAGCGAGTGCAAAACTTAAATTTTTTGCATCATTAAGGAAACTGTGTACAGGATGATGAGGCAACCTCTTCCGCAATACTCCTCCAGCCTATGGAATTCTTGTCATAAGGGAATAAAGGAATCCAGAGGCACATTGCAGGGATTGTAATAGGTTGGAACAGCCCATATGTAAGTGTAGGAGATAAGAGAGATTCTTTGAAAACGGACAATATTTTTCTCACAAAACTCTCTTTTGAGTCAGTTACAAGAACTAGTATCTGAGGTACTGTGCAAAAAATTATACCGTCCACACCCACCCCCACCTGTATATAGCATGTAGTGACCAAAAAATGAAAGAGAATTTGGAGGTATACAGTTTTTTTCCTCTTGAAATGGGACAGTGTGGAGTTAGTATACACTGTCTCGTAAAGCATATACAAAACCTCATTTGGGCCAGCACATTCAATACATATGTTTCAGCTAAGTTTGCAGTAAAATTTTGTTACAGTTGTGTTGTACATTCAATCAATGCTATTACAACTGTTGGGATCTGCCAACAGCTGCTGTACATAAGGAGTTCGTCCAGCCTCCAGCTGCTCATTCGACGGCATCATTGTCTAGTCGTGGTGGAGGTGGAAGTGGGGCTTCAAATAGTGAACAGCAATTGAAGGGTTGGGCTACAACTGCCGCTACTGCCCCGCATCCGCAGCAGGGATACCGACACCTGTCTCCTCAGCCTGCAGCATCAGTGTCCCACAGGCTTTCACCATTGGCGGCGGCTGCTGGTCAGCCGCTCTACCATCAGCCCGAACTGTACCGCCGCCCCGCAGTATATGTGACAGCTGCCCAACCGGCAGCAGCTGCTGCATATTTACCTGCTGGCCACCAGGTGGCGCCCTTCACCACAGGGTGAGTGGTGTACAATGTTCTGTTCTGTGCTGTTTCATAATATTATTACAGTAATTGGTAGTGACATTAGAAGTATTCTATCTCGTTTTTATTAGTTGTGTTGGTAGTTGATCAGTTGCTAGTTACTTCAAAGCTTTCATTTTTTGTAGTAATTTAGTTACTATAAATGCTATCTAATTATAAGTGCACTTGTGGACAACAGATTTCCAATATCAGAAAGGAATCCTCATTGTGTTGCAGAAGAGACAGTATGATTTACATTACCATATAAAAACCACTTAAAAATTAAGGAGAAATTTTTAAAAAAATACAAAATTTCTATGAGGGCACAATAATAAATTATGCAAGTACTGAGAATGGGCATGTAGCCTGATGTCGGTAAGGCCAAAATAAAATGTCAGTCATCAACTTCAGAACACGTTTTTTCCCTGCAAGTGCCAAATGGTCCTATCTCTCATTTTCTGATCAGAGACATGTGTAACATGGAATTGATGAGCTGGGAAATAAAATGAGGTGTGATAAAAAAAAAGTGGTCAATTATTTTACTAAAAACAAAGTAATAAGCTTACATGGAATTTGATTTAATCTTCTTCAAGCTAATGTCCTTGGCTAGCAGTGGACTTATCCCAACATTGAATCCATTACTGGAAGCATTTATGGAAGGCGTCTTTTGGAAGGGCATTCAATGTCCCTGTTGTTGCCCTCCCAATGTGAGGAATTGAGTCCAAATGTTTTCCTTTAACCATGGTTTTACTTTTTGAGGAGAGCAGAAGTCACATGGTGAGTAAGACAGATGTGGACATATGGGAAACACTTTTTCCAGCCAAAACCTGTCAAATCAAAAGCAAGACGGGACACAATGTGTTGTGATGAAGAAGGAAGCCATTGACCAATTTTTCTTCTCTCTTTCCTCATACATTGTTTCGCAGTATTCTGTTGGAACAAACTCTGATTGCACTGTGCCCTCAGTATCAAATAAAATAATGAGCTTTACTTTGATATTCAATTTTGACTGACATGCCTTTTTAAAGTGTGGAGGTTCACTGGTTTTCCATTGGTAACTCTGAATTTTTGTCTCAGGGTCATGCACACAGATTCTAGTTTCCTTTCCAGTTAAAATTTTTGACACAAAATCTGGATCTGAATGAAGACAATTCTTCAATTCTGTGCAAGCTTATACTTGATTTTCCTTCTGTTCGTCACTCAAAAGTCAGGGCACAAATTTTGCACTCTTTTATTTCATTTGCAAATTATCAGCTAAAATAAAACTTCTTGGCGGATTAAAACTGTGTGCCAGACAAAGGCTCAAACTTTCACAGGCAAGTGTTGTACCAACTGAGCTACCAAAGCACATCTTACAACCCCTACTCACAGCTTTACTTCTGCCAGTACCTCATCTCCGACCCTCCAAACTAGAACACTTGCCTGCAAAAGGCTATGGTTCTGAGTTCGGATCTTGGTCCATTGCGCAGTTTTAATCAGCCAGGAGGTTTCATATCAGCTCGCACTCTGCTGCGTAGTGAAAATTTCATTCTGGTGTCTTAAAATACTTTGCTTGGAGCTGAAGGAGATGCTGAGCTCTTCAGGAAGCTCTCAGATAGTTGTTCACTTGTTGAAAAAACAATTTTTGCCATTATTTTCATGTTTTCTTCTGTTTCTGAAGTTACTGGACATCCTGAGTGTTGCTGGTCTTCTATAGATTCCCTTCCACACGTAAATAGCTTGTAACACTTGTAAAGAGTCTTCAGATTTGCAGCATTGGGGCCATACACCAATTTCAACTTTTTACGAGTTTCTTCAGTACATTTTTGCAACTTGAAACAGAACTTATGTCCACGCATAAGTCAATGTCCATTATGCGCAACAGACCCAATGAACGCCCATCTCACTATGGTCTCTGGATGCTGACTGACAAGTCAGAATGTGTCCTAGCCTATATGCGATTGCAGTCTTTCTCGGCGTATTCCACTGATGAATTCTTCTCGGGTTATCAGCTGAGTGGTTCCGACAAGATGACACCACCACTTGGCTGACAACCCGAGAAGAATTCATCAGTTTCCTACCCCCCCCCCCCCTCTCTCTCTCTCTCTCTCTCTCTCTCTCTCTCTCTCTCTCTCTCTCTCTCTCTCTCTCTCTCTCTCTCTCTCTCTCTCTCTCTCTGGTTTTTTTAAGCAGCATGACTGCCTTGACAGTCTGGACAGTAAGTAACTGAATATTTTTTATATTTATTGATAGATCCAAGATAACTAAAGCAAATGTATTTGTACTCAATACAGACTGCAGTTTCAGTTTCAACAAAAAGATATATGGGAGAACACACAACCACATATACCATTTAAGTATGGCAATCAAAACTCTACGTAACAAATTATGGAAACTCGTGGATGGAACCCTGTATAAAGGAAAGGAAAGGCGATCATTTACTTGTAACAGACTGATGCATGGTACATAGAAACACGTAACAGGAAAGAGGTATTCATACTAGCCATATTTACAAATTAATTTGCGGTGTGTCTGTTTATAAGACTCATTCCATACAATTATGGTTTACTGTGTAAAATTATCAATGGAACATGAAACTAATTAGCTAACTGATGTGTAACTGTCATTCTGATGAAACAGTGCCAGGTCATATTGTTGTGTGCAACTTCATACACAATTGTAAGGAGAGGTGGGATGCAGAGTTGTGTGGCAACTGTTATAGGAAAGCTGGACAGGAGCAGAAATAATTAACAAACAAGTTAACACACTAAACAGAAGATTTACATAAGTTTTATTTTTTTTTCAAGTGTGTGTAGACTCATTACAAATAATGTAGCTCTCAATGTCAACAAGGTTGAGGCTCCTCGATCTAAGGCACAAACAGTGATGTAGGAACCGCGACTGGGCACTGTCTGTGTAGCGTCGTGTAGCTAAGACGCTACAGGTGTGAGTGGGCTGTGTGGCTGCTACCAGCCATCCTGTATCACTGTGGCAAAGGGAGGCATGTCTCAGTGGGCATGCTCCATTGGGTCCACCGGATCTCCCATGATCGCTTTCTGCATCTGACATAAACTTGCAATTCCATTGTCAACTTTGATGCCCTTGGGATGGTATCAAGACGTGATATCACACGTGATTTTGAGAAATCTCAAATATTCCACAACACATCTTAAACTGCTGCTCCTTTCATTATTTCTTACAAACTTCAGCGTAAGATCAGTTAGCTAATTAACTTAATGCAGCAATAATGGCCTCATGTTACTATGTCTTTGTCTCCCGGTTGAGTAACATAGCATGGTCTTTGATTGAAGCAACCAGGTAGATAATACACTGAAATGTGTAAAACATGTCTGGTTCAAATTTGCCTAGCACATGGTTGGGGAGGGAGTGGCACCTGATTTTGTGATATGTTTGGTTCAGCTATAAATCGGAAATATGTTCGCTTATACAACATTTGATCTTCTGTATCAGTTCGTTTCTCCCATAATTTTTGTATAGTGTCCCAGACTTTTATCTGAAGTATATTTTTTATTATTTGTTTTCAAATCTCCCATAAATGAAATAAAATATATGTAGATTCCAATTCAGAATCAGTATAAATTGAATTATTATGGATGTAGTGTACCATTCTTTGTTTGCTTGTTACATCACTTGTGAAATGGATGCATATATGTTAAAATTTTGCATCCTGCTTTTTCATTAGGCATGACTTTGTATAGGAGATGAGAAAAAAACTTTTTCTTATTTTAGTTTTTAAAATTAACAACAGTATTGTTCTGCTTAATGTAGAGTCCATGGTAGTGTGTTGTAATTTTGTTCTCTGGTTGCTTCTATCTTCTGCTTTTTGTTATTCTTGAATCACTGTGTTTTTTTTTCTATTCTTCTCCTTTGATAATGTCTTGCAGCAGATATTTGCTTCTCAGGATGTATCAAATTCACTGAAAGAACATTCCCGTGCATCACTGCCATAAGCAATCTTCATCCCTTCCCCAGCTCTCATAATCACCTCTCCTTATGAGATCTGACCAGTTTAGTTTCCCTTTTTTTCCATTTCCATAACTAATAATTTTCCACAAGTCTTTTTTTTCCTTCTTTTTGCACCAACCTTCTAATCATGTTTTCATTGTTCCATCTGCTTTTGTCAAAAGTACTATTGATACATCCAATAGTGTTATGCTCCTTCGCTCTTTACTTAATTGTGCACAATCTCAAACTTTGTCCTGTTTTAAGATGTTTGTAACTGTATTTGTCTATTAAGTTTTTCTAGTTCCCACAAATGTTTCAGACCATTTAAGTTTTGTCTGCCTTTTTTTTCCCCACCAGCCTTCTAATCATGTTGTGATTTGAATCAGTCGCAGAACCAGATAGCTTCTTCAAATCTGTCACTCCTTTGCCAACATTTTTGATGAGAGTAAGGTTTGCCTGATATCAACAAATGGCTGTGGCTTTTTCCATGTCTACAAATTGATCTTCCTCTTCACAAATGAAGTACAGGTTATTTCTAACTTTTTGTCAATAGAACATGATAAACACCCTTATTCTGGCAATCTGTTGGCCCTCAAAGCTCTCTGCTTGTTTTTTTCCCATAACACATTAATTGGTATCTTACATAATAATAATGGTATTAATAATAATAATAAGAATAATAATAATAATAATAATAATAATAATAACTTATCTGAAACCTAAAGATCAAGCAGACACAGCAAACCCAGCAAAATATAACCCCATAACATGCCTACCAACAATATACAAAATACTAACTTCAGTCATTACACTGCAATTAATGACACATGCAACACAGAACAAAATTATAAATGAAGAACAAAAAGGCTGTTGCAAAGGAGCACGAGGATGTAAAGAGCAACTAATAATAGATGCAGAGGTGACATATCAAGCTAAAACTAAACAAAGGTCGCTACACCACACGTACATTGATTACCGAAAAGCTTTTGATAGTGTACCCCACTCATGGTTACTACTAATATTGGAAATATACAAAGTAGATCCTAAATTGATACAGTTCCTAAACATAGTAATGAAAAATTGGAAAACCACACTTAATACCCAAACAAATTCAAATAATATCACATCACATCCAATACAGATTAAGCGTGGAATATACCAAGGCGACTCATTAAGTCCTTTCTGGTTCTGCCTTGTTCTGAACCCACTATCCAACATGCTAAATAATACAAATTATTTATATAATATTACTGGAACATACGAACACAAAATCACACATTTGCTATACATGGATGAGCTAAAACTACTGGCAGCAACAAATCAACAACTCAACCAATTACTAAAGGTAACAGAAGTATTCAGCAATGATATAAATATGGCTTTTGGAACAGACAAATGTAAGAAAAATAGCTTAGTCAAGGGAAAACACACTAAACAAGAAGATTACATATTGGATAACCACAGCGACTGCATAGAAGTGATGGAAAAAACAGATGCCTATAAATATCTAGGATACAGACAAAAAATAGGAATAGATAATACAGATATTAAAGAAGAACTAAAAGAAAAATATAGACAAAGACTAACAAAAATACTGAAAACATAATTGACAGCAAGAAACAGGACAAAAGCTGTAAATACTTATGCTATACCAATATTGACCTACTCATTTGGAGTGGTGAAATGGAGTAACACAGACCTAGAAGCACTCCATACACTTACACGATCACAATGCCACAAATATAGAATACATCACATACATTCAGCAACAGAAAGATTCACATTAAGCAGAAAGGAAGGAGGAAGGGGATTTATCGACATAAAAAACCTACATTATGGACAGGTAGACAATTTAAGAAAATTCTTTATAGAACGAGCAGAAACTAGCAAAATACACAAAGCAATCACTCATATAAATACATCGGCTACACCATTGCAATTTCATAAACACCTCTACAACCCTTTAGATCACATAACATCAACAGATACGAAGAAAGTAAATTGGAAAAAGAAAACACTACATGGCAAGCACCCGTATCATCTAGCACAGCCACACATCAATCAAGACGCATCCAACACATGGCTAAGAAAAGGCAATATAGACAGTGAGATGGAAGGATTCATGATTGCAATACAGGATCAAACAATAAACACCAGATATTACAGCAAGCATATCATTAAAGATCCCAATACCACAACAGATAAATGCAGACTTTGCAAACAACAAATAGAAACAGTAGATCACATAACAAGCGGATGTACAATACTAGCAAATACAGAATACCCCAGAAGACATGACAATGTAGCAAAAATAATACATCAACAACTTACCATACAACATAAACTAATAAAACAACACATTCCCACATACAAGTACGCGCCACAAAATGTACTGGAGAATGATGAATACAAATTATACTGGAACAGAACCATTATAACAGATAAAACAACACCACATAACAAACCTGACATCATACTCACCAATAAAAAGAAGAAATTAACACAACTAATCGAAATGGATATACAGCAAATACAGCAAATATACAGAAGAAAAAAGGAGAAAAAATTGAAAAATACATCCAACTGGCTGAGGAAGTCAAAGACATGTGGCATCAGGATAAAGTTGACATCATACCAATTATACTATCAACTACAGGAGTCATACCACACAATATCCACCATTACATCAACGCAATACAGCTACATCCAAACGTATATATACAACTACAGAAATCTGTAATTATTGATACATGTTCAAGTACCCGAAAGTTCCTAAATGCAATGTAACATATACCGTACAGTTAAAAGGAAGTCACGCTTGATCAAGGTCCGCGTCACTTTCCATTTTTAACCAGACATAACGTCTGAGACAAGAACGAGAAATAATAATAATAATTATAATAATAATAATAATAATAATAATCTCTCCTTTTAGTGTATTGTGTTCAGTCTTCTTCTCCTCCTCCTCTTGTGGTGGTGGTGGTGGTGGTGGTGGTGGTGGTTCCATAGACTACTGTTATCTTAGTTCAGTTTATCAATATCACTCATTCATTGACACACTGCACTTTGGTTAGGCAATTCACTAATGACTTTTGGCTGCCCCCGTCTTGTGCATAATGTGTTACCAGTCATTGGTCCAGTTTTCATGTAAAAATTTGTATACATTTTTTCAGCATTGGAATAATTCTTTGCTAATTAAAGGCTAACTGTTCTGCTTTTGGGAGAAGTAGCAATTACAATAACATCTCTCCTGTATGGCTTGTTTTTCTCCTTCCAAATGATCTTACAATGTATGTAAGTCATTTGCGCATGTGTATATCATGTGGGACTCACATCAGGAAATCCACTCCACACGTGACTCCCTAAATTAGCCTTATCATTAAAACTTCCTTCTTGATGACCTTGTATTCTCTGACTTATGCATCAGATCGCACAAGAAACTGTTACACTCAGCATTTGATCTGGCAAAGTAAACCTCTTGGGAACAGCTAGCAGGCGGCAACAGCATCACAGCTTTACTTGTATCTTAAGCCACTAGATGGCACTCCATTTGGTGACATTTGTGGCACTTCCCCAACCACAAGCAACCCCAAGTTGCTTTTCACTGGCTGACAACTGTGAAGTACTGCTGTTTCTGAGATAGTGTTGCTAGTGGATTGAGTCACCTTGCCTAGTGCTTGCAAGTAAATAAACTGTGGAAGTCCTGAACTATAAAATGTTCAGATTTCCCACCAAAGATGAGGAAACGTTGTGAAAGTAGATTTTGAATTCAGATGAATGAATTTATTAGTTATGAGTAAGAACTAATAAGAGCCCTAAGCATTCAGTACTGTCCAAATTTGAAAACTTACATATTGATACGATGCGACAACTGAGCTTCCTGCAGACCGAAACCATACAATACTTTTAAATGGAATCATTGCCACCATTTGACATTTATTTATTTCATTAGTTCAATTATGACTGTGGAGACATTTTTAAGTGCAAGATAATTGAAACCTATAAAACATATGGATACCAAAGTGCAAGACATAATGTGATATCTCAGAACAACACAATTTAAGGAGCAGTACTTAGCTGTGATCTTGCATTTGCGAATAGCTCCACAGTTGAAATCATGATTATGAAATAAATGAATAATAAAAACTTAACAGTCTAATGGCAGCAATGATTTCATTTCAAAAGTATGTTATGACCGTGGTCCCCAGTCAAGTAAAAATCATCATACTACAGCAAGTTCGCACACAAAACATCGAATTATGCTAGCGCTGAAGCAGAGAAGATGCAAGCTTCCTCTTGTGCTTCATTAAAAGACTGACAAATAGGTGAATGTGAGCAAACACTGGCAAATGTGTACCAAACACGACCGAATGTTTTCTTGTGCTTGCCCACCACTTATGCCATGCTCAAGTGAGCAATTAGTTAATGTTCTCTGTCATTCTTTTCTATTACTTGGTGTCCATTTCACAAGACTGTACACAGTAGTGAATGGAAGGGATCTTGACAGAATGAGAATTTTATACACAAATGCTTCCAAACATTAAGATCATGCACGCGTTAGTAAGTTGTTTCTTGCTGTGAAAAAGCTAAGTACTAAAGGGAGAACAACATTATTAACAGAATTTGTTTGACTTCCAAAGCAGATAATGTCAAGTATAAGAAGAGATTAGAAATTGTGTTTCTGAACGGTTTTGAAAAACATCAGAAGCACAGTGGATAGCGAGTGCACTATGAACCAAACATGACTGAATGTCGTTTGCTCACACCCGCCTACTTTTTTCGCTTGAGAGAATGCAGTTTGGCATGGTGTTCATTCATTTAGTAGTGTTAACCAAGATTAAGTTATCCTTGGAGTAGAAACAACATTCAGAGAATTGAAGGTCTGAAATATAATATAGAACAGTCTCTTGAACACTCGCTAAATTATGTAATGACCTGGAAATCAAAGTATTTAAATTAGTCCCTGAGAGCCTGAAATAAAGAGCCCTCTTTTCAAATACTTGAAAGATTTCTTTTTGTCAAGCTAACACTGCTTGAGCTACCAAAGTTATCAATGAAATATCTATGTACTTTGCATTTTCCTGAGGGACAGTTACAAAAGTGGTTTGAGAAGCCTGAAAAATTTCCGTGAAAGAATGGCACAATTTTTTTACTTCATGGTTGGTAAGCTTAATTATTCCAAGGCTCGCATAAAGAATTTCAATGATTTACGGCATACAGTTCATTATTGACAGCTGTCTGAATTGGGCAGTGTGACGACTGCGATTGACAGTGAAGAAAATAGAGTTTTGTGCTGTTGCTAAACTGCTTCATTTGAAAAGTTGGACTGCCGTACAACTCACAACAGAATTTGATGAAGTCCACGCAGACTCTGCACCATCTTTGAAGACAATTTACTTTTGGCTTAATGAATTTAAATGTGGTCAGGAAAGTACTGGAGACAAAGTGGACAACAGCCGTCCAATTGAGGTCACCACAAAGGATACCATTGACAAAATCTGTGATATGGTAATGCAAGACAGTCGAAATAAAAATTTGTGAGATTGCTGAGGCTAGGTACCTCAACTGAACAATGCATAATATCCTGTGCAGAGAGTTGGCTATGAAGAAGCTATGTTTGAGGTGGATGCCACATTCCTTACAGTTGATCAAAAGCACATCTGGTACAATGTTTCAACACAATGTGTGGCAATGTTTAATTGCAATCAGCAAGGCTTTTTGCACTGATTTGTGACTGTTGCTGAAACCTGAATCCCTCATTAAACACCAGTGACAGTCAAAACAATGGACAAAGGCTGGTGAAATTGCGCCGAGGAAGGCAAAAACAATTTCGTCTGCTGTTAAAAGTGATTGCTACTGTCTTTTGGAATTCCCAAAGAGTAGTCCTCATTGATTACTCGGAAAGAGGCAGAACCATTGCAGGGCACTATTATGCTTCATTGTTGAATCATTTGAAACTTGTATTGGCTGAAAAAATCAAGATTGGCATGTAAAAGAGTTCTTTTCCACAAGGATAATTCACCACCCCGCACATCAGTGATAACAATGGCAAAAGTGCATGAATTAGGCTTTGAATAGGTTCCTCGTCCACCCTACTCCTTAGGCTTAGCCCCAAATGACATCTTCCTGTTCCCTAACTTGAGACTTTGGCTTGCAGGGAAAAAATTTTTAATCAAATAAGAATCTTAAATCATTTTGCTACATGCAAATTATATTGCAGTTGTAATAGAGAATCTAAATGAGGTGAAGTCTGGATTGTAGGAACATCCATCCTTATCACTAGATTTGGGGCTCTGACATTCATGTATTCTCACATATAAAAATATAGGGGCTTTAACAGTATTTGGAAAGGGAGGAGGAAGCTGAAGAAGATAAGATGGGATGTATTATACTGCAAGAATAATTTCATTGAACATCATGCGAGAAGAATCTCATTGAACATCAGAAAACCTAAGTCAAGACAAGGCACATGGAGTAGGTGATATTCACTCTGAATTGCTGAAATCTTTGTGACAACATGACGTGACTAAAACTATTCCACCTGGTATCGAAGATAAATGAGATGATGAAATATCCTCAGACTTCAAGAAGAAAGTAATAATTCCAATGCCAAAGAAAGTAGGTGTGATTGTTACTGAACCATCAGTGTAATATGTTATTACAGAATGCTATCACGAATTATGAGGGTTTTTTATTTTTTTAAGTAAATAACATTTAGAAATAAAAACAATTACACTTTTGTTAGCTATTTTTATGTGAATGCCTGTACTTTATTCCACCTTTCTACATAGTTCCCACGCACGTTAAGGCAGTTAGTATATTTTACAACCAGCTTTTGAACACCATCCTTGTAGAAATCTGCTGCCTGATCAGACAACAATTGCATAGAGCACACATTTTGACACTTGAGGAAACTCATCATATAATGCCGTAAAGTGTCCATCCACTCTCTTTTTCATCAACTTCCTGCACTGAATCATCAGTAATGACTGAAGGTTGCTCACTTCATTCTGCATCACACACATTTGTAAGGACATCTTTAAGAAGTTGGACCCATTTGCATACCATTCCATCACTCATCAAGCTTGCTCCATACACTTTACTGGTTTTATGATAAATTTCAGTCACTTTCATGCCTAAGAAAATGAATCAGCTCATATTTCACAGTTAGTGGGGATACGTGATTCCTTAATCGTACCACACTTACACACCATATCTTATATACCGTTAAAGAGGAAGCAGGATGGAATCATGGTTGGTAGTCACAATTTATAATTAAGACAGTTTATTGACATCACCCCTTTAAAAAAAATTGACAATTACAAATTGTGGACAAGCCACTAGGTAAAGCTTTGCAAATACAGTTAGAAACCCAACATACTCAGTACTCTAACAAACAATTACAAATTATGAAAACAGGGTTACTAACAAACTTGAGAACTCCAAACTCCCATATACAACTTCCCTCAATATAGATATAATGAAGACAATTACAGGTAAAGGGTGACTTAATAACACTTGAACACAAGAGCCAAGCTAAGATGCCATTACATAAAATGATAGAACCACTTAAAAAAACTACAACAGAAACACTGATCTTTAAAAAATAAATTTTCACGTGCTCAGACGTGTTAATAAAAAATAAAAAAAAAACTAGAAAAAGATGCGCAAGGAACTCGGCAGCTGCTATGCAGTTTCAGATTTAGCCAGTTGCCACTCCTTAATATTTAAGAAAACAAGTTCATATACAAACAGGTTACATACAGTGTATATATCTACCAGCTTAACCCGCCTTGATGGAAAGGAAGATAAACACTAAACTTTGGAAGGCGATCTGTGAACAAATCCAGTAGTGGCCAGGTTCTTAAACACTGCCAGTTCTACACTTTGGATGACATTTCACCCCTCACCAAGGCGCTGGCACAATCAAAAGTTTCTATCCGAATTACAAAGACATTCCAATAACTCTTGAAACATAGAAACACTCAGCAGAACCTTTGACCCTGTATTAATAGAGTGCAGGCTTTAAAAACGGCAACATAAAATCATTTGATTACATGAGACACAAAGCACTAGTAAAACTGAGAAAATTTTCAAATAACGGCCACCATTTAACTAGGTCAACTGACCTCTTCTACACCATCTTAAGGTTCGACTATGAAAGTCTCACCATAATAGTAAAGTTTACAATCTCTGAGTGTGTCAGTGAACAAACAATTACGACGACTTGCTCCATATCAGGTACACAATACGAGGGAGCAGGTTCCACAGCATCACCGCTTCCCTTCAAACTTTGTTCCCAGCGAAGTCATAGAACTTGTATCTCTAAGCTGCCCATGTCGGCAGAACGCTCAACAAATTTCACACCACAGCGTGTAATGCTCATAACGCTTGTTCAGCAGCCGTTGACACTCGTCTCCCCGCGAATGTCACAAGATCTCGAGGGTTCCCTGTCAAAGGCTAACAACCGACTCGCCTCACCTGCCAACCCGGAAGATAAGACCCGTGAAAAGCAAAGATAACTTAGCTCAACCACAATAGATCTCAACATTACATGAACAAAATAACACTGGTGCCAGCTCAGCACAGCTCAGGTGGTATTCTCAGTTGGAGGAGGTATTTCAGATACTCACTGAATATTGACGGAAATTATGTAGTAAGATAGTTTAAAGTACAAGTCATCATGAAAACATAAAATTGCTAAGAAAAATCTAAGAAAAGCTTTATTTTTATTACAAAACAGCACATGTTTAAAATAACATGCTCTGTATTTACAGGGTGGTGGTGGTGGTGGTTTATGGGGTGCTCAACAGCGTGGTTATCAGCATCCATACAAATTCCCAATCTTTTCACTTTCCAGTCTTGCCATTTTCCTTAATGATGATGAAATGATGAAGATAACACAAACACTCAGTCCCTGGGCAGAGAAAATCACTGACCCGACCGGGAAATGAACCCGGGACCGTGTGATATAGGGGCAGCGGCAACTCATACCACTAAATCATGAGCTGCAGACTACAGAAGAATGGAAAGACTGCTAGAAGCCAGCCTTAGGGGAGATGAGTTTTGATTCCAGAGAAATTTTGAAATAGTTTTTTAAAAGGCTGAGGTTAGGAGGCATAAAATGCAGGCAACAAAAAGTTATCTGTAACTTGTACAGCAACTATTGTAACAGTCACAACATATGGAAGGGGAGCAGTGGTTAAGAAGGGAGAGCAGTTGTACCTCATCCCTTATGTTATCCAACCTGTGCATTGAACAAGTGGTGAAGGGAACCAAGGACAAATCTAAAAAGGGTATTAAATTTGAGGGTTAAAAGTAAAACCTTTGAGGTTTGTTGGTGAAATTTTAATTACTTCAGTCATGACAAAGGTCTTGGAAGATAAGGTGAACATCAAGAAATGTAAAACAACTGATGTAATGTAATCAACTTAAATAAGGTGATGAGATAGAATTAGGCTAGAAAATGAGATGCTGAAAGAAGTAAACAACTTTTTTTTCAGCAAAGTAGTTGATGATGGCAGAAGTGAGGATGACATAAAATGTAGACTGGCAATGGCAAGAAAAGTGAATGTAAGTAATGTTAGGAACTGTTTTCTGATGCTATTTGCTGGAGTGTAGCCTTGCATGCAAGTGGAATGTGGCTGGTTAACAGTTCAGACAAGAAGAGAATAGGAGATTTTGAGATACGGTGCTACAGAAAAATGCTGAAGATGAAACAGGTAGATTGAAATACTAATGAGAGGTACTGAACCAAATTCGGGATAAAACAAATGTGTGGTACAACTTGAGTAAAATAAGGAATCGATTATTATGACACACCCTGAAGCATCGAGTGACCGTCAGTTTGGCAATATTGAGAAATCGAGGGTGGGGGGTTGGGCGGGGTGGGGGTGGGGGGGAGGCTGTGAGGTTGTGGAGGAGGACAGTTAGCAGGTTCATATGAAAGTAGGTTTCAATAACAGGTGTAGGGACAGATGTCAGACAACTCTTTAAGACTAAAGAACACTATGACAAGGACAACAACAACAACAAAAAGGTTCATATTTTGCAGAATCATACCTCTGGAATGTAGCCTATTTTTCTTGCCTTCATGAGTATTGATATGTTCTTAGGTTTTCCAGCATATCTCTTTATTGTCTTGTAAATATTTGTAACTTTATTGCTTAAAAGGAAAAAGGTCCATCTTCACATCTTACATATTATTTTAAATGACCCGTTAAATAGTACCATATTAGATGATTAGAGCTCCATGGGAGTTGTTAAGGATTCCTCAATGTAATGATGAAGCTGTAAGAGAACATTGCTATTTAAAATAAGGTTTCTCTGATTACTTTAGAAGAGAAAAATAGTAATTAACAATCGAGAGAAGGAAAGTTGCTACTCACCATATAGCGGAGGTGCTGAGTCGCGATAGGCACAATAAAAAGATTCACAGAGTCATAGCTTTCGGCCATTAAGGCCTTTGTCAGCAGTAGACACACATACACACACGCGCACACACACACACACTCACACTCACGCAAGCGCAACTTGCACACATGTCTGCGGCCTCAGAGAGCTGAAACTACACTGTGAGTGGCAGCACCAGTGCACGATGTGAGTGGCGACTGGGTGGGGGTAAGATTTTCCATTGTTTGAAAATAGTAATTAATTTAGATTTGGGTGTATAGTATAGTTCTCAAAAGTAATGAAGGAAAGTTTTAGGATGTGACTTTTCGTCTTATTCTTACAGCAGGGCGCTGCCCCCGCCTGCTCATCATGCCAGTGCAAGACCTGTTTTGGCCACTCATCCTTCACACCCATTGCCAGCACATATGCAGCCAACAGCAGTGTTCCCGGCACACCCGCAAGTAGCTGCTTCTTATGGATTTGCACCTCTCAGCCCATCAAAAACGCATCAGTACCAACCGAGCCTATGGTTTACTGAGTGAAGGTAACAGTTTTAACGGTGTATTACTTTTTTGTGCCATATTGGGAATTCCATTACATTGAATAAGCAGCTTTATGAAAAGTGATTAACTGTTCCAGCTATAGATGTGGATTTTTCTACAATAGCAAATTTAAACTAGTGCAAAGGCATAGAATAGTGCATTTTTTGGGAACCCATCCCTCTTCCAGTCATTCTCATTGAATTTTGGAAACATTTGATATATTATTTTGATAATTGTCATGTTAGTACTATCTGTGTGCAATTGAGTAAAACTAGTTTTACCGTGCCATATGTGTTCTGCCGTTTTCCGAAAGGCGTTCTCAGTGACCTGAAAAATATATGTATTTCAAACCTACCGACATTCACAGTTTATCTATTAAAATTTACAGAAATTGCAGCATTTTACGGATGGGTAGTGTCATTTTACGACTTCAGAGACAAAAATTTGAAACGTTAGCATTCGATAATCACTCCACTTCCATACAGTTGATTGTTTGCGTGGGTCAAATGCAAGTCTAAGATAGACGATACCTTATTCTGTGATATGATTGTGACTTTTAACCAAATGATGTTTAGGTCATCATCATTGGAATTGAATTTAAAGACGGGATAACAGTTCTTCCATGTGAATCTTACATGTCAACAGGCTCTGCTCTGCAAATTCTTTGTTCCACTCCATTTGCTTGTTGTGATTTAACCAATATTCTTTGATCACATATAGACTAATTACATTTGTTCTGTGTGTGTGTGTGTGTGTGTGTGTGTGTGTGTGTGTGTGTGTGTGTGTGTGTGTTTTAGCATGTGCATATGTGCACGAGTCTGGCATCGTGTTAATTTAATGGGGGTGCTTTGACATGTTTCAATGAAGTGTTTGACTGCTTTGAGTGTTTATGTTATACTTTTATGTGACGTTCACTGATCCAGATTCCTTTTGATATTTTAGTACATATCGAGATATTTGTTCTCGGACATTTTCATATGCTATTTTACTGTTGTAGGAGTCATGAATAAATGCAACAAGAAATAGTACTTCCAGACATTTAAAGAATCATATTCTGTTGATTTTGTGTACATACTAAAATAAAGAAAGGAAAAAAAATTTGCCTTTTGCATGATATATGTGGGTATGATATTAATATTGCAAATGGTGCAAGAAACGATTTAAGTATCACGTGAAGTGTGGTAAAACACATAAGTTATGTTAAATCAAAAGAAGATAACAAGAAAATCAACACCTCTCTTGCCAAGTGTGGAAACTTTGACAGTGACATAATTAGAGCTGAGTATCTGTTAACTTCCTTTTTGGTGGAACACAATGTGCCCTTATGTGTGGCTGATCATACTGGTGCTTTAGTTAAGATGATGTTCTCCCCATCAGAAGTTGCAAAAAAATATAGCTGTGCTCGCATGAAATGACATACATTGTAAATAAAATTGGAAAAATGCATCATCTGAAGTTGTTAAGGGCTTTCAAAATGGACCTTTTTTTTTTTTTTGCAACAGATGAAGCAATGATATGAATGCCAAGTTGTATCCTGTTGTTGTTGCATTCTATGATATTCTGCAGGAAAAAGGAGTGAACACTGTGCTATCCATACCAGCATTAGACGGGGACTCAACAGGGCGAAACAAAGGTAACATAATGTTATCACAGCTGAATTCTCGTATCAAATAAATTGAAAACTGGATAGCTTTCTGCTCCGACAATGCTCCTTTTTTGATAGGAGATAAAAATGGGGTTTTAGCAGTTATGAAGAACGTTCAACAAGGTATTACCATCCTAAGTTGCATTTGCCACCTGATTAATCTACCAGCTGAAACAGGTGCTGGAAGATTGCCACTTAAAGTGGATGAGATGTATGTACTACACTGAAGAGCCAAAGAAACTGGTACACATATCTAATATCATGTAGGGCCCCTGCGAGCATCCAGAAGTGTTGCAGCATGACATGGCATGGACTCAAATAATGTATGAAGCACTGCTGGAGGGAATTGACACCATGAATCCTGCAGGGCTGTCCATAAATCTGTAAGAGTACAAGGGGTTGGAGATTTCTGAGCAGCACGTTGCAAGGCATCCCGGATATGCTCAATAATTTTTATGCCTGAGGATTTTGATGGCCAGCGGAAGTGTTTAAGCTCAGACAAGTGTTCCTGGAGCCACTCTGTAGCAATTTTGGATGTGTGTGGTGTCGAATTGCCCTGCTGGAATTGCCAAAGTCCGTCGGGATGCATAATGGACATGACTGGATGCAGGTGATCAGACAGGATACTTATATGTGTGTCACCTGTCAGAGTCGTATCTTGACGTAACGGGGCTCCCGCATCACTCTCAACTGCACATGCCTCAAAACCATTACAGAGCCTCCACCAGCTTGAACAGTCCCCTGCTGACATGCAGAATCCTTGGATTCATGAGGTTGTCTCCACAACCTTACATGTCCATCCTCTCGATAGAATTTGAAACAAGACTTGTCCGAACAGGCAACATGTTTCCAGTCACCAACAGTTTAATGTCAGTGTTGACAAGCCTAGGCGAGCCTAAAAGCTTTGTGTTGTGCAGTCATCAAGGGTATACGAGTGGGCCTTTGGCTCCAAAAGCCCTTATCGATGATGTTTTGTTGAATGGTTCACACAGTGGCACTTGTTGATGGCCCAGCATCGAAATCTGCAGCAGTTTGTCAGAGGGTTGCACTTTTGTCATGTTGAACGATTCTCTTCAATTGTCATTTGTCCCATTCGTGCAGAATCTTTTTCCGCCCGCAGTGATGTCTGAGATTTGATGTTTTACAGGATTCCTTATATTCACAGTACACTCTTGAAATGCTCGTGTGGGAAAATTCCCACTTCATCACTACCTCGGAGATGCTGTGTCTCATTGCTCGTGTGCTGACTGTAACACCACATTCAAACTCGCTTAAATCTTGATAATCTGCCATTGTACCAGCAGTAACTGATCTAATAACTGCACCAGACACTTTTTGTCTTATATAGGCATTGCCGACATCGGAATCATGTTCTGCCTGTTTACGTATCTCTGTATTTGAATAAGCATGCCTATGCCAGTTTCTTTGGTGCTTCAGTGTAAGTGGTTAACTTAAGGCAGATGTTTGGATAGACCACTGGACCAGTGGGATCTTCTTCTTTCTTTCTTTCTTTCTTCAAAGGGGAAGTAATATTATGCACCCTGAACATTTTGGCAAGCTTGACATTTTTCAGAATATCTAGAGTTGAAGAAAGTGGATCCAAAGAGTGTTAGATGAAGAGAATTCTTGATTCTGCTACTACACATGCCCCAAAAATAATAGCACATTCTTCCAAATGTGTGACAAACCCTCCCTAAAGAGCAAGATTTCTGCTACAGCATGTGACAAAAAATCTTGACGTAACAGGGCTCCCACATCGCTCCCAACTGCACATGCCCCATACCATTACAGAGCCTGCACCAGCTTGAACAGTCCCCTGCTGACATGCAGGGTCAATGCATTCACGAGGTTGTCTCCACACCCTTACGTGTCCATCCTCTCGATAGAATTTGAAACAAACAAGGCCTTTTTCATTTTCCTTCATGTGACTGTTACTGTATTCTACAAATTGAATGTTGCTCTTCAGACTTTTTTGACACAAGTTCACTTTTTATTAGAACTTCTAATGGATTTGCTGATGCAGTTGTTTGCCAAGTTTGTGAAGCTCAGAATAGTCAAAAGCTTCTCATTGCTTGAAGTTGAGTACAACTTGATTCAAAATCAAAGAAGTGATGATGAGTTAGTTATTGTCATTCAGACTTCGACACAATAACTGATCTCCAGGATATGGGCAAATCCCTTTTCTTTTCATCCTCAAGAAACTACTTTTGTACTGCCTATGGCTACATCATCAACAAACTTCCACTTGGAAATGAAGTGTTAAAGCATGCTCAAGTTTTTAGGTTAGACAAAACTGAAGATGCACAGTTTTCTTTCATTTGTTTTTTCTTCAAAAAGTTTCCTATCGTGTTATGCAAGGAAGAGAAAGAAACCACAGATGAGGTGATGAATGAGCTTCAGAGTCAGTTCATAGCTCTTCAGGTAGATGGCACTTTGGCTGCAAATCAAGGTGTTAAAAGTGATTCCAGTTGGGCACAAATATCAAGAATATGTGTAGCTGATAGACTTCTTAAGTATAACGGAATCTGTAGAGTAATGCTCTCTATTCTCAGCGTGTCCCATAGCAATGCAGAATGTGAATGCATTTTTGGCCTTGTGAGTTCAGATCATTAATGTCCAATGAATCTCTGAAGTCTGTTTCTGTTTCAAAGACCAGGAGATGTGGTCCCTGTTATGACAAAACATTTTCTCAAGACTTTTTACAGGAAGCTAAAAAGGCCGTAGCTATGACTTTAAAGTTGAACTAGCATGTAATTTGCTGTGTGTTTATATTTCTTTCAAACAGGTTTTATTGTGTAAAGTCTTTTTCAATTATTGAAAATCTCTTAATTTATCAAGAAAGTCCTGTTACATATGCTCCTAACGAATATTCTCCATGCCGACTGGTATTTAACATGGATTTCTTCTTGATTCCTATGTTCATCTACAAATCATTGGCCTATGTTGTAAGTAGATGTGATTCATGAAGAATCCCATTTGAAGCATGAATTATTGTATTTTGTAGGCCAGAAGTATTATTATTTTCGTCAAGCCGGGGTATGTTGAAATTTTTTATTTTTTTTTCTGTGAGTTTCACTGATAGCCCTTGTCAAAAGTTGGCAGGTATGATATTTATGTCTGTGCTAATTTGTTTCATGTGCTAGATGCTGTACTGCTGTACTTTCAGGTTAGAAACAGTTCTTGCACTTTTTGACTTGCTGGGATGTGATAATCTGAATGAACAGTGTTTGGTGTGTGAAACAAGTTAGTAGACACGTAAATGAATATATGTTTCAGGCCACTGGTGATGCCTTTCAGAAAATAAAAGCAAAATGCGTATGGTGTGATAAAGTTGGTTCTGTTTCATTGTGTGTAGTCTGACATAAAGTGAAAGTTTTCAACATCATTTTACATACAACAGAGGATGACAGGTCAACAACATTTGGAGCTTTTTAATAATTTTGTCCAAGCAGCTTTGAAATTAATTAAAACTGTCAAGTTATGAAGTGGGTCGGGATGAGAAAAGAGTGTGTGTGTGTGTGTGTGTGTGTGTGTGTGTGTGTGTGTGTGTGTAGCTGAATATCTGTGCATGAATTTTTCTTATTACATTAAGCAGTTGAATAGAGGGAGTTAGATTTGTATTTCTCTATTGGTAAAATTTTAGTATTTTGTTGTATGTATACGGTAATAGTATCTCACATAGATAAGGTCTCTTTTTTTTTCCAGTCTCTGGTGACCACCTTGTCGACACCAAATTGCTTTCTAAATTAGAAATTTCCATATTGGGACTCTGCTGAATGCCTGTGAGTAGTTTCTTATATATAATTCTCAGTTTCTTTCACTATTTTAAATATTGCTTATTAGCTTATTGACAGTCTGGCAAATAAGGTGGTTCGGCAGTTAAATCACTGGAGGAGCAGACTTCAAATTACTTTCTGGCTGCCAAGATGCTTGTTTTCCAGTGTTTCCTTAAACCATGCGAGTTGAATGTCACAATGGTTCCTTTTAATATGATGCAACTATAATCCGATCTACAAAAGATGGCTGGTCACACAGTTCGATAAATGGATGGGGATTGCATTGTCACTGGTTCCAAGCGACAGTACCAATACACGCATACACATGGTTTGTTACTGATGAAAGCAAGTATTCTTCAAATTATGTGTCTTGCTGTTTTTTAGGACTTTGTCAGTTACCACTGCCATCAGTCATGGCAACTTGCTACAAATGGAATAAAAATTCACTAAATAACTCGTCACAACCACGTATAATGCCTGTGTTGAGTAAGACATTCACACCAGAGTGATCAGAATTCTACTGAATGCGTACTGGCTGTGGGAGACTGCATGATGTAAGTGCGAAAAACGAGCCTAAACTCGACCACCATCATTTGTGACTCCAACTATAATTACCTACCAATTTTTGTTCAACTGCATAATGCTCAAATTAATAAATACACCATTGACTGGAGGTAAAACTCTGAACATTTCATTTAGTGTGATTCTCCATTCTTTTCACACCTTAACAAATAAGTGAGGAATAATGCTTTGCTCAAAACTTCCTTCTTACATTAGGAATAATTAGCTGTGAATTCAGCAGTCAGCTGTAGACATTGCACATGTGACGATAAGTAGTCAAATTATGATTGTGTTGTTAAGTGTAAGGGTTTGTCATAATGTGCATGTACTTAGTGCGCCCCACCTGTTCCTCCCCCCCCCCCCTCCTCCTCAGTTTTACTTGTTTAAGTTGGTAGTCGATTCACAGCAGAAAGGTAGTCTGTCGTGTAGGTAGGTAAGTGCATTTTAGAACTTTCGTGTGGGAAGAATTGGCTGTTGCTACATACCACCATCCCTGCACATTGCTCAGTCCTCATCCAAGAGGAACTTGTGAGTCTGGAAGTCGCTGTTTTGCCATACCTCTGTATTCACATGATGTCATACCTTTTTTTTCACAATGTTGTATTATTAATAATTGATAAATTAAAGTGCTTAAAGTATCACAATACCAGGAGACAGGGGGGGGAGGAGTAGCGTGCTTTTAAAAGTCAAGGGCTATTTGAGAGCGTAACCAAAAAACCTGCTATGTGCCATTTTTCAAATAAATTAATTTTGCATTACAGTCCATCTATGTAACAAGACATGGCTATGTGCCACGGTAGTCGCTTCAGTTTATACACTTATCCCAAGATTTAAGTGTTGCTATGCTGCTCACCTGTTTTCCCGAAAGTATGCAAAGTACCAATAGCAAATTTGAAAAATGGATGGTAATGATCCGGATGCTTTGCAAGCAAATAATATTGAAATGAGGAGAAAAGAAGAAGGAAAGGTACTAGATATCAGTTAAATGTGCAGAGGAAGTTGAGTAGTAGTGTTACAGCATACAAAATCTTTCATTCAGATTTTCATGTTCCAACACGTTCCGAGCCTGTGATCACTTCTGTGTGAAATAAAATGTTGAAAATCTAATCCGGGATCAAAAATAGAAAAACACTAAATGTGAAAAGCATCACAGGGAATCGGAAAATGCAGTGATGCTCCTTAGAGGTGTATCCCTAAAATCTCAGATCCCTCGTAGCAGAAGTAGTGTAGTGTGCGTTGTCGTAGAGCGTATTTTATTTGCTCCAACACAGGTACATTCTGATATGTTTTATAAGAGACAGTTATCTTGCTGTAATTTTTGTGTCCATGTGTTTGATTTTAATAAAGTTTGTATGTGCATGTGGCATGAACTTACCACGGAGTGAGGTGGTGCAGTGATTAGCACACTGGACTCGCATACGGGAAGATGACGGTTCAAACTCGCGTCCAGCCATCCTGGTTTAGGTTTTTCATGATTTCTCTAAATCGCTTCAGGCAAATGCTGGGATGGTTCCTTTGAAAGGGGACAGCCGACTGCCTTCCCCATCTTTCCATAATCCGATAGGACCAATGACCACATTGCATGGTCCCCTCCCCCAAATAAACCAACCATGAACTTACCGCAGGCTGGGAAGCGAATAAGATAGTGTTCTGTCTCCTTAATGTACTAATCAGTAGTGACTTAAAAACACAGTTAATATTATGGAGTGATTATTACACAGCACAGAATAGAAACCGAATGTTGAGCTTCCTTTTTGTCTGTCTTGTGCCTCATTGACTTTGTGTTGATTGAGAAGAGGAAGAGACAGTGCAAAGCATCTGTACATGAAGACCTACATGATAATGTAAGGCTAACAAATTTGAAGTCGTTGACTTAACTGACTAATATTTCATCAGTATTCAGTCTGCTGCTGATTCCTTGGTAACAACAAAACAGTTGAAGATCTCAAAGAAACAATGGTAGGCTTCTCAGTAAGGATCCTGGAGTCGTAGAAGTGAAATACACCTTACGTAAATTGGACACTTGGAAACATGTTGATATTAAAAAAAAAAAAAAAAAAAAAAAAAAAAAAAAAAAAAAAAAAGGTGGAGGTTTCTGACATCAGAAATGTAATATTCAATGGAGTTGAAGAGCAAGGAGTACTTGGCAAAGAAAAAAAATTGTACTTGTTATCAGTTATACTGTATGTTGATGAAAAATACAGACCATTTAATTAGAACTTGTCGTACTAATGTGGCATGATTTGTATTTTGAGTTTCTTTCAAATATTGTACTGGTACTAAGACTGAAATTACCTTTGGCACTTGGCCATTTTTGAATAGAAGGGTGTAGAACTTAGCTATGTTTAGTGTTTTTAACTTTAACAATTTGTATTACTTATGTAACATCCAGTGTCATTAATTAAATGCAAATAGTATACCTACAGTTGTCCATCTGTTTAGTGGACACTTATCAAGTTTTTGGGTTATGATGTTCAATTAACAAAATTTGCACTTTTGAAATTTATTGCAACTGTTTAAAGTAATGCACGTCAGTATACACTTACCGGAAAATGTGTTGGTATTTTTAAGATTGTGCTAAAAGATATTTTTAGGTTCTGGGACCTACTTATACATAAGTGCCTATTTAAAAATAATGTTGTTAACAAAGCTTAACAACAAGTAAAGAAATTATTTATTTATTTATTTATTTGTTTTGTGCATAAATTACCTCCTCTGTTTGTAGTACAGGTTATGGAAAATGTATTGGTATTGCTAGGGTTAGCTTTTATTTGCTTATTTTAATGGTCATGGGAAATGAAAGCTATGGAAAGTTGACAAAGCATATTTGACATTCATCTATATGACCTTTTCTCACTAGTACTATTGAGTCTAAGGTGTGAGGTTTTTCTTTCATATGATGACCTATGAATTAGTGACTGTCTTAATTAATAGCATTAATTATTTCACCTGGGATAAAGTGAAATTTATGGTTAGCTAGCTGATTTGGAAAAGTTGTCACATATACTGGCAGTGACTTCTTACAGAGTTAGGAAATGTCCTGAATCAACTTGCAGAAAGTTACAAAAAGCTGTAATTTATAAATTAAATTTTCCCCTTGTGCTATCTGTAGATTGGTGTATGAGGGGCAGGAATAAAGTTTTAATCATCATCTCGAAAAAATTTAGCTGTCACCACAGAACTTAGCGATAGTGTAAGTTGTTTTTACATATTCACTATTCAGTGTGGGACATTTGCCCTAACGATGGACGACTTGATGGAGACTTCGACTGTAGAAGTCTGTATTTTTGCTGTTCTCGATAGGTTCCACCTCTACAATCACCTCATTGTTATTCTGAAAATGCCTGCCATGTAGTGGTTTCTTCATCTGAGGAAAGAGAAAGAAGTTTCTGAATGCCATGTCAGAAGGCTACGGCATGTGAGGCAGGATTTGATAGCCCAGAGATGCAGAATGTGAGACAGTGTCTTTTGCAGAATGAGTTAGCACATTTTTGTGGAGTGCACACACCCACTCAGACACCTTCCTTCGATGCTGCGTCTTGACAGACTCTCATAACCCGTCATGACATTTTGGTAGTATGGTCCTGTGACTGTTTATCCAGTCTGAGCATAATCTGTTAGCTTCATACCATGGCAGTCTCAAAATACACTCGGCGGCACCTTACCCTATGACGATGTTCAAAATGTTGCAGAACACGTTGAAAACTGACCCATAACTCAGTTTCACTTTTTCCTCTTTTGTGATATGCTGGTCTTCGAGCTCCAGGCCTCTGTTTCT
The DNA here is from genome assembly GCF_021461395.2 of Schistocerca americana. NCBI lineage: Eukaryota > Metazoa > Arthropoda > Insecta > Orthoptera > Acrididae > Schistocerca > Schistocerca americana. Next base: position 84,651,442 of record NC_060125.1, on the reverse strand, counting down.
CTTAAGATTTCTGGTTCCTCACAGGGAGATGATCTGTCCCTTCGTTCATCATCATTTAGACTTTTTTGACCACTCAAGAAGAATCTGTTCTACCTAGCCACTGTCATATGATGGTGCATTGTTGCTATATACTTCCACCAATACAGCATAGATTGTTACAGTGTTGTTCCTCTTCAAATGCAGAAAAAGAACGTCCATCATCCTGGAAAACAGGGAAAAGTCAAGGAATCTTTTTGTTCAGCAAAACTGAAGGGAAACTCAAGGAATTTTTGAATTTTGCCTAAAAAAAGCAGGAAAAGGTGTGGTGTCTCATTTGATTTTGGGCAGAGGCATTTGTTTGCCTTCTGCCTAGCACAATGCGGTACTGCACTCACCATTCATGCACAACTCAGTGCCATGTGACTCCCCTTCACCAGAGTTTTATCATCCCCAATTCCTCCCCTCGCTCAGTCCGATGCAATGGCCAACCAGCCATCCCGGCATGGCAGATTCCAGACGAGCTGTGCAGAGATTAGTTCTTGTTGATTGTTGATATGGAATGGCTAGCATGCCTGTCACTGTAGCCTGGCCATGCTATGCTGGCCTGTTGTTGTCTCATGATTATGTCTTTGTTACACAGTGTGACTAGAAAGTAGATGTGATGGAATATTTGATGTGGTTTACATTTGGATCTGTTCAAAAGTACTGCCTTGTCTGCTAACACGGTGTTACTACAAAGGTGTGTGTGCTTTTAGGAGAGTTTGTAGCCTATTCATATCCATTTATTTTGAACCGGGAACATAGGGCATGACAGATTTTTAATAATACAGAACATTTTTGGATGTATACTAAAAAATTATTATTGAGTATGCCAGCAACTATTGATCTCATTGTATTGTGTACAAATAAGATTCATTATAGATACGTAGTGGTATGCATAAAATAGTGTAATTAGAACACTGAAAAGCAGTCATTTGGCTTTGGTGTGTGGTTATTAGTTTAGTTAACACTGAACTAAAGCCTGCAGTGCAACGCAGGTGGCAGGAAGTTAGTGGGGACTGGGGAGTAGGTGCCTCGTTCATGGGGTCAACTTGACTCTTTGCATCATTTCTATCCTTACTGGCTAATGTTTCCCATGCTGCTGTGGCTCTTATTCAACATAAACCACTATCAATTACATCCATTGAAGGAAGATTTTATTTGTGAACTCTTGGCCACATCTCACTATATTGTTTAGGTACGATACTGCCTAATGTATATGTTACCTTAGGGCTTACTCGGTGAATTGGAAGTATGTGTTCAACCCTCACTGGACTGAGGGTCCAGAATTTTCATGCTCCGTAAGACTAACTTCTCACTAAGCAATGTAGGCAAGCAGGCCTTCTCCAGTCGTGCAAGAGTAAGAACCATGCTGGGCTCAAGGCTGCGAGGAAGGTGACAACACCTAAATGCCACAAATAGCCATGACTCCACTGCTACTGCATCAGACGTAGCCGCTGCGGTGCCACCTGCCATCTCTAGATGCACTCTGGTGATGGTCATCTCCAACAATGGAAAGGGCAATCCTGATGGTGCTTTAGATTTGGAAAGTGCAATTGAAAATAAAATTACCAGTTTCAATGAAGAAAATTCTAACTAGCCTCCAAGTATTTTAGTCTGCTGCAGCACAGGCAGGGGGTGCACCATGCAATTGTGGTATGTCCCAGCAAGCAGGTGTTACTTCGAGACACTGGCAATAAGTACCTTCTGCTGGAACTTTTGAACAATGACCAACGATGCCAGATTAACTGCAGAGAGATGCTGTGAAAACGCAGAGGTCAATCTCCTCGGGGCATTAGTAGTTACTTAATCTCTTTTCAGATGTGTCCCCCACACAGTAACATTGCCTCCAATATGCAACTTCAAAAGTCAAAAGTAAATTATGGCATAGTGCTTGGACTAGAGCCATTTTTCACAGGGGATTGTTGCTGTGTATGATGTTATAGTTATTCAGTCTGATCTGTTTGTACATTTTTGGAATAGTACATTGGGCCAGGTCTCAAGCAGGTACCTCATGTCATTGTTTTTGAGAAAAAGTGCTACAAAAGATTTAGTTGAAGGATTTGAGGCAGGTGCATCCCATTGTAAGGTAAATCTGAAAAAACAAGTTGTTCGGCCCTAATGTTAATAAGGCATTCTTAAGAGCTGACAAGCAAGCTCAGTCGAGGGTAATGTAGAGGGTCTCGTACTTTTTGACTTTGGGACATGTGACTTATCTGCAGTGCAGGGCGACTTTAGGACAGGTTGTACTAGCATTGGTTGGAATCTCGTTCATTTTCCAACAGCATAATGTAATCTACTTAACGATGTTCCCCCCTACTAAACTGATGTGGACAATATTACAAGCACACTTCTGTTTACCCACAGAAGTTTTGCATTGTTGTTGGGTGGAAAATAAAATTGTGTCAGTCTGGTCTCGGCTAATATTAACAGCTGTTTGAAAATGTGTGAAGGAAATAGAATGAATAAAGAAGGAACAGAAGTAGGTAAAAGCAAAACGTATGGTCTTTCCTGGAGTTCCTCAGAGTCATATCTACTAAATAGTTTGATGGGACAAGATGCTGACAGCTCATCTTGCCTTTTTTGACACTGGGTGCTCAGGTGGAGTTGTTTGTGACTAAATTTCAGTCAGACACTCCCTTAACTTCTTTCCTCTACAGTTCCCTCCAGTCTATAGTCAGAATTAATGAGAAAATTTTGTCACACCAGAAGTTTGTAGGAACAGGCTAGCTTCAAAACTGATCTGAATGACAAATCAGTTGCAACCTCAGAAAATGGACATCAGATAAGAACCAAACCACTTGTGGGTCAGTGTGACAAATCAGAGAAAGATATCTTGGTGTTCTGGAATGAATGCCTTCCATTTATGAAGCATATAGTATCCAAAATTCTGGATAAATCACGCATGAGTTATTTCTTTATGAAGGGCGTGTTAGTCCCAGAAGTGGCAATTAATGCCGACCATGAGAAGAGACAGTTAGACATAGTGTTGCACATTTCACTACCTTAAATTGCTTTGGTAGTCATGATGCTGATGTCATTGTCCATGAGTTTTAAAGTCTAGTAGAGATCGTGTTAGTAAAGGAAATCCTCAAAGAATCAGACTGCAGAAAAATAAAAAATTGGCCTGGAAAACTCAAGGGTTTTTTAGAATCGCTGGATACCTTGAGAAATTAAATTATACCATGATACTGTAGCTTATGAATGAGCTGTACCATTTTATTTTGGCTCTTCAAATAGTGGGCAGTGGTGTTTTAGCATGAAGATTTGTTTGTGTACTAGGACTGTAGACACAGGCCCACAACCAAGCAAAGAATTGATGGCAAAAATTTATATTTTTTAGCTGATATTTAAAACTCTGTGAAATCAAATATAACTAATTAATGATGGGACAGAATTTTTGGTCATTACTTACACACAGGTAGTGAAATGTTTAGTGCTGCTGATAGACACATAGAAAGTTAAAAGTGATGACACAAAGCTAGCATTTGGAACTACTAGTTCCTTCCTCACTTAGGAGAGAGCGATAGGCCAGGAGTTTTTCTGGAAGGGCAAATCACTCAGACCCCAGGTTGAGAAGGAACTGCAAGTAGTTATTACTTCACTTTAAGTGCTGTTTTATTATTAAGGTAGTATGCAATACTGTCTTTCACATTGTCAAAATATTGAAATGTGGTTTTCTTTTCTTTACAGGTATATTCACAGTATGAACCACAAATTCGATAGTGAAGACAAACGACAGGTCATGTACAAAGTTAGTGTGTAACTCAGTGTATTCTCAGTCAAGAGAACCAGATTTGTATAAATATTGTTAAAAAATGTGATTGTGAGGCTGAAATTGCCAGGCAGATTAGAAATGTTAATAGAAAATGAAGGACAGGACAACAATATTCCTGTCATACAATTAATTGAGAAAGCAAAATGTTGGACCTGTTACTTGTTTTTAACAATTGTGAAGTACGTTCACAGCATTATATTTTGTGTAAAATCAGTTAGTTTTTAGTATGGTTAAATGAATTGACATATGCCTTTGTTCTACTGTTTTCTGTTCCCTTTTTTATTTGTTAAATAATGGAAAGTTACACATTTCATAGTACATTTGTCTTTCTTGGAATAATTCAGTTGTGAATGAAATTGAAAGGAGAGTTCATTTATTTGACAACAACTTTAACAAGATTTTTCTTTCTCTTTGCGGTTCTAGCATTCCTGCCTGCAGGTAACCACGTTTTAAAATTGTGGTTCACTTTTTTTGTCCAGATTATATATAATGAAATGTTGTATATATTTATGGAGAAACAGTCCATAATTTTTTATCACTTCACTTTTTGGTGTGGAAGTGTGATGTTTGTATATAATAGAATAAGGTACAATTCCTCAATTTTAAAAATGTGATGTTTGTTATATATTTACATTTTATCTTCAATGACCAGTGGTCTTCGAATTAATATACAATTGAAGAATGATGGTGACCAAGCTTTTGTAGGAGCCTTAAGAGAGATTTGTGGTAGATTTAGGAAAGAGTCAGACTTCCATTTATAATCTCAGATCAATGTGCCTGTTCAAATATCAGCATGTATTTATTTGTAAGAAATGCTCGCTATATATATTATATATATGTATATATTAGTCACTGTTCTGTGTGTGTGCCACAAGTATTACTGCCGTAGTACATCTAGAAAAAAAATATTTTACTATTATTAGAGATATATATATATAAATATTATATATTTGTAAATACTGACATATTGCGGTCAGTGTTGTTTATAAAGGTTTAATCTTTTTTCCTGGTTATGTGAGGAGCGCCTAACATAGTCAATTATCTCCTTTATCTCCTGTGTTTTCCAAAGAACCTGCTTTCAGTAGAAAGACAATTGAAAATGTTTTTAATCAATTATTCATTTTTGGAACAGAGAGGTTCTTTCCTCATCATTCAACTATTTTGAATTTTTGTTATCTCCATGCACAGTAAAACTGTTCGCTTGGTTTCTTCTAGTATAGCATTCACACACCAAGAGCTGACAGGTGCTTGTATCCTATATTAAGCTGGTTTAGATAGTAAATTAAGCGTTATTTAGATATTTTTGCCCAAATATTCCACTTCTAAGGAGATTCAGATTATAACTGGGTGTTATCTTGTTTGTTTCATAGGAAATGACAATGTAGTATTTATGTTTTGATGCCATGCTCAAAATATCTAGTCTCTAGTTTGAAGGTGTGTTAAATTTGCACTATACTAATCTCCTGCCCTGGAAATGTAACTAAAATATTTGCCTGTGGAATAGCGTTGAAATGTTGAAAGATTTAATCTAGGTTTTTCATATAACTTAATAATTGAAGATGTGAGGAGCTCTGTTAGGATGGTAACAGTGCCAGGATATGGTGTCATTAGTGTGTGTGTGTGTGTGTGTGTGTGTGTGTGTGTGTGTGTGTGTGTGTGTGATTTTGAGCTTTGCATGTTATTAAGAAAATTTCTGATATGCTCCACATAGTTTTACTGAACATTTTGCTCTTCAGTGTGACTGTCAAAAAAATTCTGTAGGTAAAAAGTCTGTTAAACTGTCAGTGAATTTATATAATGTGTGGTTATGAAAATGTGTGCACTTTAGGTAGTCCCTGAACAGGTTCCATTGAAATGACTTGTAAATAAGTCTTTCAGGATTTTTGAGAACACTAGTACAAGCAAATTAAAATTCTGAAATCCTGAGAGACACCAGTGTATGAAATATGGTACCCTGTTTAAGAAGTGCATGTATGAAATGCCATACCGTCACTGGCAGTGAGTGTTGTAGTTTGTAACAGTGATATTTGTTCCAGGAAGATTTAAAATATTTTTGGAAAATAACTGTGTTTCGCAGTTTGTTGAAGGGTGACATACTTTCCTTTAGGATAGTTTTCACTGTATGAGTTTTGCATTTTAAATATGTACTGCATCATCATTTCTACATATGTATTAAGGTTTTACATGTGTTTTAGCAATCACTAATGGACTGAGGAAGAAATAGAGCAAAAAATATAGTTTACAAATAATGTAAAATAAATGGTGTTTTATAGGAATGTAATTCCTTTATGGCTTATAATTTTTATCGTACCTCCTTTGCAGAGAGTTTGCTTTATGTGGATTCTAGCTGCCTTAAAGTGCAGAAAGTAATATGTAGATAACAGGTTATGGGAAATATACCACTTCTATATGTAAATGGTATGTGTTAGATAAAAATTGCATTATATCATTGATGTAATTAAAAGCAGAAAATTAATATTTTTTTATAGTAGTGGAACAAAGAAACACATTAGTGTTTTATGTACTGCACAGATAAATGTTTTAAAAATAGTTTAACCAAACAATTGCCTTACTAAATAATAATATTACTAATAATTGTCATTATGTCTATAGTAATTGTCATTGATGTGATCTGTTTTCTGCCAATGTCCCGTGTGTGTGTGTGTGTGTGTGTGTGTGTGTGTGTGTGTGTGTGCGCGCGCGCACATATGTATGTATGTATGTACGTACGTGTCTGTGTCTCCTTAGTGACAGATTTTGTAGTGTGTACCAAAGACATAACAATGTTCCTGCCTATTAACTGAAAAATGTTTTCTAGCTTAGCTTTGTGTAACATAGAGAATCTTTTGCTGGCATTACTGACTTTTTTGAAATTCAGTACATCCAAGAGCAAGACTGCAGTATTGTTATTTTATGCTTTTTAATCTTTATCTCTGTAATAGTGCCATAGCATTTCAGTAATACTATGGTGAATGTTTGTCATTATTCTCATAAAGATCACAGCTGCATTTGCAGCAGCTCCATGTAAAATGTGATTCATATTGTAGTAAAGAGTAAAGACATGAGGAAAGGAGTTTCTCTGGGTTATGCTGTAAATAGAAGTTTGCCTGAAAGCAACTTTAATTTCTAGAGTTCATGCTGTATAAAAGTAATTGTAAGTAATGTTGCCAGTTTTAGTGAGCAATTTCAGTGATGTATTGCTGTTGCTGTTTTCACAGTTTTTCTTAATAGATAAGTAGGGCCTGTGCATTTTGTCAGTGATGCCAAGCTTTGAAAACTCCAAGCATGGTGAATATTGGAATGTTTATCAGATCCTTCACAGATGTTATGTTATGCTTTTCTTTAAAAAAAAAAAATGAAGTTGTTAAAATTGTAAGTTATTGTGAAATACCTGTAAGTACTGTTAATATGGCTTACCTTATTTTAATTAGCATGGAACATGATTATTCTTTGAAAAAGTAAATTTCTTTTCTGTAGTGAGCAGTTATTCATGATATTGTGAATATTGTACTGATCAACAATGAACCTCTCTTAATGGTTTTTGTACAAGTAAAACATTAATGACCTTAGTATTTGTGATTCATATTCAGTCTGTAGACAGCAATGTTGATAGTCTACACAGTTTATTTAACTCATTGGTACGCAGTCATTATAATTAACTTCATTTATTCCATTGATTAATTAGTTAAGACTTCATAGTAGTGGGAAATGGTGAATTCATTGGTATGTTTACTCCCTTTCATGAAACTTTTACTGTTTCATAGATGCATGTTGATTGTACCACTTTAAGTTTCTGTATTACTGTAATTCCAAGTTAAATGTTGTTCATATGAAACACAAAGGTTTCAAGGTTCTTATATAATTTTCTCATAGCCATTAGAAAGTTACACATGGTTAGAAGAGTTTTTGGTGTATGCACTCAATGTGTATTTCTTTGATTAATATTAGCTTATTAATGTATCAGTTACCAAACATTGTTAGTGTGAAAAGCTTACAGGTACCTTTTGTAATGACTATATTTGTAGTTTTCAGGAAGAGGCAATGTATTGATAGTAAAGGGTGTAGATCTTCATTTTTAACAATTGTCTGAGGCTGTTGGGTCGTACATATTGACTGGTAGTCTTGCAGTACACAGAGAAGCTAAACAAATGAAATAATGTAAACATTTCCCAACATTTTCAGTAACTGTCTATTTAATGAATCTCTCTCTCTCTCCTCCCCCTCCCCCTCCTACTCTATCCCCCTCCCCCTCTATCCCCCTCCCCCTATATCCCTCCCCTTTCCCTCACTCCTATCATTGCATGTACACACATTTGTGTGAATAATACACACAATTGTATGTTTATGCAATCACTGAAATGGCTTTTTCCTCCCTTTTTTTTTACCAATGTTGCACACATCAAATATATAAATTTTAATTACTTTATGGTGGTGATGCTGTTTGATTTATCCTTAGGTTATATTTTTGAGGCTTTAGTTTGGTGGAAGGCCACAATTGCAATATGTTCTCTATATCAGCCTTTTATATAACAAATGTGATATTAAATATTTTTTACATTAATTTATGCTGGTCATTCATTCATTGTTTCTTATACAATAAAAATGGTCATGTCTGGCTCTGAAACATATCACCCATTTAAATTTTAAGTAAACATGATAAAATGTGGATTGCACAAGGTAACATGTAAAATTCATGTACATTTTTCTTTTTAAAAAAGCTTTACAGCAGTCTTCAGTAGAAAAGTGTGTTCATATTTTTAAAAACTGTTTTGTTCTGCCAATTGGCGAAATAGTAATACATTCATTTGGCAACATCTTCAGTGTTCATTGCTTTGCTAGCCCAGTCAACGAAGACCTAAACAGTTGGACTGGGGGAAAAAGTTGGTGTACTTACAAATTTTTGTTCAGTGGTAGGAGTGAGTGCCATGAACAACATACTAAAAGTCATGAGCATTTGTGTGGGGGAATAACTCAAAAACCACAGCTTTAGCAGAAATGTTTCCCAATACAAAATTGGGCTGCATTAGATTTCCTACAAAAATGTCCATTTCATGTTTTCTCTGTGACTAATACTTTCTGCATTGCAGAGGATGCAAAAATTGCAGATTATTAAAAATATTGTTTTAACTGTATAAAAATAATGTTCATCCATAAATGAAGTGGGTTAAAAACAAATATTAAATGTGCGTACAATGTCTTAGCATATCCATACTAAGGGCCAAATTGTGTTCTGGTGGTGTAACAGGGTGGCAAGGAGGGGAGGGGGGGGGGGGGGGGACGTTAGAAGCACGAGGGAAAATAGGTTGCCTGATTGTGTTCATGTACTCCCCATGTTTATAGGTCTTTAAGCTGAAGATCGAACAGATGATCCCAATTCTGTCTACCAAACTACATCGCAAGAAGCAACTACAGGGTGTCTCACAAATTTATTTATTTTGACCCTCTACAGCACACCTTTTATATCACTGGCAATGTGGCACATAAATGCGTGGGAGCATTCCTTTGACACAAAATTTGTTAACACTGCATGGAATGCAGATACGCGTTACTAATAATACTAGCATAAGAAACACATCTTGACGGAATCTATGTAAGTCTATATGACTGTCCTACACTGCTAGAGGGGAAATTGATTCTTAGCTATCCTGTATGGCTACTATAGTTTTCTTCTAGGAAAGGTGACCTCCTCCACCACGAGCGCTGCTAGGTTTTCAGTTTACAGACTTACTATATCTCCTCAGCATTGCCTGCCCTATCCTCTTATGTGAGTAGACGAAACAGCTTTGCTGAACTCTTGTGTGTACAGTGGAGTTATTATCAGTTAATTGAGTGAGTACTTATTTCCAGTTGTTAAGTACTGTAAGACGGCTCAACAGCTGGAGCTGCTACTACACTGAAGAGTGTGTGCCAAATGTATTTGACAATACCTGTTTCATTGTCTCCAGTATCACCATCTAGAAAATGTTTCACAACTTATGGGGTGTCAAATGCACTACCTCTGCCTCAGCTCAGCAGGCTTAAATTGTCTCGTATCTGCAACTGAGGTAGGTCACTTAAGTTTTATAGAATTTTATATGTCTCAAAAAAGTCAATGTATTACAGCAGTTTACTGCTCTAGACTTGAATATAATAAGTCTTAACCCATCAGTTGTATTCACATCCATCTTGGAAGAGATACTGTGGATGTGTGGTAAGTGGCTCCACTCAGTGCAGCCCATTCTCAAAGTGCCAGCAGTTCTTGAATGGAAAAGATTCATGCAGTCTACCAGTAAAAAAATTAATGGTAAGGGAAGTGCAGTGACTTGGTCATTCATTAACTCACCATGAAGTGGTTATAAATACAATTACACACCTTTTACAATACACTGTCAGAGAGAGAGAGGGAGAGAGCAGCGAGGTGCCACATTACCAATCCAGTTCCCTTTCCCATCAACACTACATAGGTCATTAATATCACACTTACAAATTAAACATTGCTGCCACTGTTTACAAGGAAATATTTTACATAAAAACTCACTCTGCAATTGCAAACAAGTACTCATTTAATAAATAGGATATATAAACATGAGGCCCCTCAGATGCCTGTGTACTATGTTGTCAATGATACATAGTGAACTGTGAAGGGTGAAGGTATAACCTTGAGACACACGCTGAATGTAGTGATGTAGTTGGGTAGACAGAATGAGAATCACTTGTTTGACCTTCAGCTCACAGAGCTGTAAGGGGGGTAATTGCATGAACACAATCTTGTGACCTACATTCCCTCGCACTTCTAATCCACACATCCTTCCCCGCCCCCCCCCCCCCCCTTCCCCCCACCCCCTTGCCACACTTTTACAGCCCCGCAAGGAAAGGACACTGTTTATCCTTTAATGTGGTTCTGCTGCACTTAAATGTGGTGCATACATTTAATATTTGTATTTGACCCACTTCATCATTAAAATGTTATTTTTGATATGTAATTTTCCATCGTCTGCACTGCAGAAACTTAGTCATAAAGAAAGAATGAATAGGACCTTTATTTATTGGAAACTTAATGCAGTGTAATTTTGTACTGAGAAGCATTTTCTCCGGAAGCCATTGTTTTTAAGAGTTATTCAAGAAAACCATTGAAAAGTGACCTTCAGATAGCCCCCACCGATATGCCCACGATTGTTAGAATGTCGTTCATGGGACTCCTTCTCACCACTGTAAAAAAATTTGTGATTATGCAAATTTTCCTTTGTTGGCTGTATTATGTCTCTGAACTATAGTTACAATATTGGCGTTCCATTAGCATATTGGTTAAAAATCAAACTTTATTCTGTTTAAGCAGGTTTCCTTCACTGTAATATGCATACAATAACAACACACAATCGAATTACATGCACCATACTGTAATCTGGAAAATACTTTTGGTTATTGAGAAACACATTTATTTACTTCTGTGTTGTTTATAAACATGGATGGAAGCTTTTTAATATAAAACTTTCCTGAGATGACTGTCTACGGCTGTTAAGTAGTTTTAAAAAGGCATATTCGTGGTGCCATCAGCTGTACAATTGTATATTTATTCTCTGCCAGCTTCAGTTATAATGACCATCTTCACTAGAGAAAACAATGTTTTTATTTCCTATCAATTGTAGTGTGAGAAGAGAGAGAAAAGGAGATTACTTAACAACTGTGTTTACTCAGTTTCTGTTAACAGAGCAACTTTTAAAGTAATTTGTAAAATATGTTGACACTAATTTTAAAATAAGTGTATTCTTAAAAGATAGTGTGCCCCATTAAAAAGTGGAGAATGTGGAATGGAATGGAGTAACAACAATATGTCTTGCGACATATTGCTACTCACCACATAGAAAAGGCGTTAAGCATCGGACACAAACATTTAAAAATAGACGATTGGCTATTATTCAGCATTCAAAAGTCCTTCATCAGGCGAAGAAACACATGTACACTTTCATACAAACACAACACGCACACACATGGCCACTGTTATATTCAGCTGCTGTGGCCCCACTTCGCATTGGACTTGAATGTAGATTATAGTATGTGCCAGTATTTACAACTACCATAAATAATGAATGCAGCAGATGCATCTCTGAACCTTGACTAGCCAACTTAAGAACATGCTTCTTCCTGAGACCAAGATTCAGATCACACTACTTCTCTCTGCCCAGTTCAAAGATTGTTCTCTTCTCGTGACATAGGATTTCTGGAGGCTGCATCGAGGTTAATAGTTCCACAGACTGTTACTGAGGCAGTGTTAGTAGCTGCAGTAAACTTGTTCATCATGAGAGAGAAGAAAGTTGCTCCTTCAAAAGGTCATTATGGTTAACAGAAGGAACATACTTAAAGAAATTGTGTCTTCAAAACTTGGAATAGGGAATACAGTTGCTCAGTGTTTTCAAGGCAGTGGAGTCACAGTGCCAGGGGACAACAGTGGCTGTGTGTTACGATTAACTTTGCACCATTTGGTACTTCCCACTATTGCTTCATAAGCCGTAGCATCCAAGTGGGCTAATTAAACAACAAAATTAGATTTCACCCTTGTGAAAAAATTTATACCTATCGTAATAATATTATTAAACATTGGAAACTCCAGGTAGGAATATCAAAACACACACACTCTCTCTCTCTCTCTCTCTCTCTCTCTCTCTCTCTATCTCTCTCTCTCTCTGCAACTTGATGTGTCTTCTTTATGGTAAGTAGCAATCTGTCTTTTCCTACATTGATAATAATATTGGTCTCTCTCTTGCAGTTTTGGATACACAAAACTCCTAGTCTTACAGAAAATAGACATTTGTAATTAATAACCTTACCTTTTGGTAGCCTACATTCCAAATGCTGGTGCCGACAGGACTGACTGAAAGAGTATTAGCAGCAACAGTAAACTCACTTGTCACAGGGCGAAGAAAATTTGTTATGTAGAAGGACATTAAGGTTAATGAAAGGAAGAATCCATGAAGAAATTTTATTCACAGACCTAGGGAAAGGAAATATAACTGCATAGTACTTGCAAGGCTCGATCTGTAAATGGAATGACAGATGTGAGGGGTGATATATTTCCATGGAATTTCTGAGTACAATGGCACATGTGCTGAATTCAAGCAAGCTAGTAAGAACCACTGCCAATTGTTAAATATCGATTGAATATGTTTGTGACTGATAGGCATGACCAGATATTGTATTATATAAATAATACGATATCTGGTCATGTCTATCAGTCACAAACATATTCAGGACTGGAAGACTTATCTGCTGGCCTAAAGGAGCTGTTCTGTCTTATAATTGATCTGTGACATTTATAGTTTCATACCTGTACAACAAATACTCTTCGGTTCTGGTACAGTATTACATCTACACATATGCTTTGCAAACCAGTATGAAGTGCTTATCAGAGGCTACTTAGCATTGTATGGCACATGTAGAATGACTGCGTAAATGCTTCTGTACGTGATCTAAGTAGAATAAACTTGTTATCATGACCACTACTGGATATGAATACAAAATAATAAAGGCATTACTGTCACAAGTAGAAATTCTATATTGTGTGAGATTAAAATGTGCACACTGTGCTATTATGGACACACATCATCATGATTCCAATATAATATTGATTTATTTCTAACAAGAGAATGTACATTGTTTAATATACAATGCAGATTAGGTCATAAATGATATTGTCAGAGTTTACAATTAAAAGTAAAAACCTGCATCATCCCTAACTTGGTCAACTTCTAGAGGGATGACCAGTTGAACAGAATGTGAGATTATGGCCCGTTTTGAAGTTTATGGGGTTGCAGTTTGTATCTTCACATCGTGTCTCTTATGAAGATTATTTTATCTTTGCCTTCTCCACATATAGTGTGGAAGAACATCCTCCTGTAGAAGAATGACATTACCTATATGGAGTCTTCTTGAACATGTTCTTTGTTGTTGTAATTCATGAAAGGTTTTGAGCAGGGTTGGATACTCTTTCTTCCACAATTTTGGAACTTTGTGTTATTGAATCTCCTTGGTCAAATCACCAGTGGTTCTGGACATGTGGGCTGTGTTGTGAGTCAATCACCTACAAAGAAATGTGCAGGTGTCAGTGGCTTAATTCCCCACCCACCCTGTGTAATTGGTGTTGAACCCAATGCGTCTTCTGTGTTGACCAGATTGTGTTAAGACTTTTATCCAACTGTGACCATCCTAAAACCTTCTTCAGACAATGTTTGACAGAACATACCTCCAATTCTCACCATCCTCCCCACCAAGCCGTGTGAGATGATGAGCTTTCGTGTGTTAACTCACTGGGTGCAGTACTAGTGCATTTTACAAGCTGAGAGAGCTGCCAGACCTCCTTCAGCTTTGTGTGCCTGAAATGGGGAATAGTTGTGTTATCAGTGTAAATCTTGTTGGGCAATCCTTGTCTTCCCACAAACTATTGTAGGGCTTGGAAAAATCTGTCAGTTGACATACCTGAACAATGTTACAGGTGCAGGGTGCATGTGAGTAGAACAATATTTGCCTTCTTCATAATATGTCCCTGTCGGGCATATTATGGACCAGCAAATTTGATGCCTTTGCTTTCAAATGGTTTAGATGGTGGAACTTGTTCATCTGGTAACGGAGTCTGTTTGTTGAGCAAAGTGAACTTTGCATTGAATTGCACATCCGCATCTAAAATTCTCAGTAGTTGATTCTCTCAGTAGTCTTGTAGTCCTCTGTACAAGATGCTGATTGTGTATCATATACTCATACGAAGAAACATTAACTGATATTCAGGTGGCTTCCAAAGATTTCTGAATGAAATAGTTCCTGGACATTGATAAAATTCAGCAATATTTCACACTCTGAACTAGTAACAAAAAGGTATATGTGCCTTCAGCAGTTATGCAAAAGCATGATAGCCCCATTCATAACAACTCTTCTCCCAAGACCGTCCATTCAAAACCACACTCCTACAAAGAATACACAGTGAAGAAGAACAAAGATAGAATGTATAAACCAAAGAGTTTGCATTTTTTACAATAAGAATTGCTGGTACATCTTTAAAAAATTACTGAATTTACAGAATTTGAAGTAAAATCCTTCATCATTAATTCAAACATGTAGAATATTAATTTTTAAGTGTAAGATAACTAATTTTTTTAAGTCATTCTTGTAGAACTAAAGATAGTGATACCCCACCCCCCAGTACCGTAAGATTTTATTGTATCATTTGCTTGATTGCATCACTTTTTTTTTTCAAGTGTGTCACTATACATCTCTTTCCCAACATTTATCCATATTTTGCACAGAAAACTTCCATTATTAACTTCAAAATTTAGAACTGAAGATACTTTCAATGGCTATATTTTGATTGAAATTATTTTGTGATTGACATGTCAACAAGTCAAGTGGTAGGAGGGCAGCCACAAACTAATTGTAGTTCATTCTTGAGCATCAGATGCTTGCTGTGTAGCCTGTTTTGTTGGCTACATGTAGCACCTTGTGAAGCATGGTGGCAGCACAGTGGCAACACTGCCCCCCGCTACTGCAGTCACAAAGTAATTTTAATCGGAGTGTAAGTCATGAGCTCATTGGTATTTGTTCATATAACTTTCAGACAATTCATTTACATTTCTGCCGGCCGGAGTGGCTGAGCATTTTTTGATGCTTCAGTCTGGAACCTTGCGACCACTACAATCGCAGATTCGAATCCTGCCTCGGGCATGGATGTGTGTGATGTCCTTAGGTTAGTTAGGTTTAAGTAGTTCTAAGTTCTAGGGGACTGATGACTGCAGAAGTTAAGTCCCATAGTGCTCAGAGCCATTTACATTTCTACTTACCCCTGTCAGCTTAATGAATGACATGGACTCATCTTCCTCCTCATCTAACGAATCATCTTTCTACTCAACAAAATAATCCACATTTTCATTCCTAATTCTTTCCTCATCAGTAACATCATTTATATTACAAACACTGGTTGCATCCTCGTCTACTTATAGTTCTCACTCTGCTCATACTTCATTATTACTTTACTTTCAGACAAGATCTCGTCAATATTTAGACTATCACCACCAGTATCATTAAGATTTTCTCTCAGATCAACAGTGTAAAAGTTTTCTAGAATACATTCCTGTAACTCACAGTTCACTATTTTGGTTCTGTTTTGTTGTGTTCTTTTCCCTACCTTGCCAGAAATTACTCCAAACTTTCAGCATGCTCTTATTTTATTAAATTGGTATTTGTGTAATACCTCCCCGCCCCCTCCCTCTGTTGTAGCAACCATTTTGTGTAATTCTAGCTCCCTGCCTGAAATGTTGAGCTTGATGTTGATTATGATTCCAATTTCTATCACTATGTTTGTATTCCTTGTTGTATTGTCTCCCTCTGTAATCAAATTATATTGGGGTTCCCCCCTCTGGATTTCTGCAATCATTACTGTCGTTTGTCCCACGATTATTATGTCTCCAATTTACATTGTAATCCCATTGGAATGATTTGAACGAAAACCCAGTCTGTCATTTCTTTCAAAAGATCTGTCCAACCTGTCTACATATTTCAGGAATTGTTCAATTGATTCATCAGTTGATCCAAAGACTGGTGTAAATGAAAATTTCTTTAATTTATTTTTTCAGAATTCTTTCATACCCCTCTGTAACTTGGCACTTCAAGAAATTCGCTTTTAATTGTCGACTGTTCTTACTCTGACCACAATTTTTTAAGAAAACTCATTTCAGACTCTTTATGAGGTAAATATTGCGTGCACTTATCGTTTACCCACAGTAGTGCTTCACCACCGCAACATCTTTTCACAAATTTGATTTTAAGATTATCAGTCAAGTTCGGAATGAAATTGTGTACAGTTTTGTAAGAAATCGAACAGATGCAAACTATCATCTCCAAGAACAATTGTAACTGGCACTCTAGGAAAAAAATTGTTTTTGTAGCCACTGATTCATGTAAACAATGATTTTGGTGTTTGTACTGTTCTCGGGTCTCCAGCCGGGTGCAGTCGTTTTCAAACCACGATATTTCGACAGCATTCCTTGCCGTATCTTCAGGTGATACCTGCAGACTGAGAGATGGGGACCCTCCACGCCTTCACCAACGTGGTGACCAAACCAAAAGTTCTACTGTCACCTCCGTCAACATGCTAGTTATCTAGTAAATGGATCACAGGATGCTGGGCTGTGATGTTATCCGTGTGTCTGGGAAAGACTACGCATTAACATGGTCCATCAGGTGATAGATAGTGGACGAAACGTGATGAGGGTAGCAATTGGAAGAGCAGAGGGAAAAAAGTGCCAAGGCTCGTGCCGTGGGAAAAAACCTCTGCGACCGTGGGATGGGTACTGAGAGCAGTAGTGGCGATAGTTCATGCAAGGTTGGTTTTGTTAGTATGGGTATCATGCATCATTACCGTGGCAAGCGATGGCGATGTATCCCAGTTTGCTGCAGCCGCTGCATTCCTGGAACAATCAAGATCGTTATATAGTAGTGGGAGATCAGCCATAGATCACATAGATCATCTCACTGTGTGTGTGTATGGGGGGGGGGGGGGTGAGTGGGGGGAGCTTGTCTGCATGCAGTGTACAGTACGGCTTCCCTGCGTGGTGCCAGTTCTTCGGGAAGTGTGTTCCAGCTGGATATCCAGTAATGGTGTCTGATTAACAGTGGCTCACCTGTACCGTTGTGTTTGCGTGTGCTTGGCCATAGATGTTAGGTCCTTACAAGTAAGTCTTTTGGTGTTTTATTTTTCCATCTATAGTTGTGGTCGTAGTTCCTCAGATTCAGAATAAACGGGTTCTGCGATTGCCTGGAGTTTCTGTATAGTCTTGTGGTTAGTTTGTGGATTACCTCTGTGAGAGTCTCAAGTCAGTATTCCCGGTGAAGGTCCGTGATGCGTGTGTATCGTGGAGCATTGCTTATGATTTTGAGTACTTTGTTTTGTATAAGCTGCAGACGGCGCAGGTGTGTAGGCACAGTGTATCCCCAGACAGGAGCTGCGTACATCATCAGGGGTCGAATAAGTGTCATGTACATGGGCCTCGACACCCTTCTGTTCAGTGTGCTACGCCTGTTGAGCATAGGGTAGAGCTGTTTGAGCCTCGCGCTAGCTCGGTTGGTCATGTGTTGTATGTGGTCCTCCCAGAGTAATTTCTGGTCCAGCCAGACACCGAGGTATTTTACTTTCTCACGGAAACGTATTGGGCGTGCATGTAGAGTTATTGGTCTGCAGTATCGGTGTTTGCGCAGTTGCTTCGGTCTTCTAGTGAACAGAACGGCTTCGCACTTGTCGACGTTTACTCTAACACGCTATTTCTCCAACCAAGGCTCAGCCACTCTGAGTGTAGTCTGTAAGCGTGACATAATGTTTGATGGTTTCGAATCCTGCAAGACAATGGCTGTGTCATCCGCGCAGATTGCCATCGTTGTGTTGTGTGTGGTTGGGAGATCGTTTACGTAGAGGTTAAACAGTAGGGGCCCTAGGATGCTTCCCTGGGATACTCCCGCGTGTATACGGTGTCGTGTTGATTGTTTTCCCTGCATCTCAGTGTTGAAACTCCTGTCTGTGAGGTATGAGTGTATTAGACGCACCAGCCCACCGGGGAATCCCGCGTCGCTGAGTTTGCGAATGAGGCCGTTGTGCCATAGACGGTCGAAAGCCTTTTCGATGTCCAGGAACACCACCCCTGTAGCTTTGTTTATGTTGAAGCCATGTGTTATATGTTCAAAAACCCGTAAGAGTTATTGTGTTGTAGAGTAGTGATTCCTGAAGCTGAATTGCTCCCGTCTCAGGATGTCATTTGTTATGCAGTGACTAGTGATGCGTTTGAGAATCACCTTCTCAACAATCTTACTGAGCGAGCTCAGAAGGCTGATGGGTCGGTAATTTTGTGGGGGGCTGTTTTCTTTCCCTGGCTTCCTGAACATCAGGACCTTGGCCGTCTTCCAAAAGGTGGGGAAGTGTTGGTGTTTTAGTATGGCATTCGTTATGTGTGTTTAGTACTCAGTAGCTTTATCCGTGAACTCCTGGAGGACACAGTTGTGAATGCCATCATGACCAGGGGCTTTCCTAGCAGCGTAACGCATTATAGCCTAGGAGACTTCGGCTGTTCTAGCATGTCGAATGTCGTCGCGCGATGGTTGGGCTAGAGTGCGAGTAACCTCTTGGTCAGTGGCAAGTGTGAACACTGGATCTGATGGTACCAGGTTCGGTGTGAATGACGCTGTGAGTGTGCGGGCCATTAGTTCTGCTTTCTCTCTTTGGCTGAGTATGCAGGTCCGTCAGGCCCTTGAAGCGTTGGGGTATATATTCTCTCCCTGGTGAAGTGTCAGGCTAGTTGACACACACCAGGTCGCACGGTGTCCAGCCCTACGAGTTTTTGGTTCCACTTTTGTGTTCTATGTGTTTGTATTTTATTGTGTATGATGCCCTGTAGCCTGTTAATGTGCCGTTTGAAGTACTGACGCCTGGTGCACTGCCATTGTCTCCTGAGGCGAGTCCTCATTGAGATTAGGCCCAGGATTTCATGGGACAGGGCCGCAGTGTGTTGTTGTGAGGTGCGATCAGGTATGGTGCCTGCCATTGCGTCCTGGATGGCGTTAGTGATGGTTTCTACTGCCTCGTCAATTTGTGCTGTTTCATTAATTTCGTGTATGGGTGGGATGTGGCTATCGAGCGTTTCCTTGAACAATGTCCAATTCGCACTCCGGTAGTCCAACATCTTGCGTTGTTCCATGTGCTGCAGTGTTTCCTCAATGGATAGTATTACAGGTTGGTGTTTGGAGGGCAGATGGTTTGCAACGGCAACGTTGAGTGTCGATGTAATGTCCTTGATGAGGGCCATGTCTAATACGTCTCGCCTGTGTCCCCTCTGATAGGAAATGTGCGTCGGTTCAGTCGGTGCTAGTATAATGTAGTTCCTGCCTAGTGAATGTTCATACAGTTTTTTGCCGTTGGGATTTCGTATGCGTGAATTCCATTCTGGGTGTTTTGCGTTCAGATCTCCAGCGACTATTACTCGCGGTGAGATGTTGAGTAGTGTGCTGATATCTTGTGTTGAAATGCCTACAGGACTGTTGTATACCGATATCAGTGTTGTGTAGGCTCCATTGAACTTGACTCTGACGGCCGTAGCCTCGATTTTTTCCAGTTCAGGGAGCTCTATGTTTGAGTGCTCAATGTCTTTGTGTATGACGGTTGCAGTTCCACCTGCCACGGCGTCACCCGGTCGGTCGGTACGATAGACGCAGTAGCCAGGAAAGTTTAAGTGTTTGTGCGGTTCAAGCTTAGTCTCGCTCAGTAGCCTGGCAAGGATTCCCTTGCGCTCCATGAACGCGGCAAATTCTGTCCTTTTGTTGTGGATCAAGTCTGCATTCCAGAACAGGATCTGTGATAGTGTGTGCGGGTTGGCGTTACGGGCCGGGTGTGGTATATTATTCATGTAAGAGTGTGAAAGAGTGTTGTGGTGGCAGTGTGTATGACAGCCAAGTATTGCCCGGGTTCGGCGCTCATGAGCTGCGTGATGAGTGTAGTGATGGCCGTCAGCACCTTGGTAAGGATTTGAATGCTCGTGTGTCGAGGGAATAGTGTTTCCAGTATTCCTCCAGGTGATGTGCTGGTGTTAGATGTGGCAGCCTGAGGTGCTGTTGTGGAGTTAGCGGCCGCTTGTGCAGGTATTGGTGTGTTTCCAGAATGAGATTTTCACTCTGCAGCGGAGTGTGCGCTGATATGAAACTTCCTGGCAGATTAAAACTGTGTGCCTGACTGAGACTCGATCTCGGAACCTTTGCCTTTCGCGAGAAAGTGCTCTACCATCTGAGCTACCGAAGCACAACTCACGCCCGGTACTCGCAGCTTTACTTCTGCCAGTACCTCGTCTCCTACCTTCCAAACTTTACAGAAGCTCTCCTGCGAACCTTGTAGAACTAGCACTACTGAAAGAAAGGATATTGCGGAGACATGGCTTAGCCACAGCCTGGGGGATGTTTCCAGAATGAGATTTTCACTCTGCAGCGGAGTGTGCGCTGATATGAAACTTCCTGGCAGATTAAAACTGTGTGCCCGACCGAGACTCGAACTCGGGACCTTTGCCTTTCGCGGGCAAGTGCAGATGGTAGAGCACTTGCCCGCGAAAGGCAAAGGTCCCGAGTTCGAGTCTCGGTCAGGCACACAGTTTTAATCTGCCAGGAAGTTTCATATTGGAGTGTCGTTAGGAGTGGCTTTTGTGGTTATGTTTCGTGACAGAGGTTGTGGCGCCTGTGTTACTTCTGTGGGGAGGGGGATGGTAGTGTGGGTTACGGTCTCGATGTCTTGTTGACTGTTTTCATGTGTGTTATTGGTCTGTTGTTGCTGGGTGGCCTGGTGTGGTGATTTCGTGTTCCCCACCCTGTGTTTACATGTACATCTATCTATTCCTCCTCTGGGCTTGGGGTTCTTGTGTGGGTGTGTTTTCCTGTATAGCTTGCGTTTCTTCGCAGCACGTGACTTCCGGGAGAGGGGTCATTTGTTTGGGGGCATAGGTGTTGGTACCGATGCTTGTTGGTACCGATGCTTGTTGGTTTTCAGGTGTTGTCTGTGACTGTTGTGTAGCTGTTGCAGCGGTTGTTTTGCGTGTGTGTGAAGGGCGCTGAGGTTCCGCGGTCTGTGCCGTTCCACCAGGACATGCAACTGTGGCAGACGTTACGCCGTTCCTTACTGGGTTCGGCGCTGGCCTTGGGCTTCACGACTTTGTCATCCGATCACTTGCCGATGATCTTTGACACAGACGTCATCGGCGCGGCGGTATGGGCTGGTCGTCCATCCTTCAGGAGGGTCAGTATCGAGCACTTCCAAGCAGAGGTACGGGCATACCTCACAAATGCACCTGATCCGGAGGAGGTGGAGCAGAAGCCCAGCGTGCACGTCAGGGTCGCGAACTACAACAGCTACTGCACCGACCAACTGACCCATGGCGGTGGTACAGCGGCATACGTCAGGTCGTCCCTGCGACACTATCCCGTGCAATTACCACAGCTCAACACCCTCGAAGCCACTGGTGTGGTCTTCCACACATCTATCAGCAAAATCACCTTCGTGATCACAAATGCACCTGATCCGGAGGAGGTGGGGGCGGAAGCCGCCATCACTTCCCTAGATCAGGTGCTCCTGCGAGCTGCAGAGGCTGCCACACCTGGTCGCACTCGCCAGCCACAAGACAGGTCACGTTGCCTACCGCAACAAATACGCGAACTCATAGTGGCATCTATTCCGCGAGTGGCAAATAACTAGACAGCCAGCAACAAAACACCACGTGAACCGCATGCGTCATATCATCACTGCTGCTGTCCGTGAACACCGCAATAAAGCATGGGCCGACCTCGTCGAGTCCCTTGACCCGGTCGACGGCAGTGCATGGCATGTCATGAGAGGTTTTTTGCTCCGCAGGCAGCGCATTCCCCCCCTGCAGCTCGGCCAGGACCACGTCTGTGAACCAGACGCCAAAGCAAGCGCCCTGGCCGATGCTTTCGAGGCTAAGTTCCGGCCTGTAGCAGACAACATCGACGAGACCCACATCCAGCTCATGAAACAACGTCTTCCTGCTTTCCTCGCCGCACGAGATGAGGGGGATGTCATAGATAATACCACCGCCGAAGAAGTCGCTCTGCAACTCCGTTCACTGGACGCTGAGAGGGCAGGCGGCAACGACGGCATTCCTAACTTACTTCTCCAGCATCTCCCCCAGGACTACCACCCATACCTGACCTCCATCTTTATCCAGATACTAGCTTCGGGTGTTTACCCCTCGGTATGGAAGCACACCGAAGTGGTGGCCATCCCGAAGCAGGATAGGGACCCCGTTGCCGTCCAGCTACAGGCCCATAAGCCTCCTCCCATACCTCTCGAAGGTTTTTGAAAGGCTTTACGTGAGGTGACTCCTCCGGCGCGTGGATGGTTTCTGTGGAGGTCACTCCACCACCCACCAGCTGCTCCGTCTCGTGGAACCCGTGATGAGGGCGCTGGAGACGAGGGAATATCTTGGCGCAGTATTCCTGGATGTCTCCCACGCCTTCGACTCCGTGTGGCATGACTGCCTAGTTTACAAATTGTTTGCACTCAGGGTACCGACATCACAGAGTCCTTCTCAGGTCTTACCTCTCTGGCAGGACCTTCCACATCTGGGCCGACCAGGGAACATCCACCGACAGGCCTATCCGTGCCGGAGTACTGCAGGGGTCCATACTTGGCCCCATGCTCTACTCTTTTTTTACGGCTGACGCTCCTGTATGCGGACAACACTGCTCTGTTCACTTGCATTACGAATGCGCATACTATGGGATGTCGCCTCCAGCAAGGCTGTGAAGCACTTGGTGCGTGGGCCACCAAGTGGCGTCTTAAATTCATGAAGTGGAAAGTACCGCCAAACCTAGAACAATTACACATCGCGGCAGGCTCCATCCCGTGATCGAAAACGGCAACTTATCTCGGCGTGAGATTGGACCAGCGGCTCACCTGGGCCCCACACATTCAGTGGATCCGAAAGAAGGCTATAGGACAGCTTCGTGCACTCTACGCCTTATTAAACCCAGAGTCCACACTGCCCTCGCGCCATGGCATCACGCTTTGTCTGACACTGGTATGCCCATTAGAGTACGCGGCCACGGTGTGGGGCAATGCCGCCGACTCCTCCATACGCTCCCTACAACGAGTACAAAACAAGGCGCTCGAGCTTGCACTGCACCTTCCCCCCGTTCTATCCCACCACCTTCCTCCATGAAGACACTGGTCTCCTGACGCTGCGAGACCGATTTCGAGTCTTAGCACGCCAGTTCTACGGAAAAGAGGGCCAATCCGGCAATCGGCTCATACAGGGCTTGGACCTGCAGCCACACCACCGACGAACTACCCGTTGGCCGGACCTGTTGCGAAAATAACCCATTCCCCAACAGCACTAGGACACACCCCATGTCAACAGCGAGGACCCCACAAATAGATAGGATGTCTTTTTAAACTTCTGTTCCAGGTTCTGCAGTCACAGCACTCAAGTGCTTACCCTGCCCTCGCACGTGCCTCAGGAAGGCACGACAGTCTCGGAGTCGAAGACGCTCAGTCTGCAGGTATCACCTGAAGATGACAGCAAGGAACACTGTCGAAATATCATGGTTTGAAAACGACTACACCTGGCTGGAGACCCGAGAACAGTACACAGTTAATTTGCCGGGAAAGCCTAAGAGCACACAATGTTTTTGGTTTTGAACATTACGCAAATTATTGTCTAAGCATGAGAGACTATTTTTACATTTACTATCTTTATTCTGAAATTGTTATTTCCCCCAATGCTACTAAACTTTCTTTTACTAATATTGTTAACAGATATGATGTCATTATTTAAGTTACTCTCTACTTCTGAAATTTCATGAAAATTTACTTTTTGATTAACAATCCGAACACTGGATTCAGTGATTGTAACTCTTGTCTTTTAATTCTGTGATTTTAAAATTTGTGGTTACAATTTGTCCATTGAGTTAGTTTCTGATGGCCAGAAATTGATTACTTAGTTATTTTAGAATGGCATAATTTGATTTCCTAGCTCTGATTTAACTGCATCACAACTTTCAGAAATCTTATTTCTTAAAGCATCCCTGTTTTGCGCTGATTCGTTTTTTCGAAGTATCATTGTTTTGTGGTAATTCTTTTTTCAAAGCTTCACTGTTATCAGAAATTTATTTGTTTCAGAAATTTAATTATTTATTTCAGTAGTTTGCTTGTCTCGAGTGTCACTGTTTGTAGATAAAATCCTTACAGCTGTTGCTATTTTTCTCATAAATTGTAAAAATGATTTGTTTTCTGAGTCTACTAAGCACTGATGCTAAATTCAAAACCCCAAACTGTCTTCCTCGAACATGTCCTGAACTGAACCAATTTTCACTTTCTTCAGTGCCATTTTCAAAATATGTTCGCACACGAAATTGGTGTCACAATTAATAAATTTTATGTCACTGTTCTTTCCCTAATGAGATAAAGAAAAAAAACTGAAATTACATACTTCTGTTGTTGTGTATCTGTTATGTCCTCTTTATTCTCCAGTCCTACTGTTCGCATGTCTTGAATGTTCTTCCGTTTCATCTCCACTCTCCTGGCTTTGGTGTTCATCATAAAACTCCAGTTATAATCACTTTTAATTTATCTGAAAAATATCCCAGATTAATATTTCTTTGTACTATATAATTATCAATGACAACACCCAAGTGTAATATGCCTCTTCAATGCTGAGTATTCAATGATCGAAACAGATGTTGATCATTATTTTGCGGTAAGCTGCATCAAATTGTGCATCAACATCTAAAATTCTAAGTTATTACTCAGTTGATTATCTCTTTGGTGGTCTCATTGCCTACTGTAGGGCATGATGCTTTTTGTGTATCCTAATGTCATATGAAGAAACATTGACAGATGAGAGGATTGCGGGAGGCTTCCCAAGATTTTTTAATTAAATAGTTTTTGAACTTTGATATAATTATATTCAGCAATGTATCACATTCTAAACTAGTAATAAAAATACATATGTCTTCAGCAGTTCTACTAAAGCACACCAGCTGCATTTACAATAACTCACCAGCTAAGACTGTTCATTTACAACCATGCTCTTCTCAAGACTGCACGACTGCACAATGAAGAAGAACACAGATAAAACATATAAACCAAAGCATTTACAGCTTTGACAATAACAATTGCTCGAGTAACATGTTTTTGGAAACCCAGAATCTACTATGTAGGAATCAACATGGATTCCGGAAACAGCGATCGTGTGAGACCCAACTTGCTTTATTTGTTCATGAGACCCAGAAAATATTAGATACAGGCTCCCAGGTAGATGCTATTTTTCTTGACTTCCGGAAGGCGTTCGATACAGTTCCGCACTGTCGCCTGATAAACAAAGTAAGAGCCTACGGAATATCAGACCAGCTGTGTGGCTGGATTGAAGAGTTTTTAGCAAACAGAACACAGCATGTTGTTATCAATGGAGAGACGTCTACAGACGTTAAAGTAACCTCTGACTTGCTTTAACGAAATTGCTGTTTAAATTTCGTTAAAGAATAAAATTTGCTTTTAAGTTAATTTTCTTTACCTTACTTTCTTTGCGTGCGAACTTTGTTGTAGAACCTCTCTCTTATTTACGTGTGGTAATAAAAATTTTCACTTTCAAAAGAATTACGTACATTTAAAAATTACGTGAACTCATATTAACTGATTAAGAATATTTGGTTGAAAATTAAAATCTTTACATCATTCGGCCTTGGCACACATTTTCTAAATGCAGTGGATTTTTTGTTAAATATTTTTACTGAATTCTTTCCCGGCGTTAGCTTTTGAACACAAGATTATCACTATTAGCAGAAAATGGTTAATTATTACCAAGCCGACATTTAATTATCACTGATCAAACCTACTTCGCTATACATTAAAGTTATTTGAAAGAACAAAAATTGTTAAATTTCAATGTTAACTATCCGTCTAAGAATGCACAAATGTGTAACTATTTTTTAAAATCTCAGTCTCTGGATCGCTGTAAAAGAAGAACATTCTCTTAATTCACTGTTAATTTATCTATCTGTTCCCGATTTACGGGTTTGGTTGATTTTACTTTTAGCGGAACAATTTTTTAAATGTGCCGCCGCTGCAAATCGATCGGTCGCGGCACAGCCCAGCAACACCGCTAAAAATGCTGAAAACTCTTTAAAGAAATATTATAGATGACATGGGCAAGCTAATTTACATTAATAATACACACTTTTTATAAATTTCAATATATTTTACCACAACAAATATTCAACTCACATTAGTTCGTAATTTCTCCTTCAATGGCGGCTAAATCTAGATACAGACAAATGACGTCTACCCATTCACCGAATACATCGACACAGCTTCCTACCGCTTTCAGCTCTAAACGAGGAAGACCAAAGAATACATAGTGCATTGTGCTTTTATAGTATTGCTGACTATTAACATTTCTTTGTAATTTCACGACATTATTTCCCTCTGGCTGAATTTCACATCTCTGTTATCTCAGATATTGACACATTTCGCAATTACATATTTAATATAGAAATGTTACCATACTAAATACAGAGAGAATATTACTACAAAAAATATTACAATAATAACAAATGTCTTTTACACAAAATTCAATAATATTTTTCGTTAAATAATTACATTATATACAGATTGCTCAGAGCGGCGTATATGGTACAAATAAATTTTAGTTTGTTAATGTGTGAGTTTGCCAGGGAACGTTACATTGCCCCCTGGCAGCATTTGGCAAAGAGTTTCTATACTTTGACACAATGGTGCCAGTAACGTTCTTTACAATTCTGTATTTTTTATGGAATGGCTCTTTTAATTAGTCCCAGGGTTATATATGTTTATGGCTCCCCCATTTGGGCGAAGGCAGACAGAAAACCTGGGCAAAACTGTGCCGGAGCCCAGCCATCCCAGTTGGTTCATGATTAATCTTGTCTCTTTAGCAGTCATTCTTTTGAATTGATTTAACAGTTTGTCATCAACGGTTACATAATATCACTGTCATATACAGTTCAACGATATACCGCAAGGTCACTTGTCCTAGGATATATCACTTAGTTTTTTGAAATCATTTAGCACAGCATCACTTTTTATAATGTTCCCACAACCTACATGTCACAAATCCATCTCCTACACCTGTTAGTGTTCATTTTCTCTTATCAGTTCACAGGTATACATAATAAATGTTCAATGTTTATCAAAAATGGAGTCATTGATATGTTATGCAGTTTGTGTAAATATTTTGGAAAATGACAACAATGCTGTAGTCGGTGAGCGGTGCGGAATGATTGTTGAGCGGCGCTCGGCGCGGCGCGTCGGCTCCGTGTTGGTCACCTCCCCCGGTGTTGACAGCTACGGCGCGGAGGGGCGTGGCTGTCTGGTCTGCTACGGGCTGCTGCGGCCGCTGCATGGCTAATGTAGCCGGATGCGCGTTGGATATCAGCTCGGCCGTGTGACGTCTTCTTGCAGTGCTCCAGCAAACATGCAACAAGTTCACAAACAGTGTACTATCCTTATGGGCATTTTTCCTGCTGTGGGAAAGAACGCACACAGTTATTGGCAGTTATTATTCAGCAGGCCTTCACTAGTCTGGTTTGCACAATGTTTCGTTGTCACAGTAACACGTTTTATGGGCACACAATATTTTTCCACCATGTCATGACTTGTCATTAGTCGCACGCAAGTTTAACCTGGGGGCAAAATGTATCTCTGCAGTCAATGCGCTTTTCTAGCGTCCCTTGACACACAAACAATTAAAGTTTGACACTAACTTGGTCCACCGTCCGTTATCGGCTCACTGTTCGTGTCGTGCTAGTTCCTTGTTCACTTGCACACACGGCGACGATACAGTTTTTTATTACTTATTTACAACAACTTCGTGACGTATTGCTGCAGGTTTAACAGTCACTGTCTGTCTCTGCCACACAATACTGCACTTTTGTTTAAGTTCCTTTATTTTTATTTACAATGTCCGCTGTGCAATTTTTGTAACAGCACATTCGTAACTCTTTACCAAGGTGTGTGATATTTGCGTACATGGTAACAAATATTAAAATTTCGTATTAGTTTGCCCAAAAATCATCTATATTCGTGTTCGAGTAGATTTTATTTGTGCATTCCAGCCGGATTCAGGCATATTGTTCAATAACTCCTTTGAAATCATGTCACACTTTACTATCAAGGTCCTACGTAACTACAGTGTAGCCTCTGTAGGTTAAAATTGACTTGGACTGTATCTGGCTAGTTCCCTTTTTTTTTACTGATTGAATCTGCACATGCTTCAATTGAAGTTTCTTTGTGCGTAACTTTGCGCTACTTAAATTTGCAATAAGTTTGCCTCCCATGGTGCCCTCGGGTCACTACTGGGTGCATTATTCTCTCTGATAACATTGGTTAGATAATAAAGTTCTCAGGGCCTCATATTATTGATATTATTCTGGGTTCGAATCTGTCAATCTGACAGCTACACATATATACATACATACATATATAATAGAAAAGATTGTGCCAAGAAATATTTCAATTTTGACACACATATAGAAAATTATGCAGTACACTAACTAATCATTACTAAAATGTTCCTCTTGACTGAACTCTGTCACAGCTTAACACTACAAATAATTGCACTAATCAGATTATCTGTGCAGACATTTAGAGCATGTTTTAGATAACACAAATTAAAAGTGGACATGACACAAATATTCATACACACATGAGAAAGTCAATCATATTCTTATAACTAAATACTTCTACACTAGTACATTATGTCTACAGATCACACATCATTAATGTTCATTATTTACAAAAGAATGGTGTCCACATAGGAGTATTAGTCTTTTACTGTATGAATATTTTTACATCCTTACGCGGATACAGTCCCCGTACTCTCCCTGAGTGGGGATCTGCTAAGAGATAGCTACACTCATGTGGCACACTTACTACTCTAAAAGGTCCATTGTACACCAATTGCCACTTGCTATTCTGTTTCAAGGATGCCGAGGACTTAGGATGATTGCGTAAGAGTACCAAGTCCCCAACACTAAATTTTTGATTATTCGTCACATGTCGATTATATTTTTCTTTCCTTTTCTGAGCGCACCTGGTAAGGTTGCACCCTGCTTTTCTTATCTTCTCTTCCTTAGGCTCAGGAATGACTGGGACCTTAGGCAAAGGTGCCAGCCACTCATTCAGAACTCTATTATTATTCATTATAATCTCGTTTGGTGGATACCCCGTAGAAGCATGCGGGGTTGCGTTGTGAATTTCCAAAAACTTAGGTATCAGATCTGGCCATCTTGTGTGCTTACATGCAATGTATAACCTGAAAAATTTATTTAACTCTCCAAATATTCTCTCTACTAAACTTGCTTGGGGCGAAAACGGGATATTAGTATGTGCTTTATATCTTGTTCATGTAAATAGTTTTTCCAGGTATGGCCTGTAAAATAGGAAGCATTATCCGATATTATCGCTTCAGGCTTACCCACTTGTGTAAAATGTTCTTTCCCTAACCATTTAACTATTCCACGAGCAGTGGCTGATTTAAGGCAGTATATTTTTAAGTATTTAGAGAAAAGGTCATACACCGCTAAAATGTACTTTAATCCACCCCTGGCTCGTGGGTAGGGTCCTGCTATGTCTATAGATATTAACTGAAGTGGCCGATGAGACACTATAGGATGCAGTTCAAACCTTGTGGACTTATTTTGAAACTTAGCTTTTTGGCACAGAGGACAAGTCCTGATAATGGTGCGAGTCTGCTGGCTTATTCCCTTAAAGTAACAGAATCTGGATAAAATCCTTATTGTTTTGCCTATCCCAGCGTGACCCCATGCTAAATGCGTGTGCCACACTACAGCTGGGATAGCCTGTTGCGGTATACACACGACTCCATGGTCATTTGACACACCCGTTTTATAATACAGAATATCATCTATTATTTTGAAATTCTGAACACTTTTAAGATTGGTTCCTTCTTTAATTTTGCTAATGATATCTCGCCAAATCGGATCAGTTTCCTGCAATATAGACATATTCTTACACATATGTAAAAAGTCCCTCCTATGTACCTTATCTTGTACTAAGTATTCGATATTCCTCCGATTGTTCCAAAATCTTAGAAATTGAGGATTGCCCTAGTGGAAGCCTCGACAAGGCGTCAGCTACAACATTATCTTGTCCTTTTAGGTACATAATCTTAATTTTATATTCCTGCAATGCTAACCTCCATCTTAGCAAGCGGGTATGGTATAATTTGCAAGACATTAAATAGCTCAGAGCCTGGTGGTCACTGAATACTTTGACTTCTTTACCATAGACGTAATAATTGAATTTCTTTACCGCCCAAACCACTGCAAGAGCCTCTAATTCGGTAGCGGAATATGCTCTCTCACAGCTGTTTAGTGTGCGGCTGGCAAATCCGATTACATTGATTGTTGTGGGGTCGTTGCTCCTGTCCCACTGAAATAAACAAGCGCCCAGACCGTATGAACACGAATCTGTCGCTATGCAAAAATTTTTTGTCATGTCTGGGTGTCGCAGTATGTTTGCATTCACCAAGGCGTTTTTGATAGCGTCAAATGCGCGTTGACACTGTCCACACCCAGTGCGCATTTTTACGCAACAGGCTCAATAAAGATTCGTTATTCATTAATTGGTTTTTTTTTTTTTTTTTTTTTTTTTTTTTTTTTTTTTTTTTTTTTTCTTTATTGTATTTCAATTCCCCAACGGGGCGGGCTGGCAGCAGCATATGCGCTGCTCTTCAGCCGAAAGACATAGAACAAAACAAGAGAAGACATTTAAAAACAGCAAAGGAGAGAAGAAGGCGAACATAGATATAAAAAGGGAGAACATCATGGAAGGCAATATACAAAAAAACGGGGTGACTGTAAAATGGAGATAAAAAACTGTTTAAAAGTAGCACACACAAAAAGCCACACACTGTGACGATTAAAAGAACACAAGGCACAGTATGACTGGAGCAGAAAGGTGTTGACGGATGGCATAGCACACAGCGTAACACTGACGGCGAACCTCGAGGCAGTACACAATTAAAAGCACACCTCTTGACGCACACGAGAAACAGCACGAAACATAACACTGACGTGGCACACTGATGATGAGCAATACAGAGGATCTGCCAGGTTCAAGGAGATGAGGGAGACCTGAAGAAGGGAGGGAGGGGAAGAGATGGGGGAGGGGAATGGGGGGTGCTCGGAAGAGGGCCAGGTAGGGAGGGATGTGGGAAGGAGAGAGGCAAGCATGGGGTGCAGGGTCTCAGGGGAGGGGGGGGGATGGAGGAAAATCCGCTCTGGGAGAAGGAAGAAAGAGGAGAAGGGGGCCCAGGGGAGGGGGGGGGGGGGGAAC
This sequence comes from Schistocerca americana, assembly GCF_021461395.2. NCBI lineage: Eukaryota > Metazoa > Arthropoda > Insecta > Orthoptera > Acrididae > Schistocerca > Schistocerca americana. The sequence continues at coordinate 84,619,757 of NC_060125.1, read as the reverse complement.
AAGGCCGGGTTATAGTTGGAAGGAAGGGTATATGTCACGGCGAAGTTCGTCATCCGGGAGGGTTAATTGGTTTGAAACAAACCGTCTAAAAAAGCATGCAAGACCTATAAACGCTTTGAGTTGTCTCTTAGTTCTCGGACTAGGAAACCCACGAATTACGTCAAGTTTTTTGCTGTCAGGTTTGATGCCTTGTGGTGTTATTATGTGACCTAGAAATTTAATCTGATTACGTCCAAATTTGGATTTCTCAAGATTCGCTGTTACTCCCGCTTGCTTAAACCTTTCTAAGACTCTACTCAGTAGTTCTACGTGCTCCTCCCAGGTGGCAGTAGCTATCACCAGATCGTCTACATACACTGTTACCCTTTGCAGCAAATCCGGACCTAAAACCGCGTCGAGGGCTGTTATGAAAACTCCTGCACTTACATTTAAGCCGAAAGGTAGTACCCTAAATTGGTAGCTCCTTCCCCCAAATATAAATGCAGCATATTTCCTCGACTCGGGTGTGAGCAGGATTTGCCAGAATGAACTTTTCATATCAATAGATGTCAAATATTGCACTCCATGGAATTTTTGAATTTGCTCATCTAAGTCTTCCGGATGAGTCCTGACAGGTACAATAATTTCGTTTATGTCTCTCGCATCTAATACTAACCGTACCTGTCCGTCTGCTTTTGCTACCGCCACCAAAGGACTACTATAAGGGGACAAAGACGGTTCTATTATTCCCCACTCGATCAGTTTTCTTATCTCTTTAGCTACTACTTCCTTCTTGGACCAAGGAATGGAGTATGAGGCTCGACAGTAGGTTTTGTGAGGTTTCACCTCGATATTGTACTGATATCCCTTAACAATTCCTGGTCGTTCTGAAAATACATCTGCATAATTAGATAATAACTGTACCAAATCCTGCTGTTGCATTGAATTCAAATTTCCGGACTGTGATACTTTGTTCACAAGTGCGTCGACATTTGCTTTTAATTGATCACTTTGTACGTTTGGATAATAGAGATTTTGTCCTATAGAATGATTGTCTAAATGTAGTATCCACTGATTCCTACATTTTATGTTAATAGTATTACAATTAGGCACAGGTACCTCTTCAGATCTGAGCATGGACAATTCTATCCTCCTACCAGCGTTCATCAAACTTAATTTTCCCCGAGAAAGGTCGATTATTGCGTCCCTTTCTCTCAAAAAATCTACCCCCAAAATGCAAGCTGCCTTTAAACCCTTTACTACCAGGAATGAGCACGCTATGGCTTCTTCCCCTAAATACATCTCTGCCCGCACTTGGAGTTTAATTATTTGTCGCTGTGCACTTATGGCTCCAGTGACTTTACAATTATTCACGGGAAAAGTCAGCATACGCTTTTCTTTCCCCAGTACTCTGAATAAGTCCATACTCATGACACTGACAGTAGCACCTGTATCTACGATTGCTTGCACATCAATATTGTTAATTTTGATCTCTATTATCGCTTGTACTTTGTCTTTGTGCTCCCTTATGCACGTAGATGGTTCAGTTATTAATTCATGTCCCATCTGTACCCCGTCATTATACCTAAGGATACAGATTCCCGATGTTTTGTTCTGTGTCGGGCTGCTCTCACTCCAAACCTCAGCCGACGATGGAGAGCGTATCTCGGCTGAATCTAGTTTGTTGGATTATTGCTGGTGGACGGGTGTGGCTGCTCTGTGTCACTGACCTCCACTATGTGTAAGTTGTGTTGCGTCGGCCGCCACGGTTGCGCAATTGGCGCATTTTGTGGTGGCGGTCGGTTATTGTCATATCTTTCACTGTTTTGCCGGTCCGGACTGGGCCTCTGGTTCTGTGGCCAAGTTCGATTTGCATCATTATAAGTATTAGTGTTCCACGGCCCCCTGGCATTTTTCCATCTACTATTGCTTGGTGGGCCTGTTCCATATCGGTCATCTGACCTCCTTTTCCGGTCATTATTCACCGGCAGACTATTGCCGTTCCGGTCTCTACCTCTATTCCCGTTTTGTACATAATCTTGTCTCCTATTGTTACCTCCGCCGTTTCCAGTACTTGGTGGAGGCGTGTTATTTCGACCATTTCTGTAACCGTTTCCGTTACTTCTAGCCTGTTCAGAGGCTGCCTTAACATCTTCCTGAATCAGGTCAATTGAGTCCAGAACAGACAAGAAATGTTCCATATCATTTTCGGGCACGTGTATAAGTTTTTCCTTTACGTGTATTGGCAAGTATGATTTCAAAAGTCTGATCAAATCCCGGGATGAAATCTGCTCGTCCCAATAACGGGTCTTATTAATGTACTTCTCAAAATATTTTCGCAAATTGCCTAATCGTGGAGAATACGGCTCTGGATTATATACCTCCTTCCGTAATCTCTCCTGAATACATGTTGACCAATATTTGGCCAAGAATGCCTTTTCAAATTGCTCATATGTGTCGCAACTGTCAGCTGCTTCGGTTGCCCATAATGCAGCATCTCCTTGTATGTAAGACATAACGAACTGTATTTTCTGTGTATGACTCCAAACGCTAGGCAAAATGTTTCTAAATCCCTTGATAAACACTACAGGGTGAACAGATTTCTTCTCCGTTGTAAAGGTCTGAAACTGTCGGTTTCTAATCAGGCTTTCTTCAATCACTACTTTGGAATGACATTTATTTGTTTCGCTTACATTGGTTGCCTGTTCTGTCTCGCAGTCGCTATTTTTACTGCTGTATTTATATGCCTATCATTGTTGGACGTGGCTGGAGTGACACTCCCCTGCGCGTCGACGTGCAGCAAGCTGATATCTAGCTTGGCAAGACGACGGTTGAGATTCAGCTGCCATAGCGGAATATCAGTGCGCACCGCCCTTCCAAGGTCCTGCATTTCCGCATTGGAGCTCGCGTCTGTGGCTTCAATCGCGGCGTGCGCATTCTCGTCTATTTCCTTTTTAAATTCGCTTTCCATTTTGTGCACTTGTTCGGACCCTTTGTGCTCAATTACTTGATTTGTGTCAATCTCTAATTGTTCCACCGTGTTGGTCAGTACACTGATTTCCTGCACGATACTGGCGTTAGCCACTTGGATACTATCTACTCTTTCGCTTAGTTCTTGCACCGTTTTGGGTATGGTTTCATAGTTTTGTTTCAAACTAACTATCTCACTTTGCATAGCTTCCAAAGATTGCATTAACTGCAAGTCTCTCTCATGCAGGCGTCGGTCACGCTCTGCTTGTTTAGCATCACGTTCTCTTTCGCGTTCTGCTTGCATACGGGCAAATTCAGCTACCAATCTCTGGTCACGCTTTGCTTGTTCAGCATCACGTTCTCTATCACGCTCTGCTTGCATACGCACAAATTCAGCCTGGAAATTGAGCATGCGCTCGAACATAACTCTTAATGATTGCACTTCTGACACCTCACCACTCTCTGGTCCGTGTCCAGTGCTTGCGGGTGGCACAGTATTTCCGCTATCAACTGAATCACTGGGTAGCAGTGGCAACATTTCTTGCCCTTCTGCCCCCAGATTCTCACATTGTACTTCCTGAACTACGTCACTAACATTACTTTGTGTCCCACTTTCTAACTCGGTATCACTACTTACTGACTGTTGTTCATTATCCATGTTGATATCCTTCTGACTACGCAATCTAACCATAGTAAACAAAAGAAATAAAATCTGAACTAAATATCCTAACACTCAGGTTTCACTGACATAATCACACAAGAAATGGTCATTTGTTAAAACACACTTATTATATACTACAATGACTAACTACTCAAATGTCCTGTTATTTTAAAACAAAGCACTAACAACAAGCACACCACTAATGATCAGAGAACACTGCACTGAGGCTACTTTACTACCCACAGGACAACTACACTGTAGCTTTACCTTTTGGTGATCTATCTTGGGTGCAGCTGCCCCCTGGTATTGTGGTAGGTAATTAATTTTTCCAAATATTGAGCTCTCTTCTTCAGCTTGCCTCTGGGTATATAGTGTTCTCATGCAAAAAATCATATACAGGTATTACCACACAATATTGGTTGTGCAATACATACAATACATGGAAAAATTATTAAATGTTCTCCAACAAAGTTCGACTATAATAATTCCCTAGTTATCTCATGGGTATTTAGTGGCCACTGCATGTTCGTGCCCCACGTTGGGCGCCAATTTAACGAAATTGCTGTTTAAATTTCGTTAAAGAATAAAATTTTCTTTACCTTACTTTTTTTTGCGTGCGAACTTTGCTGTAGAACCTCTCTCTTATTTACGTGTGGTAATAAAAATTTTCACTTTCAAAAGAATTACGTACATTTAAAAATTACGTGAACTCATATTAACTGATTAAGAATATTTGGTTGAAAATTAAATTCTTTACATCATTCGGCCTTGGCACACATTTTCTAAATGCAGTGGATTTTTTGTTAAATATTTTTACTGAATTCTTTCCCGGCGTTAGCTTTTGAACACAAGATTATCACTATTAGCAGAAAATGGTTAATTATTACCAAGCCGACATTTAATTATCACTGATCAAACCTACTTCGCTATACATTAGAGTTATTTGAAAGAACCAAAATTGTTAAATTTCAATGTTAACTATCCGTCTAAGAATGCACAAATGTGTAACTATTTTTTAAAATCTCAGTCAGTCTCTGGATCGCTGTAAAAGAAGAACATTCTCTTAATTCACTGTTAATTTATCTATCTGTTCCCGATTTACGGGTTTGGTTGATTTTTCTTTTAGCGGAACAATTTTTTAAATGTGCCGCCGCTGCAAATCGATCGGTCGCGGCACAGCCCAGCAACACCGCTAAAAAATGCTGAAAACTCTTTAAAGAAATACTGTATTATAGATGACATGGGCAAGATAATTTACATTAATAACACACACTTTTTATAAATTTCAATATATTTTACCACAACAAATATTCAACTCACATTAGTTCGTAATTTCTCCTTCAATGGCGGCTAAATCTAGATACAGACAAATGACGTCATTAATAACACACACTTTTTATAAATTTCAATATATTTTACCACAACAAATATTCAACTCACATTAGTTCGTAATTTCTCCTTCAATGGCGGCTAAATCTAGATACAGACAAATGACGCCTACCCATTCACCGAATACATCGACACAGCTCAGCACCTCCTATAGAGGGGTGCTGCACAGCTTCCTACCGCTTTCAGCTCTAAACGAGGAAGACCAAAGAATACATAGTGCATTGTGCTTTTATAGTATTTTATAGTATTGCTGACTATTAACATTTCTTTGTAATTTCACGACATTATTTCCCTCTGGCTGAATTTCACATCTCTGTTGTCTCAGATATTGACACATTTCGCAATTACATATTTAATATAGAAATATTACCATACTAAATACAGAGAGAATATTACTACAAAAAATATTGCAATAATAACAAATGTCTTTTACACAAAATTCAATAATATTTTTCGTTAAATAATTACATTATATACAGATTGCTCAGAGCGGCGTATATGGTACAAATAAATTTTAGTTTGTTAATGTGTGAGTTTGCCAGGGAACGTTACAGTGCCACAGGGGAGTGTTATGGGACCATTGCTTTTCACAATATATATAAATGACCTAGTAGATAGTGTCGGAAGTCCCATGCGGCTTTTCGCGGATGATGCTGTAGTACACAGAGAAGTTGCAGCATTAGAAAATTGTAGCGAAATGTGGGAAGATCTGCAGCAGATAGGCACTTGGTGCAGGGAGTGGCAACTGACCCTTAACATAGACAAATGTAATGTATTGCGAATACGTAGAAAGAAGGATTCTTTATTGTATGATTATATGATAGCGGAACAAACACTGGTAGCAGTTACTTCTGTAAAATATCCTGGAGTATGCGTGCGGAACAATTTGAAGTGGAACGATCATATAAAATTAATTGTTGGTAAGGCGGGTACCAGGTTGAGATTCATTGGGAGAGTCCTTAGAAAATGTAGTCCATCAACAAAGGAGGTGGCTTACAAAACACTCGTTCGACCTATACTTGAGTATTGCTCATCAGTGTGGGATCTGTACCAGATCGGGTTGACGGAGGAGATAGAGAAGATCCAAAGAAGAGCGGCACGTTTCGCCACAGGGTTATTTGGTAACCGTGATAGCATTACGGAGATGTTTAACAAACTCAAGTGGCAGACTCTGCAAGAGAGGCGCTCTGCATCGCGGTGTAGCTTGCTCGCCAGGTTTCGAGAGGGTGCGTTTCAGGATGAGGTATCGAATATATTGCTTCCCCCTACTTCTACATCTACATCTACATCTACATTGATACTCCGCAAGCCACCCAACGGTGTGTGGCGGAGGGCACTTTACGTGCCACTGTCATTACCTCCCTTTCCTGCTCCAGTCGCGTATGGTTCGCGGGAAGAACGACTGTCTGAAAGCCTCCGTGCGCGCTCTAATCTCTCTAATTTTACATTCGTGATCTCCTCGGGAAGTATAAGTAGGGGGAAGCAATATATTCGATACCTCATCCAGAAACGCACCCTCTCGAAACCTGGCGAGCAAGCTACACCGCGATGCAGAGCGCCTCTCTTGCAGAGTCTGCCACTTGAGTTTATTAAACATCTCCGTAACGCTATCACGGTTACCAAATAACCCAGTGACGAAACGCGCCGCTCTTCTTTGGATCTTCTCTATCGCCTCCGTCAACCCGACCTGGTACGGATCCCACACTGATGAGCAATACTCAAGTATAGGTCGAACGAGTGTTTTGTAAGCCACCTCCTTTGTTGATGGACTACATTTTCTAAGCACTCTCCCAATGAATCTCAACCTGGTAACCGCCTTACCAACAATTAGTTTTATATGATCATTCCACTTCAAATCGTTCCGTACGCATACTCCCAGATATTTTACAGAAGTAACTGCTACCAGTGTTTGTTCCGCTATCATATAATCATACAATAAAGGATCCTTCTTTCTATGTATTCGCAATACATTACATTTGTCTATGTTAAGGGTCAGTTGCCACTCCCTGCACCAAGTGCCTATCCGCTGCAGATCTTCCTGTATTTCGCTACAATTTTCTAATGCAGCAACTTCTCTGTATACTACAGCATCATCCGCGAAAAGCCGCATGGAACTTCCGACACTATCTACTAAGTCATTTATATATATTGTGAAAAGCAATGGTCCCATAACACTCCCCTGTGGCACGCCAGAGGTTACAATAACGTCTGTAGACGTCTCTCCATTGATAACAACCTCCCGAGGAGATCACGAATGTAAAATTAGAGAGATTAGAACGCGCACGGAGGCTTTCAGACAGTCGTTCTTCCCGCGAACCATACGCGACTGGAACAGGAAAGGGAGGTAATGGCAGTGGCACGTAAAGTGCCCTCTGCCACACACCGTTGGGTGGCTTGCGGAGTATAAATGTAGATGTAGATGTAGATGTATATATGTAATAAATTAATAAAATGGATTTACATAATACTAAATAAAATGCTTCAGCATTAATTCAAAAATGTAGAATATTAATCTTTGGGCGTGAAATAACTAGTTTTACAAACATGTATTTATATGAAGTCATTTTATTTAACCGAAAATATCGATACCCTCTTGTATCATTGGCTTGATTGCACTAAAAGGTGAATGTGAGTCTGCTGGATCAGTAACTAGTTGAAATGATTGGAAAACTAGTGTGACCACTTGTTGGCGTTAGTCAGTCAGTCAAGCAGCAGTAGCTGACCGCGACAGGCGCAGCAACAGATAAGTAACTACATTTGTCATTTGTGAGTTCCTAACCATTAGCGAATTTGATTATATCATCTGTGTGCTTTAATAATTTAGTTTTTTGAGTTTCTGCGTGTAAATTTAACATTTAATAACCACAGTTCTCGCATTTTCGTTTGCGTCAGAAAGTAAACCGATTTTGTGACATACACTCCTGGAAATTGAAATAAGAACACCGTGAATTCATTGTCCCAGGATGGGGAAACTTTATTGACACATTCCTGGGGTCAGATACATCACACACACTGACAGAACCACAGGCACATAGACACAGGCAACAGAGCATGCACAATGTCGGCACTAGTACAGTGTATATCCACCTTTCGCAGCAATGCAGGCTGCTATTCTCCCATGGAGACGATCGTAGAGATGCTGGATGTAGTCCTGTGGAACGGCTTGCCATGCCATTTCCACCTGGCGCCTCAGTTGGACCAGCGTTCGTGCTGGACGTGCAGACCGCGTGAGACGACGCTTCATCCAGTCCCAAACATGCTCAATGGGGGACAGATCCGGAGATCTTGCTGGCCAGGGTAGTTAACTTACACCTTCTAGAGCACGTTGGGTGGCACGGGGTACATGCGGACGTGCATTGTCCTGTTGGAACAGCAAGTTCCCTTGCCGGTCTAGGAATGGTAGAACGATGGGTTCGATGACGGTTTGGATGTACCGTGCACTATTCAGTGTCCCCTCGACGATCACCAGTGGTGTACGGCCAGTGTAGGAGATCGCTCCCCACAGCATGATGCCGGGTGTTGGCCCTGTGTGCCTCGGTCGTATGCAGTCCTGATTGTGGCGCTCACCTGCACGGCGCCAAACATGCATATGACCATCATTGGCACCAAGGCAGAAGCGACTCTCATCGCTGAAGACGACACGTCTCCATTCGTCCCTCCATTCACGCCTGTCGCGACACCACTGGAGGCGGGCTGTACGATGTTGGGGCGTGAGCGGAAGACGGCCTAACGGTGTGCGGGACCGTAGCCCAGCTTCATGGAGAAGGTTGCGAATGGTCCTCGCCGATACCCCAGGAGCAACAGTGTCCCTAATTTGCTGGGAAGTGGCGGTGCGGTCCCCTACGGCACTGCATAGGATCCTACGGTCTTGGCGTGCATCCGTGCATCGCTGCGGTCCGGTCCCAGGTCGACGGGCATGTGCACCTTCCCCCGACCACTGGCGACAACATCGATGTACTGTGGAGACCTCACGCCCCACGTGTTGAGCAATTCGGCGGTACGTCCACCCGGCCTCCCGCATGCCCACTATACGCCCTCGCTCAAAGTCCGTCAACTGCACATACGGTTCACGTCCACGATGTCGCGGCATGCTACCAGTGTTAAAGACTGCGATGGAGCTCCGTATGCCACGGCAAACTGGCTGACACTGACGGCGGCGGTGCACAAATGCTGCGCAGCTAGTGCCATTCGACGGCCAACACCGCGGTTCCTGGTGTGTCAGCTGTGCCGTGCGTGTGATCATTGCTTGTACAGCCCTCTCGCAGTGTCCGGAGCAAGTATGGTGGGTCTGACACACCGGTGTCAATGTGTTCTTTTTTCCATATCCAGGAGTGTATTACAAGTTCCAAATCAGGGTCAAATTATTTTGTTTCACCTGAGTGCTTCGGTAGTTAGGTTTTCGAATATCTGCGTATTACTAGACACAGTTTGTGCATTTTCGGCAGGGTCTACAGTAGAGTTCTGCAGCACCTGCTGATAGTCTGTATATCTGCATAGTTTGGTTTTCCACGGTCTTTAGTATGGACAGGGACTGCAATTGTTGTGTGCGGTTGCGAGCCAAGTTGATGACACTTCACTCTCAGCTTCAGGCTGTGATGGCTTCGGTTACACAGCTTGAGGCTACAGTGGATGGGCACCACTGTTGTGGGCCGGCTGTAGGGATCCAAGGGACGTCCAGCATGTCAGAGACCTCCGATCGGTCCTCACCGGTGGCCAGCCCAGTTACTACCCGCACTGAGGCTGACCCTTCACCTGTGGTCGAGTGGGAGGTCGCCCCAGGGCGAAGCAGGTAGCGAGACTTCCCTGGCGGCCGCACATAAGGCCTCCCCGGTTTGTCTGACAAACAGGTTCCAGGTGCTGTCTGTGGCTGATACTGTCACTGACCCAGGTGCTGTCGCCTGTCCTGTTTCAGAGGAAACCACTCAGCCTGCAAGATCTGGGCAATCGAAGATGGTGGGATTATTGGTAGTTGGGAGCTCCAACATTAGGCGCGTTATGGGGCCCCTGGCTGACAAGAAGGGTGAGAAATCCAATGTGCACTCCGTGTGCATACAGGGTGGAGTCATTCCAGATGTGGAAAGGATCCTCCCGGATGCCATGAAGAGCACAGGGTGTAGCCAACTGCAGGTGGTTGCTCACGTCGGTACCAATGATGTGGGTCACTTTGGATCAGAAGAGATTCTCTCTGGTTTCGAGCGGCTAACAGAAGTGGTAAAGGCTGCCAGTCTTGCTTGCAAGATGAAAGCAGAGCTGACCATTTGCAACATAGTCGACAGGCCCGATTGCAGACCTCTGGTACAGAGCCGAGTCAAGGGTCTGAATCAGAGGCTTAGACGGTTCTGCGACCGCGTAGGCTGCAGATTCCTCGACTTGCGCCACAGAGTGGTTGGATTTCGGGTTCTGTTGAATAGGTCAGGTGTCCACTGTATGCAGGAGGCAGCTACACGGGTAGCAGGGTCTGTGTGGCGTGGACTGGGCGGTGTTTTAGGTTAGAGGGTCTCGGGAAAACACAAGAAGGGCTTCAGTCACAAAGGGTGCAGGCTGAACACAGGAAAAACGTAGATACAGGAACCATTGGTATAACAGTTGTAAATTGTCGTAGCTGTGTTGGGAAAGTACCAGAGCTCCAAGCGCTAATAGAAAGCACTGATGCTCAAATTGTTATAGGCACTGAAAGCTGGCTAAAGCCGGATATAAGCTCAGCCGAAATTTTTGCGAAGAACCTAACGGTGTTCCGAAAGGATAGGCTAAACACGGTTGGCGAAGGCATGTTTGTTGCTGTCAGAAGTAGTTTAACTTGTCGCGAAATTGAAGTAGGTACTTCCTGTGAGTTAGTATGGGCAGAGGCCATTGTTGGTAAAAAATAATAATAATTGGATCCTTTTACTGACTCTCAATTCAGATGATACAGTTGCTGAAAGGTTCAAAGAAAACTTGCGTTTGATTTCAAACACGTACCCGAATCATACGATAATAGTTGGTGGTGACTTTAATTTACCCTTGATATGTTGGCGAAAATACATGTTTAATTCTGGAAGTACGCATAAAATATCATCCGAAATTGTGCTAAACGCATTCTCTGAAAATAATCTCGAGCAATTAGTTCATGAGCCCACGCAAATAGTAAACGGTTGTGAAAACACACTTGACCTGTTAGCAACAAATAATCCTGAGTTAATAACGAGCATCAAAACTGATTCAAGGATTAGTGAACACAGGGCTGTCGTAGCAAGATTGAATATTATAATCCCCAAATCCTTGAAAAATAAGTGAAAAATATACCTATTCAAGAAAGCAGATAAAAATTCACCTTCCTAAGAGACAATCTCCACTCATTCCAAATTAATAATATAAGTGTAGACCAGATGTGGTTTAAATTCAAAGAAACAGTATCTGCAGCAATTGAGAGATTTATACCAAATAAATTAATAAACAACGGAGCTGATCCTCCTTGGTACACAAAACGGGTTAGAACACTGTTGCAGAAACAACGAAACAAACATGCCAAATTTAAACAGACGCAAAATCCCCAAGATTGGTGATCTTTTAAAGAAGCTCGAAATTTAGCATGGACTTCAATGCGAGATACTTATAACAGTTTCCACAACGAAACTTTGTCTCGAAACCTGGCAGAAAATCCAAAGCGATTCTGGTCATATGTGAAGTATGTTAGCGCAATGGAGATGCCATCGAAGACAGTGCTGCCAAAGCAGAGTCACTAAACACAGTCTTCCGAAATGCCTTCACAAAAGAAGACGAAGTAAATATTCCAGAATTCGAATCGAGAACAGCTGCCAACATGAGTAACGTAGAAGTAAATATCCTCGGAGTAGTGAAGCAACTTAAATCACTTAATAAAAGCAAGTCTTCTGGTTCAGACTGTATGCCAATTAGGTTCCTTTTGGAGTATGCTGATGCATTAGCTCCATACTTAACAATCATACACAACCGTTCGCTCGACGAAAGATCTGAACCCAAAGACTGGAAAGTTGCACAGGTCACACCAATACTCAAGAAAGGTGGTAGTAGTAGTCCACTAAATTACAGGCTCATATCGTTAACGTCAATATGCAGCAGGATTTTAGAACATATATTGTGTTCGAACATAATGAATTACCTCGAAGAAAATGGCCTATTGACACACAGTCAACACGGGTTTAGAAAACATCATTCCTGTGAAACACAACTAGCTCTTTATTCACATGACATGCTGAGTGCTATTGACAAGGGATTTCAGATCGATTCCATATTTCTGGATTTCCAGAAGGCTTTTGACACTGTACCACACAAGCGGCTCGTAGTGAAATTGCGTGCTTATGGAATATCGTCTCCGTTATGTGACTGGATCTGTGATTTCCTGTCAGAGAGGTCACAGTTCGTTGTAATTGATGGAAAGTCATTGAGTAAAACAGAAGTGATTTCTGGCGTTCCCCAAGATAGTGTTATAGGCCCTTTGCTTTTTCTTACCTATATAAACGATTTGATAGACAATCTGAGCAGCCGTCTTCGGTTGTTTGCAGATGACGCTGTCGTTTATCAACTAATAAAGTCATCAGAAGATCAAAACAAACTGCAAAATGATTTAGAAGAAATATCTGAATGGTGCGAAAAGTGGCAGTTGACCTTAAATAACGAAAAGTGTGAGGTCATCCACATGTGTGCTAAAAGGAACGCATTAAACTTCGGTTACACGATAAATCAGTCTAATCTAAAAGCCGTAAATTCAACTAAGTACCTAGGTATTACAATTATGAACACTTTAAATTGGAAGGAACACACAGAAAATGTGGGAAAGGCTAACCAAAGACTGCGTTTTATTGGCAGGACACTTAGAAAATGTAACATACCTACTAACAAGGGAACCTCCCCATCGCACCCCCCCCTCAGATTTAGTTATAAGTTGGCACAGTGGATAGGCCTTGAAAAACTGAACACAGATCAATTGAGAAAACAGGAAGAAGTTGTGTGGAACTGTGAAAAAATAATCAAAATATACAAACTGAGTAGTTCATGGCAACATAGGCAACATTAAGGACATTAGGACCGCAGGAGCGCTGTGGTCTCGTGGTAACGTGAGCAGCTGCGGAACGAAAGGTCCTTGGTTCAAGTCTTCCATCGAGTGAAAACCTTGATTTTTTATTTTCAGTTCATGTGACAAACTCTTATGTTTTCATCACTTTTTTGGGAGTGATTATCACATCCACAAGAAAACCTAAATCGGGCAAGGTAGAAGAATCTTTTTACCCATTCGCCAAGTGTACAAGTTAGGTGGGTCGACAACATATTCCTGTCATATGACGCACATGCCGTCACCAGTGTCGCATAGGGTATATCAGATGTGTTTTCCTGTGGAGGAATCGGTTGACCTATGACCTTGCGATCAAATGTTTTCGGTTCCGATTGGAGAGGCACGTCCTCTCGTCTACTAATCGCACGGTTTTGCGATGCGGTCGCAAAACACAGACACTAAACTTATTACAGTGAACAGAGACGTCAATGAACGAACGGACAGATAATAACTATGCAAAAATAAAGAAAGTAAAATTTTCACCCGTGGGAAGACTTGAACCAAGGACCTCTCCTTCTGCAGCTGCTCACTCTACCATGGGACCACGGCACTCCTGAGCACATGACCTCCTTGATATTGCTTATGTGCCCCATGAACTACTCAGTTTGTATATTTTGCTTATTTTTTCACAGTTCCACACAACTTCTTCCTGTTTTCTCAATTGATCTGTGTTCAGTTTATCAAGGCCTATCCACTGTGCCAAGTTATAACTAAATCTGAGAGGGGTGCGATGGGGAGGTTCCCTTGTAAGGAGACAGCCTATACTACGCTTGTCCGTCCACTTTTAGAATAATGTTGCGCGATGTGGGATCCTTACCAGATATGACTGACTGAGTACATCGAAAAAGTTCAAAGAAAGGCAGGACATTTTGTATTATCACGAAATATGGGAAAGAGTGTCACAGAAATGATACAGCATTTGGGATGGACATCATTAATAGAAAGGCGCTTTTCGTTGCGACGGAATCTTCTCATGAAGTTCCAATCATCAATTTTCTCCTCCGAATGTGAAAATATTTTGTTGACACCGACTTACATAGGGAGGAATGATCAACAAGATAAAATAAAGGAAATCAGAGCTCGTACGGAAAGATATAGGTTTTCATTCTTCCTGTGCGCTATACGAGATTGGAATAATAGAGAATTGGGAAGGTGATTCGATGAACCCTCTACCAGGCACTTAAATGTGATTCACAGAGTATCCATGTAGATGTAGATGTTGTGTATCAAGAAGAATTGGGAGCTTTTCATCTCCGGGTGATTCCGCAATCTGCAAAGATATCTATCGAGATAAAGAAGGCCTTCTACATGTGCGTGTGCATCTACATCTACATAGATACTCTGCAAGCCGCCGTACGGTGCGTGGTGGAGGGAATCCTGTACCACTATTTGCCATTTCTTTTCCTGTTCCACTCGCAAATATTGTGAGGGAATAATGACTGTATGCCTCTGTATGAGCCCAAATTTCTCATATCTTATTTTCGTGGTCCTTATGTGCAACGTATGTTCGTGGCAGGAGAATCGTTTGGTAGTCAGTTTCAATTGCTGGTTCGCCAAATTTTCTCAATAATATTTCTCGAAAAGAATGTCCCTCCAGGGATTCCCATTTGAATTCCTGAAGCATCTCCATGACATTTATGTGTTGTTCGAACCTACTGGTAACAAATCTAGCAGCCTGCCTCTGAACTGCTTTGATGTCTTCCATCAATCTGACCTGGTACAGATCTCAAACACTTGAACATTACTCAAGAATAGGCTGTTCTTTACAAGTGAATCACTTTTTCCTAAAATTCTCCCACTAAACTGAAGTTGACTATTTGCCTTCCCTACCACAGTTCTCAGATGCTTGTTCCACCTGGTATCGCTCTGGTATGTAATGGCCAGATATTTAAATGACCTGACTTTGTCAAGCAGGACACTAGTAATATCGTATCTGAACATTACAGGTTTGATCTTCCTGCTCATCTACATTAACTTACATTTTTCCACATTTAGAGGCAGCTGCCATTCAACACACCAAATGGAAATTTTGTCTAAGTCATCTTGTATCTTCCTACAGTAACTCAACTTCGACACCTTACTGTACACCATGGCATCATCAGCAAACAATTGCAGATTGCTGCCCACCCTGTCCACCAAATCATTTAAGTATATGGAGAACAACAGTCATGTTATCATACTTTCCTGGGGCACTCCTGATGATTGACTATATGTTCAAGGATTCTGCAGCAGACAAAATTTAGGGATATTAGTCTGTAATTTTGTGGGTCCATTGTTTTACCCTTCTGATATACTGTAGTCACCTGTGCTTTTTTTCCCAGTTGCTTTGGACTTTGCGCATGGTGAGAGATTCACGATAAATGCAAGCTAGGTAAATGGCCGATGCCGTAAAGTACTACTTGTAAAATTGAACTGGAATTCTATCCAGACCTGGTAATTTATTTGCTTTCATATCCTTCAGTTGTTTCCCTACACCAAGCATTCTTATTACTATGTCGTCCATATGGGAGTCTATCTGAAGGTCAAATGACGGTATGATTCTCCTGTGTGTATGATTTTTTGGATGTGAAACTTAAGATTTCAAGTTTATTTTTACTTTCTTCAGCTGTCGCAACATTATCCAAGAACAGGTTGAAACGAGCTATCTTAGAATTTCATGATGGTGGCAAGTTGTCCAGAATGTGCAGTTTAACTATGAAATATTGAACAACCTGAGTCCAGTAAGGACATGCTTCATGTAAGTTTGATGCTGTCAGTTCTTTGGATGACCTATCTTTGGATGACCTATTTTCTTTCGATAACTGCCATGTGAAGAAAAATATCCAGCCTGTGATTTGCAATAGTTTGTAGTAGTTGCTATACTGTGCACCTCTTATAATAAGGAGTGCTGTTTACCATGAAGACTTGGGTTGTTAATTTCTTTTTTTCTGGTAAGGAATGGTGTTTTGTCTTTATAAATCATGACCACTGTGTTCAATTCTTTTTTAACCAAGCGCTGTGCTGAAGTTTATCTGCCGTGGTACGTGGAGAGAAGATCATCTGGATTTTCCTCTCCTGAACCTGTTAGCCTCCATTCTTTCTGTAGCAAGTTTTGACACTAGGTCTTCCCTCAGTCAGGATCACATCATATCCACTCTAGCACTATAGTTGAGTCTGTCCACAGTGTTGCACAGCTCTTGTTGTGGCTCATGGTATTACAGAAATAATAAAGTAGCTGCACTCCAAGAACAATCGTAGAAGTTCCAGCTGGGGAAGAATTACATTGAGGAGAGCTAGTGTCTTCTTGCTGCAGAGTAAATGAACTGATTTGAAGTGATGCAACATACATAAAGGACTGCTTCATAAGCTTTTTCTGATGCTTCAGAACAGTATCGACTTCTGATCTAGTGTCTTCAGAAACAGCAATCCATTGGGGCTTGTGTATGTGCAAGCATGCTGCCGAAGTTGATACATTTACCAGTGTCTGCCAAGATCAAGAAGTAAGAGCTCATCTCATTCAATTCCAGTTGACCAAATTCCCTGGAAAACTATATTTACATGAATGACGCAGGTGAAAAGAGACACAGTCGGTCATAGAATCTGGGAGTGCTTTGATTACTTCTTGCTGACTGATAGGACATTCTGTGATACTGTCAATGACATTGTTGTGAACAACACTGAATCTGTGTTCCAGCTGACTACTAATACCTCCATATTTGTAGTGTTTATGACACCTTCTGACTGCCTTATTTCAATCAGTTGGCTTGAGTTTGTGGCCCACTTTACCACTGGTAGGCTGTTGTGTCCCATGAGTGCTGTAACTCTGTAATACAAATTAATCATGGCATTGTCATCTGCACCTGTTACAAAATCATTTCAATTGAGGAGTCCGGGCATGCTCAGTAGGATGATGGGTGTGGTTATGTGCCGTTTGGGTCCGCTAGCTACACTGATGACTGGGAAACAATACTTTATTAACTTCAAGATACACATTACATTGTTACCCATGTGAGGCAAACATGCCCCAGTCCAGCAACCTAGGCGACAAAGGCTCACAGGTGTCAACTTCTGCTATGACGAGGTGCCAGGACAATGGTGCTGTGGCACTAAGTTCTGCAAGGAGTGTCATAGCTGGCAGCGGCTTGTCTGACCTGGTCTCGAACCCATGGCTGCAGATGGTGGTACCAGTCCTCTCATTGTCCGGTGTGGAACTGATGTTGTGATGGTTCTGCCATACTTCAAATGCCTCTCCCTCAAAATATGCTTCTATTTATTTGGCTCTGAGATGCATTTGTTACACTAAAACCCCACAGTTGGTCACATAGCTCAGAACAAGAGACTTGTCCTCATGTGGTGACAATCTCCTGCCTGCCATAGCTATTGGTGGTGCAGTTTTCTGCTGAGTATAGCTAGTCTGTCTCTCAATCCTTTTGTGTACATGTTATTCTGACCTGCATGTCACCACGCTGCACTTACGGACCAGCAGTAGATTGATTCAGTGCTACACCATGGTTTCTTGCATATTATTTCATATTCTACTAAACTAGGCAGTGACACTACAACATACATGTTCTCTTCAGCAATTACAGCATGTAAGTAAATAAATAAGTTTGAGTTGAGAGATACATATGTAAAACAAGTGTGAACAGAATCCCACTCACCTGCACTGTCCCACTGTCCGGTCTACGTTTGCTTCTTCCCCCATAGCACTGCTCTGCCATGAAGATGAAATGTTGCTACAATAAACAGATAACTACAGAGGGAATGAGGGAGTGCTACACTACTGACAGACATAACACAAGTGTGAGAGGATTTAAACTTCAACACCCCAGAGGACAACATTGCTAACAAGCTATAATAGATATCTCTTGAGGTCATATTCACATCCATTCACAGCAATGTACCAAATTCAGTGTTCATGGCAATGTAATTAATGCAGTAGAGGATGTTCATAGCATGGGAGATGCACATGGACACCAGCTCATATGTCTCCCATTTCTCTTCACCTTACACTTCTCGTGAATCACCACTACCACCACATGATGTGTGAATACACATCACTAAATACATTTTTATCACAAAAGTAACATTTTTTCCATGACCCAATTTTAAGTGGTTCCCTTGTATGAGCCATTCACCTACCAAGTAAGTCAGTCTTTGTTCACATGGTGCCAACCATTACCAACTGCGTGGCGGATAAAAGTGAAGCAAGGCTTACAGATATAAATAGTGATCTCAGCAATGATAATAGCTTACGTGTATCCATTCCCTAAAAAAATTCTGAAGGAATTTAGGAAAGAAAAGATCCTTTGGAGTGGGTCGGTATGAGAAATCTTTTGCTGGAGGAGGCGACGATTACTCTCAAGAAACAAGAATTATGTGCTAAAAGATATAGTAATTGGTTTTTGAATTTTGACATTTGAGTCAAATAATTTTGTAAAATAACTAAACTGACAAGAAATATAGTTTTAGGGATAATATTTATATATTTTTAATTCATTATGTTGGCCAAATAATATTCTACATCTAGCATAGACAAGTCTATAAGTGATAGGACAAGAAGTCTCTAAAGCTGAAAGGGACCAACGCAAATGTCAAAAAATTTCTTTACTTGAGAAATCAAGATTTTCAGAAAAAGTAATCCTTTACATATGGTAAATATTTTTGTTTAATGTAAAGTTGTTTATTCTTTCTTAGGTTTTTGGGCCTTGGATACCCATTACTCTCCCCCCCCCCCTTTTTTATTTCCTTAATTTTCTTTCCACCAAATCTTCCTTAAATACAGGCACACTGTATTTTCCTGAATGTCATACGCATTTCTCTTCCCAACCATATATTTTCTCTTTTGTCTATTGACAGCCTAGCTCATCATCTTGATATTTCATGCAGTATTTTCAAACAATAAGTCACTTTTAATTTTTTTTAAATTTATGTCTTCCACTTTATCCTTTTCAAGAGGTTCCTCACTTTTATTTCCCGACAGGTTAATAGCCACTCTTGACCCTCCATTTTTACTATCTTTTTTTTAATCAGGGGCTGTACACAATACAAATTGCTGATTGTTTCCTATTTTTTATTAAATTGTTTTTTCAGTTCTTTCCACCACTTTGGATAAGAGGCCTTACTGATTTTCACAAGAATTTTCCAAAATTTTTCATTACTGCTGTTATTCTCATGAGCATTACACATTAATCTTAAAAATTTTTCTCCCTTCTCTTCTAAGTTATGCATAATTTTATTTGATCCAAATTTTCTCCAATTTCTGCTCCCAATCGTTCAATTACTAAATGCTGACAAGTATTGGTAGGCATCATCTGTTTCTCTGACACATTTTTTCTAGTAACATTATTCCCACCTATATCACTGCCCAAAATACTAACATCACTTAACTTCATTACCTCATCTGCATTTATTTCAACATAAACTTTGTCTTCCATTTCAACATCACTGCCCTCACTATCAGCAATATTATCATTTTCTTCATCATAATCATTCTCAATAACCATATTCACATCTTATTCCACCATTAGCATCATATTACAGAGGGACCAAGTGGCAACACCTCTGCGTGAAGTCAAGATAGTGTCTTCAAGGCTATTAAGACTTCACTAAGTTCAATCATTTATTCACCATTTCTACAAGTTGTCACTCTTCCATACCAGCCTCAGCTGATCCTCCATGACCTCTGCTGAGTCAGCTAAGCATCTGCATGCCCAGGTGATGTGCCAGTGACCTTAGCGCCAAAGCAGGTTGCTGGTGAGGAGGCATAGCTGTTGCCCAGTGTGAAGTGGTCTCGTGCTGGCTGCTGGAGTGTCCTCAGTCCCTTTCCAAGCTATACAATGATTGTTGATGACCCATCAGTGGTGTACCTGTTATCAGTAGTGTGTGGCCAGTTGATTTTCTCCCTCCAGGACTGATGGTTTCAGCACCTCAAGGCGCCTGGATGTTGAAAAGCAATGTGGACCCTAAGAAACCGAGACCTCATTGCCGGCTTCTGCATGTAGTTCACTGTTGTCAAAGACAATCAGCTTCTCTGCCAGTAGATAGTAGGCAGCAAACAGCAGGAGGTACATCAGCTGAAGATCATTGCCTTGAGTACATTTTCAACTAGTTCATAGATTTTTCTGGAGCATCTAAGACATAGATTCACCACAGTATCATAATCATGGAATTGAGAGCTATTATTGTGAATGCCATCGATCCCAATGGTCAACGCATGATAAGAGCTGGAATACTGGAGCATTTAAAGGGATTTAGTGTGAGGCTATGACATGAGGCTCAGTTCATAATGACTGTATTGTCCTCCTCCTTCTACTACTGTATATTCACTTGACAGACTTTTACCTGCTGTGTCAGTTCCTCACTACATACTCTTGTGTAAGAGAGAGGGTTTCTTGCACCATTTCTTATGAGCTTGTGAATGTGCTTGTCTGTCTTCCTTTGGGTTTCTGTCACAGTCTTCTCTCTGCTGAATGTATATTCTCACTTGACCCACTTGCGACATACTGGCTCACTTCCTGCTTCCATCTCTATCTCTGGCATGACATGATTTTGCCTTTGACAATATTAATGAGTTTTCATATAAATTTATAATTTCCTGCCCATTGCTATTCTGTGCTGTGGTAATATCCTCAGACTCTTGCTGTCCAGTACTGACATTCACACAGTCATGTACTTTCTCTTCAAATTATCTCCGTGTATCAGAACTATTGTGCTCAGTCTCTTCTTTCTTTGTATTTTTTACTTCACTTTCTGCCCAATTGCAAAATTCAGGTAGAGCCTCAGTACCGGTATCTGTATGTTTGTATTACATTTACTTTCTCAACAATCAATAGCTCTTATGGCGATCCAGAATTTTTTGTCAACCTGTACTTTGCTTCTATGGTTTGTCGACAGGCTGTTCTGTTCCCATTTATTATAACTGAACTTCCCTCTTCTAATTCAGTTCAAATTGGAGGTCTTGTTTTGTTTGCCCTAAAACTGTGGAATTTCACTGAGGTGATCTTAAGTTTTCATGTCTGTTTTCTCTGTTATCCTGCTTCCAATTTAGATGTGTTCCATTTTCCCCATCCCATCTTCTATTCAGATTGTTGCTGTTTCTTTCCCACTGTATTATCTCTTACGTTTCTGTTATTGTCTCTTGCCCCACTGTTCCGGTTTGAAATCTATGGTTTCCATAATCTCTTCTACCATAGCTTCCACCATTAAAACAAGGATTCCATCCACCTTGTTAGTGATATTCTTGGCTAAAGTTCTGTCTAATATTTCTACCCAGAGCTCTGTCCAGTTAATCAACATATTTAAAAAAAAAAGTCAAAATAATCATCTGGCTCATGAATCAGCTCTCACTGTAAACTCTGATGTAACCTCCTCTGAAGTACATCAGCCTGCGTCATCTCATCAGAGGCTTTGTTTAAGTGAACTAATTTCTTTAATTGGTACCTATAGAAATTTTTTATACAGCCATTCCTATCTGCAAATAGGACCATCCAAAAATTAGCTGTAAATTCTAGCCTGTTGTGATTGTGATGAAAATTTAGTTAAGAAACTTTTTCCAAAATCCTGAAATGATATCCAAAATTACAGTTTGCCCATGAAAATGCTTCTCTTTCAAGAAACTCTTTGATAAATTTAATTTTTAAGTTGTCTGTCATACCAGACACAAAGCTATCTTTACAATGCTGTAGGAAGTCAACAAGATGCAAACTGTCACTGGGAAAACTTTTGACTGCTAAGTTGGACTACATAATGCCACTATTTACACATACGTAAGTAGTCACAAAATTTTCTTGGAGCTCTACTATATTTTGATCCAATACATTTACAGCATGGTTTAGATTATATTTTATATCTTGTATATTTTTTTTTAATATTAGATATTTTTCCCACTGTTTAAATGCTTAAACGAGGACATAGCTAAAAAGTGGGGGAGGGGGTGGAGTCCAGGGATTCCAGACACACTTCCCACCCCATCACCCAAACAAAATTACACATGACATATATGCCATGCAGTGAAATTGAAAGATATAAGGGACGATCAGAAAGTTTCCATTTGAGGCAGTTGCTATAGCGTATATGCAATGTAGCATGACACCAGAGTGAGTATATAAGCATCAGCATATAGGCAAGGGATTAGTGTGATATTTGTGCCTTCGTGTCATGCATGTTGCAAATATCGAAATGTGAACTATGGCGATGTTATTACCAAATGCATCCAGACGGGACCAATGTGCTGTTACTCTCCATCGGAGAAGCAAAAATGTGTATCAGGCAGCACGTCTATTGAAAAACATTGCTGTGGATTGGTGTGACAAGGGGTGCTGCTACTTCATAGTAATACATGTTCCCATATTGCAAATTTCATATCACAGGACTTAAGCTACCTCAAGTTGGAGACACTAGAGCACTCCCCTCTAGACCTCATCTCTCCCCATGCGATTATCACACCTTTGGTCCCTTAAAAAAGGCAAACCAGAATATCTGGCTTGGGCAGCAATTTCAGGGGGCACCAGATTCATATTCTTGGAGAAAAAACCCTTGTTTCACAGAGCGCCTAGCATACAGCGCATTTTGGTCTATCAATTATTCATCTGATTTTGAAACGCAACCCCATTGGTTTTTGAACACATTCTAAGTTGATTTCTGAATGAACCATAAGTTGATTTTTGAATGCATGCGTAGTATATGTGATGCCTTTGCAAGGAGAATCCCCAACGCATGAATAATTAAAGAGCTTTCCCGTAGACAAAATGGAACAGGGCTTTAAGAGCTAAGCTGAATAAACTCGAATAGGTGAATACCAATCGCTGTTTTTTATGTGGTTGACTGGGTGTGAGAGTGACAAGCATTGTTATAATTATTAGCAAAATCCATAGATTCATACTACCAGTCTAACAGGAATAACAGGTAAGAAAGATTACATATTTTCTCAGTGTATCCAAGAAAGTGAAATTTTGACAGAAAATTTTTGCCAGATTGCTACAGTACTAAGGACCAGTTCTATAGTCCCCAGTTAGTAACCACTTTAAGTTCTATTCTCGGAATAGTGTGGAAAACGCGTTGTATGTATGCCTAATAATGCCTAACTGGAGAATAAATGCGGAATAACTGAACAGGTGATTACGGCAGGACTAGTGAAGTTAATCGGAGAATAAATTTTGACAATGACAGGTTAAAGAATTATTGATGACAAGATTGTTAGAATGAGGAAGGAGAAGAAACAGGGACACCACACAAATTATGTGGAAGAATATGACGATTCCAAATTTACATTAAGATTTAGTACTACTGCTACTTTTCAATCTCATGCTTGAGGAACTGGAGCATATGAATGAAATGTGAAACTATTTCCTAACATAAAACTTTTTGCATGTAATAGGCCTAATAGGCATTTGCTATTGGTACCTCATGAATTATATTCTGTTATGTTATTAATGTAAATCGGGTAGATAAATATGGCCATTTCTGCCAAAACAGTCTCACTCATTTGGTATGTGTTACAGTTGCTGCAAAGTTAGAAAGGCCTATTTCATTTTATCTGGCGGACAGTGACAAAAGAGATCTAATCAAAACAAGAAACCACACTACTATTTGTCACTATTCATATTAACAGCTTTTTCACTATTAGACAGTGACATTTTCATTTTTCATGTAGCAAAACACTTGACAAACTTTGATGAGGCAATAGACACTTTTACAGATAGAAAGGCACGCCGTGTAAAGCTGTAGCAAGATTTTAGAGAGAAAAAATGCTAGGACCTAAGGATTGGAGAAATGTGTACAGTCTTGCTTGTCTCTTGTTATCACTGGTTTTGTGTGTCATATATTTAATTTTATCTCACACAAAAGAGAAAGTTATTAGCTAATAGACAATAAAGAGTACAGATTTTACTGAAGAGTTCTTAGTCTCCTGGTCACAAACAATCCCACCCATTATTAAGTGTGAGTTTTTTTTATTTTTTTAGGGTGGGTTAGGATATCAAACTGGCCGACTGGGAGTAGAAGAGGCACCATAGGACATCTTAATTAATTTCCACTTTCCTGAATATAAGTTTGATGGGTTCCATTAAAAAATATACACCTTTGAATTCCACAGAGAGAAATACAGTGACACGATAGAAGAATGCTGTGGTAAGAGGCATGTCAATGCACTTTGGCCACACTTGAGACCAAATAACATGTCTTACATTTCCTCAAACATATGTGTTTCACATATCAAAGTCTTCAGAAATATGAGATTTTCACTCTGCAGCGGAGTGTGCGCTGATACAAAACTTCCTGGCAGATTAAAACTGTGTGCCGGACTGAGACTTGAACTCGGCACCTTTGCCTTTCGCGGACAAGTGCTCTACCGAATGCGCTTGCCCGCGAAAGGCAAAGGTCCCGAGTTTGAGTCTCGATCCGGCACACAGTTTCAATCTGCCAGGAAGTTTCATCTTCAGAAATATGTTTGCAACAAAATTAACATATTTTTGAAGAATCGATATTCTTAAAATTTTTACCATTCTGTCTCAAATGTTCAAGGGGGCAGGCAGGGGGTCGCTACTGTCAAGTTTTTGCCCTGGTTCAGAAATATCTTAGATCTGGGGCTGCCAGCAGTCCCTCGGTTCAGGCAAAAAAGGTGTTTGAATGCATCTTCCAGCAACCTTGAAAATGGTTTTCTGTGGGAAACCCTAGTAAAAAAAAAAAAAAAAAAAAAAAATAACGTTCCACGTGGGAAAAATATATCTAAAAACAAAGATGGACTTACCAAACGAAAGCGCTGGGATGTTGATAGACACACAAACATACACACAAAATTCAAGCTTTTGCAACCAACGGATGCTTCATCAGGAAAGAGGAAAGGAGAGGGAAAGATGAAAGGATGTGGGTTTTAAGGGAGAGGGTAAGGAGTCATTCCAATCTCGGGAGCGGAAAGACTTACCTTACAGGGAAAAAAGGACAGGTATACACTCGCACACACACACATACATATCTATCTGCACATACACAGACACAAGCAGACATTTGTAAAGGCAAAGAGTTTGGACAGAGATGTCAGTCGAGGCGGAAGTACAGAGGCAAAGATGTTGTTGAATGACAGGTGAGGTATGAGCGGCGGCAACTTGAAATTAGCGGAGGTTGAGGCCTGCTGGGTAACGAGAAGAGAGGATATACTGAAGGGTAAGTTCCCATCTCCGGAGTTCTGACAGGCTGGTGTTAGTAGGAAGTATCCAGATAACCCGGACGATGTAACACTGTGCCAAGATGTGCTGGCCGTGCACCAAGGCATGTTTAGCCACAGGGTGATCCTCATTACCAACAAACACTGTCTGCCTGTGTCCATTCATGCGAATGGACAGTTTGTTGCTGGTCATTCCCACTTAGAAAGCTTCACAGTGTAGGCAGGTCAGTTGGTAAATCACGTGGGTGCTTTCACATATGGCTCTGCTCTTTGATCGTGTACACCTTCTGGGTTACAGGATTGGAGTAGATGGTGGTGGGAGGGTGCATGGGACAGGTTTTACACTGGGGGCGGTTACAAGGGTAGGACCCAGAGGGTAGGGAAGGTGGTTTGGGGATTTCCTAGGGATGAACCAAGAGGTTACGAAGGTTAGGTGGACAGCGGAAAGACACTCTTGGTGGAGTGGGGAGGATTTCATGAAGGATGGATCTAATTTCAGGGCAGGATCTGAGGAAGTCATATCCCTGTTGGAGAGCCACATTCGGAGTCTGATCCAGTCCCGGAAAGTATCCTGTCACAAGTGGGGCACTTTTGGGGTTCTTCTGTGGGAGTTCTGGGTTTGAGCGGATGAGGAGTGGCTCTGGTAATATGCTTCTGTACCAGATCGGGAGGGTAGTTGCGGGATGCGAAAGCTGTTTTCAGGTTGTTGGTGTAATGGTTCAGGGATTCCGGACTGGAGCAGATTCGTTCGCCATGAAGACCTAGGCTGTAGGGAAGGGACCGTTTGATGTGGAATGGGTGGCAGCTGTCATAATGGAGGTACTGTTGCTTTGGAATGACTCCTTACCCTCTCCCTTGAAACCCACATCCTTTTGTCTTTCCCTCTCCTTCTCTCTTTCCTGATGAAGCAACCATTGGTTGCGAAAGCTTGAATTTTGTGTGTAAGTTTGTGTGTCTATCAACATGCCAGCACTTTCGTTATTTTCATTCACACAAATGCAACTCACACACACATGAAAACAGTCTCTGGCAGCTGGGCCAGAGACTGTGGTCGTGTGTGTGGTGTGTGTGTGTGTGTGTGTGTGTGTGTGTGTGTGTGTGTGTTTGTTGCCTATTTTGACAAAAGCCTCATTCTTGACTGAAAACTAACTTTCCAACAGTCTTTTTGTTGTGCCTTTCTGTGACTCAGCTGTGTGGTGAATAACACTTATCCTTTTCATTATACAGGGTTATTCTTAATGATGGACCCATTTTCAAAACTTTGTATTTATGCAAGTACAAATCCAAAATGAACAAGCTTTATACCAATGGAAAGAGGTAGTATCAAAGTTTTTTTTTCATAACAGTTAATGTCAATTTAATAAATTTAATAATTTGTAATTAATTAGTTTTTAATCATTAGAAATGTGACAAATGTTATAAATGTTCAATGTGGCAAACATCGACGAAGTCTCACACTGGCCAAAGTGTATCTGCTGTTACAGGGTGCACAGCAGCAATGATCCGGTTCTGCAGATCATTTAGAGTGGTTGGCAGAGGTGGGACGTAAGCAACTTCCTTCACGTAATCCCATAAGAAATAGTCACAGGGTGGGAGATCAGGAGATCTCGATGGCCAGAAGTGCAGAGCCAGGTCCTCAAGTCCCCTGAAACCGATCCAGCACTGAGGAAGGGAGTCATTCAAAAAGCATCATACATCACAGTGCCAAGGAGGTGGAGCTCCATCCTGTTGGAAAATGAAGTCCTGGGAATCTTCCATAACTTAAGGGAACAGCCATTGTTCCAACATGTCCATGTACGTGATTCCCATTGCAGTACTTTCCGCAAGGAAAAATGGCCCAGAAACCTTGAGTCTCTTTTGTGTTGAAATCGTGGATGTGGGTTTTCCAAACCACATATGTGAACATTGTGTCTCTTGACTTTTCCACTAGGGTCGAGCGTTCCTTCATCACTAAAAATTACATGCTGTAGAAATGTGTCATCCTCCATCCTTGCTAGCACATTACAACAAAATGCAAGATGCTTCTCTTTGTCATTGGGGTTGAGAGCCTGCCAGTTTGTAATTGGTAGGGCTTGTGCAGCAAACGCCATCTCCATACAGTTGGTTGGGGTATTCAAAGTTCTTGACTGGCTCTATTGGTAGACTTACTGAGACCGCACACAAAACTTTCTTGAATCTGTCGGACATCATCCTCTGACACATGCGGTTGGCCTGTGCTTTTTCCTTTGCTCACACTCCCAGTCTGTTTAAATTGCTTAAACCAATGGCTAATGCTTTTGTGAGCTGGTGGTTGAATACCAAATTTGGTATGAAATTCCCACTGCATTGCAATTTGCGACTCACTTTTTGTGAACTCAAGAATGCAGAAATCCTTGTGCTCCACAGTCGCATCTCACTCACTACTGACAGTGAAATGGAATGACAGCCCTATTGCCATGCGAACTGTATCAGCTGCTTCTGAAGCCATTGCTGCCGCCCACCAGAAACTCTGATACTTTCTCTTTTCATTTGTATAAAGCTTGTTCATTTCGGATTTGTACTTGAGTACATACAAATTTGTGAAAATGGGTCCATCATTTTTACATTCCATCCTGAATTTTCCATTGTCTGTAAATAAATGTCATATAACTGATGAATTATGTTGACATCAAGAGGAATTTATTAGCATTGAAATCTGTATAGCTACATTTTTGTGGATAAATACAAACTGATTTATGAAGTTGCATACCTTAGAATCTAGTTAAAAGTAACATATGAATCAGTGTTAAGATCCTAAAACCATAGTTTGTAGTATCCGTATATTCCATTTTTTTTGGAAATAAATTTGATTGCTACAGGTGATTGTTGACATAATATTTAAAACAAGTTCTTCATCAGTCAAGGAAGTTGAAGCATTTTAATGAAATGAAAGATATTTAATAAAATAAGTTTGAGTTGAGGTACTTATGACGCTTTGATGTAATGAAGAAATTCTGACTTGGTTTCAGAGAAGTTGTAAATTTAAATAGAAGATTGTCGTAAGAGAAAGAAAGCTATTGTCAAAAGAGATTTGAACCCATTTAACTTCATAAGTTATTAAGATTCTTCTGCTCTGCATTAGTGAAACTTATATTAGAAGATTGAGCTGTGTTTTGCTACCAAATAAACAATACATTGTATTAGAATTTCAGTTTGGTTGCCAACAGAGTGAAGTTATCATACTGCCAAATAAAGAATTATTTAACTGCACATTAAGATATCTTTCACAATATATGCTATAATGTTATACTTTTTTAAGAAAAACTTGTCTTGCTTAATTTCATAGAAAAAATATAGATCAAATTCAGTTTGTTTGAATGGCTCCTGAAGGTAAATTGTGTACACATCATTAATGAAGAAAAAAATAAATTTTCAGAATAAAATGAAAAAAATAGTCTTTTTAAGCTTCTCTTATCAAATTGGATCCCCCCCCCCAAATCTCTTTGATAAAATCCTGGCTAAGTCCTTGGCTTAAATGACTACCTTTATCTTCTACAGTTTCCTGTACAGTTTGATGTTGTTCAGTGGCCTGTATGTGGCTAGAAGTTTCTTAAATTAATGCATTTTTAATATTATTACTCTGTTTTCAAAAGTGCCTACTCTTGCTGCCATATTTTTAAGCCATCCTTCATCCATTTTTGAAGTTCTATAATTTGTTTAATAATTCTGTTTTTAAAGAGTAATTATTTTTCTGACTCCTCATTTAAAGAGTCACTATTCAGTTTCATTGATGATTCTATTACCCCATTCTTGAACTTAAACCTACACTGTTAGACTTCATTGACATCCCCAATCCTCCCAGTTTCCCAAATATTATACCTGAAACGTCATTTTGATCTGGCATTTTGTCCACTTGTACATCACTTAGGTCATCAAAAATATCGTGGCTGGCATCTGCCACTCCTCGTACTATCCCTTTTCTCTCTTTGACATTATCACTCATCTTGATCTTTTTAGTGAAACTTCACCTCAAGTTAATAATTCTTGAATACTTAGAATGTGGTTTATTTATCATTCCACATTAAAGTCCACACATAGTTTCACATTTCCACATGGCTATCTCAATACATAAAACATACAATTTTTTTCATCGTCTGTTTGCCACACACATTGCAAAGCGCTTTGTGCGTGTTGAATCAATCCGCATCAAAAACAGTCTGTCACAGTTAACATCTGCGAACAATAATATGTGACAAGTTGTCTTCTCTTGAAGCTTATTCCACTTTTGATGGGTTAACACTATGTAAGTGGGACTTGTGTTTCCAAATTGTTCATCAAATTTAGTTTTTTGAACATTTATTGAAGACATGTATGTATGTGAAGATTTTTTAGTATTAACAGTTGATAATAGAAGTTAAAACATTTGAGAATATTAAAACTGGAAACTTCCTGTTATGTTACATCAATTGTGCCATAAGTTTTATCTGCAGTTGAAACAGTCTGTTAAAATACTGCATACAAGAATTTGCCACTGAATTTTTGGAAACTAATATTCAAAGTGCACCTTTGCATAAAGCAAACATATCGATTCATGAACAAAAAAATATGCTTACAGCAAAATTTATACTCAGAGAGTTAGAAACATTCATAAACATCCACAGTAATGGATTATATACTATATAAATGAAAACAAGACCAAATATGGCAGGAATTTAGTTGCTATTCCATACTTCACTAGTCGAGTGAAAGGTCCTGTTGGACACTGTTTTATTATACAGGGCAGTCAAAAATACAGTAGGTGTTTCAAGATCATTACAAACAGAAGAATGTGGAACAGAATTGCAGTTAGGTGACAAAAGACATGGGGCAGTGATATGCGCATATACAGATGATAGTATTATCATGTACACAAGGTATAAAAGGGCAGTGCATTGTTGGAGCTGTCATGTACTCAGGTGGTTCATGTGAAAAGGTTTCTGACATTATTATGTCTGCACGATGGGAATTAACAGACTTTGAATGTGGAATGGCAGTTAGATGCATAGGACATTCCAAGATTCAGTGTCAAGAGTGTGCTGAAAAAACCAATTTTCAAACATTATCTCTCACCACTGACTGACAAGGCAGTGGTTGAAAGCCTTCACTTATCAACCGAGAGCAGTGGCATCTGCATAGAGTTTTCAGTGCTAACAGACAAGCAACACTGCACGAAATATATATCTATGAAATATCCATTACGACATTGTGGCAAAATCTGCTGTTATGGCTGTGGCAGTAGATGACGAATGCAGTGTGATATCACCTGCAGCATCTCTCGTGGGCTTGTGACCATATGGATTGGACACGAGAAGATTGGAAAGCCATGGCCTGGTCAGATGAGTCCTGGTTTCAGTTGGTAAGAGCTGATGGTAGGATTCGAGTGTGGGGTAGGCCCCATGAAGCCATGGATCCAAGTTGTCAACAAAGCACTGTGCAAGGTGGTGGTGGCTCCATGATGATATGGACTGTGTTTACATGGAATGGACTGGGTTGTTTGGTCCAACTAACTGATCATTGACTGGAATTGGTGATGTTCAGTTGCTTGTAGACCATTTGCAGCCATTCATGTGTGTCATGTTCCAAAACAAAGATGGAATTTTTATGATTGACAATGTGCCATGTCACCGGACCACAACTGTTCACAGTTGGCTTGAAAAACGTTCTGTCTGGACTATTTGAGTGCATGATTGGGCCATCCAGATTGTCCAACATGAATCTCATCAAACATTTGTGGGACACAATCTAGAGCTAAATTCAAGCACAAAACCAGGCACCAGTAACACTTACACAATTATTGATGGCTGTTGAGGCAGTATGGCTCATTATTGGCTTGTTGAGTCCATGGCATGTCGAATTTCTGCACTATGCTGGGCTGAAGGAGGTCTGACATGATATTAAGAGCTGTCCTATGATTTTTGTCACCTCATTGTAGAACACTATATCATTAGATAAAACATTAATGAATACAAAGTGAAAATTGCGGTCATGGGTGCATAAAGTGTGCTTGGTTGTGTGAAAGAATGTGCATGTGTTTCCCATTCTGCAGAAAGCTTAGGCTGAATGCTAATATGTAAGTGTCTTTTTGTTGGCCCTGTCTGCAACTCAATGTGTCATCTGTATGATGAGTAGCGATCTACCTTTTCCTGTGTTGTTGATATTCCAACCTGGAGTTTCCACCATTAAAACTTAACAGCAGACATTTTGTAGCATAAAATATGACATAGTAGCTTATACAACATGCCCCAGGGGCATGTGTCCCTTTCTGAGCTGAAGTCTATCCTTCTACTATTCTTTCTCCCCTCTGCATTTTCATTTGATGATCTTCCTCGTGCTGAGTGCACTTGAATTTGATTTGTGATTCTGGATACTCATTTCCTCCCTTCCAGAATTCTCAAACAATGGAAAAACCAGGATGGACTGTAACAATATAATGAAAAGAATAGTTGCTACTCACTATGTAGTGGATATGCTGAGTCACAGAAAGCCACAACAAAAAACTGTCAGAAGGTTAGCTTTTAGCCAACAAGACCTTTGTCAAAAATAAACAACAACAACAACAACAACAACATCACACACACACACACACACACACACACACACACACACACACACACATATGACACCACAGTCTCTGACTCCACATGTCAGAGACAGTGGTCATGTGTGTGTGTGTGTGTGTGAGTTGCATTTGTGTGTGTGTATGTGTGTGTGTGTGTGTGTGTGTGTGTGTGTGTGTGTAGCCTATTTTTGACAAAGGCCTTGTTGGCCAAAAGCTAACTTTCTGACAGTCTTTTTATTGTGTCTTTCTGTGACTTGGCTCCCAACATTCTATAACTTTTCATTCTTAACTATTCTGACAGAAAAAAGAAATTGCAATACTAAGAAGGAGTTGTGCAACATAAACAAAAGTTGGTAGGCATGTTTCTCCATCTGAAGCATGATGTCTATTGAAATTTAAGACCAGTCACATAAAAGTGGTGCTAGTAGTACTACTATGATGATGCAAATCAGGTTTGTTTTAAATAATGTAATGGTCATGAGCATTAGTTATCTTTGAGACTGGACGTGATGAGTTTGTGTTAATCAAGAATGCCATTAAGGTGACAAAGACACCATTATCAACACTTCACTGTGTTTGAATGAGGTCGTACAATAGGGCTACGAGAATCTGGATGTTCCTTCTGCAATATTGTAGAAAGACTTGGCAGGAATTTAGCTGCTGTACATGATTGCTGCCAGAAGTGGTCACCAGTGTCAATGGACACAAGAAGACCGGGCTCTCGATGGCCACATGATACTACCATTCCCCCACATATCACTGTTGTAACCCTACATGTTCTATAGAGTGTTGATACATTGCATTGGCCTGCACAGTCACCAGATCTACCTCCAGTCAAGTACATATGGGACATCATCAGATGACAACCACAGTGTGACATCATCAGATGACAACCACAGTGTCATCCACAAACAGCATTAACCATCCCTGTATTCACCAACAAAGTGCAACAGGCATGGAACACCATCCCACAAACTGATATGTTACCCAGATGAATGTATTCCTGAATTTAATTATGCTACAATAATTATTTTTTGTGTTGGAACTTTTTTCCGTCAGTGTGTATGATCTCAAAAAGGTGTTTGATCAGGTGCCACACAGTCTCATCTGGCCAGCACTTTGACAGCATGATGTGCCAGAGCAGCTTATTAACTGGGTGCAGTTACTTTATGCACAGCCAAGAAGTTATGTCCGTATAAACTCAGGACTATCCAAGGACTTCCGTATCACAGTCAGCGTCCATCAAGGTTCTGCATTATCATCACTTCTGTTCCTTCTTGTAATGGACACCATGACAGCTGACCTGCACAGGTCACTACCATGGACCCTACTTTATGCTGACGACACGATGCTGGCAGCAGAAAACAAGCTTGATCTGCAGAGCCTAACTCAAGAATGGAGTGACTGGTTGGCGCAACACAGTTTGCACCTCAATTTCAAGAAAACTGAGTACATGACATCAGACAGACATGAAATGGAAAGCATCACAATTAATGGTGAAGATCTGAGTCATGTGAGTAAATTTAAATACCTTGGCTCCATGATCACCATTGACGGCTGACTCACCAAAGAAGTCAACACCAGAATTCAGGCAGCCTGGATGAAGTGGCAAACAACAATTGAAGTTACTTGAGACCGCAGGATGAAAGATAATTTAAAATCAAAAATCTATCGCACTGTCATTCAAC
The DNA here is from genome assembly GCF_021461395.2 of Schistocerca americana. Lineage (NCBI taxonomy): Eukaryota > Metazoa > Arthropoda > Insecta > Orthoptera > Acrididae > Schistocerca > Schistocerca americana. Next base: position 84,586,304 of record NC_060125.1, on the reverse strand, counting down.
CAGTTGCCTTTTATGGTTGTCAGTGCTGGCCAACTACAGTTGAGACAGAATGCCACCTAAGTGTAATGGAAACGAAGATGCTAAAGTGGAAAGCGGGCCTCACTAATTTAGGTCATGTTTCTAATGGAGGCATTAGGAAACAATTTGGTGTTGCACCGATCCAAGACAAGATGTGTGAGAGTTGTCTTCGATGGTTTGGGCATGTTTTACGGGCTGGTGATGACTCTATTGCCAAGGTGGGTTACACACTTGAAGTCGTCAGCAGTAGACTCAAAGGATGACCTAAGCAACATTGGTCTGACACAATTCACAAAGACCTTAAATGTGTGACATCGACCCAGATGCAGCCTGTGGTTGAACGAAATGGAGACAAGGGACCCATGTAGTGAACCCTGCAGGCACGTGGGACAAATGCTGAAGGAAAAGAAGAAAAGAAGAAGAGTGTATATGGTCCCCATTGTTGAGTTTGATATGCTGTTTCTTTCCCAAATCTTAAAGACTTGCAAATCTTGCCAGGAATGTCACCCAACATGGCATATGTTCCACATTGTGTGTGTTTCTCTCATTGCACCCTTCGTTTCTTGCAAAGGTACTAACTGAAAACCCAGTGTGGTAGGCATTCCATTGTGGGGAGGGGGGGGGGGGGGGGCAGCAGGGTCATCAAAGTATCTGCGCGGTGGTAGCCTCCTGACCCTGCAGGCATCATACTGTTGGTGCCTGCCCCCGCATGCCAAGTAATATCTGCCCATCATGGTTGGGGCACGGGGACTCTGGGAAATGGTTTACTGGCCAGGTGACCATTATGCGGCTGAATGGCGCCTGTTGGGAGAACCCTTATTCAGAGCGTGTTGCACCACACTGGAAGACTTGCACATGAAGGATATTAAATTTCTTTCCACTGGTGGTTGCATGTCCCCAGAAATCTTTTCTGGAGGAAAATACTATTACAATGTGGAGAGATATGACCTCACAATGTTTCTTTTCCTGGCTATGCCATGGGAGCATTGTGGGGCTAAGAAACAAGGAGAAATGCACACCACAGGACTGACTGAGACACCTGTCCCACCACAAAGCCACCTTGAGGATAGGTTTGTGGAAGTAGCAATGATTTTAAAATTGAAAAGTGGTTCAGTTCTGATTAAGATGGCACCACTTTCTAAGTTGCAGGTGCTGCTCAACTGTGACAACTTGGGTGACCTTTCTGTAACTAAAACTTCCCACAACAGTCTCAGTATGGTACAGGTTATCATCTACCACAGCAATCTGCTTTTACAGACTGATGATGAGTGAGAGGATGTGCATTTTGTCCATTGTGTCCAGTGGTGGCCAAACGACAATAGGGTTGATGCTTGGGCCTCCATCTTGGCCTCTGAAGGTGACTTGTCACATGAAAAGGTCAAAGTGACGGTGTATAAGTGCAATGTGTAGCCATATGTTCCCCCTCCCAAGCAGTGCTACAAATGCATGAGATTCAGGCACATGTCTTCATATTGCAACGCCAGTCCCATCTGGGGTTTTGTGGACATTTGTAGCATACAAACACTCCTTGTGCCCATTCCCCCCCGAGGGGGCTCATGGTTCTTCCATGAGTTCGCGCATGGCACAGGGCCCCGAGCTATTGCAGCGTGTTCTTCTTTCCATGGCTGCATTTCCTTCACCCTGCCTTCCCTCCCTGTCCTTGCTCTTTCCCCATTGCCCCCTCCTTCCCCTCTCTTGGTGTTCTGATTTATATCAACCTGGCTCTCCACCTAGTTCCCTGTACTGCTTCCAATTTTGTTTCTTCTATCTGTTCTCTCATCCTTTTTAGTGTTTAGGTCTTCACATGAGTTTTGATCTCCATGTCTAACTTTTCTGTTTTTAGTGGAGCCATTTGGGGAAGAACTCCCACCCTATTGTCTATGGTGTAAATTTCTCTCTGCCCTTCCTTCCTCTCTCTCTTCCCTGCTGTAGCCCCCTTCCACCCTGCTAGATCATCAGCATGTGTAGCCAGTCCGTGTCATGGGACTGTTTTGTACCCATCTGGCTGAGCTTCAAAAATGGCTCTGAGCACTATGGGACTTAACATCTGTGGTCATCAGTCCCCTAGAACTTAGAACTACCTAAACCTAACTAACCTAAGGACATCACACACATCCATGCCCAAGGCAGGATTCAAACCTGCGACCGTAGCGGTCACGCGGTTCCAAACTGAAGTGCCTAGAACTGCACGGCCACACCGGCCGGCGGCTGAGCTTCCTGACAACTCAGGGATCGCACTACTGCTACCTGAGTGCTTCCCCATGTATGCCAAGGAGTGGTTGCTCAACTTCTTGGAGTGTCAGAACTCCCAGAATGGCTGACTTGCCAGGTGGCCCTTGCTGTGGCTGGGTGGCACCCATGGGGAGAGGCCCTGATCAGAGTGGGTGGTGTCAGGGTGGATGCTTGGCACATAAAGCATATCAAGTTGAAAAAAAGGGGACATTCTCAAACTGCTTTCTCTTCGAATGGTGAAGGATCATTGAATGCTGCTTCGTATGAGCTGGCAGCCTTCTCTTCCCTGGCTGCACCATGGGATGAGGGCCAGGCTCACAGGCTCATTGTCTTGGGATGAAACACTTTCCCCGTTATCTCATCTGTACTAAGACATATGGGGACACATTCACCACCACAACGCCAGTTTTTTTTTGTGGAGAATATTAAGGACAAGTTTGGTGAAGTGGAGTCTCTTAGTAAGGTTCGGTGGGGTTCCCTGTTAATCAAAGCTTCTTCTGCCACCCAATCTACAGCTCTTCATGCAAGGTTATGTGCTACAGATGGTATGTGGAGCTGTATGCCCCACCACTCATGAGGTGCTTTTGGTGCTTGCGTTTTGGGCATATGTCTTCCCGCAGACCCTCTATGTGGTGACTGGGCACCCACTCCATGAGGGAAGCCCCTGTGTTCTGCCATCTGTGTCTGCCTCTGTTACATCCTTTCCCCCTCCTGCCTCTTCCTTACCTCAGCCCTGTCCCCCTCTCTCCTCCCCCTCCCCTGCAGTTCCTCTGACTTCCCATCCGGGAGCCACTCCCCCTCCCCATCTGAAGATGTCCCCCCCCTTCTTCAGCACCTTCTGATGATGGGGCTTCCCCCCCCCTCCCCCCCCCCCCCCTCCCCAAGGACACCTCATCTGTGTGCCACAAGGTTGCCCGCTCTCTTTTGGTTCTGGATCTTGCAGATGCCTGTACTCCCTCTGTGCCCTGCCCTCTTCCACCTCTGAAACAGAAGATAGCATCTGGCGGGGTATGCACTTTGGTTCGATCCGATGTCATTTGTGACAGTCTGGAAGCAATCTGGAGGCAATAGTGGTTATAGTGCAAATGACTCTGGCAATCACCATTTGCAATGTCTACCTTCCTTCAGGTAGGCCACTTCCTTACATTGAACTGTCTACCTTAATACAGCAACTCCCACCCCCATTTCTCCTCATTGGGGCTTCAATGCTCACCACGCACTCAGGAAGAGTCCCACATCAGTGGGTGGGGGTCTCCTAACTGACCAACTTATTATGGACTTCGATTTGTTCTCCTCAATGATGGTTCCCCTACCCACTTAAGTGCCACTCATGGCGCCTTTACTGCTATCAATCTAACAATCTCCTCCCCTGCTCTTTTGGCTTCCCTACATTGGTCATCCCATGATGACCTTTGTGACAATGACCACTATTCTTCATGCTGCTGGGACTGCTGTCCCTCTATTCACAGATCCCACTCACCATTGACCGATACTGTGGTGGACTAAGGATGTAGCAGTTGCTGTCCAGGACCACTGATGGGTGCTGCAGCGATTTAATGACACCCTTCACAGACCAGCCTCCTTGCTTTTAAGGGACTCCATGCTAAGGCTCATTACCTTATTAAGCAGATTAAAAAAGAATGCTGGGAGAGCTATATTTCTTCCCTGGGAATGTATGCCTCTTCATCGCAGGTGTGGTCCAAGCTTCACAGCCTTCTGGGCTGCCAGGACAGTCAACTGTCCAGGGTCTTAACCTCCAAGGTGCTCTGTGCACTGATCCATTGGTTCTTGCAGAACACCTCGCAACACAATTTGTGACGGCATTGGTGTCCTCTTCATATCCTGCTACCTTTTTCTGGCAGAAATGCCACGTTGAACAGACCGCCCTTTGTTTTAACCTGCACCATTCTGAGCTCTGTAATGAACCCTTCACTGAATGGGAATTCTTGCAGGCTCTTACCTCTTCATGAGACATGGACCTAGGCCTGGATTCCATCCACAACCAGATGGCCCAGCACTTGGGCATTCCCCAGAGGCAACATCTCTTCAGGGTCTTCAACCGCATTTGGCTCACGGGTGCTTTCCCATCAGAATGGCAAGACAGTATAGTTATTCCCATCCTTAAGCCCAGGAAGAACCCAATGTCCCTCAACAGATACTACCCAATTAGCCTGATGAATGTATTTTATAAACTGCTTGAGAGGATGGTTAGCTTCAGATTATGTTTGGTACTCAAATCTCGGGGCCTTTTCCCGCCGAATCAGTGTGTCTTCTGAGCAAACGATCTCCAACTGGCCATTTACTCAGATTGGAAACAGCCATCCAGCAGGCATTTACTCACCACTGCCACCTTGTTGTTGTCTTAGTTGACCTAAATAAGACATAAATATGACTTGGCACCATCACATTTCAGTTACCCTCCACGACTGGGGCTTTCGTGCCCCCCCCCCCCCCCTCCCCACCAGTTTTTTTCTATGAGTTTTTATCTCAACAACTCTTCCGGGTTCAAGTTGACACTTGACTCAGCATCCCTCGGGTTCAGGAGAATGGTATCCCACAGGGTTCTGTGCTAAGTGTCACACTCTTCCTCATGGCTATCAATGGGCTTGTAACCTCTGATGGGCCTGTGGTTACCTCAGAATTGTATGATGATGATATTTGCATCTGGTGCAGCTCCCACTCAATAGCATCTTCTAAGTGCTGGCCCCAAGGTACTATCAGATGGGCCTCAATGTGGGCCATCTCCCGTTGCTTCCAGTTTTCTCCCTCCAAAACACAGGTTACACATTTCTGTCATCAACCCACAGTCCACCCTGATCCAGAACTTTATTTAGATGACCAGCTCCTCAATGTTGTAGCACAGTCCTGTTTCTTAGGCCTTATTTTTCATGGAAAGCTGACATGACCACCTAAAGACTACATGCACGTGGAAGATTAATGCTCTCCACCTCCTAGCCCACAGGGATTGAGGTGCAGACCATTCCACGCTTTTCCATCTTTACTGTGCTCTGGTTTTGTCCAGACTACATTATGTTAGTCAGGCTTATGGCTCAGCGGTGCCTTACACTCTGCAACTACTTGACCTTGTTCACCATTGTGGGGTGCGTCTGGCTATTGGTGCCTTTTGCACTAGTCCCATTGCCAATTCTCACAGAAGCAGGGATTCCCCCCTCTACAAATATGATGGAGCCAACTTCTGGTTTCTTATGCAGTCACCATTTGTCAATTCCCTGTTGTCTTTGCAAATGAGGGATGTCTCCCTCCTGACAGCTGCTCATGGCAGGATTGCCAGTTAGCATGTGTCTCACTTCCCTCTGTCAGGATCTCCATATCCACTCACCGTAATGCACCCCACGTATTTTCTCCCCAGTCCCCATTGGATGGTGCCTAGACCATGGATTAGGACTGACCTATTCCAGGGTCCTAAGATGTCTGTTGCCCCTATAGTTTTCCAGCATCTCATACACGCCATCCTTGCAGAGTTCCAGGATGCCACCATCTTCTACACTGATGATTCTTAGACACTCAATAAGGTGGGATACGTTTTCATGTCTCCTACTGGCTTAAAACACCATTTACTGCTGGGATCATGTAGTGTGTTTACAGCAGAGCTTCTCGACATTCACAGAGCCCACCATTTTGTTTTTCAGGCCTCCCTCCACAGTTTTTTAATTCGTTCCGACTCAATGAGCAGCTGCAGGCTATCAGCCCACACTACTCTCAACACACTTTGGTCTCTGCTATCCATGACCTTCTCTCTGCCTGGTGTTGTCTTTCTCTGGTTCCCAAGTCATGAGGGCATCCCAGGGAATGAACTGGCTGACCATTTGGCTCAGGAAGCAGATACTTACCCCCCATTCCCCTTTATGATTCCAGCTGTGGATATGTGGGTCTATTTCAGATCTCTCTTTGTGCAAAATTGGAATGCCATCTGGTGCACTACTTCTCATAGTAATAAACTCCACACAATCAAGGAGTCTGTTGCAATTTGGTGCTCTTCCTTCTGCTCCTTTCAGAAGGAATCCACTGTTTTATGCTGTCTACGCAATGTTCATACCAGGCTCACCCATTGTTTTTTCCTGCATAATGAATTGTGGTTGTGGAGCCAGACTGACATTATCCCATATCTTCATGTTGGGATCTCTCTTTATGTCTTGTCGATCTGGGACCCCATGACCACTCCCCCATGGAAAGACTGCCCCTTTTCTCCAGTTTTTAGATTTGGTCCCACCTTTTGTACCTTTTACTATGTATGTGTTTTAACTTTGTTATTTTATTATTTGACTCTCCTGACTGGATCTGTCCACTTTTAGCAGACCCTCTTTCTTCTGTGAGTAACTTCGGAATCATGGGACTGATGACCTTGCTGTTTGGTCCCATAAACCCCCTCAATCAATCAGTCAATCAATCAGTCTTGTGCCTTTTCCCCTGTCTGTATCAACTACTGTGCGAAGTATCATTCTCCGTTCACTGGAGTGGACCATCTTCCAAAGAGAAAAGAAAATCCAAGAACAGAAGATCCTTGTCTGACACACATATCAAGAGGCCAAGAAAAAATATGATCCTCTACATCCTACACTTACGATGGTGACATATGCTACAGCTGCAGTTACCATTCATGTCTTCTACATCAGGCCCTCAGGGCTGCTTGACTCTGACCCCTCTCCTGGTGGCAGGGGGCCGTCCTCCTACTTCTTCCCCCACACCCACTTCAGGAGTGTCAACTCTCCGCCCACATGGGATGTCAGTCCCCAACTACCAGCTGGTGAAGCAACACCCTTCTCTGGCATCTCGTACCTGGAAGGGGTCTCTTGAGATGCTTGCTTCCAAGGAATCTGCTGTTTTACAAACAGATGCCAGGCAGTGGCAGAAGGTGCCACAAATTTCAGGTCGGAGGACTCCACATTTATTCTCTATCCCAGAATCTGGGGCAGAGAAATCCTCACAGACATTGCAATCATGGAAGCAGGAGGAGGACAAGAAGAAGTCCTCTAAGAAGGAAGGTATCTTGATGGCCCCCATGCCACCAAGCTCTGCATGTTCTACCTCTGTCTCTGAAATGCTGCCCCTTGGGGCCCCAGAACCCCACATACCTTGACGCAGAATCAATGTGTATCAATGCCATATCCTCGCAATCTGTGGAATGGGGCCCTGAGGCATGATTTGCCTCCTTGGTCCCTTCATTCCCCCACAAGTTACTGATAGTGTGTTTCTCCAGTGGACCTATAGCAGTTTTTCCTGTCATTAGGCTGAGATACAATGTCTATTGTGTGGTTCTCCTGCTTTTTGCATCGCCTTTCAGGAAAGTTGATTACCAGCCAGGCAGGACCCTACCCTCCATGATTGTCATGGATACTTTAATAATTGCACTGAGTATGAAAGATTGCCGGACAGTGTCTGCATGTGTGTTCTGGACTTTGGCTGCAGTGAACACATACCACTCAATATGGCTTTGGAGGCTGTGGCTGTTTGTATGAGACAACTCTAGAATTTACCATGTGTAATGTGTATCTCCCTTTTGACAATGAAATGTCCCAGTGTGTGCTGTCAGCACTGTTTTTTCAGCTGCCCCCATCCTTCCTATTATTATGTGACTTCAGTGACGTAATGCTTTGTGGGGTGGCACTACAACCACTGGCCTTAGTAAAGCTGTCAATAAGATGGCAGCTCGGTCGGCTTCAGATTGATGTGGCTCTGCATATCAGATGCAGTTTTTCTAGGTTAAAGTTGCTTATAGACAGTGGTATCTACTTTTGCAGGTACCAGGAGGGTTCTCTGAGCTAGTGCACTTCTTGTTTAATCATCAGATACTGTACTTTATTATCTGTAGCACTTTCATCCATTGGGTATTGTCTGTCGCTTGACTGGAGAGAAGCCGTCGCTGTCCCACTGGCCAAGTGTGTGTAGATTACAGGAGTCAGCTTAATTTGCTCTTATGTTTTTAGCATGCCACTCCGTGTCATGCCTCATGTCACACCTCACCAGCAGCAGTGGAATCTGACGTGCCAGCAGCAGCCACCAACTGTTGGTTCTTGCTTGAAAGCATGCCACGTCATGCTGGTTCGCCAACAATTCAAAGTCAGCAGGAGCCACCACCAGCTGTTCTCACTGCTGTCAGTAAGGAGTGACATTCTGCTCTCAATACCTCATACTGTGAAGTAACTGAGATGCGTACATTGTGTATTCTTGACTACACTGACTCCATGTCCCCATAAAACTGTGGATACTGGAGAAAAACTGCAAGGCCTATGCCAGTGGCAGCCACTGCCAGTCCAATTAGTGAAAGTAGGACTCCAAAACTACTAATGATGATATCTGAGGGCAAAAGGAATGAAGACACACCAAATGGCAGGAAAACAGGTGTAATAATGCATAGTATTTCTGCCAGGATGGTGACAAATATGGATACGTTGGCTGCTGAGAAAATTGTGGTAGTTGGCAAAATCTTGGGAGAACTACATTGTGACCCAAAATAGAGTAAAGTATCTATGCCACAGTCTGCTTCAGTAAAGAAGCTTGTTCGCCCACTGCTTGAATACTGTTCGGGAGTGTGGGATCCGTACCAGATAGGGTTGATAGAAGAGATAGAGAAGATCCAACGGAGAGCAGTGCACTTCGTTACAGGATCATTTAGTAATCCCAAAAGCGTTATGTAGATGATAGATAAACTCCAGTGGAAGACTCTGCAGGAGAGACGCTCAGTAGCTCGTCACGGGCTTTTGTTAAAGTTTCGAGAACATACATTCACCGAAGAGTCAAGCAGTATATTGCTCCCTCCTACATATATCTCGCGAAGAGACCATGAGGATAAAATCAGAGAGATTAGAGCCCACACAGAAGCATACCGACAATCCTTCTTTCCACGAACAATATGAGACTGGAATAGAAGGGAGAACCGATAGAGGTACTCAAGGTACCCTCCGCCACACACCGTCAGGTGGCTTGCGGAGTATGGATGTAGATGTAGATGAAAGAACAAAATATGGGTGTTTTTCCTACCCCAAGCTAAACTAGAAGAACAAACCAAACCACTAAGGAAAGAAAATGAGCACTTGCAGAGATAACTGGCTGCTGCCAATGTCCTGGATGCACAGGACAGAATGCTATGTCTTGAAGTGGAAATTGCCCACCTCAGAACAGAGAATCAGAAGTTAAGATCCAAAATCAGGCCCATTCTGCTGCCTTGCATCAGTCACAGTTGCTGGCTCAGTTAGGAAGCCAAAAAATTATGCAGGAATAGGTAGTCCAAGCAAAAACAAAGTGACCAGTGTTTTATTTTTCAAATTGAAAAGCAATCAGGATGCAAAGCCTGTGCATGATAATATAACAAAAACCATAAATACCAAACAAGATAAAGTCAAAATAAAAGCCATTAGATCAACTGCAAATACAATAATTTTAGAGGCAGAAAGGCAGACAGGCAGACAAACAGAAAATTATTGAGAAAACAGCACAGTTAAAAGATATCAGATGTGAAGAGCCTCAGAAATTCAGGTTGCTGTTGACAGTGTATCAGATACCTAACGCAGTGACTGACCCTGACTTTTTCGAAGACCTCTACGAAATAAATCTTAGTGAACACATCACCAATGACATATTCAAGGAGGAAGTAAATATTAAATTTAAAACAGGACTGAGAGGAAAATGTACTGTCAACAATATTCTGGGAGTCACTCTGAGGGTCCGTCTCCTGCTGCTACAGATTGAGAGAGTGCGTATACAATTCAAGGCACTAAGCATCAAGGACTCTGTAGCAGTGCAAAAGTGTTTCAACTGTTTTGGTGTAGCCCATCCCCAGAAATGCTGTGACAGAGAACAGGTCTGTAGAAGAGGTGCGAAGCCAGGCCACAGGTGGGCAGGCAGCCATGAAGAAGCACATGTTGGGTGCATTCTGTGCAAATATTGAAACAGGTTCTGTGACAAGGCTGGGGGACCTGAGTGCCCAACATACATGCAATTAGAAGAATGACAAATTGAGTGCACAGAATAAGAAATCAGACAGCAACCACTAATACAGAATGTAACCATACCGGTGATACAATCATCTCCACCTCAAACATAGGTACAGACTGTAAAAAAGAAACTATAATTGGGAATAAGTGTAAGTCATGTCAACCAGGAACAGAGCTGGCAATGTCTTGGTCACCTACTGCTGTTGCTTTATTTGCGTGATACAATTTGGCACAGATACTTTCATATGACAGACTACATCTACGATGCTTGTATGCAAGGTACCATAGACCATTACACAGGCAGGCAAATCAAGCATGACATGTACAATGGGCCACCTTTCAAACTGGGATCTTGCTCAGGATGGAGGAGTTTGAAGCAGAAACCTTCTATCTAGATACTGATAATGCACACACACATGTAGACACACCGAATCATCAATGGAATAATTGTATTAGTTAGCATGAGAAATCAAAATTAATGAAACATCCATACACCTCGACACATGTACAGTCTTAGACAATAAGACTGACCGCCGGCTGGCCGCCACAGAGACTAAGTCAGAGTCATTCACTTAAGGTGGCCAATAAAACTGACCGCCCCTGACAACTCTTAAGTCCGGCAATCTGTACAATCTGGCAACACTGTAAGATGCGGAAGTGTCAGGAGAAAGTGTTATCTACTCGCGAGAGGTTCTCGGACTACGTGAGCCCGTGGTCTAGTGGCAAGCGTCGTGCGTTCCAAACTTATAGTCGCCTGTTCGCGTCCAACTGTATTTCTTTTCTTTTTTTTTTTTTTTTACCGCAGTCGGTCTAAAGTTATGAGTCTGACTGAACATCGAAGATAATTCTCTTAACATTCTACCCACCAACAATTCCGCAGGACAGCTCGTGGCTGCGCGCGATAATAACAGCTTTCGCTCGAGCGTTTCCTCGCGCTGCAGCGGCTACCGGCCACCGGCCAGACGCCTCCCGCCGCCTGAAATCCGGCGTCGCTCAGGTGAACGCGTCGCGACGCTGTCAGTGTGTGACTCAACTGTCATTTTCGAACATAAAGTTCTAGTTATCATCTGGCAGCTAAGCAATGGATTTCGCAAACTTGAAAATCATGAACTACAGTTAAGCATTGTAAAATTGGGTCGCAAGTGCAAATACGTGTAACATCAGCAACACAACGTTTACTTTTGGTATAACAGAGGGGTGAATGCAGAGGAGGCAGCTAGAAGGATTTGAACTGTGTGTGGAGCGACTGCTTTTGGGAAAAATACGCCAGAAAAAGATATTCTTGTTACAACGAAGATCGTTCTGGCATGAATGATTTTCCACATTAAGGAAGTCTCGACTACTGATATATGTGATAGATTACCATTTTACCATCATGCAACATTTGCATTCAACAGGCAAAGTTCAGAAGTCTGGTGTAGGAGTACTGCATGCTCTAATTCCAATTCTAGGGGCTACAGTCCGGAACCGCGGGACGGCTCCGGTTGCAGGTTCGAATCCTGCCGCGGTCATGGATGTGTGTGATGTTCTTAGGTTAGTTAGGTTTAAGTAATTCTCAGTTCTAGGGGACTGATGAACTAAGATGTTAAGTCCCATAGTGCTCAGAGCCATTTGAACCATCTAATTCCAAACAACAAAAATCAACGGAGTGACTATTATTGAACGTCATCAGGTCGCTCATTGAGCATTCCTATGCAGTACTGTTACTGGGGACGAGTTATGATGCCTTCGTCGTTAGCTTCCTAAGAAGAAATGAATGGCTGAGCCCCTCCAAAAGACATAAACTCGAGCAAAGAGTAGTATGAACATAATATTTTACATCTGATAGCTCCAAAAGTGTGTTTTGGGGTACGAATTCTGCCCCAAGGGCTGTGTGCATCACAGCTGGAATTTGTTGCCAACAACTGAGACACCTTTCGGTCTTAGCGTAAGAAAATCGAGCAACACAACTACATCACATGTGCTACTGTATGATAACACACTTCTTGATTTGAGAAACAAAACTGTCCTGGAGATTGAAATTAAAGTAGTCTCTCAAGCACTTGTATTGATAGAGAAGTCCTCTCTCAAGCACTTGTCCCTCTCGTCATGTATTCGTAAAGATTTACCTTTCCCGCTCTTGACCGATCAACCGTCAACGCAATTCATTTCTAGACGAAAATACTCTTAAAACTACTCTGGTATAATGATATCGTTGGAACTGGTAGGTTTCTACTGGCGTAGAATTTGTAAACAACTTTAGCATTGTCACATCGTTTTAGATATCGTGAAAGAAAATTCTTTTGCTGATTAATTTCTCTTTGATGATTACTATTGCGTTTAGTAAACTAATGGAAAATCCAATTAAAATATTCACTGTACTAATGCAAAATAAATTCAGCTTACTACAGAAGCATCACGACGGCAGACCATCTTAATAAAGCATTAAGTATCTGTAAGACTATTGAGCCTATTTTAACACGAATTAGTAGAACATTACCGACTTTTGACTTCGAAAAGATCTGTATTTACTTCATTTCCTGTATCGTTCGTCGTCATTATGAATTTGGCAGTACCGTAAGGTTTTCGCTCTGACACTAAGGGTTACTGAAAGTAGCAAGGCGCATTTTGCTCGAGCGTTGTCTTACGATTCCCTTATAGCGTTTGCATCTGCCTGCTTATAGCTCTACTACAAAAGAATTAAAAATCTGGCTCTCAGCGAGTCTCGAAAGGCGAACGAAAGCAGCTTGCACCTGGTAGCCAAACATGTTTCTTGGGAACAGGCTACTTCCTAAAGTGGGAAGACATTCTTTTGTGGTTGAATTGGTGGCAAATGTCAGTCAGACGTGTGCCGTTGGTCTAAGCGTTGTGGTGAGTTGAATTTGTACCAATTACTTTTCTACATGTTTTTTCTGTCCCAAATAGAGAGTTGAAGTCTCAGATTAGTACTTTCACGTAATCTTGGTGAATTTGGCTCATAGTATTTTCGACTGTATATCTTTTATAGGGGCTCTGAATGAGCATAGTCATAAGTCGATTGTAGATGGATGCGATTTCTTTGACAGAGTTGGTGATAGATCTGTGTTCGAGAAATGCAGTGCCGAAGATTGGTACGCCTTTCACTACCTTTCGTTGTATTTTGCTCTTGAAGATGCAGTGGTTTCCGTAATGCAAGTTTTAATTGTCAATTAATCGTGGTTCTTGAAGAGCAATGATGAGAATTTTATGGCGGACGATTTCTTTTGTGAGATTATTGAGGTTTCTTGTTTGGATCAATGTACCGATGTTTAGTTTTTAAATGAATATTTTCTGCTTGTAGGGAAATTTACCAGAGATCTTCGATATTCTCTGCCGTGCTAACCTGGATTCCCCAGAGTGCGAAAATCCAACTGCCGCCTATCGGTGGCCAGGTTGTGTACCACCTGGGGTAAAGTGACCTTTGCTTGCATAGTTCATGTTTTCTTTTGTTTCATTGGTTTGCCCTGGGTGATACCGGGACCAGACAGGACCAGAGGGTGTTGAACCCTTTGGAAGCAAATATTTTCAGCCAAGCTCATTGAGATAACAGACGGTGACCAGAGTAGCGGTGATTTTCACTCAGATGTGTCTGGATTTTGGGTTTAACGGATTGAGTAGCCGTTCAGGATTGTGTTAGTATTTGGTTCACCCCAAGTATTTGATTTCCTCGGTACCACCCATATGGGGGACGGTTTCCCCTATCGGCCACACGGGATTTTTATTATTATTATGTCATCAGCAAAACTGATATGGAGTATCTTCCCTCCACTGAAATAGATGTGTATTGTTCGATTCAATATTTCCATCAGATAAATATGGATTATAATTACGTAACATTGCTGCTAGTCGACATATTTCTCATTTTTTCTTAGACATTTGCTAGCTGTTACTCCATCATAGGAATTTATGTGCGCAGCATTGTTGCAATACAGACGTTCAAATTATCCGATTTCTATAATTTCATTTCGATACAAGAGCATCCTAATCGGATTCAGCCAGTCAGTCTTAATTTGGAGATCCGATTACGACTCTCATCATATGATAGACTGGGTGAACCACATTCTTAATCGGACTGTTGAATCCAGATCACTTATCTATGACAGGGCGTGAATTCTTAAACACTGTGGAATATAATAATCCAATGTGATTATCACAAATACGTTATTTAAATATAAATATATGAACTAACGAGATAACAGTTTATTTACAGGAGTGGAGACCCATCCATCATAGCAGAGCAGTGTGAGATTCGTTTCAGGGCCAGATAGACAGCTGAGGAACTGACTGGTGCATGTGTTGTTCAACACACAGTAGTTGTCATCCTCACTGGAATCAATGACTAATTGCGTGTGTGTGTGTGCGCTTGTGTGTGTGTGTGTGTGTGTGTGTGTGTGTTTTCGTGTTAACGTAGAGGTAACAAGGTCATTGCCATATGTCCCTAACAAATGCAAGCGACCTTTGGACGAATATAGAAAACGTATGGTAGGAAGTAAACCATCACGCTACACTGTCGACGACTTAATGAAATCAATTCCCCTACGCCCTCGAGAAATCTTACGTAATGATCGTGGGTGGGTTGGTTACTAAAAGTATACTATCCCACAAAGCCCATGTGGACAGTTATCTGAAAATCGGTCAAGATTTGCTTTGTCGCAGCTCTTTAGCATACAACAAGTCCATTTACGTTCACTCCCCTCTTTACAATTCTTGCAATGCAAGGTAATTGAAAAATCTCATCCACTCTACGCCAACTGAGGAACTGACTGGTGCATGTGTTGTTCAACCCACAGTAGTTGTCACCCTCACTGGAATCAATGACTGTTTGTGTTTGTGTGTGTGTGTTAGCACTCATGTGTGTATTCAGCAATGACTGCCAGCTGCCACAACACTTCACAGAATCCTTGCGGAGGCAACACAACTGTGCGTGCACTTCAGACTTCATTCAGTGAGACGTCAGGAGATGGATGAAAACGTCAAATTAACGTCGCTTTCCGAGTCGTATTCAATCCAGAATGAGGTGTTACTAAGGTAGTTGAGTGTTCTAGCAATTACACTTTTATGATTCCCATATGAGTATTTCGAAAGCCAAAAGAACCCGTTAGTGTGAAACTATCGGGAACTGCATTAATATCAAACTGCAAGAACTTGAGACAATACGTGGACTCTTCTCTTAGCTGGGTGACCTATTACTGTTATTTAGCATTCTCTCCGTCCTAGTCGTAATGCAAATGGAACTTCAGAGGCGCTTTCCGCTATTCTTGACAAACATCTGCAACCTGTAACCACTGAGAGTCACAACTGCGTGATGATAGTGGTTCAGGTTGTCAGTAGTTGTGGTGGTGTTATGCTGCCAAACTGCTTACAGTAAAGTTAATGGTGGCGCACGTAATTTAGCGCTGACTACCTACTTAAGTAAAGATAGTGTTGTGGCGTCATCGCTTGTCTTTATTAGGCCTCAGCTTGAGTAATCCGATTCAACTAACATAGTACTCCAATCGCGGGCTCCTAATACAGTATGACAGCAGAGATTATCGTGCGGGTATTACACTAATTCTGCAATGAAATGCTTAACAAATCTTACCCTCAGCTATGTAGCTGGAATGACTCATTACACAGGTACTCCATGTTGCACTGGGTTAAGTGATCAGTTCGCTACAATCCTGCTTGTACTGTTCGTAAATACTCGTATACTTCAGAAATGGTTCAAATGGCTCTGAGCACTATGGGACTTAACTTCTGAGGTTATCAGTCCGCTAGAACCTAGAACTACTTAAACCTAACTAACATAAGGACATCAGACACATCCATGTCCGAGACAGGATTCGAACCTGCGACCGTAGCGGTCGCGCGGTTCCCGACTGTAGCGCCTGGAACCGCTCGGCCACCCCGGCCTGCATACTTGTATACTGACCATTCGTTATTTTACTAAATATGAACTACAATCTGATTCACATGTATATGACATGGGTTAGCGCCGGCACAGAGGTATGACTAAGGGTTGGATGCCGTTGAAGTCCTCTTACATTGATGGCAAGACAAATTTTCGCAAATCACCTCTATTGCCTAAAAAAACAATTGCATCTTAAATATCGAAGGACCGACGTCCACACTGTCACAGCGCGTTGAAATACAGCAACGACGGCAGATGAAAATTTGTGATCGACTGGGCTTCGAACCCAGACCTCCTGCTTACTAGACAGACGTTCCGATGACTGGACTATTATTTTTTTGTTTAATGTTTGAGAAGACTTTCAGCACCAGGTAGGCGGAGGCAAAGAGGGCAGGGGTCGAAGATCCGAGGCCTGGCCACAATGCCTCTCCCATACCTGCACTGAGCAGCTGCTATTATTCCCATGTATTCCATGTTTGCACCCGTATATTCTTTTAAATTGTAGAACAAAACTGAAGTAGTAATTTAGGTAAAATAAATTACAGATTGCCACCTCCAGTGGAGTGCGTTCCTTGTAGAACATAACTTATAACAGTGGAAAGGGTGACGGAAAAATCCATAACAAACATTCATTCAGAAATATATTCACATTTTAATTTATTATGCACTGGATGCATATGAGGTCTGTAAGGAAGCCATATATTTTTCAACAAATAAAAGAAATTTCGGAGCCGGAGGGGTTTTGCCAAATTAGAACAGTTCTGATTTTAGATCCAACGTAAAAGAGTATTCCAGGAATAAAAAAAGTGAAAGAATAGATTCCTCTTTTAATGAATAAAAGTGCCCACCTCTTTGTAGATAAAAAATTTAAAACCATTCCTTATATTTGTTATTCTTCTTCAGCTTGAAATGTTCTACTGCAATATAGAACATGAACTCTACTAAGTTTTGTTTGTTATGACGTAAAACACAAACTGTCCCAGATGCCACGAATAACTGTTATTCTTTGCGGACGGGTAACATTTCCAGTCGGGTTGTAAAGCTTCAGTTATCGGTATTTGACTTTCTGCGGTTCTGTTGACAGTGCTAACTTCTTTGTAGTCCAGTTCCAAATTCTGATTCTATTTTCACATGAGAAGATGTGCGATACAGTTTCTACAAGCCGTCATTTGTCGCCGTATAGAGATGGTCTCAATTTGATTTTACATAATCGTTCCGCTGTGGGTATGGTTTCGTTCACAAAGTCGCACCATACGGCACTTACTCTAGTTGGTATAATTTTATTGTTGATATTTTTCCAGGCGTTCCTCCAGTTTTTTGTTGGTTAAGTTACCGGAATTGGTTTGTGAAGGCGATGTCTGGTAATATAATCATAAACGGTTCTAGTGTTGGTTTGTGCTTGTGGAAGTCTTATACAGCTCCAAACGCCATAGTACTTTCGGACGTAATCTAGGCTGGCGTGCTACATTAACAGGAGCGTTCCTATCCCCAGGATCTAACGAGAGGAACAGAAGTTTCGTGATGCCTGTCTTAGTGGCGTGTATTAGTTTAAAAGCACGTCTTTAATTCCAACTCCTCCGTTTTGCCTCTGCAAAGTCGCCGTGTCGAAGGATACTTTGATGATATTTTGTTTCCACAGATACCAAGAGGCTACAGCTTATATTTTTATGTGCAGTGATCTGCAGTATCGGTAAGACTGCTCCGACGTAATATATTTTTCTAAGTATGTATGTATTTATAATCTGAACTTTGTGCAGTCGGTCTAACGATCGCATGTCATGATCCTTCAACAAGGTTCTGATGACATTAAGTTTCCGCTCCCAATTGTTCGTGGCCATGCGCTTGGGATTCGCTCTTAACTACAATCCGAGTTGGAGTCTCTCTTCAGTTACATCCAACCAGTGCGCACCTACTGCACTATTGTAAGAACCGAGATGAAGTATTTTGGTATTAAAATTTTCTAAATCCGGGTTCGAATCTGGTCAGGTACAAATTTTCATCTGACGCTGTTGTTCTATTTTAATGCCTATGATAGCCTGGACATCTGTCCTTCAATCTTTAATTGATTAAGAAGTCTGTCTATTTCGATTCGTAGTGTCTGTTCTTTCGGAAATGTCCTAAGAACAGACATACACACACACACACACACACACACACACGCACACACACATTTATATCATAAGTGCTATTCGGAAAACGTTTGGCAACTCAGTGATAGTGCCGGACTGGAGCTGCATCAGCCTACTCATTTCACTAGATATTGTTGTAATTTTCTGAACAATTCCTGTTTAATAAGTGACAGCGACAGTGTCTCTCATCGTTTACTTTGTCGGAAACCTGCTTCCTTCTGCCCTAGGCTATACTATAGCAATGAGTGATTGCTCACATTCTTGATACCTCACTGGACATGCTACTGCAACTGTAGCCAAAGATTCAAATCCCACTGGAAAAGTATGTTTCAAGTCAGATGGTTTTGCTCCTCCCCTACTGTCATTGAAAACGATCACAACGAAATTAAGTATAGCTATTCTATGAAACCCTTGAGTTCATACTGCGGTGCTGTGAAGATGAAAAAGTAGTTTTCACAATTATCAGATGACAGATGGAACTTGTCAGATTCCACTAATTATGATTGCATCATTAACTGTTGGTTCACAGGCGCTTTTCTGCCGCTTATTGTAACTGTTATTTGTATGTTAGAGCTGGAAGAATAGAAACATCAAATTTTCGCCATATGGAATGTTCGAATTCACCTTAAGTCTTCACGTTTCGAGCAAAGGCAGAATATCCATCAGGAAAGCTGACAACAATAAGCCAAGCCATGCCTGTCTTCTGGTGGATGTGCCAATGACAGTGATTGTACAGCAAAGAGGCATTGCCAACTCAACCACTGGAGAAGCTCCAAAATTGTGAATCACGTCTGGTGAATACACTTTCAATGTTTCGATCCGATTAAGACAGTAAAACACAAATAATTGTCGCAGCTATTAATATATGACATTTACTTTGCATTCAGTGCATCGATGTATTACAAGTAATTGCACTCTAGCCTCTAAACCTAGTTACAGAAATGCGAATAAGACTCATGGGCATATAATGAGGATCTAGCGGCCCTTGCCACCCGCAACTTTGAGATGATGCTGTAGTCACTTCCGAGGTCACTCACAGAACACATCAGCTGGTATCCTTCCTGGCACTATAACTGAAACTTGGCAACAGCGCAGAATATGTTTGGCAACTCTGTGACCGACGAGTTACTTCCTTGATGGCACAGAACTATCCTGCTAAATTCACTTGATATTATCGTGTCATTTCAATTGAATACTGTAAGTGATTTCCTCTTGAGACGTGACATAAGGATATCAGTTAATGCTTTTGAGTCAACGAAAGTGGTTTCACACGGGAAATACAACTACTCTCGTCTCTTATGTTGCGATTTATTTGCCATAGCGCCTACTGAGCCAGTAAGTACGTCAAATACCCGCACCTGTTCGCTAGCTCCTAGGTAACGTGCTTGCCTGTCAGATGCACGCTGCCTTTGTTCGCCTTTCGACACTCGCTGAATGCAAGATTTTTAATTCTTTTGTAGCAGAACTACAAGCAGGCAGATACAAATTCAATGAGGGAATGGTAAGACAACGTTCTAGTAAAATTCGTCTTGCTACTTTTAGTAACCCTTAGTGTCAAAGCGAAAAACCTTACGGTACTGCCAAATTCATAATGCCACTTTTATTTTCTGCCGACATACTTTTTTGTTGTTGTGAATACATAATTTTATCTATGAACTGCCACATTTTCATAATACTTACGAAGCAAATCATGTGAGGTAACACTTCACCAATTTGTCGGGAAGGTGGAAAAAGCACTGCCCTTTCTGGATGCTCTCTGTATCTTCCTGGATGTCGAGGGGGTTCTAGTAATACGACCTTCGAGTAAATGGTTAGAGATGAAGAACCTAGTGGTGAATGAACTCATAGATGAGCTGAATGCGAGAGACTATTCTTGAAAAGAATAAGTAGACGATTTATTCACAGCAAGACTTAGAAAATTTGATAGTATTGTTAAACCTATGTACACTGAACATTGTGAAAAAGTATTTAAAGACAAGCCGCACGAAAATTGGTGTAGTATTATTTATGGGGAAGCATCTCCAGCACATATACTGAAAAATTATGTTTCTCGATGAAACTTTAGAGAGGGTTGAAGTGTATGTAGAGGTAGCCCTGGATGGAAAACTACACTCCTGGAAATTGAAATAAGAACACCGTGAATTCATTGTCCCAGCAAGGGGAAACTTTATTGACACATTCCTGGGGTCAGATACATCACATGATCACACTGACAGAACCACAGGCACATAGACACAGGCAACAGAGCATGCACAATGTCGGCACTAGTACAGTGTATATCCACCTTTCGCAGCAATGCAGGCTGCTATTCTCCCATGGAGACGATCGTAGAGATGCTGGATGTAGTCCTGTGGAACGGCTTGCCATGCCATTTCCACCTGGCGCCTCAGTTGGACCAGCGTTCGTGCTGGACGTGCAGACCGCGTGAGACGACGCTTCATCCAGTCCCAAACATGCTCAATGGGGGACAGATCCGGAGATCTTGCTGGTCAGGGTAGTTGACTTACACCTTCTAGAGCACGTTGGGTGGCACGGGATACACGCGGACGTGCATTGTCCTGTTGGAACAGCAAGTTCCCTTGCCGGTCTAGGAATGGTAGAACGATGGGTTCGATGACGGTTTGGATGTACCGTGCACTATTCAGTGTCCCCTCGACGATCACCAGTGGTGTACGGCCAGTGTAGGAGATCGCTCCCCACACCATGATGCCGGGTGTTGGCCCTGTGTGCCTCGGTCGTATGCAGCCCTGATTGTGGCGCTCACCTGCACGGCGCCAAACACGCATACGACCATCATTGGCACCAAGGCAGAAGCGACTCTCATCGCTGAAGACGACACGTCTCCATTCGTCCCTCCATTCACGCCTGTCGCGACACCACTGGAGGCGGGCTGCACGATGTTGTGGCGTGAGCGGAAGACGGCCTAACGGTGTGCGGGACCGTAGCCCAGCTTCATGGAGACGGTTGCGAATGGTCCTCGCCGATACCCCAGGAGCAACAGTGTCCCTAATTTGCTGGGAAGTGGCGGTGCGGTCCCCTACGGCACTGCGTAGGATCCTACAGTCTTGGCGTGCATCCGTGCGTTGCTGCGGTCCGGTCCCAGGTCGACGGGCACGTGCACCTTCCGCCGACCACTGGCGACAACATCGATGTACTGTGGAGACCTCACGCCCCACGTGTTGAGCAATTCGGCGGTACGCCCACCCGGCCTCCCTCATGCCCACTATACGCCCTCGCTCAAAGTCCGTCAACTGCACATACGGTTCACGTCCACGCTGTCGCGGCATGCTACCAGTGTTAAAGACTGCGATGGAGCTCCGTATGCCACGGCAAACTGGCTGACACTGACGGCGGCGGTGCACAAATGCTGCGCAGCTAGCGCCATTCGACGGCCAACACCGCGGTTCCTGGTGTGTCCGCTGTGCCGTGCGTGTGATCGTTGCTTGTACAGCCCTCTCGCAGTGTCCGGAGCAAGTATGGTGGGTCTGACACATCGGTGTCAATGTGTTCTTTTTTCCATTTCCAGGAGTGTATTATGAACACCTCACATAAAGAATATATTCCACTGCGAAAGATAATCTTATAAGCACTAGAAGCTGCTGTATGGTAAACTGGGGTCTAAACCCAGTACGTACTGGATATACAACTCTGCAAAAATACAAATGATAATTTATTGTCATATAATATGAACAAAGTCGAACAGAAGGTGGCTGCTAGGGGGTCTCGCAAAGTGCAGAGACTGGCCTGCTTTCACAAACAGACGGAATTAGCAGGACATCCACTCTTGGGATGGATATTAGGCTAGACATGCCCGCCTTACACCTGTGGCTTAAAATGTAGGCCGCAGCAGGGACATAAAGGCTAAAAATTGTAAATAACTGGATATAGCTAGAATATACGGAATCCCAAATCAGTATGGTGATGGCTGGGGAAACGCCGACTAACTATACAGTAACTTCTAGCTGTTTCAATAAACCTTGCCATGTAACAGTTGGAAGCAGGGAGCAGTGGAAGAACGAACCACTACACCGTTCAGGAGACATAATATAGTTGTATACTGACAGGTCGAAAACAGATGAAACCACCGGGTCTGGTGTACTGCCTAGAATCTCTTTAGGGAAGATGGCCACAGTATTACATAGTATCTTCTATCAACATGTGCGCGGAGGAGAATTAGAGTAGACCCTACAAAAATCGTAGCATCTACTTTTATTCAGACAGCCAAGCAGCTCTGAAATCTCTATCAGCCCCTGCGACCGAAGGTCGTTGCAGAATGCCATGAAGCATTTTCTTTCGGACATGTCCGAAAGAACAGACACCACACATATATCCATACACAGAGTGTTTCAGGAGGAATATTAGATATTTTGGTAGGTGGTAGTACAGACGAATTGCATAAAAAATTCCATATAAATGCGTCCACTTTTTATTTTGTACAGAGATACAGCTGTTAGTACGTAACCCTAACAAACTGAAAGCAAAGGCAACGGCAACGAGGACATTCAAAGCCGATTTTCAAAAATTCCCCCACCAACTTCAATGCACATTTGACTTCTCTTGATAACACCACGTGTAGGTCGTCTTTGCGTTCTTTTATGAGGGCTGCACTATTCATAATCCGAACGATCAAATCGGCTCTTGGGTTTACTTTTTCTTTGTAGACTTCGCCTTTAACCATCCCCGCAGGCAAAAATCGAAAGAGAAAAGGTCCGGGGACCTTGAAGGCCAAGAAAAGTGCCCATATCCAATGATCCATCTTCCAGGAAATGTTAGGTTTGGATAATGTGTCACATGACGACTAGAATGTGCAGGAGCCCCGTCATGCTGGAGGAACATACGCATTCTTGCAGCCAAATGAACCTCTTCCAATGACGCTGGACGCTCATTTTCAAGGAAGTGTAGACAACTGGGTCCTGTAAGGACCAACATACGAAACGAAAATGCATTGAACCCAGCTATCTGTATGTTCAATAAAAATTGGACGCATGTTATATGTCATTATTTCAACAATTTGTCTGTACTACCATCTCCTAGAATATTTACTATTCCTGCTGAAACATCCTGTATAATTATTTGGGTCTCCACGGGTCATCGAAAGTTTTCAGTGCTAGACGCACGACATCGTCCGACCCTTGCGGGACTACAGTGTGGACGCAAGCTAGTGGAACAATGGCCGGGGGGGTACCGCGCATGTGGTATGCGGCAAAAATGGGAATTCGCGTCTGACGAGGAGCGTGTGTAGATAGGTGCTGCAGAGAGGTTGACTGCTGTGTCATCATAGTATCCACCGTCGGAGGTTCGAATCCTCCCTACGGCATGGGTGTGTGTGTTGTCGATAGCGTAAGTTAGTTTAAGTTAGATTAAGTAATGTGTAAGCTTAGGGACTGATGAACTAAGCAGCTTGGTCTCATAAGTTGTAACCACAAATTTACAAAATTTTAATACCAAAATACTGCACCTCGGTTCTTACAATAGTGCAATAGATGCGCACTGGTTAGATGTAACTGAACTCCGACTGCGGTTAAGGGGGAATCCCAAGCGCATGGCCACTAACAGCTGGAAGCGGAACCTTGTTGAAGGACCATGACAGGACCGGATCTTCGACCCCTGCCCTCTTTGCCTCCGCCTACCTGGTGCTGAAAGTCTTCTCAAACATTAAAAAAAAAAATAATAATAGTCAAGTCATCAGAACGTCTGTCTAGTAAGCAGGAGGTCTGCGTTCGAATCCCAGTCGGTCACAAATTTTCATCTGCCGTCGTTGCTGTATTTCAACGCGCTGTGACAGTGTGGACGTCGGTCCTCCGATATTTAAGATGCAATTCTTTTTGAGGCAATAGAGGTGATTTGCGAACATTTGTCTTGCCATCAATGTAACAGGACTTCGGCGGCAACCAACCCTTAGTGATTACTTTGTGCCAACGCTAGCCGATGTCATATATATGCGAATCAGATTGTAGTTCATATTTAGTCAAATAACGAATGGTCAGTATACAAGTATGCAGGCCGGGGTGGCCGAGCGGTTCCAGGCGCTACAGTCGCAGGTTCGAATCCCGTCTCGGACATGGATGTGTCTGAGGTCCTTATGTTAGTTAGGTTTAAGTAGTTCTAAGTTCTAGCGGACTGATAACCTCAGAAGTTAAGTCCCATAGTGCTCAGAGCCATTTGAACCATTTCTGAAGTATACGAGTATTTACGGACAGTACAAGCAGGATTGCAGCGAAAGGATCACTTAACCAAGTGCAACATTGAGTACCTGTGTAATGAGTCATTCCAGCTGCATAGCTGAGGGTAAGATTTGTTAAGCATTTCATTGCAGAATTAGTATAATATCCGCACGATAATCTCTGCAGTCATACTGTATTAGGAGCCCGCGATTGGAGTACTATGTTCGTTAAATCGGATTACTCAAACTGAGGCCAAATAAAGACAAGCGACGACGCCACATCACTATCTTTACTTAAGTAGGTAGTCAGCGCTAAATTATGTGGGCCACCATTAACTTTACTGTAAGCAGTTTGACAGCATAACACCACCACAACTACTGACAACCTGAACCATTATCATCATGCAGTTGTGACTCTCAGTGCTTACAGGTTGCTGATGTTTGCCAAGAAAAGCGGAAAGCGCCTCTGAAGTTCCATTTGCATTACGACTAGGACGGAGAGAATGCTAAATAACAGTAATAGGTCACCCAGCGAAGAGTCCACGTATTGTCTCAAGTTCTTGCAGTTTGATATAATGCAGTTCCCGATAGTTTCACACTAACGGGTTCTTTTGGCTTTCGAAATACTCATATGGGAATCATAAAAGTGTAATTGCTAGAACGCTCAACTACCTTAGTAACACCTCATTCTGGATTGAATACGACTCGGAAAGCGACGTTAATTTGACGTTTTCATCCATCTCCTGACGTCTCACTGAATGAAGTCTGAAGTGCACGCACAGTTGTGTTGCCTCCGCAAGGATTCTGTGAAGTGTTGTGGCAGCTGGCAGTCATTGCTGAATACACACATGTGCGCTAACACACACACACAAACACGAACACAAACACAAACAGTCATTGATTCCAGTGAGGGTGACAACTACTGTGGCTTGAACAACACATGCACCAGTCAGTACCTCAGTTGGCGTAGAGTGGATGAGATTTTTCAATTACCTTGCATTGCAAGAATTGTAAAGAGGGGAGTGAACGTAAATGGACTTGTTGTATGCTAAAGAGCTGCGACAAAGCAAATCTTGACCGATTTTCTGATAACTGTCCACATGGGCTTTGTGGGCTAGTATACTTTTAGTAACCAACCCACCCACGATCATTACGTAAGATTTCTCGAGGGCGTAGGGGAATTGATTTCATTAAGTCGTCGACAGTGTAGCGTGATGGTTTACTTCCTACCATACGTTTTCTATATTCGTCCAAAGGTCGCTTGCATTTGTTAGGGACACATGGCAATGACCTTGTTACCTCTGCGTTAACACGAAAACACGCACACACACACACACACACACACACACACACACACAAGCGCGCGCGCGCACACACACACACGCGCGCACACACACACACGCAAATAGTCATTGATTCCAGTGAGGATGACAACTACTATGTGTTGAACAACACATGCACCAGTCAGTTCCTCAGCTGTCTATCTGGGCCTGAAACGAATCTCACACTGCTCTGCTATGATGGATGGTTCTCCGCTCCTGTAAATAAACTGTTATCTCGGTAGTTCATATATTTATATTTAAATAACGTATTTGTAATAATCACATTGGATTATTATATTCCACAGTGTTTAAGAATTCACGCCCTGTCATAGATAAGTGATCTGGATTCAACAGTCCGATTAAGAATGTGGTTCACCCAGTCTGTCATATGATGAAAGTCGTAATCGGATATCCAAATTAAGTCTGACTGGCTGAATCCGATTAGGATGCTCTTGTATCGAAATGAAATTATAGAAATCGGATAATTTGAACGTCTGTATTGCAACAATGCTGCGCACATAAATTCCTATGATGGAGTAACAGCTAGCAAATGTCTAAGAAAAAATGAGAAATATGTCGACTAGCAGCAATGTAACGTAATTATAACCCATATTTATCTGATGGAAATATTGAATCGAACAATACACATCTATTTCAGTGGAGGGAAGATACTCCATATCAGTTTTGCTGATGACATAATAATAATAAAAATCCCGTGTGGCCGATAGGGGAAACCGTCCCCCATATGGGTGGTACCGAGGAAATCAAATACTTGGGGTGAACCAAATACTAACACAATCCTGAACGGCTACTCAATCCGTTGAACCCAAAATCCAGACACATCTGAGTGAAAATCACCGCTACTCTGGTCACCGTCTGTTATCTCAATGAGCTTGGCTGAAAATATTTGCTTCCAAAGGGTTCAACACCCTCTGGTCCTATCCGGTCCCGGTATCACCCAGGCCAAACCAATGAAACACAAGAAAACATGAACTATGCAAGCAAAGGTCACTTTACCCCAGGTGGTACACAACCTGGCCACCGATAGGCGGCAGTTGGATTTTCGCACTCTGGGGAATCCAGGTTAGCACGGCAGAGAATATCGAAGATCTCTGGTAAATTTCCCCACAAGCAGAAAACATTCATTTAAAAACTAAACATCGGTACATTGCTCCAAACAAGAAACCTCAATAATCTCACAAAAGAAATCGTCCGCCATAAAATTCTCATCATTGCTCTTCAAGAACCACGATTAATTGACAATTAAAACTTGCATTACGGAAACCACTGCATCTTCAAGAGCAAAATACAACGAAAGGTAGCGAAAGGCATACCAATCTTCGGCATTGCATTTCTCGAACACAGATCTATCATCAACTCTGTCAAAGAAATCGCATCCATCTACAATCGACTTATGACTATGCTCATTCAGAGCCCCTATAAAAGATATACAGTCGAAAATACTATGAGCCAAATTCACCAAGATGACGTGAAAGTACTAATCTGAGACTTCAACTCTCTATTTGGGACAGAAAAAACATGTAGAAAAATAATTGGTGCAAATTCAACACACCGAAACGCTTAGACCAACGGCACACGTCTGACTGACATTTGCCAACAATTCAACCACAAAAGAATGTCTTCCCACTTTAGGAAGTAGCCTGTTCCCAAGAAACATGTTTGGCTACCAGGTGCAAGCTGCTTTCGTTCGCCTTTCGAGACTCGCTGAGAGCCAGATTTTTAATTCTTTTGTAGTAGAGCTATACGCAGGCAGATACAAACGCTATAAGGGAATCGTAAGACAACGCTCGAGCAAAATGCGCCTTGCTACTTTCAGTAACCCTTAGTGTCAGAGCGAAAACCTTACGGTACTGCCAAATTCACAATGACGACATATTTTTTGTTGTTGTGAATACACAATTTTATCTATGAAATGCCACATTTTCATAATAATTTCGAACGATACAGGAAATGAAGTAAATACAGATCTTTTCGAAGTCAAAAGTCGGTAATGTCCTACTAATTCGTGTTAAAATAGGCTCAATCGTCTTACAGATACGTAATGCTTTATTAATATAGTCTGCCGTCGTGATGTTTCTGTAGTAAGCTGAATTTAGTTTGTATTAGTACAGTGAATATTTTAATTGGATTTTCCATTAGTTTACTAAACGCAACAGTAATCATCAAAGAGAAATTAATCAGCAAAAGAATTTTCTTTCACGATATCTAAAACGATGTGACAATGCTAAAGTTGTTTACAAATTCTACGCCAGTAGAAACCTACCGGTTCCAACGATATCATTATACCAGAGTAGTTTTAAGAGTATTTTCGTCTAGAAATGAATTGCGTTGACGGTTGATCGATCAAGAGCGGGAAAGGTAAATCTTTACGAATACATGACGAGAGGGACAAGTGCTTGAGAGAGGACTTCTCTATCAATACAAGTGCTTGAGAGACTACTTTAATTTCAATCTCCTGGACAGTTTTGTTTCTCAAATCAAGAAGTGTGTTAGCATACAGTAGCACATGTGATGTAGTTGTGTTGCTCGATTTTCTTACGCTAAGACCGAAAGGTGTCTCAGTTGTTGACAACAAATTCCAGCTGTGTTGCACACAGCCCTTGGGGCAGAATTCGTAGCCCAAAACACATTTTTGGAGCTATCAGTTGTAAAATATTATGTTCATACTACTCTTTGCTCGAGTTTTTGTCTTTTGGAGGAGCTCAGCCTTTCATTTCTTCTTAGGAAGTTAACGATAAAGGCATCATAACACGTGACCAGTAACAGAACTGCATACGAATTCTCAATGAGCGACCTGATGACGTTCAGTAATAGTCACTCCGTTGATTTTTGTTGTTTGGAATTAGAGCATGCAGTACTCCTACACCAGACTTCTGTTGAATGCAAATGTTGCATGATGGTAAAATGGTAATCTATCACATATATCCGTAGTCGAGACTTCCTTAATGTGGAAAATCATTCATGCCAGAACGATCTTTGTTGAAACAAGAATATCTTTTTCAGGCGTATTTTTCCCAAAAGCACTCGTTCCACACACAATTCAAATCTTTCTAGCTGCCTCCTCTGCATTCACACCATCACACAACAGCAACTTGTCCTTAGTTTCTATCTGTTGTCCTACTTATTGTTTCACTGTCCCCAAATCAGCAAATACAGCATCAACATACTACACGTATAGTTTTTTTTCTGAATCAGTACAGGAAACATCATCACTTAGCTTCTTTATTTGTTTTGTATTAGAAGCAATATGTAGACTCACATCTGGTTCTACAGTATTTATATGTTTTGTGACCTCTTTATACTAACTAGTCCCAATCTTGCTTTTACTGATTAATGCTTATTGAAACTGCTTCTATTTCCTTTTTGAATCCTTTTTTACCTTCTGGTTCTTTCCAATGAGCTCTTCCATTACTTGATCCAGATTCACACCTTGTCTGTAGTGCCTGTCACTGAACTTTTGAACTTCCATGGACCTTCTGGATCTCTTTTACAAGAATGTTCTGAGCTTTTTTATTTTGGTTGATACTCTCACAAGTTTTTCCTGAGCTTTGATGCTACTTTCATTAATATCTTCCTTAAATTATTTTGCAACTTATTCCTGAGTTCTTCCAAAATCTGTTTGTTCTTTGCTGTATTACTTCCTGACCCCAAATGGCATCAGCCCTATTTTTTGTTTTGTAATTCTGTTCAGAAAAATTTTCTGAGTTTCTTCAAAAAGATTCTTGTTAGCATGCCATAATCTGGTCAGTTGAAGCATACAAGCCTGATTTCCAAACCTGTTGTTCTTATGTAACCTTACTACACCTCCCTTGTTGATATTCACATTGGTAATTGGCATTAAAATTCATGGAGAAGAAATAAAAACTTTGAGGTTCAGAGACAGCAAAGGACTTGGAAGAGCAGTTGAATGGAATGGACAGTGTCTTGAAAGGAGGATATAAGATGAACATCAACAAAAGCAAAACAAGGATAATGGAATGTAGTCTAATTAAGTCAGGTGATGCTGAGGGAATTAGATTAGGAAATGAGGCACTTAAAGTAGTAAAGGAGTTTTGCTATTTGGGGATCAAAATAACTGATGATGCTCGAAGTAGAGAGGATATAAAAGGTAGGCTGGCAATGGCAAGGAAAGCGTTTCTGAAGAAGAGAAATTTGTTAACATCCAGTATTGATTTAAGTGTCAGGAAGTCATTTCTGAAAGTATTCGTATGGAGTGTAGCCATGTATGGAAGTGAAACATGGACGATAAATAGTTTGGACAAGAAGAGAATAGAAGCTTTCGAAATGTGGTGCTACAGAAGAATGCTGAAGATTAGATGGGTAGATCACATAACTAATGAGGAAGTATTGAATAGGATTGGGGAGAAGAGAAGTTTGTGGCACAACTTGACCAGAAGAAGGGATCGGTTGGTAGGACATGTTCTGAGGCATCAAGGGATCACCAATTTAGTATTGGAGGGCAGCGTGGAGGGTAAAAATCGTAGGGGGAGACCAAGAGATGAATACACTAAGCAGATTCAGAAGGATGTAGGTTGCAGTAGGTACTGGGAGACGAAAAAGCTTGCACAGGATAGAGTAGCATGGAGAGCTGCATCAAACCAGTCTCAGGACTGAAGACCACAACAACAACAATTGGCATTATTGGATTAATTACTCCCATATATTATGCTAATTTCATTCAGTGAGCCTATTCCTAACATATAAACAAAAATACAATTCAACAGCAACTGACACTAATAATGCCAGAAACCAGGAACAAAATACGCTTTAACATTGATAAGTGTGAGACAATACAAGTATGTGCTGGGGGCACAATGTGGCAGTCTGTTGGTCGGTTTTAGAATAAATGTGCTGTAAGGCAGCCCGACAACTAACGCAAAGAGTATGAATTGTCATGAAATTTACATAATGAGAGATAATTACCACTTGCAGTACTGGAATTAAAGCATGGATTCTTGTTGAAACTTAACTGGTACCATGAACAGTCTTCCTCGGAGCTTAAGAAAAATACAAAGCAATTTATAAATACTGAAGTCACAAAAATTAATAATGTATATAGCATAATTTTTCTTACTCTGTCCATGGAGATTTTTAGAATGTCTGATTTTGCAGCAAACTTGGTGCTTTACGAAAAGTCAATTGTTCGATTATTGCACAAATATATTTAATAAAAGTCACTATTAGGTTGCACTGATATCACAATTTACCTCTAATTTTCTGTGGTTGCTGATCATGCAGCCCATCCACTAAATCTTGATGATTAGCAATTGGCGTGTATATATTAACATGTCTCGCAGGTTGGAAGAAATTATGATTGCAAGCAAAAGTCATGCTTATGAACGAATCTTTTGGCGCAATAAATAAAAATATTCTTGCGGCTATGATGATTTTTAATATATACATATTTTACATTTATACACTCATAACATTTACTACACACATTGTTGTTGGACGAGTAAAAATTACACGTCCTTTTTATGTAAGATCTTAAACATAAGTACTGAGAACAAATATCAAATACTGTGCGTATTCAACAATGCTTGGTTTAGTCAAGTCTCTTTCTTTTTTATGCCTACATGCGTGGCAGGTAGTTGGCGGCCTGGCATTGGAACTTTTAACGGGTGCTTCCTCACCGATTACATTTAACTCATATGTCCATTTCAAGCGAAGAGAAGCAGTGGAGTCGTCGTGTGTTGCGCCGTGGATTCCTCCACAAATATTTGTTCACTTCTTGGAAACGGTGTGCGTGCTTGTGGTAATTTCGATGCTCTGACGGAAGACCTCCAATTTTACGGCCCGAGAGCCATTGTTTATCCGTCTTAAACGCACTTATTCAGCGGAGAGGAAATAGGTCGATCAGCACCTGCTGATAAAGTAAGTTCCTTATAAAACGCTTCTATATTTGTTCAGACTTGAGTGTAGTTTAGTAAAAAATTATGTAAGTTTGCATATGTGTACTAAGCTTCAATACACTTCACCTTAGAAAAAAAAATCACTTTTACTTTTACACAGGTTCCTTACCTAATTGCCGTCCAACTCTGCTGCAGACTTATTTTGCATAAAGCATCTACTTCCGTACCTTGTTACTCTATAAACAAATCATTATTTACATAGTTACAATTTCAATACCGGTACATTCATATATATTATTGCTGACATGCCACTCATACTTACTTCATACTGAGTTTCATTTTGGGAACAGTTAAAACGCTACATTAGCTTTGATTATTTTCATCAATCAATCAATCAATCAAATTTTATTGTCGTTCAGCTCATATAGCAATAGACAACGTCAAGATAACTTACACTTTTAACATTAATTGCTAAATACAATTTAGTTTGGATTACATAAGGCCATCCGCTAGATACAGTGTTGAAAGACAGTATTTTCAGTTTCAAAAAATTCATCTACTATGTAGAAAGGATTATTTACTAGTATTCTGTACAACTTAGCTTTGAAGATATTGATGGGTAACTCTTTTAAATCTATACTTAACTTACTGTACAACTTAAGTCCAAGAACTAAATATGAATTCTGTGACTTGGATAGTCTCTGATATAGTACATCTAAACATGATTTGTTCCTGGTGTTATGGCTATGTAGATCCCTTCTTAATGATATATTTGAAATATTGTTCATAACATACAATAGAACATTATAGATGTACAAGTTTATTACCGTCAGGCATTGCAATTTAACAAACAAGGGTTTACAGTGTTCTAACTTATCTGAGTCGGTTATTATTCTTATTAATTTTTTTTGTAAAAGTAGAATGCCCTTTACGTGACTGCTATTGCCCCACAATAAGATTCCATATGATATGATACCTTGAAAGAAAGCAAAATATGCTGATCTTATAACTATTAGGGACATGTCTTTTTAAGTTTCTAATTAAATAGATAACTCTTGAGAGTCTGGCAGATAAATGTTTGACGTGTGGTTCCCACGTCAACTTGTTGTCTACTATAACACCTAAAAATTTTATACTTTCTAAGTCATGATTCTCTCTTAAGCAAGTCATGATTCTCTCTTAAGCTAAAGGAAAGTACCTGGGTCTTACTTTCATTTAGTAGAAAACCGTTCGCTCTAAACCATAATGAACTCTGAGCAAGGGTATCTTTAACTATATTTTTTAGTGTGTTTAAATCTGAGCTTTTATTTAAAAAGGTCGTGTCATCGGCATACATTATTGTGTGAGAGTTTACAAAAGATGGCAGGTCATTAATCATAAGTAAAACCAATAGAGGTCCAAGTACTGAGCCCTGTGGCATGCTAGACCTAACATTAATCAGATCTGACTTATCCCTGTTAATGCACACAACTTGTTGGCGGTTCTCAAGGAAGGATTTAATCATATTTATGCTGCTATTAGCAAAACCATAATAGGATAGCTTATTCAGTAAAGTATCATGGTCCACACAGTCAAACGCTCTGCTCAGATCACAAAATGTAGCCTGAGCAAATCCCCTAGCCTCGAACACATCCAGAAAATATTTTACGAGAGAATCCATAGCATCTGTTGTGGATTTACCTTTCATGAATCCATATTGTTTGTCACTTATTAAGTTTAAGTTATCTAAATACGTGCTAACTTGATTATATATAATTGTTTCAAGAATTTCTGAGAAAAGAGGAGTTAACGGTATTGGTCTGTAACTAGCAGGACAGTTCTTATCACCTTTCGTATATACTGGGACCACTCTAGATATTTTTAGTACATCAGGAAACTTGTTTTCAGCTAGACATTTATTTACACAGTAGGTAAAGGGATCAATTATGCAGTCAATAATATCTTTCAATAAGTTACAAGATAAATAATAGTAATCAACGCTATCTGAGGATATATCATATCAGTTTATTTTGTAAATAATAGATTCATTTACATTCATATTATAGAATAAATAAGCGTAACCTCAGTTACATTTATCATCCTTACATACATACATATATATATCCATATGTTCTGGAATCACAAATCTTTACATAAGAAAACATTGTACAAAATTCCCTTCACATTATTCATGGGAGCTTGTTATTTATTTATGGAGCAGGTGGGGAAGCATCGGCATCTACTTCAAGTACACTACGCGCTGCTTTTGTAACTACATTCAGCATCGCTTCTAGGAATAAATCTGTTTAACTACAGCCCCATCGGATTACTTAGAAAAGGGTGTATAACTAACATATCGTGTTACAAGAAGAGTCTCAATCAGCATTGATCATGGTAGATTGTTTTATGTTCCTACTACATAAAATAGACATTGTTTACTCCAGACAATGTGTAACTTAAATATGCTTGAAATGTGTTTAATTGCCATAAATGTTGTCATTCGATATGTAGAAATTGCGGGAGTTACTTCTTCTTTTCGACGTGACGAATAATATACGTATATGTATACATATTACAAAAAGAAAAATGGGTGTTGGGAGTTTCTGAATCAGTGACTCCACTGTGTGTTGGTCGGTCCCTTACTTGTTCTGTAGCATCAAACCTATATTATTACGTCACTTACCGGACTGCTACTGCATATACTTTGAATTGTTTATTCATATCACTTATATAATATTTCTTACAACCAAATTTTATTCGCTTGAGGTGTGGCCCATTAAACTTGTATGGTACCAAGCCACTCTCTCAGCTTATCGTTTTTTCTTTAACGCCGTGTCGATGCACTTGTCGCTGAAGAGAAAAAACTTAAAATTAAATGTGTAGTTGCTCAGTGGCCCTCTGATTCAGTCATTCTTTTACGTCAGTATGCAGCCGTTTTTTTCGCTTGTTCTGCCCAGTACATAACCAGCTTCAAAAGTTAGACACAATGGAACAAAATCAGAGACAAACACAGCAAAAGCTTCAAAAGTTAGACTCATTGGAACAAACGCTTGAACAAACACATGAAGATTTAACTAATGAGTTACATAACATCGAAGCTAAATGTCAAAAGGTTTGAAAAGACGTATAGACATAAATTTGAGACCATTTTCATCCTATTTTTTCGCATCATGAAGATGCGTTACAGAATCATGAAGCAGCCATAAAAGAACTGCAAACTATTGTTCATGAAAATCACGACACATTGCAGGCTAAAATTGACTCAGTTGCGTCTAACGATACGGTTACGCTACTTGTACAAACTCAAGAAAACTTAAAAGGACACAGTAGATACTCTAAAACTTGGTTCAGAAAAACACACGGAGAAAATTAGTTCATTATCAGAGAAAGTACCCGAACTTTCGGACCAGTTCACTTCCTTATCTATAAAAGTAGATAATGATATGAATTACACAAGACCGGTAGCTTTCACTGACACAGAAGAGTATGAGCAAATTAAGAAATTTAAACAAAATCAGAATCAAATTAATACACAGTACAAAAGAGAAATGAAGAAAGTACAAAATCAGTTGACGCATGTAATACCAGAATTACATATTTCAGAGGAGACTCGCGCTCCGACTCGGGAAGAAGGATTTAGAAATACGAAAAAGCCACAAAATAATAACACAGGGCATTTCAGAAATTTTGAAAGAAATTGGCAAGGTGCACCGAATTTTGGGATGGAATCGCCAGCACGACATAACAATGACCGATTTGCGACTCGCCGACGCAAGGACTTTGACTATAAGCTATTCATTACTACACGTAAATTCACAACATTTAAGAATTCTGGCAACGACATTCATCCACAAGTGTGGCTCCATCAATTCTCTCACTGTTTTCCTCCCAACTAGTCATTAGAGCACAGATTAGAGTTTGTGTGTGGCTACTCAGAGAATGAACCAGCTGTAAGACTGCGATCGGTCATTCGCGATTGTTGCAGTGAAGGAGAATTTTATCATGCCTACCTCTCAGCATACTGGTCTCAAGCTACTCGAGATCGAGTAAAACATAGCATCATAATGATGAAACATTTCGAACAACCTGAATATTCCAGTCTTGTAAAATATTTTGATAACATGCTGCATAAGAATCAGTATCTGTCAAACCCATACAGCCCCTAAGAACTTATTCGCATTTATTTAATTGAGTTGCCGAAATATTTAAGACATATTATTTTGGCAGGGCGTTGCAAAGACGACATTGAAAATTTTCAGGGACTGCTGCTAGAATTGGAAATAGACACTGACAGTCGCGGAGTGCGAAAACAGGAAAACAATAATTACAGGTCACATCCATCACAATTCTGTGACGACAGAAATAATAACTGGACAAGACAAGATTACTATTATAACGCAAATCGTGACCAAAACAGACACCACCCATATGATAACCGTTGGCAGAGTAACAATAGTTACAGGGAAAGATCACCTCTCTGTGGAAATGACTATGATAGAGACAATCATAGAAACAGACAATATGGGAACCAGAATAATTATTATCAAATGGTTCAAATGGCTCTGAGCACTATGGGACTCAACTGCTGAGGTCATTAGTCCCCTAGAACTTAGAACTAGTTAAACCTAACTAACCTAAGGACATCACAAACATCCATGCCCGATTCGAACCTGCGACCGTAGCGGTCTTGCGGTTCCAGACTGCAGCGCCTTTAACCGCACGGCCACTTCGGCCGGCAATAATTATTATCAAGGGAGACAAAATAACTGCAGACACAATGGTCCACCATGCAGTTTCGATTCTGGGAGCAATTCTCCACCACGTGACCAACAAGAAAGAAACTATGGCAACCAGCGACCAGATGACAGACGATAAAATCTTAACAACAGACCAGAATTTAACCCAAACTAGCGTGATTCAAACAGGGCAGGGCCCTCTAGACAAGTTGAAATTGTAGAGGTTAGATCTCAAAATCCCAATAACGACGTGCGACAACAAAGAGACAGCAGGCAGCCACGTGCGCCGGCTGGCCCTGAGAAAAATAACATGGACGCTAACCTTGAGAAAAATTTCAATATTGTCTACCAACGTATACCACATGATAATTGCGTTGGAGTTGAGAATTTATGTACTAAGAAAAATAAAAGATTACACCACATTTCACTTGTAAAACTGCTTATTGAAAGATAATCTGCTTTTTAACTTAGTCTTTGCCATAAAATTTTTCACTTCACGTCACTATTACGCTTTGTCATACTTAGAAACTGTTAACATGCAACAATGTTTTGAAGTCAACTATCCAGCCAAGAACCTAGGGAACATATTAAGACTGTAATTTTATGAGTGCATTTCTATAGGGAACAGACAACACAGTCTCAGTGTGTATACATTTTGTTTGTTGATTGCAGGGTTATGTAACGACTATAGTGCTTACATATTTGGAACATATGCTGCTAATGAGATTATGCCACATTTTGGTTTACTTAAAGAAACATGTTTTATTTAAAGTGCTTTCTTGGAGATTGTGGAGGACATAGTATTTGGATCGTTTGACAGCTACACAATTATATTATGACGCTATTAATGAGTGACACAATTTACATTCTTACTTTTGCACTGCATTTGTTTTGTGTTTGCACAGTTTTTCTACAGTCCTCTGGGAAGTAAAACATGTTTTTGTAGTACCTTTTGTGGTGTAACTACGATGACACACTCTTTTCCATAGCACAACAATATGTTACAGTGCATAGCACTTTACTTTCGTAAATGGTAAGGTAAGTACATTGACTTCTACAGAACTTTGCTTACAGACAACGATAACTACGACACTTGGCATATTTTTGCCATTAAACTGTGACAGAAATTATATTACAGTAAGAAGCACAGTTTAGCGCTACAGGACACACATTTGAGTGATTAGTTTTTGTACTTAAAACATTTTTTTTGAAAGATTTTGTATTACAAAGAAGGTTTTCAGTGATACATGTCATTCTGTTGCTGTAATTTGTAACACTTGAGGGTATATCTGCATTAACCCCCAGGGGAGTACATGCTTACTTTGTGTACCATACATGTGGCAAGTGCAAGGAGCCCTAGCTAATATGGTATTTGCTTATTCAGTTTTACACATCAGCACTATATTTCTCTAACACAGAATTACACTGCTATCTGATTATTTAACAGTGAGACAAACATTTTTACTACATCAGTGGTACATGTTTATGTAACTACACAGTTAGATTACTTCACACTTATGAAATTGTACGTTGTCTGCATTTTGGGAACTTTTAACATTAACTTTTGGAACCATTGTTATACTGTGAGAGATGTGAAAGATGTGTTTGGTAAGGTATCATGATTTTTGAAGTGTGTTCAAGGTAGATGACGCTATTGATACGAGCATGAGA
Source organism: Schistocerca americana (assembly GCF_021461395.2). Lineage (NCBI taxonomy): Eukaryota > Metazoa > Arthropoda > Insecta > Orthoptera > Acrididae > Schistocerca > Schistocerca americana. The sequence goes on along the minus strand of NC_060125.1, from coordinate 84,548,342 downwards.
GCATTTTTTTAAAGGTTTTGAGATTATTGGAGGAAACTATGACGATTTTGAGATTTGATTGATGTGCTATGATGATATTTTTATGACGACGATGTGTATTATGGCGTTGAGATATGTTTATTATCAGTAATATAATGCTATATGAGGAATGTGGTTATGTGTTTGTATGTATATGAATAATGAGTAAGGGTTAAAGACTCTGGTTTGTGAAAAAGGATGTTGGAAACCAAGAATCGTACTTTAAGAGTTGTGAAATGTGTGTAAATGCATGAATGTGATTTTGTTTCTACACACTTCTAATGCAAATTTTTCGATCTGTGAAAGTTTTATTGGTATCAAACTGTCACTGTAGCGGAAACTGCTGTCGTAAATATTTCGGTAAAGAAGATAAGTGACCTTGACTTGATGCTCTGTGGGAGCCCAGCTGTGCGACAGTCGCCTGAAAAAAAAAAAAAAGAGACGTTAGTGTGTGCCTTTCAGAGGCACAGGTGTAGAACAAAGAGGCCATTAACCTCGCTATTGCCATTTCTTTGTAGAAAGCAAACACAACACGCTTATACTTGAAAAGATTTGAGTACACTTTGAAGCTCATACTTTCTGATATTTACTGAAATGCCTATGAAGTGATGAGAAATATTTTATGCCTATACATCTGATTATGACTACTGTCTTTCTAGTTGTGAGATTTCTTACTGCTTTGTGAAATGCCATAGGGCTACTGAATGACATATTTATGCTTTGCCTTGTATACATTTGCCAATTTTGTTTGATGTCTAGTTTCTAGCTGCACTGCAGCATTGGTTAAAATAAAATTTAATATATGTACCAATGTAAATATTTTCTGGCTACACATCCACTAAATAATAATTTTATGATCTACTTTCTTAAAAAAGGGAGCACAAGGAAACTAAAGAAGTACAGGAAGGAGAACTGCTATAGACATTAGGATGTAAATAGACATTTCCCTCCACAGGAATTGCATACATAATTCTTTTCACTGACTTGGTAACTTGTTTGTTAGAGTAAGGTTTGTGATGCATCACTCTAGTGTTAAGATGTGACATAAGTACTAAGGTGTAAATAGACATTTCCTTTATCTGCATTGCTACCTTTACAGTAATATTTTTTCTGCGTGAGCTTTGTCATGTTTAGGTGTAGTTTATTGCTTTTGCTGCTGCTGTTTGTCAGGCATTGTCCTACTGAATTTCACTATGTATTACTCTGCTAAGCCAGTGTTACTACTGATTTATTTTTCTTGTTACTGCACATTGACTCATATTAGTTGTAATGTTGAATTTGCTTTACTAATTTATATTTATTGCTACTTACTTCGACACTTTGAATTTTTTTCTCGTACCTGTTTGTGTTAATGTTCATGCTGCTGCATTGCCTCACCCCTTAGTTTATGTATCTGAGCTCAGTAGATTTAAGTTAACTTAAGAATTGGGATACTATACAAGAAACTAACTATGAAGAATAGGGAAAGAATGCATTGAGAAGCTATACGGTAAAAGATTTGGGCCAAAATGAGTATTGTACAATGAGAAGTAGTTATTTTGAAAGAGAATTTGAATAGACAAGTAGGGTTTAGGGACAACAGGGTGAGGTAGGATTTTCTTGAAAACAAATATGGAGGTAATGAATATGTGAAAAAACTAATACAGAAAGCTTTTTGGGAATAATGATGAACTAACCGAGATCTCCAAGAAGTAAAGAAAGTTTTGTTTATAAATGAAATACGATGGATACTGCAGTACCAAATGTTATACTGAAAACAAACCCTGTCCTTTCATTTTATGTGATTCCGCTATGTTTTTATGTGTAACCTTGTGTGTCTATGTTCTTCCTGTGTTTATGTGTTCATCTGATAAGAGTTATGTTGTAGAATTTTTCTAATAGTAAGCTGAATTTACTATGATAAGGAGTACTGTTATCCTCAAATACAACCTGTTCTTTGCTTTGGAATTTTTTTAGATATTACTTATTCTGTTATGTTTTCTTTTTTATGCTCATATATCAATTTTATGTTCTAATTAATATTCTCATTTTTTTAATGTATTTAATTATGTCACAATTCCTATAATACTCATGTAAATGCTTATTTCTATTCTTCTGTAAGACCTGGTTTACTACTAATGTTATCTTTATGTTTCTTAATGATGTTTTTTGTACTTTTCTAATTGTATTCTCATGTTATAAAGTTGTAATTGATATCAGTTCATGAAATTAAGTAAATAGTAGGGATTCATTTCATTGCATACATTTCTGTTGGTCATAGTATATGCACAGTTAGTGCTTGGACATGTGTTGATAATTCAGCAAGGGATTGGTTAACAGATATCATCTACATCTACATCCATACTCCGCAAGCCACCTGATGGTGTGTGGCGGAGGGCACTTTGAGTACCTCTATCGGTTCTTCCTTCTATTCCAGTCTCGTATTGTTCGTGGAAAGAAAGATTGTCGGTATGCCTCTGTGTGGGCTCTAATCTCTCTGATTTTATCCTCATGGTCTCTTCGCGAGAGATACATAGGAGGGAGAAATATACTGCTTTATTCCTCGGTGAAGGTATGTTCTTGAAACTTCAACAAAAGCCCATACCGAGCTACTCTCCTGCAGAGTCTTCGACTGGAGTTTATCTATCATCTCCGTAATGCTTTCACGATTACTAATTGATCCTGTAACAAAGTGCGCTGCTCTCCGTTGGATCTTCTCTATCTCTTCTATCAACCCTATCTGGTACAGAATCCACACTGGTGAGCAGTATTCAAGCAGTGGGCGGACCTACTTCCTAAATTTTCGGGTTGCATTTCCTTAGGATACTTCCAATGAACCTCAGTCTGGCGTCTGCTTTACCGACGATCATTTTAAATCACTCCTAATGCCTACTCCCAGATAATTTATGGAATTAACTGCTTCCAGTTACTGACCTGCTATGTTGTAGCTAAATGATAAAGGTTCTTTCTTTCTATGTATTCGCAGCACATTACACTTGTCTACATTGAGATTCAATTGCCATTCCCTGCACCATACGTCAATTCGTTGCTGGTTCTAAGGGCATTTCAAAAATTTTTTTGTGAGTGCACAGGTGGTGGTTCATCGACATGCTATATTATCCGCAAGACTCTTCGATGGTGATCGTGCACCCGCACTGTCGGAATGGATGGCTGCTGGCCATCTGTACAAGGACTACAATGGGTCTGCACCTGTGGTTCCCCACTAGTACCCTTATCTCTACAAGAAATACTGTGGGTCTGTTCTGTGACGACCTACCTACCAATACTCTCCAAAACTTCGACTGACTCTGCTGTGGGTTTGCTCTTTTGTGGCCCATTACCTGTCTACATGTCAAGAGTCAGCACTGCCTTTCTGTTTTGGAAGGACAGTACTACTTCTTCAAGACTGCACGGAAATCCACTACTTCCGTGTGCATTTTCTTTTACTGCTCAGACTTTGTGCATAAAACTGTAATTACTATTGTGATGAATGATCAGTACTGTCTTTATGGACTGCGAGGACAAGTTTTGCTTTTGACCCAAAGTGTATCTATAAGTGTGTGCATTTGATCTATTTGTTAATGTTAATACGAAAAATTTTACCAGATCAGTATTGGCCAATGCCATCTTTTACAATTTGTAAAAGTTTTTGTAGGGAGCATGGGGGCTATGTAAGTAGGATGTTTAGGTTTGTATGTTGGTAACGCCACTGTATTAAAATCACTAACTGCACTGTGTGTAAACTGCGGCTGGTTGGACTCACTGCTGGCAGTTATTCGCCAGTGTAGTGTTGGGCAGTTGGATGTGAACAGCCCGTAGCGTTGGGCAGTTGGAGGTGAGCCGCCAGGAGTGAGGGATGCGGGGTGAGAAATCCCAGAGTTTTGAGATGTTAATATGAGCGGACGATCTGGACGTGTGTCTGTCAGAAAAAAGAAATCTGTGAATCTGGATGTCATGAATAATGCCTTTGAACACTATGAAGGTAAATAAATTATTTGTTCTCTATCAAAATCTTTCATTTGCTAACTACATGCATATCAGCAGTTAGTGCCATCAGTAGTCAGAATCTTTTATTTAGTTCACAGTATTGGCGCTCGCTTTTGTGAGGTAAGTGATTCATGTACATCTACATCTACATCTATACTCCGCGAGCCACCTTACGGTGTGTGGCGGAGGGTACTTATTGTACCACTATCTGATCCCCCCTTCCCTGTTCCATTCACGAATTGTGCGTGGGAAGAACGACTGCTTGTAAGTCTCCGTATTTGCTCTAATTTCTCGGATCTTTTCGTTGTGATCATTACGCGAGATATATGTGGGCGGTAGTAATATGTTGCCCATCTCTTCCCGGAATGTGCTCTCTCGTAATTTCGATAATAAACCTCTCCGTATTGCGTAACGCCTTTCTTGAAGTGTCCGCCACTGGAGCTTGTTCAGCATCTCCGTAACGCTCTCGCGCTGACTAAATGTCCCCATGACGAATCGCGCTGCTTTTCGCTGGATCATGTCTATCTCTTCTATTAATCCAACCTGGTAAGGGTCCCATACTGATGAGCAATACTCAAGAATCGGACGAACAAGCGTTTTGTAAGCTACTTCTTTCGTCGATGAGTCACATTTTCTTAGAATTCTTCCTATGAATCTCAACCTGGCGCCTGCTTTTCCCACTATTTGTTTTATGTGATCATTCCACTTCAGATCGCTCCGGATAGTAACTCCTAAGTATTTTACGGTCGTTACCGCTTCCAATGATTTACCACCTATGGCATAATCGTACTGGAATGGATTTCTGCCCCTATGTATGCGCATTATATTACATTTATCTACGTTTAGGGAAAGCTGCCAGCTGTCGCACCATGCATTAATCCTCTGCAGGTCCTCCTGGAGTACGTACGAGTCTTCTGATGTTGCTACTTTCTTGTAGACAACCGTGTCATCTGCAAATAGCCTCACGGAGCTACCGATGTTGTCAACTAAGTCATTTATGTATATTGTAAACAATAAAGGTCCTATCACGCTTCCCTGCGGTACTCCCGAAATTACCTCTACATCTGCAGATTTTGAACCGTTAAGAATGACATGTTGTGTTCTTTCTTCTAGGAAATCCTGAATCCAATCACAAACCTGGTCCGATATTCCGTAAGCTCGTATTTTTTTCACTAAACGTAAGTGCGGAACCGTATCAAATGCCTTCCTGAAGTCCAGGAATACGGCATCAATCTGCTCGCCAGTGTCTACGGCACTGTGAATTTCTTGGGCAAATAGGGCGAGCTGAGTTTCACATGATCTCTGTTTGCGGAATCCATGTTGGTTATGATGAAGGAGATTTGTATTATCTAAGAACGTCATAATACGAGAACACAAAACATGTTCCATTATTCTACAACAGATTGACGTAAGCGAAATAGGCCTATAATTATTCGCATCTGATTTATGACCCTTCTTGAAAATGGGAACGACCTGCGCTTTCTTCCAGTCGCTAGGTACTTTACGTTCTTCCAGCGATCTACGATAAATTGCTGATAGAAAGGGGGCAAGTTCTTTAGCATAATCACTGTAGAATCTTAAGGGTATCTCGTCTGGTCCGGATGCTTTTCCGCTACTAAGTGATAGCAGTTGTTTTTCAATTCCGATATCGTTTATTTCAATATTTTCCATTTTGGCGTCCGTGCGACGGCTGAAGTCAGGGACCGTGTTACGATTTTCCGCAGTGAAACAGTTTCGGAACACTGAATTCAGTATTTCTGCCTTTCTTCGGTCGTCCTCTGTTTCGGTGCCATCGTGGTCAACGAGTGACTGAATAGGGGATTTAGATCCGCTTACCGATTTTACATATGACCAAAACTTTTTAGGGTTCTTGTTTAGATTGTTTGCCAATGTTTTATGTTCGAATTCGTTGAATGCTTCTCTCATTGCTCTCTTTACGCTCTTTTTCGCTTCGTTCAGCTTTTCCTTATCAGCTATGATTCGACTACTCTTAAACCTATGATGAAGCTTTCTTTGTTTCCGTAGTACCTTTCGTACATGATTGTTATACCACGGTGGATCTCTCCCCTCGCTTTGGACCTTAGTCGGTACGAACTTATCTAAGGCGTACTGGACGATGTTTCTGAACTTTTTCCATTTTTGTTCCACATCCTCTTCCTCAGAAATGAACGTTTGATGGTGGTCACTCAGATATTCTGCGATTTGTGCCCTATCACTCTTGTTAAGCAAATATATTTTCCTTCCTTTCTTGGCATTTCTTATTACACTTGTAGTCATTGATGCAACCACTGACTTATGATCACTGATACCCTCTTCTACATTCACGGAGTCGAAAAGTTCCGGTCTATTTGTTGCTATGAGGTCTAAAACGTTAGCTTCACGAGTTGGTTCTCTAACTATCTGCTCGAAGTAATTCTCGGACAAGGCAGTCAGGATAATGTCACAAGAGTCTCTGTCCCTGGCTCCAGTTCTGATTGTGTGACTATCCCATTCTATACCTGGTAGATTGAAGTCTCCCCCTATTACAATAGTATGATCACGAAACTTCTTCACGACGTTCTGCAGGTTCTCTCTGAGGCGCTCAACTACTACGGTTGCTGATGCAGGTGGTCTATAGAAGCATCCGACTATCATATCTGACCCACCTTTGATACTTAACTTAACCCAGATTATTTCACATTCGCATTCGCTAATAACTTCACTGGATATTATTGAATTCTTTACTGCTATAAATACTCCTCCACCATTGGCGTTTATCCTATCCTTGCGGTATATATTCCATTCTGTGTCTAGGATTTCGTTACTGTTCACTTCCGGTTTTAACCAACTTTCCGTTCCTAATACTATATGCGCAGTATTTCCTTCAATAAGAGATACTAATTCAGGAACCTTGCCCTGGATACTCCTGCAGTTTACCAATATTACGTTAACTTTTCCTGTTTTTGGTCTCTGAGGACGGACGTTCTTTATCAACGATGATAATGTCCTCTCTGGTAAGCCATCAGGTATTTTATCGTTTCGCCCAAGGGGGGGTCCCTCTAACCTAAAAAACCCCCGTGTGCACGCCACACGTACTCTGCTACCCTAGTAGCTGCTTCCGGTGTGTAGTGCACGCCTGACCTGTCTAGGGGGGCCCTACAGTTCTCCACCCAATAACGGAGGTCGATGAATTTGCAACCATTATAGTCGCAGAGTCGTCTGAGCCTCTGGTTTAGACCCTCCACACGGCTCCAAACCAGAGGACCGCGATCGACTCTGGGCACTATGCTGCAGATATTAAGCTCAGCTTGCACTCCGCGTGCGATGCTGGTTGTCGTCACCAAATCAGCCAGCCGCCGGAAGGAACCAAGGATGGCCTCAGAACCCAAGCGGCAGGCGTCATTCGTTCCGACATGTGCTACTATCTGCAGCCGGTCACACCCAGTGCGTTCAATAGCTGCCGGAAGGGCCTCCTCCACATTACGGACGAGACCCCCCGGCAGGCACACCGAGTGCACACTGGCATTCTTCCCCGACCTACCCGCTATTTTCCTGAGGGGCTCCATAACCCGCCTAACGTTGGAGCTCCCTATAACTAATAGGCCCGCCCTCTGTGACTGTCGGGACCTTGCCGGAGAATCGGCCACTGGCCCAACAGGCGAGGCATCCTGTGGTGGCTCGGAAACGATGTCATCACCACTAGGAAGCACCCCGTACCTGTTGGAAAGGGGTAAGGCAGCTGCCACGCGGCCAGATCCCACCTTCGCCTTTCGGCCAGGCACGCGCGAGCCCACCACTGTCCGCCATTCACCCTGGAGTGATGGCTGACCGGTAAGATGCTCACTGCCGGAAGACGCAGCGACATCAGGGGTTCCATGTGATTCCAAGGCCACCGAAGTAGGCATAGGTCTCACCACAGTTGCCCCAACGCCACTACGAGCCGACGCCTGCGCCTCGAGCTCGATGAGCCTAACAGACAAAGCCTCCACCTGCCCCCGAAGAGTGGCCAATTCTCCTTGCGTCCGCTCACAACAACCACAGTCCCTACACATGACTATGTTTACCCTACTCTATACGGTGACAAATTCCCAAGATAATCTTCTGATGAGCTACTCTGATAATCAAGAAACACTCACTGAAATACGAGACGCGAAAACTACGCTAGGTTTTCCCAGAAAAACTATTTAAAAGCTAAGCGCAGCAAATAAGTACAAAAACGCTTTATACAAACAGTACTCGCTGCTGCTGGTGCTCTCGCTCTGGCTGTCACAAGACAACTGCTGATTCAAGTGACTAGTGGCTAACGGCCGCGAAACAAACAAAAGACGGTTTTAGGGCGCTTTCTGTTCTAAACGATCAAGAAAACACTAAGAAATCTAACACGAAAACTACGTAAAGTTTTATCAAGAACTGTTAGTTACTATGCAGAGCAGATAAACACAAATAGAATCCCTTCCTTAGTGGAAGGTCGTAAACAAAATGCAAAATAAACGCTTTATACAAACAGTACTCGCTGCTGCTGGTGCTCTCGCTCTGGCTGTCACAAGACAACTGCTGATTCAAGTGACTAGTGGCTAACGGCCGCGAAACAAACAAAAGACGGTTTTAGGGCGCTTTCTGTTCTAAACGATCAAGAAAACACTAAGAAATCTAACACGAAAACTACGTAAAGTTTTATCAAGAACTGTTAGTTACTATGCAGAGCAGATAAACACAAATAGAATCCCTTCCTTAGTGGAAGGTCGTAAACAAAATGCAAAATAAACGCTTTATACAAACAGTACTCGCTGCTGCTGGTGCTCTCGCTCTGGCTGTCACAAGACAACTGCTGATTCAAGTGACTAGTGGCTAACGGCCGCGAAACAAACAAAAGACGGTTTTATGGCGCTTTCTGTTCTAAACGATCAAGAAAACACTAAGAAATCTAACACGAAAACTACGTAAAGTTTTATCAAGAACTGTTAGTTACTATGCAGAGCAGATAAACACAAATAGAATCCCTTCCTTAGTGGAAGGTCGTAAACAAAATGCAAAATAAACGCTTTATACAAACAGTACTCGCTGCTGCTGGTGCTCTCGCTCTGGCTGTCACAAGACAGATTATTGTTAGTCAGGGCTATTCCTTTGTAGGGATTATTAAAAGTCAGATTGTGTATCAGTTTCGAAATGATCAGAATAAGTAAAGAGAAAACAGTCTCAGTACGTTCAATTCCACTCTGGTGTTTGAAAATCAAGTAACGTAGAAGTTTTACCATCACAATCAGTCTTTACATTCATAGGGGAAGTATCAGCGTATGTGGTAATCCCTTCAGTGTGTGTGTGTGTGTGTGTGTGTGTGTGTGTTGGTGGGTGGGTGGGGGAGTGGGTGGGTGTGTCTGTATTTCGAAACCTACAAAGTTTGCTACTGAGTTTTCTTATACATGTCTGTGCATCGATGGACATTTGCTAACAGCTACTGATGCCAGCACTGACTTCTCATAACACGTTCATCAAATCTCTGATGCTGGCCCAGAAACTGACAGCAGAACGTACTTGATGGTGTGACTCTACTACAGCGTGAGGGTTTCTCTCAATCCACACGCGGCTATTTCTGACGTTTCAAGTACCATTAGTATCAAATGAGGCTTCGTCAGTAAACAGTACGATTTGGAGGAAATATCAATCCATTGTTGGAGCAACAACTGCCACAACGCGACCCTTAGTGCAAAGTCAGTCACAAGCAGTGCATGGACTCGTTCTCGGTGATATGGGTGTAATTGTTGTTCGCAGAGTATTCGCCACACGCTAGTTTGAGCGGCGCCCATTTCACGTGCAATACGAAGAGTCCGCTGCAACACGTCCCAGCACCACCAGCACGACCTATTCAAAATCGGGTGTGCGAGTGGTCCTCATGTTGCCGGGTCCCTCATTTCTCCTCTCCAGTGAACCAGTCTCTCGCATTCGTCGATCGAGAGAAATAAACAGTCGTCGTGACGGACGATGCCTCCAAGGAAATCGTTCCCTGTGCAGCCTTTCAGCAGCGAGAACATTGCAATGTCCTTCCCCATCCACAAGGTGCATATCCGTGAGTTCCGCGAAACTGTACCGATACTGCTCTATCGTATTGTGCTTTACGTCTCTGAATAGCACTGAGTAATGAACGGGTACGTCGTTGATTCATAGCACGTCCTCTCGTGGGGAAATGTAAGAACAACTCAACAGAGCCACCTTATGGACAAGTAAAGTAAACAAAACCTGCTTCATGATTTCCTAGTAATCAGGCTCGTCCCACTCATTTCCCTTTGGGAAATAAAGAACGTCCATGCGAATAAACAGCACAGTATATGTCACAGTCTAACATAACTGTCGCGACACTCACTGCTGCAAAAGTTGTTACCGTTTGACAGATGGAACGACACTAGCGCTCCAAGCGGCGAGTAAGGTGAACGTCGGACGCGTAGTAAGCATAATGTTTGTTTTGACTCCATTTCCTACGTAATTTACGAAATATTTGAGTTATTTTCTTGCCTCCAAGGATTTATGCAGTATCAGAAAGCATATATGTTTCTAAAAATGATTCTAAAATAAGCGCAAGTATGGAAAAAAACCCATGAAAGCTAACACACATTAGTGAATTAACATTTGTGACATTGGATAGAATTGCAGCTTACCACGTTGATATCAAAAGAATATAAACACTCAGATTCACACGTAAGAAGCATAGACATGTACCTCTACATAAAAAAGCGATTGACAGCTCATTTAGCGTTCTGTAGGGCTACTGTGTTTGTCATTGTCGCCTGTTGCCACAAGTACGACCTTCATCTTTATATTATTTTAAGTGGGACAAGCAACTGCCAAATAGTGGGAGAAATATGTTGAAAACATTATAATGAGCTGATTACATTATATTTCACGCAAAACCAAATATTTGAATAATTTTCAAACAATGTCAGTGAACAAGCTGCTAACAAAATAATGTCATCACACGAAGTGACTAACAACAGAAGTGAATGAAATACGTACCAAACATTATGTTTTTGTAAGAGACGAATAACTGCACTTAATCTAACCACTTGATCGTCAAAGCAGATCTGTCTTGATGATTCACACGAATCTGGCACTGATACATGGAGAGTTGAACTGGCTGCTTCTGTGTCATAGGACTGTTTTACAGCTTTAGGTGGATTGTCGAATCTTTGTGGCATTCATAAGGTCTTCTCGTCTGCTATTAACTAGCCATTTTCTGCTTCTAAATCAAAACACTAATCATTAATATACGTGTAGTTTGCAAGTGAATCCTGACGATACAGTTTAGTAACATGTTATATACCTCTCAGCATCCTCAGGAAACCTAAGAAAGACAGCTGTGGTGTCTTCTTCCTAGTGTTGCTGCAATTTATTGGGCTAAAAACGCTCCCGCTTGTAAAAACCATTGTACAAATCAAAATAAACAACCACTATTCGCTTTCACGATCACGCCGAACTCACAGTTTAAGTTACTGGCCGTTTGGGGCGCTGCTGCCGCGGTAGGCAACAAAATCGAGTCGAAGTGTCGCGACTGTTATGTTAGACTGTGGTATATGTAAACTTGTACGCATTTTAGTTGTAAAAAAGCTGGAAAACAGTAATGTTAGACAAAGTAGTAGACAAGTTTATTTTCATATCTCCTCAAGCTGGCTTCTCCAACCCCACGTCCCTTACTTTAAATAGTTCAGTGGAGCATTCTCTACGTTCTGTGGTATTTATGCACTCTCTTGTGGAAACACCCTATATGGATCAGTGGTATCTCCCGCCATAGAGGAACACGTGTCCGTCGGTGTGCTTCCAGCTGTGGGCGGAACCCTACAGGACAAAACGCTGAACATTCAGGTCTCAAACACTGCTGTGAGGTGATGCAATAGGAGCCTCCATTAGTTAGAAACACCATGTGGCAGCCAACCATTAGCTTGTAGTACACCGTTGCCGATTCGAAAATGCTGTCAAGGCTAGGAGAGGTGTTGGCGGTATGTGCATGACGTCACGTCAGAAGGTCTCTAATTTTTGTCCATTGTGCTCGAGTCAGAGGAGGGGAGATATAGACCGCTGAGGGGAACACTCAACAGCGGTCAAGTACGTGTCTGCCGTGGAGTTGAGTCGGTAGCGGCTAGTAGCTGAGAATTTGCAGCAGAGCGGTAGACGTAATTATCACGTGCACTTTGCATCTGTAGTGCTAGGCACTGCGCAGGAATTCTTGGAACGTCAGACTTGTCCAGAGGTTGTGGAGACTGGCCTGGAACAGTGGAAGTCACGTGTTCAAAAGTTTGCAACCCCAAGTAGCAGGAAGCATGAATTACAGTTAACGAGGGATGTAGCGCATTGGTTAGTAAGATGGACTTGCAATTTGGCCATCCATATTTACGTTTCAAGTGATTTCCCTAATTCGCTTCAGACAAACGCCGGTGTAGTTCCTTTGAAAGCACTCGGTCGATCTCTTCCCCTATCCCGCACACTGTCCGAGATTGCATTCCGTGGCCAATGGCCTCGGAATCGACGGGACCCTAAACCCTAATCTTCCTTCGTGTGCAAACTACATTTAGCAAACTAAGGTGCAGGATACAGACCAGGAAGCAGATGTGCAGCCAATACGAGGCTGGATCGCGTCGAGGAAGAAGTCGTACTGTCGAGAGGTGTTACCTCGTGTTGAGCGATCGCAGATACGCTCACGGTCACCTCCTGCTTCTGCAGCGAAAACTCTGGGCTGTGTTTTAAGCAACTCACACTGGACGCAGTGTGGCTGCAGTACCCGCATTTCTACCCCATTAATCGGTGACGTCATCTACATCTACATCTACGGTGTGCGCCAGGGGGTGCTTCAGCTACATTTGTCTCATGCCTCTTCCACCTTCCATTCGCGAATAGCGCGTGGAAAGAAATGATGACTATAAACTTTCATATTTGCTCTATTTTTCTCGCTGTTGTCATTTCGTTAGACGTATCATGGAGCAACTGATAAGTTATCTGACTCCTACTGGAACGTACTCTCTCGGAATGTCAACAGGAAACCTCGACACGCCTCTTGTACCGTCTGCCACTGGGGGTTGTTGGGTACATCTGTAACGATCGCGCTCCAACATTATGATCGGGTACCGCCACGCGCCGCTCTTGTTTGGGTCCCGTCAACTTCTATTGATCCAACTCGGTAAGGATCCCACACTAATCAGCAATATTGAAAAATAAGTCGAAGAAGTATCCTGTAAGGCACTAATTTCGTGGATGAACTGCGTTTTTTTTTAAGACTCGTGTGAATCTGAGTCAGATATCTGCTTTTCCTACTGTTTTTTTCTATATGTTGCCACTCCACTTAAGGTCGTTCCAGATGGTTGTATGTATGTGTGTATGTATGTATGTATTAAACTGGGAAACTAGAAACGACGGAGAGGCTTCGTCCCCATCGTAGCCCTCAGTGGTTCACAACCCCACAACAGGCTACAGCAGTCCACCCACCCCACCGCCGCCCCACATCGAACCCAGGGTTATTGTGCGGTTCTAGACCCTCCCCATGGGATTGTCTCATACCAGACGTGTGCAACTCCCATGTTTGCGTGGTAGAGTAATTAGCGTAGACAGTGTCCAGATGGTTACTGCATGATATTTTACGGAAATTACAAAAAATGGTTCAAATGGCTCTGAGCACCATGGGACTTAACATCTGAGGTCATCAGTCCCCTAGAACTTAGAACTACTTAAACCTAACTAACCTAAGGACATCGCACACATCCATGCCCGAGGCAGGATTCGAACCTGCAACCGTAGCGGTCGCACGGTTCCAGACTGAAGCGCCTAGAACAGCTCGGCCACTCCGGCCGGCTACGGTAATTACAGTTTCCAGCAGTTTGACAACAACAGTCCAATTGCACAGCTGTAGATTCCTTCTCCTAAGTGTGCATAATGCGTTACATTCATCAGAATTTGACATTTTTTCGGAGTTGTTACCTTCTTATACAGAATAGCATCATCCGTGAATGGAGCTGCCCACGTTATATACATCATTTTTGTACATATTGTGAACAGTAATGGTCCTGTCACACTCCATCGGGGTATCCCTGAAATTACCTTCAGATCTTTCGGTTTTGTTCCATTAGATGCGACGTTTTGTCCTCTCTCTGCAAGGAAGTCGCGGATCCAGTCCCAAATCTGGTACGAGACGCGGTAGGCTCTTATTTTTCTTTTCACTAAACGGCAGTGAGGTACTGTGTGAAGAGCATCTCTGGAGTCGTTATATATATACAAACTTTCATAATGTGCCATATGACAACTTGGCGAGAGGTCCAACTTAAAATGAAAGCGATTCATAAGAAAAAGGTTTTTTAACACATGAAGATGACAGAAAACCCGTTGTTTTAAATAGAGAAATATTTGTGCGATCTTTGTTTTTAGCAAGTATAACATATCCCTCCTTTTGTCTTCTCAAAACGAGAAAATTCGATCACACCTCAATTTCTGGAATACATGTTCATTTTTATACAGGAGATTTATGCTCTCAAGAATCGACCTAATATATGAGCATAGAACACGTGCATTAATTCTACAACAGACAGACGTCGGCGATGTGGCGATGTAATTTTGTGCATCTGTCCTACGGCGCTTTGTGGAAATGGGAATGGTTTAAATGGCTCGGAGCAATATGGGACTTAACGTCTGAGGTCATCAGTCCCCTAGAACTTAAAACTACTTAAACCTAACTAACCTAAGGACATCACACACATCCATGTCCGAGGCAGGATTCGAACCTGCGACCGTAGCGGTCGCGCTGTTCCAGACTGAAGTGCCTAGAACCGCTCTGTCACACCGGGCGGTGGAAATGGGAATGACCTACGCTTTTTTCTTTTCTCTACGCACTGTTCGCTGCTGTGGCGACCAATGATAAGCTGCTATAGTAGGGGAGCAAGTTCTTTTGCGTAATGTCTGATTTCGTCCGCATGCCCTCCTACTACTAAGCGCTTGTACCTGTTCGGTTCCTCGATCGCTTACCTCAGTATCTAGCATTTCGGCTAGAAAAGAGAGACCATGTCACTATCTTCCGCCGTGAAACTCTTGCGAAAGAACGAATTCAGGTATTTCGGCCTGTTCTGTCATTTCCCACTGTAGACGTGGTATGGTCAATGAGTGACTGCATACCAAATTTCGGTACACTTACTTATTTTATGTAAGAAAAAAATAGTCTTAGGACTTTTGGTCAGATCGTTTGGCCAAACTTTACCTTGAATGTTAGTGAATGCCACAAAAATCACGTGTCTTTGGCGTTTGTTGCTGTCAGACATCGTGTAGAAAGACTTCGGACGTCAGACGTGCACACGAGTTATAATTGCAGGAAAGGGGCAGGGGAACGTGGAGTGGGGTACGGAGTAGAGGGAAAGCTGAAAACAGAGTGGGTGGGAGGTGGCAGCCCTGCCCAGTCGTACACAGCGTAAGTATAAACCCATAGAGTAAATATCTCTGGGGTGAGCATTGCGTTCTGCGCATGTTGTCAACATTAAGCCAGGACTGTCACGTGTTTTCGGGACTTCACTGTGCGTGTGTGCTTTCTGCAACGTTTGAAGTTTATATTATCAAGAGTTTTTGTTGTGTTTCATCGTTTGTTGATAGTGTAATAGCGATGGTGAATTACTGTTGTTGCTACGGATGCAAAGAAAAATATGTGAAAGGAGGGATAGTGACTTTTCATTGGTAGTATGTTTAAAAATTTCGAGGCGCATTATAATTAAGGCTTGATTCTGTAGACCTATTTTTCTACGATTTTATGACTATATAATAGATATTACGGCTCGTACAAAAGTTTACGAACAATCGCTTCCTCTCGTAAATTTGCTAGTGGAACAGGAAAGGGAATGGTTAGTTGTTTCAGCAAGTACTATCCTCCACGCATTTATCAGTGACTCATCGATTATGTATACAGATTACTCAGTCTACTATTTAATTAATAAACTGGCAGCAAGTATGTAAAATGCGTTAAATAAATACCTCAAAGTGTCACTGCTTTAGGTCGCAAAAACGAGAAAATAAATACGCAGAAATAGCAGAAAAAAGGACCAATTAGCAGAGATATAATCGCTAATGTGTGGCAAATCCTGTGTTTTTCGAACACTTGCAAAAGTACTAGCGTACTGTCAAGTCGTTTTGCAAGACGATCACTGCAAAAATGTACGTCAGGCTCTGTAATACTAAAAAGTGCCGTATCATACTGAAAACTACCAAAAATCGATTGCATCTGAACTGTGACACCTATGGCAAAGAAGCAGGATGTAATATCACTTGCCCTTAAACGTTACGTAGCTGGTCTATTCCCGGTATCAAATGGATACTGTTAAAATGTCTGCGCAACATATATAAATAATCCGTGACAAGTACGACAAGAATCCTTCTGTATTAGGGATGTAGTGACATTCTAAATATACAGGGCGCTATATGGACAAACAAACGACATTCAGAGAACACATGACCAGACCGGCAATGTATGTTGACAACACAAAATCTAATCTGCGCATGTGAATGCTCACTCCAGAGATATTTACTCTATGTGTAAAACGAGGGACTCGCGACCGCCGACCACCATAGAGCAGGCTGCTATGGCGCGGACCGGAGCAACACGTGTCTGGTAAGTCTCTACGTATTTCCTCCATCACCGTGCCACGTGCCGTACGTATCACTTTCTGGAATTTGACACTATCCTGTTCTCTGTCTTCTTTTTCTTTTTCTTACTTTCTGACTGGTTTGATGCGACCCGCCACCAATTCCTCTCATGTGCCAATCTCTTCATCTCAGAGCAGTGCATGGGACCTACGTCCTCCATTATTTTCTGGATATACTCCAATCTCTTTCTCTACAGTTTTTGTCCTCCACAGCCCCCTCTAGTGCCATGGAAGTCATTCCCTGACGTTTTAACAGATGTCCTATCATCTGGTACCTTCTCCTTGTCTGTGTTTTGCACATATTCCTTTCCTGTCCGATTGTGCACACAAACTCATCATTCCCTACCTTATCAGCCCATCTAATTTTCAAAATTTTTCTGCAGCACCACCTCTCAAATGCTTCGATTCCCTTTTGTTCCGGTTTTCCCACAGTCCATGTTTCGCTACCACACAAGGCTGCGCTCCAAACGTACATTCTCAGACATTTCTTTCTCAAATTAAGGCCTATTTTTGATACTACTAGGCTTCTCTTGACTAGGAACTCCTTTTTGCCGGTGCTAGTCTGCTTTTGATGTCCTGTTTGCTCCATCTGTCATTGGTTATTTTGCCGCCTAGGTAGTAGAATCCCTTAACTACGTTTACTTCGTGAGCATCAATCCTGATATTAGGCCCCTCTCTATTCTAATTTCTGTTACTTCTCATTAATTTCCCCTTTCTTCGATTTACTCACAATACATATTCTGTACTCATTAGACTGTTCATCCTATTCAGCAAATTATGTAATTCTTCTACATTTTCACTCAGGATAGCAATGTCATTAGCAAATCAACCGAGCGAGGTGGCGCAGTGGTTAGACACTGGACTCGCATTCGGGAGTACGACGGTTCAATCCCGCGTCCGGCCATCCTGATTTAAGTTTTCCGTGATTCCCTTAAAATCGCTCCAGGCAAATGCCGGTATGGTTCCTTTGAAAGGGCACGGCCGACTTCATTCCCCATCCTTCCCTAATCCGATGAGACCGATGACCTCGCTGTCTGGTCTCCTCCCCCAAACAACCCAACACCCTCATCAGCAAATCGTATCATTGATATCGTTTCACCTTCAATTTTAATTCCACTCCTGAACTTTTCTTTTCTTCTTCGATGTACATATTGAACAGTAGGGGCGAAAGACTACAGTCCTTACACTCTTTTTAATCCGAGCACTTCGTTCTTGGTCATCCTCTCTTATAATTCCTTCTTGGCTCTTGTACGTATTGTATATTACCCGTCTCTCCCTATAGCTTACCCCTATTTTTTCAGAATTCTCGAACATCTTGTACCATTTTACACTGTCTAACGCTTTTTCCAGGTCGACAAATCCTAGGAACGTGTCTTGCTTTTTCTTTAGTCTTGCTTCCGTTATCAACCGGAATGTCAGAATTGCCTGTCTGGCGCCTTTACATTTCCTTACAGCCAAACTGATCGTCATCTAACACATCCTCGATTTTCTTTTCCACTCTTGTCAGCAACGTGGATGCATAAACTATTAAGCTGATTGCGCGGTAATTCTCGCACTTGTCAGCTCTTGCAGTCTTCGGAATTGTGTGGATGATATTTTTCTGAAAGTCAGATGGTATGTCGCCAGACTCATACATTTTACACACCAACGTGAATAGACATTTTGCTTTCACTTCCCGCTATTATTTTAGAAATTCTGATAGAATGTGGTCCATCCCTTCTGCCTTATTTGATTTTAAGTCCTCCAAAGCTCTCTTAAATTGTTATTCTAATACTGGGTCCCCTGTCTCTTCCAAATCGACTCCTGTTTCTTCTTCTATCACATCAGTCAAATCTTCCCCCTCATAAAGGCCTTAAATGTACTCTTTCCAACTATTCGCTCTCTCCTCTGAATTTAACAGGGAATTCCCGTTGCGCTCTTTAATGTTACCACCCTTGCCTTTAATTTCACCAAACATTGGTTTGATTGTCCTATATGCTGAGTCAATCCTTCCGACAATCATATCTTTTCCAATTTCTTCACATTTTTCATGCAGCCACTTCGTCTTAGCTTCTTTGCACTTCCTGTCTATCTCATTCCTCAGCGACTTGTATTTCTGTATTCCCGAAATTCCCTCAACGTTTTTGTACTTTCTCCTTTCATCGATGAATTGAAGAACCCATGGTTGCTTCATACCTGAAGCGGGTGGAAACTTCTCACTGTTACTTATTCTTAAAAGAGGTGGCTCTGAGATTTTTTTCCTCAACTATTTTCAACGACCTGTAGAGCGACAGTCCTTCTGTGTTTTCCTATATCGGTTCGTGTCAGCTATGTGCATTAGCAGACGACTCCTAACTAACTAAAGGCGCTACTAACAGTTCCTATTACTCTTACATGCTGAATGTCCCTGCATCAGGTTTCTGAATGAAAGTTGCTTTTCTTGTCAGCTTGTTGGATCGAATGAAATCTGTGTGGCGTCTATTGTACTTGGCGAAGTGTCCAAGACTTTTGTACGACGGTATGAGGCGTGTAATGAATCTAGTAGCTGCCATTTTGCACATCATCTCAACAATACTATTGAGTACACTGAAGCGCCAAAGAAACTGGTACAGCTGTGCGCGATCAAATACAGAGATACCTAAACAGGTAGAATATGGCGCTGCGGTCGGCCACGCCTATGTAAGACAACAAGTAAGTCTCTGGTGCATTTGTCGATCGGTTATTGCTTCCACAATGGCAGGTTATCAAAATTTAAGTGAGTTTGAACGTGGTGCTATAGTCGGCGCACGAGCAAAGGGACACAGCATGAGCGAGGTAGCGATGAAGTGTGGATTTTCCTGTGCGATCATTTCACGAGTGTACCGTGAGTAGCAGGAATCCGGTAAAACGATAATCTACGACATCGCTGCTGCTGGAAAAAGATCCTGTAAGAACGAGACCAACGACGACTCAAAAACGGTTCAAATGGCTCTGAGCACTATGGGACGTAACTTCTGAGGTCATCAGTCCCCTAGAACTTAGAACTACTTAAACCTAACTAACCTAAGGACACCACATGCATCCATGCCCGAGGCAGGATTCGAACCTCCGACCGTAGCGGTCCTGCGGTTCCAGACTGTAGTGCCTAGAACCGCCCGGCCACCCAGGCCGGCCAACGACGACTGAAGAGAATCGTTCAATGTGACAGAAGTGCAACCCTTCCGCAAACTGCTGCAGGTTTCTATGCTGGACCATCAACAAGTGTCACCATGCAAACCATTCAACGAAACATCATTGTTAGAACCGAAGACTCACTCGTGTACCGTTGATGACTGTATGACACGAAGCTTTACGAGCCGACCACGGTGGCCGAGCGTTCTAGGCGCTTCAGTCCGGAGCCGCGCGTGTGCTACGGTCGCAGGTTCGAATCCTGCCTCTGGCATGGATGTGTGTGGTGTCCTTAGGTTCGGTAGGTTTAAGTAGTTCTAAGTTCTAGGTGACTGATGACCTCCGATGTTAAGTCCCGTAGTGCTCTGAGCCATTTGAACCATTTTGAAGCTTTGTGCCTCGTCTGGGCCCGCCAACACGGACATTGGATTGTTGATGACTGGAAACATGTTGCCTGGTCGGACTGGTCTCGTTTAAAATTATATCGAGCGGATGGACGTTTATGGGTATGGGGACAACCTCACGAATCCATGGACCCTGCATCTCTGCAGGGGACTGTCCAGGGCGGTGGAGGCTCTGTAATGGTGTGGGGCATGTGCAGTTGGAGTGATATGGAGCCCCTGATATGTCCAGATACGACTCTGGCAGATGGCACGTATATAAGTATCCTACCTGATCACCTGCATTCATTGATGTCCATTGTGGATTACGACGGACTTGGGCAATTCCAGCAGGTCATTGTTACACCCCACACGTCCAGAATTGCTACAGAGTGGCTCCAGGAACACTCTTCTGAGTTTAAACAGTTTCGCTAGCCACCAAACTCCCAAGAGATTAACATTATTGAGCATATCTGGGATGCCTTGCAAGGTGATGTTCAGAAGAGATTTCCATCCCCTCACACTCTTATGGATTTATGGACAGCCCTGCTGGATTCATGGTGTCAGTTCCCTTCAGGACTACTTCAGACAATAGTCGAGTTCTTGCCACGTCGTGTTGCGGCACATATGCGTGCTCGCTGGGGCACTACACGATTTTAGGCAGGTGTAACAGTTTCTTTGGCTCTTCAGTGTATATGACGCCGAAGAAAGTCACAATCTGTAATGAGTGCTAACCACGTAATTTTTATTCAGAAACATTATGAATGCGCATTTACATAATGAATACACCGATGATTAAATATCATCAATCTTCAAATATTTGTGATGTCGTACGATTAGGAACAGAAGCGCATAACTCATGCTACTTTAACATTACGTGTAACCTTGACAAGTTCAGAGAAGTGTCACGGTTACACAATCATACTGTTCTAAAATCTGCTGCACACGTAAAATGACTGAAATGTGACTTTTGTAGTTTTTACTGAGTTCCTTAGCTTTCATTTAATATCTGATTTTCCACAATAGCTCAAAGCAGTTCTTAGATATTACTTTCTACTGCGTATCATAATGTTCACAATCAGAAAATTTCGCAGCTTTTGGAATAACTATCGCAAAATCATGACCTATGTTCCTTTGAACTCGTCTCACCGCGATCAGCTTTTAACAGTCTTAGGTTCATCATAGCGCGTGACTAGGAGCTTGCAACAGCCATATTTGACATAGCACTCTGTAGCCGCCGTTATATTCCAAATACAATAGTTTTCTCCACTGCCACGCTCGGAAGCTCCCTTTGGCCTGTGCTTACACGCCTAAGCCTCATTTAGCCACCTAATGCTTTTACTACAGGCAACACACACCACCACCCCTCTCTCCACCTGTGTGAAACATTAGCACAGAATGTAATATACTGCAGCTTCATTAAAGAAACTGAAGTTAATACCGATACCTATGCAACTGATATAGGTGTGACAAAAGACTAAAGGTCATTTAGAGAGCACTTTACGACAGTTAATCAGATGCAAACAGAAATACACTCCTGGAAATTGAAATAAGAACACCGTGAATTCATTGTCCCAGGAAGGGGTAACTTTATTGACACATTCCTGGGGTCAGATACATCACATGATTACACTGACAGAACCACAGGCACATAGACACAGGCAACAGAGCATGCACAATGTCGGCACTAGTATAGTGTATATCCACCTTTCGCAGCAATGCAGGCTGCTATTCTCCCATGGAGACGATCGTAGAGATGCTGGATGTAGTCCTGTGGAACGGCTTGCCATGCCATTTCCACCTGGCGCCTCAGTTGGACCAGCGTTCGTGCTGGACGTGCAGACCGCGTGAGACGACGCTTCATCCAGTCCCAAACATGCTCAATGGGGGACAGATCCGGAGATCTTGCTGGCCAGGGTAGTTGACTTACACCTTCTAGAGCACGTTGGGTGGCACGGGATACATGCGGACGTGCATTGTCCTGTTGGAACAGCAAGTTCCCTTGCCGGTCTAGGAATGGTAGAACGATGGGTTCGCTGACGGTTTGGATGTACCGTGCACTATTCAGTGTCCCCTCGACGATCACCAGTGGTGTACGGCCAGTGTAGGAGATCGCTCCCCACACCATGATGCCGGGTGTTGGCCCTGTGTGCCTCGGTCGTATGCAGTCCTGATTGTGGCGCTCACCTGCACGGCGCCAAACACGCATACGACCATCATTGGCACCAAGTCAGATGCGACTCTCATCGCTGAAGACGACACGTCTCCATTCGTCCCTCCATTCACGCCTGTCGCGACACCACTGGAGGCGGGCTGCACGATGTTGGGGCATGAGCGGAAGACGGCCTAACGGTGTGCGGGACCGTAGCCCAGCTTCATGGAGACGGTTGCGAATGGTCCTCGCCGATACCCCAGGAGCTACAGTGTCCCTAATTTGCTGGGAAGTGGCGGTGCGGTCCCCTACGGCACTGCGTAGGATCCTACGGTCTTGGCGTGCATCCGTGTGTCGCTGCGGTCCGGTCCCAGGTCGACGGGCACGTGCACCTTCCGCCGACCACTGGCGACAACATCGATGTACTGTGGAGACTTCACGCCCCACGTGTTGAGCAATTCGGCGGTACGTCCACCCGGCCTCCCGCATGCCCACTATACGCCCTCGCTCAAAGTCCGTCAACTGCACATACGGTTCACGTCCACGCTGTCGCGGCATGCTACCAGTGTTAAAGACTGCGATGGAGCTCCGTATGCCACGGCAAACTGGCTGACACTGACGGCGGCGGTGCACAAATGCTGCGCAGCTAGCGCCATTCGACGGCCAACACCGCGGTTCCGGGTGTGTCCGCTGTGCCGTGCGTGTGATCATTGCTTGTACAGCCCTCTCGCAGTGTCCGGAGCAAGTATGGTGGGTCTGACACACCGGTGTCAATGTGTTCTTTTTTCCATTTCCAGGAGTGTATAATGGACTGACCGAATGACATCTGCCTCTTACAATGACATAACCCACGTTACATTGAAACATTATTTTACAGTAATTAATATGCTACACAGCTTGCACAAGGAAACTCTATTTGTTCATAAAATTACAGGTTGTGCAGCAGTGTGCAAATTTCATGAAAATATTTCGTGACGAAAGTTCTTCACTTGGTCCGATATCTTAGGCTTGCATCATGTTCTGCGGAAGTATTAGTTGGTTCATCTACATTTTTGTTGCCATAGTCACAGCTACAAGCTGCAGCTCAGATTCCATTACAGGCAAAAAAATTTTCTGTTGATTTAAGTCTCGATAACGAATAAGAATTTCATAGTCAGTAATATTCAGTTTTTCCATTGAGATTTGTTTGAATTTCTTTTACAGGACCCGATCTGGAAGTCAATGTTTTACAGTTAAGATCTGGAAACTCAGGTAAATATTCTAGCCGGCCGCGGTGGTCTAGCGGTTCTAGGCGCGCAGTCCGGAACCGCGCGACTGCTACGGTCGCAGGTTCGAATCCTGCCTCGGGCATGGATGTGTGTGATGTCCTTAGGTTAGTTAGGTTTAAGTAGTTCTAAGTTCTAGAGGACTGATGACCACAGTAGTTAAGTCCCATAGTGCTCAGAGCCATTTGAACCATTTTTTAAATATTCTATTCTATAATTTCTAAGAACATTTCACGGTCCAATAGCTTCATTTGTTGCTGACCTATCTCGTTGTGGTTCTCTACTTCGGTGATTTAATAACTGCTTTGATTCGTAATGTACCAGTGTGGTTATTTTTGTGTCGTCACGTTGTCACTGTAGGCTTGTACGATGGGAAGCAAGGAGAGGACGTTGCTGGTGGCGAGTATCCTCTTTCTGTTACACGCGAATTAACGCAGTTCTTTATTAACATAAACTGGATGCTACTTAAGACAGTGTGTAAGTAGGCTGTTTAGGTTTTTTTATTGGTAACGCCACCTCTGTATGAAAATCACTGGCTGTGCTGTGTGCAGTCTGTGGCTGCTTTGCATTGTTGTAATACTCGCCATTGTAGTGTTAGGCAGCTGGCTGTGAACAGCGCGTAGCGTTGCGCAGTTGGAGGTGAGCCGCCAGCAGTGGTGGATGTGGAGAGAGAGATGGCGGAGTTTTGAAATTTGTCATGAACTGCTATATTTATATATGATGATATCAGGGTAAATACATTGTTTGTTCTCTATTAATATCTTTCATTTGCTAACTATCCCTATCAGTAGTTAGTGCCTTCCATAGTCTGAATCTTTTATTTAGCTGGCAGTAGTGGCGCTCGCTGTATTGCAGTAGCTTGAGCAGCGAAGATTTTTGTGAGGTAAGTGATTTGTGAAAGGTATAGTTTAATGTTAGTCAGGGCCATTCTTTTGTAGGGAATTTTGAAAGTCAGATTGCGTTGCGCTAACAAAATATTGTGTGTCAGTTTAAGCACAGTCATTTGTAATTGTTCAAAAGGGGACGTTTCATATGTTGACCCTTAGCCGAGGATACCTCACTGGAATCTTCTGATTTTTTCTTGTAATTTGTGTAATTAGTGTAGATTTTGTTTATTGCTAGCGCGTAATTGTAGAGAAAATCTCCTTTGTAGTTGCAGACTTTCATTGTTGTACAGTAAAACAGTTGTGGCATGCATGTAGATTTGCGCCAAGTATTTCGCAGCTGCAATTAACTAGATATTATTTTCAGTGCTATGTTAATGTGTTCTCTTATTTTTGATCTTCAAATTGTGTTTTTCTGTGTTGTCGTGTGAAATACTGTGACAATAATGGCGTGTGAAAAACGTAATACTAGCCTCCAAAGTAAACTGAGAAATGACAGTGAAAATGAAAGCAGTGTGTTAGCGCCACCGAGTAATGAATTAACTGATGTTCAAAGTAGTAATTTGGTAATTGTGCATAGGGAAATGGAGCGGGCGGCAAATAATGGCGTGGACAGTGAACCAATTAGTGAAGAGGGAAGCATTATCGATCGATCGGTCGGCAACAGCTCGCCTCAGAAATCCGAAATGACAGGACACAATTTTGCAAATACGGTAGATTCAGGTTTTGCGTCCTCACCGTTTTCTCAAATGAGTCAAGACACATTTTCCGCTTGTCAAAATGTGAATGTTGCCGGTGCAAATTCACTGCCGAAAAGCACTGAGGAAGATGTTTCAGACACCAGTGCATTGTTATTACAATTAATGCAACAAATGGGACAAAAGCTTGAAAAGTTAGACACAATGGAACAACACCAGAGACAAACACAGCAACAATTAGACACAATGGAACAACACCAGAGACAAACACAGCAACAGTTAGACGCAATGGGACAAAATCTTCAAAAGTTAGACACCACACTTGAACAAACACGTGAAGATTTAACTAGTGAGTTACATAACATTGAATCGAAATGTCAAAAAGTCTGTAATGACGTAAAAACACAAATTTGTGAGCATTTTCAACCTATTTTTTCGCGGCATGAGAAGGCATTACAGAATCACGAAGCAGCCATAAAAGAACTGCAAATTATTGTTCATGAAAATCATGAGACCTTGCAAGCTAAATTTGACTCAGTTGCATCTACCGATTCGGTTACGCAACTTGCAAAAACTCAGGAAAACTTAAAGGACACAGTAGATTCGATTTCAACACAAATGGACACTCTGAAACTTGGTTCAGAAAAACACACTGAGGAAATGTGTTCACTATCGGAGAAAGTAGCCAAACTTTCGGATCAGTTCAATAATTTATCTACGAAGGTAGATGATAATCTGAATGACACAGAAGAGTGCAAACAAATTAATACGCAATACAAAAGAGAAATCCGGGAAGTACAAGATCAGTTGGCACAAGTAATACAAAAATTTCATATTTCAGAGGACACTCGCGCTCCAACACGGGAAGAGGAACTTAGAAATACGGAAAAGCCACAAAATAATAACACAGGGCATTTCGGTAATTATGAAAGAAATTGGAAATGCGCACCGAATTTTGAAATGGAACCGCCGAAACGACGTAACAATGACCGATATGCGACTCGCCGACATGATGACTTTGACTATAAGCTGTTCATTACTACACGTAAATTTAAAACATTTAAGAATTCTGGCAACGACATTCATCCACAAGCATGGCTCCATCAATTCTCTCATTGTTTTCCTCCCAACTGGTCATTAGAGCACAGATTAGAATTTATGTGTGGCTACTTGGAGAATGAACCAGCTGTAAGAATGCGATCGGTAATTCACGATTGCCACAGTGAAGGAGAGTTTTACCATGCCTTCCTCTCAGCATATTGGTCTCAAGCCACACAAGATCGGGTAAAACATAGCATCATAATGATGAAACGTTTCGAACAATCTGAATTTTCCAGTCTTGTGAAATATTTTGAAGACATGTTGCATAAGAATCAGTATCTTTCAAACCCATACAGCCCCTCAGAACTCATCCGCATTTGCTTAATCAAACTGCCTGAACATTTACGACATATTATTTTGGCAGGACGTTGTAAAGACGACATTGAAGCATTTCAGGGACTGTTACAAGAACTGGAAATTGACACTGACAATCGCGGAACGCAGGAGCACAACAATTACAGATCACATCCGTCGCAATTCCGCGATGAAAGAAATAATAACTGGACACGACAAAGCTATTCTCACAACACATATCGTGACCAAAACAGACACCACCCGTACGACAACCGTTGGCAGAGTAGTAATAACTACAGGGAAAGATCACCTCTCCGTGGTAATGACTATCACAGAGACAATAAGAGAAACAGACAATATGGGAACCAAAATAAATACTATCAAGGGAGACAGAATAACTTTAGACGCAACGGATCAGCGCGCAGTTACGATTCAAGGAGAAATTCTCCACCATGTGACCGACAAGAAAGAAACTATGGAATCTACCGACATGACGCCAGACGATATGATCGTAACGACAGACCTGAATTGCATCAGAACTGGCGGGATTCAAACAGAGCAGGGCCCTCTCGTCACGGTGAATTTGTAGAAGTTAGGTCTCCTAATCCCAATAACAACGCGCGGCAACAAAGAGACAGACAATGACTCGCACAGCAGGCAGCCGCGTGCGCCAGCTGGCTCAGGGAAAAATAACATAGACGCTAACCTTGTGAAAAATTCCAGTATTCTTTACCGACGTATACTGCATGATAATTGCGTTCAAGCTGAAATTCTGAGTACCTTGAAGAGTAAAAGATTGTACCACATTTCACATGTAAAACCGTTTATTGAAAGATAATCTGCATTTTAACTTTGTCTTTGCCATAAAACTTTTCACTTCACATTTCTAGTATGCTTTGTCAGACTTAAGAAACTGTTAACATGCAACAATGTTTGAAGTTAAATATCCAGTCTAGAACCTAGGGAACATTTTTAAACAGAAATTACAAATGCATTGTTATAGTGAACAGACGTCACAGTGTTATTGTGTGTGTACATTCTTGCTTGTTAGTTGCACGATTACGTAACGACTATAAGGCTCACATACTTAGAACATATACCTGCACTGCTAATGAGATTTTAATGCAACATTTTGGGGTACTTGCAGATACGTTATGGATTCAAGGTGCTTTCTGAGAGATACCAGGTGACACAGTGGTTAGTTTATTTGACAGCTACACGACTATATCACGACGCTACTAATGTGTGACACAATTTACCTTGTTGCTTTTGCAGTGTATCTGTTTTATATCTGCACAGTTTTTCTGAATTCTTCTGGAAAGTAAAACATGTTTTAGTAGTAACTTTTGTAGTATAGCTACAATGAGACTGCCTTTTCCGTAGCACAACAATACGTTACTGTACAGTACTTTCTTCATCACGGCAATAAGTGTAATAACTAAGACATTTACACGCAAAGCATTTCACTTTTGTGTATTATGAGGTAAGTACATTGACTTCTGCAGAACTTAGCTTTCGGAGGACGATAACTACGACACTTCCACAGAGATTATGTTGCAACAAGACGCACATTTAGCGCTACAGTACACGTATTTGAGTTATTAATTTTGTACTTAAAACATTTATTTTTAAAGATTTTTGAATTACAAAGAAAGTTTTCCGTGATATATTTCATTCCATTGGTGTAATCTGTAACACCTGAGGGTATAATTACATTAATCCTCAGGGGGGTACATGCTTACTTTGTGTACCATGTGTGTGGCAACCACAAGGAACCCTAGCTAATATGGTATTTGCTTACACAACTTTACACATCGGTACCATATTTCTCTAACACACAAATTACACAGCTATCTGATTATTTAACTGAGAGATAAACATTTTTTTTACTCCATCAGTGACAGATGTTTACGTAATTACACAGTTGGATAACTTCACACTTACGAAATTGTATTTTGTCTGTACTGTGTGAACTCTTCATATTTTTTCGGAATCATTGTGATACTATGAGAGCTTTGAATTATGTATTTGGTAAGGGAGCATGATTTTAAAGTACGTTTGAGGTAGATGACACTATTGAAATGAGCAGAGAATTTTTTTTAGGTTTTGAAATTACTGGAGGAAGCTACGACGATTTTGAGATTTGACTGAGGTGTTATTATTACGACGACGATGTGTACTATGCTGTTGAGATATGTTTATGATCAATAAGATGATGCTATATGAGGAATTTGGTTATGCTATGTATTTATTATGATGAAATATTGAAGTGTCGTCGCAAGATTGACGTGTCGACGAATATATATATGTGTAATAAGGTAAGGAGTAATGAGTAGTGGGTAGGGACTCTTGACTTGTGAAACAGGATGTTGGAAACCAAGAATCGTACTTTAAGAGTTATGAAATGTGTGTATATGCGTGACTGTATCACAATGCTGACGAATATTTTATTTGGACACTTATATTTATAGGATTTTCTTTCTACAGATTTGCAACGCTAATTCTTGGCCTGTGAAATATTTTTATGTGAGACTGTCACTGTAGCGGAAACTGCTGTCGTAAATATTTCCGTAAGAAAGTTAAGTGACCACCTGCACGTAATGCGTCGTGGGCACCCAGCTGTGTCAGACGCCTGGAGAGAGGGCCATTGGCGCGTGCCTTTCAGAGCACAGGAAGGGAAAAAAAGGGAGGCCATTATCCTGGCCATTGTCATTCCTTTAGAGAAAGCATCGCAAATCCGACACGCTAATTACTTGGAAATATATCGTACTTTCTGATATTTACTGAAATGCCTAATGAAATGACAAGAAATAGTTTGTCTACACACCTGACTATGACTACTGTCTTTCTAGATGAGAGATTTTTTTTACTACTTATGAAATGCCACATGACTATTGAACAATGTTCTTACGCTTTGCTTTCTACATAGTTGCTTATTTCATTTGATATCTAGTTTCTAGCTGCACTGCAGCATTGGTTAAAATAAAATTTTATAGATGTACTAATATAAATATTTTCTGTCTACAGATCGAGTATATAATAATTTTTTTCAAAAAAATGAGGGAGCACAAAGCGACATTTACCTTCACAGGAACTGCATTCATAATTTTCTTTTCAAGTACTTGGTAATTTCTTTTGTAGAATAAATTGTGATGCATCACTCTAGTGTTAAGATGTGACATAGGTATTAGACATGGCCATTTTTAGTGTAATATTTTTTTCTGCTTGAGCTATGTCATGTTTTGATATAAGTTATTACATTTGCTGCTGCTAGCTTTGCCAATCTGTATTTTTTGTCATTGCTGCTTGTGTTAATTGTTTTGTGCTGCTGCATTGCCTCGTCCCTTAGTTTAGCATCTGAGCTCAGTAGATTTAAGTTAGCTTAAGATGGGGTAGGCTATATGAGAGAACGAGATGTGATGAATTGGATGAAATGCATTGAGAAGCTATAAGAAAATGGTTTGGCCAAAAAAAAGTATTTTGAAAGAGGATATGAGCAAAAAAGTAGGGTTTAGGGACAACAGGTTTATGTAAGATTTTCTTGGAAATAAATAATGAGGTAAGAAATATGTGAACATATAAATACAGAAAGCATGCTTTGATAGGATTTTTTTGGTGGAAACAAATTTTGAAATAAGACGAAAGATCTATGGAATGAAGTTTTAGGTTGGACTGCAGTACCAAATGTTACACTGAAAACAAACCCTGCCCTTTCCTCTTGTGTTATTCTGCTATGTGTTTGTGTACTCTTGTATATTTGTGTTTTTCCTGTCTTTCTGTGTTTAGCGGATATGAGTTACATTGTAGAATTTTTCTGATACTATGTTATTTACTTTGTAAAGATGTTAGACATTATTAATTCTGTTCTGTTTAATGCTCATGTGTGAAGTTGATGTTTCAAAAGTTATTGTGATCTTTTATGTATGTACTCATGTCATAATTCCACTGATGTACATGTTTATTTCTATTCTGTTGTAAAGCCGGTACTACAAATGTTATCTGTATTGTTATGTTTTTAATGATGTATTTTGTACCTTTGTTATTGTATTCTTATGTTATAAAATTGTAATTGTCACCAGTTCATGATATTATTAACTTGTTAGTTACATTTCACTGCACACGTTTCTGTTGGTCATAGTATATGGACAATATGTGAGAAGTAGGGACTGTTAGTGTTTGCACGTGTGTTAATGATTCAGCAAGGGACTGGATAAC
Organism: Schistocerca americana; assembly: GCF_021461395.2. Lineage (NCBI taxonomy): Eukaryota > Metazoa > Arthropoda > Insecta > Orthoptera > Acrididae > Schistocerca > Schistocerca americana. The sequence continues at coordinate 84,517,614 of NC_060125.1, read as the reverse complement.
AGCATTGCTGGTTCTAAGGACAATTCCAAAAACTTTGTGAGTGCACAAGTGGTGGTTTATGGACTTGCTATATTATCCGCAAGACTCTGCAATGGTGATTGTGCACCTGCACAGTCACAACAGATGGCTGCTGGCTATCTCTACAAGGACTACAGTGGGTCTGCATCTATGATGACCCACCAACGCCATTATTTCTACAAGGACTACAGTGGGTCTGCATCTTTGATGACCCACCAATACCATTATCACTACAAGGACTACAGTGGGTCTGCACCTCTGGTGGCCCACCAATACCATACTCTCTACCAGGACTACAGTGGGTCTGCTCTGTGATGACCTACCTACCAATATTCTTCCAAACTACGACTGACTCTGCTGTGGGTTTGCTCTGTTGTGGCCCATTATCTGTCAGCATGTCAAGAGTCAGCACTGTCTTTCCGTTGGAAGGACAACGCTACTTCTTCAAGACTGCATGGAAATCCACTACTTCCGTGTGCATTTTCTTTTACTGCTCAGACTTTGAGAAAAACACTGCTATTCTACTGTTATGTACGATTAGGACTGTCTTTATGGACTGTGAGACAATTTTAGCTTTTGACCAACATTGTATCAATAAGTGTGTGCATTTGATTTCTTTGTTATTGTAACTATGAAAAAAATTTTTCAAATCTGTATTGGCCACTGCCCAATCCAATTTGTAAAATTTGTTGTGGGGAGCATGGGGGCTATGTAAGTAGGCTGTTTAGGTTTTTTTATTGGTAACGCCACCTCTGTATGAAAATAACTGGCTGTGCTGTGTGCAGTCTGTAGCTGCTTTGCATTATTGTAATACTCGCCATTGTAGTGTTAGGCAGCTGGCTGTGAACAGCGAGTAGCGTTGCGCAGTTGGAGGTGAGCCGCCAGCAGTGGTGGATGTGGAGAGAGAGATGGCGGAGTTTTGAAATTTGTCATGAACTGCTATATTTATATATGATGATATCAAGGTAAATACATTGTTTGTTCTCTATTAATATCTTTCATTTGCTAACTATCCCTATCAGTAGTTAGTGCCTTCCATAGTTTGAATCTTTTATTTAGCTGGCAGTAGTGGCGCTCGCTGTATTGCAGTAGCTTGAGCAGCGAAGATTTTTGTGAGGTAAGTGATTTGTGAAAGGTATAGTTTAATGTTAGTCAGGGCCATTCTTTTGTAGGGAATTTTGAAAGTCAGATTGCGTTGCGCTAACAAAATATTGTGTGTCAGTTTAAGCACAGTCATGTATAAATGATCAAAAGGGGACGTTTCAAGTGCCAGTGTTGTGGTACAAGCTCCCCTTAACAGTCCACTTTAGTCCCACTGTTGGTCATTCGACATGTTGAAGAGGCTATTTCGGCAGCTTTTGAGAGAACAGGATGCACCTGCTGCAGATTTTGGCGTACACTGGGAAAAAGATCTCAGCTCCGAGATCGTACTTGGATCATTCCAGCGTCTGGCAGAGAAGATAGATAAGTTAATGGAGTTTCGACGAAGTGCACAACCTGCAGCAGTGCCCCAAGAACTGATAGTGCCTGCTGGTTCTGAGTCTAGAGAAAGCCTTGAGTCATAGACTTGGACAGCTCTATGAAATGCTTGGCTGCAGTTTGCAGGACTTGGCATTGGCTTCAGAACTGTAAGTTTCTGCTAAACCAGTCAGATGTCGAATGAAATTTTCACTCTACAGCGGAGTGTGCGCTGATATGAAATTTCCTGGCAGATTAGAAACTGTGTGCCGGACTGAGACTGGAATTCGGGACCTTTGCCTTTCGCGGACAAGTGCCCTACCAACTGACCTACCCAAGCACGACTAACGCCCCGTCCTCACAGTGAAGTTTGGAAGGTAGGAGACGAGGTACTGGCGGAATTAAAGCTGAGAGCCAAAGGATCAAAACGTGTTAATGCCGGTTTAGCAGCAACTGACACGGACATCTAAGTCATGGTGGAGAAAACAAAGTGTATGACGGTGTACACTGGTTGGGTGTGCTACAACTGAAAAAGCAATGTATTAAACTGCTCATGAAGGAAAAATACAGGAACCTTCTCGTGTGATTGATAGTCTGTTGGATATGATCCTTCTACACTACAGGTGATGAAACTTTACACAGGGCTGAGGAAGCGACTTCGATCACAAACCACCGGCTCCAATGAACCAATACCTTTATATTTAATAGGATCACCACGCATGGTCAATGCCAGAAAGCAGACTGTATTTGTTTCATATATATCAGAAGACAGGGACGTGGTAATACATTATCTAGTTCTCTAACAGATGACGATAGCAGAGTTTTTATAGTTCATGGGTGTTCTCTATTGAATGGTATAAAATATCGAGGTTGGAGAGAATGTTTCGGTGATAGACGTGAATGCACCTTGAGAGACGCAGATCTCCTTTGGACTGCAGTACGTGTATGTAGTTTGCAGATGTGTCGCAATGCAATAGCAAAATCCTTGTCCTTCCTCCATGCCATGCATAATGTGGAGTCACACTACCGTAACTGCTCGTACTATCTTTTCTACTACCTCATGTTGCAGGGGAAAGCTTCACTTGGCGCTGACCTTACACATTGTACACGGTTGGTGGAGCTACGGAACATGTTCCCATTTCCACTGAATGGTCAGAACGCGCTCCTGTCGCATTAACTCAGCTCGTCCTGTTTCTCCACCAGATGTAGAAGGTCACAGATACAGCCCTCTCTGACTTCCGCTCAGGTCCGACTTAGATTGGGACCATAACATAGACGAAGCTGCAAGGATGCCAGAGCAGAGATTGAGGAGCAGTTACAAGATGCAGAGGGACTGTTTAAAAAACAGTGCTGGCGTTTTTGTTGTATGGGGTCCTTAGCAGATAGATTCGAAAAAGATGACTCGTTTCGAGATATGAGAGTGGCACGAATGTGATTCGCCATTGGCTGCAATCATTAAAAGCCGTCTCTACAGGATCCAGCGCAAGTTCATGATAGAATGAGTAGACCTGATTCCAAATCTCAGACAGCATTTCGGCCCAAAAATGTAACGCTGTCAGCAACTCGTGTATGTGCCTGCAGACTAAAGACCGCATTTTATGCATGGGACGGTAACATAGTCGCTACGATCGTGTTTTTAACAGTGTAGTCCTTACACGAAATGTGTGGCGTGGGCTGTAGAGTCCCTCTGCGGTCAGCTTCAAATGTCGGTTCTCAATAGTGTTCCTTTGAAATAACATCGTCTTCCCTCCACGGATTCTCATTTGACCTCCCTAGTGAGTGTAAGCCGGCTACTGAAAAAAAAAAAATAATAATTCCTTGCCATGCAAACTGATCCACATGATCAATTTAACTACACAGCCTATCAAATTGATATCAACGACGTGCCTCCTGGTGGATGGAGGAGATGGCTAGGGCACCACAGAATGATTCTTGACAGGCGTTTCTTTTTCTTTTCTTTTTTTTTTCGTTGCGGTGATATCTTTTAACGAAATTTCTGTCTCCCACCTACACAGGGAGAGACTGGCTCTCACGATTTGATTCGGAAATTCTAGTACGATATAGGACTGCAATAGCAAGGCAGGACCTGCCGCAGTGGACAACACAGCTACATATTCTTGAATTAAAGCTTGTTGTTGTCGAATGTAAAATGAAAGTGTTTTTTCTGGCATGTAAGCCAATGGCGTGAAAGATTGTCTGAAATGTTTGTAATACACATGTGCATGATAGTTTGTTCAGCAAGCTGAAAGAAATTCCTTAATTTATATTTTTTTCTTTGGAGTTTAAGTCTCGCTTTTTCTTTACTCCGACGACGGTTTCGAGATAGTGAGGACATCCTGGTGGTCGGTAATTTTCGCAGCAGAATAATCAAAGTTTTTTTTCCTGATTTTATGCAAGGTGATCATTTGTGACTGGTGGCGGTGCACTTCGTTGGACATTACAAAATAATGAGATGCGAATTGTATCCTGCAGTCGAACGTCAAAAGTATTCCTAATTTACTCATAAAACTAAAAGAAAGTGGATTTTTCTCTATTTTCTTGGAAAGATATTTACTGTCGTCGTGATTGTGTTATGCTTTTTTAATAGTTGCTTTTTTTTATAGCAGTCGCGTTGATGTTACAGTCCAGTGCTCGGAACGGCTTGGTGGGAGTTGCCTAAGAGATGAGCAGCTGGCTCTCTAGACTAACAGCCCATCGTCTCTTATGCCCTCACGTCACAGAAGTGTGGGACCTTGCACGTGTGCTATTAGCGCTGATCGGTGGGACGACACCAGACAATGTGTCAATCGACTGGCTCCTTACCCCTGATATTCAGACCAACCCTCGGCAACGACGTAACGCAATGGTGTGGCTCTTGGGCCACACCATTTTCACGATCTGTGACCTTTCCCTCACCGATGCCGTCTCTTTCATGGACTACCTGTGGAGCCAGCATCACCTGGCGGAATCTGAATGGAATTATACCGCTACTTTTGCAAGATTTCTGAAAGTTGCAATGGTTCTTGGTTATCAAAAGGTGTTCCGGGTTGACTAAGGCTCCTCGTCCAGGAATTGCCTGAGTTTACCCCTGGACCTATGTCACTCGGACTTTCAAACTACCCTTGACTTGCCTGTACCCAAGATTTGACATTGGCCTTCTGGGCACCACTAGGGTAGACAGTTTTATGATACTGATAATATGGCAATTGGTAACATGGGAATTGTGTGGACGCTGTATGAAAAATTATTGGAAAATTAGAAAACACGTAATCTTTCTTAGAGGTTTATTACTTCGTTTAGCCGGCCGAAGTGGCCGTGCGGTTCTAGGCGCTGCAGTCTGGAACCGCGAGACCGCTACGGTCGCATGTTCGAATCCTGCCTCGGGCATGGATGTGTGTGATGTCCTTAGGTTTGTTAGGTTTAACTAGTTCTAAGTTCTAGGGGACTAATGACCTCGGAAGTTGAGTCCCATAGTGCTCAGAGCCATTTGAACCATTTTATTACTTCGTTAATTCTATGGGCGATGGGATTATCTCGCCAGTTTCGTTTTCATTTGTGTGTGCTGCCGTCCCTGTTTTTAATTTGCCTTCATTTCTGTCTTTATTTATTTCTTTCTTTTTAGTTCTAAACTCATCACTTGCTTCACACCTGCAGAGGGAGGTGTGTTTCTGAGTAGAGTGTCGTCGCCCCCTGAGGCATAGCAGAGTATGCCCCCGCTTTTATTTTAGTTTATGGCAATAAGTCTCGCTACTAACAGCACTCTGCTTTACGTGCTGCGTCGACACTAGAGGATGGCGGCATTTTTTTGGAGAGGAAAAGGTAGGGCTATAGGGGAGGAAGGAGGCCCATTTTTTTTAACAAAAGAAAAAAAAATAATAAAAAAAACAGCCCGTGCTTGGGATAGCCCTCACTTATCTCGGTTTTGTTCTGAGGGATGCCAGCATCGTGCTCTATTGTATGTGTATCTGACTGCCCAACAGTGTGCTCACCGGACTGCATTGTACTGAAGACACTGCGGTGTGAGGCTGCAGTTGCTTTAGGCTGTAGGGGCTTCCTGTTTTGCAAGCAGCTGAGTTTTGAAAAAGCCATCTGAAGGGTTCTCTGGATGGGTGTGGTGGTGCTGCTAAATTTCCCTATTCTGTTAACTAATGCCATCACCTCAAGGCAGGGAGCAGGGCACGAGTGACCACGGAGGGTAGCGGAGGGCCTGCTGAGGCCAGTGAGCGCGAAGGAATGGCTGTTGGCAGCACAAAAGTTACGAGACACTTGATAATGCAGCTGGCCGTTTGAAAAATCCTGTGCCCTCCCCGTAGGTAGATTGAAGGACGGTAGGGGGGGGGGGGGGGAGTTGGAGGCATGAGGAAGAGGGCCCCGATTTTCGGCAGTTTGTGATTGTACATTGAGTAGAATGCACGTTCAACTACTGCCCCCCCCGCCCCCCTTGCAGTCTTTTAGGTCGACGATTTTCCCCAGTACATGTTGTAAGTAGGCTGTTTACGTTTTTATGTTGTTAACGCCACGTAGCGCTCTATATGAAAATCGCTGACTCTGCTGTGTGAAGTCTCTGGCTGGTTTGCATTGTTGGAATATTCGCTATTGTAGTGTTGGGCAGTTGGATGTGAACAGCGCGTAGCGCAGTGTTGCCAATTTAGCGACTTTGTCGCTAGAAATGGCGACTTTTGCCTTCGTCTTAGCGACAAGAAAAACCTTTTTGGCGACAAAAATTATTTAGCGACTTATCTGGCGACTTTTGGACTACTAACGACTTTTGAAGTACAAATCAAAACTATTTTGGCCAGTATTTTCATTAACAAAACTAAGATTTTAACTATAGAATGGGTACTACACTGACTTTGTTCGAGATTTAGGAAGTCAAATTAAGCTCTTAGCAGATCATGTAGCATTGTTCAGCATTTAGTAAGCCTGACTGTAGGAATTGCCTACAGAATAAGAAAACCTTGACTATAGAACAATTTATTATTCATTACATACTAGCCTGTTATCATCGATAGCGTATCGATCTATAGTTCTTCAACTTTTGAACTCCTTTTATTTTTCGAATTGGCAAACAACATACGTAATATTAAGTATAATGAAATACATTTCTGTCCAGCAACCTCTAATTTTTCGAAATTTTAACTAGCAGTGAAATTATTACCACATGCACAGTGGTAACGCAAGAACAATTCGGTGGGGGTACCTCAGACATTATTAAGTTTTAAACAATGAACAATAGGACTGATATCGAGTTACCGAGTGAGTAGATTGTTTCATGACTTCTAGTTCGCCTGAGTTTTGATGTATTTTCAGTGATTATAAATTGATGAAACTTATGTTGTGGTGGCTTACATAATGGATTTACTGCAGAAGAAGAAGCAGCACGCTCAAAAATATCGGGATGCGTTGGAAGCAGAACCTGAATTCAATGGGTGGCTGAAACCAGAGTTGGAGACTTATCCAAGGCAAGATGTCAAGTATGTGCAACAGAGTTTGTGATATTAGAAAGCATTCGAAAACTATTAAGCATAAACAAAAAATTGATTTAAAAAAAAACACAAATCACCTTACCTTACAGTTGGAATAGCAAGCAGAGCGGAAGGCGCCTTTTCTTTATTTATTGCTGAACATTGTTCTATTTTAGCTGTAGATCATTTAGGAATACTGTGCAAGAATGTGTTTTCCGCTGATGAGGGCGCTAAAAACGTGCAATTACATCGTACGAAGTGCACTAACATTATAACTGAAGTTCTGGCTCCATATTTTACACAATCATTGGTTGAAGCTATAGGTAACCAAAAATACAGTGTACTAATAGATGATTCCACAGATGTATCAATATCTAAAATGCTAGGTATCGTTATACGGTACTATACTGTAAACAACCAAACCATTAGATCAGCATTTCTCAAACTCGCTGTAGTAGAAACTGGAGATGCAAGAAATCTGGCTGTTGTTCTTGTGAATTCTTTGAAAGATCTCAAACTTCCAATCGCTAATATGGTAGGAATTGGCACTGATAATGCTTCTGCAATGGTTGGAATAAACAATAGGCTTTTTGAACAACTCAAGAGAGAATATGGTTTGAAGCATTTGGTATTGATCCGTTGCATTTCTCACTCTCTTCAGCTTGCAGTTTCGCTCGCCTCAGTGAATACCATATCTAGAAACACAGAGTTTCTTGTATGGGAAACCTACAATTGGTTCTCCATTTCACCCAAAAGACAAGAGGAATATGAAAAGGTGTATGAGACAATAAATTGTGGAAAACAGCCACTAAAAATTTTGAAGGTCTGTGCAACACGTTGGCTTTCAATTGAACCAGCAATACGAAGAATTCTGGAGCACTGGGAAGAACTAAACCTACATTTTTCACTTGCCATGGTTCAAGACAATTGTTACACTGCCGATCTTTTGTATAAGATGTATTATGACAACTCAAATCATCTTTACATGTGTTACTTTAAACATGCTTTAAAAGACGTACAAATAGCAATAAAAGCTTTTGAAGAAGAAGACAATGACCCCACTAAATTACTACATACACTTGTATTTCTCATGCAGTCGCTCGGACAAAACATAGTTTTCCAACTGTTGATAAAACCAGTTCCAAGCGAATGTATGAACGCAAATCCGAACCTTGGCTTTATGTTTGAACGGAAATTGTCTGAATCAAGTTTGTCTGAAGAAAACAAAGTTTATTTGAAGAAAAGATGCATTCAGTTTAGTATGAAACTCACAAAACAAATTTAACAAAGACTGCCAAGTAACGTTACGATCCTGAAAAAAAAATGTCAATGCTGAATGTTGAAGAAACACTGAAAGTGAATAAAAATAATGCTGTAGCGGATGTAGCCAAAGAATTAGGTTTTAGTGGCGATTTCATAGACGGTATGCTGCAAGAATCGCATAACATCAACTTCATTAGGTGGAATAACACTTCTAATACTGTTCGATTTTGGAGTGAGGTTTTGCAGTATAAAAACGCCGCAGGTGAGAATCCTTTTTCTTTGATTTCACAACTAGCAATGACTGTTCTATGCCTACCGCATTCAAATGCAGAAGTGGAAAGAGTATTCAGTTCTATGAACATTATAAAAACTAAACAACGTAACAGATTATCGTTAAAGACAATTAATGCTTTGATGATATTGAGAGACCAGTTGAAGAAACAAAATAAAGATTGTGCATCTTTTGACATACCATCAGACGTATTGGAGCTTATTGGTGTGAACAAAAGTTACTCTTTTGCGACAAAACCAGTCGAACTGCAACATCATCTTACAGTTCTGTCAAGCATGAAAGAGAAGAGTTATTCGATCTTCTGAGTGACGACGATGAATAGCTCACATACTGGTATGTATATATTTTGTAACCTAATTCGAGTTCTTGCTTTCTTTTGTTACAAATATAGTTGTATATTTCTAGTATATTTGACTACTGTGATTGAAACAACAATTTATGTGTTGTGTCAATTATGATAACATGTTTAATTAAACGTTAGTGTATTTTATATGTATGTTGTTGCAAGCGATGCATCATTTAATTAAGACAATATAGCAATTATGTATGAGACAATTTTTATTAATATTTTATTACCCCCCCCCCCCTCCCCACTGGCTTATTGCACCATTCAAATTTTCAATACAACTCTAGTAAAATCAGTTTTAGTGACTTTCTAGCGACTTTTGTAATTTAATCTAGCGACTCAGGTTTTTTAGAGTTGGCAACACTGGCGTAGCGTTGCGCAGTTGGAGGTGAGCCGCCAGCAGTGGTGGATGTGGGGAGAGAGATGGCGGAGTTTTGAGAGCGGACGATCTGGACGTGTGTCCATCAGAAAGAGTAAATTTCTAATACTGTATATCATGAACTGATATATATATATATATATGATGACTTTTGAATATTATTAAGGCAAATACATTGTTTGTTCTCTATCAAAATCTTTCATTTGCTAACTATGCCTATCAGTAGTTAGTGCCTTCAGTAATCAGAATCTTTTATTTAGCTGACAGTATTGGCGCTCGCTGTATTGCAGTAGTTCGAGTAACGAAGATTTTTGTGAGGTAAGTGATTCATGAAAGGTATAGGTTATTTTTAGTCAGGGCCATTCTTCTGTAGGGATTATTGAAAGTCAGTTTGCGTTGCGCTAAAAATATTGTGTGTCAGTTTAGTGTTGATCAGGATAAGTAAAGAGAATAATGTCTGAGTATGTTCAGTTTTGCTGAGCTCTTTGAAAATCAAATAACGTAAGAGTTTTATCAGCACAGTAATTCATTAATTTTTCTAAGGGGATGTTACAATGTGTTGCATTATGACCTATTCATTATGGGTGCTGCTTTTTTCGCGACAATTTCGAAGTATAATTAGAACTCTGATGCATTTTATCCATCAGTTGTAGTGTGTGTTGGCTTTGGTTACTTGGGCTGCAGGGCGATTTCTGAGCAGGCATCTGTAGCAAACTCTGACGTCAAACAACGATACATACTGTATGGTTACAGGTAACACACTCTTTAATTTCCTCTCTGTCCAACACCAGCATCCCGCCAGTTGAACATATTTCCAACCTAGTGGTGATGACATCGTTTCCGAGCCACCACAGGATGCCTCGCCTGTTGGGCCAGTGGCCGATTCTCCGGCAAGGTCCCGACAGTCACAGAGGGCGGGCCTATTAGTTATAGGGAGCTCCAATGTTAGGCGGGTTATGGAGCCCCTCAGGAAAATAGCGGGTAGGTCGGGGAAGAATGCCAGTGTGCACTCGGTGTGCTTGCCGGGGGGTCTCGTCCGTAATGTGGAGGAGGCCCTTCCGGCAGCTATTGAACGCACTGGGTGTGACCGGCTGCAGATAGTAGCACATGTCGGAACGAATGACGCCTGCCGCTTGGGTTCTGAGGCCATCCTTGGTTCCTTCCGGCGGCTGGCTGATTTGGTGAAGACAACCAGCATCGCACGCGGAGTGCAAGCTGAGCTTAATATCTGCAGCATAGTGCCCAGAGTCGATCGCGGTCCTCTGGTTTGGAGCCGTGTGGAGGGTCTAAACCAGAGGCTCAGACGACTCTGCGACTATAATGGTTGCAAATTCATCGACCTCCGTTATTGGGTGGAGAACTGTAGGGCCCCCCTAGACAGGTCAGGCGTGCACTACACACCGGAAGTAGCTACTAGGGTAGCAGAGTACGTGTGGCGTGCACATGGGGGTTTTTTAGGTTAGAGGGACCCCCCCTTGGGCGAAACGATAAAATACCTGACGGCTTACCAGAGAGGACATTGTCATCGTTGATAAAGAACGTCCGTCCTCAGAGACCAAAAACAGGAAAAGTTAACGTAATATTGGTAAACTGCAGGAGATCCAGGGCAAGGTTCCTGAATTAGTATCTCTTATTGAAGGAAATAGTGCGCATATAGTATTAGGAACGGAAAGTTGGTTAAAACCGGAAGTGAACAGTAACGAAATCCTAGACACAGAATGGAATATATACCGCAAGGATAGGATAAACGCCAATGGTGGAGGAGTATTTATAGCAGTAAAGAATTCAACAATATCCAGTGAAGTTATTAGCGAATGCGAATGTGAAATAATCTGGGTTAAGTTAAGTATCAAAGGTGGGTCAGATATGATAGTCGGATGCTTCTATAGACCACCTGCATCAGCAACCGTAGTAGTTGAGCGCCTCAGAGAGAACCTGCAGAACGTCGTGAAGAAGTTTCGTGATCATACTATTGTAATAGGGGGAGACTTCAATCTACCAGGTATAGAATGGGATAGTCACACAATCAGAACTGGAGCCAGGGACAGAGACTCTTGTGACATTATCCTGACTGCCTTGTCCGAGAATTACTTCGAGCAGATAGTTAGAGAACCAACTCGTGAAGCTAACGTTTTAGACCTCATAGCAACAAATAGACCGGAACTTTTCGACTCCGTGAATGTAGAAGAGGGTATCAGTGATCATAAGTCAGTGGTTGCATCAATGACTACAAGTGTAATAAGAAATGCCAAGAAAGGAAGGAAAATATATTTGCTTAACAAGAGTGATAGGGCACAAATCGCAGAATATCTGAGTGACCACCATCAAACGTTCATTTCTGAGGAAGAGGATGTGGAACAAAAATGGAAAAAATTCAGAAACATCGTCCAGTACGCCTTAGATAAGTTCGTACCGACTAAGGTCCAAAGCGAGGGGAAAGATCCACCGTGGTATAACAATCATGTACGAAAGGTACTACGGAAACAAAGAAAGCTTCATCATAGGTTTAAGAGTAGTCGAATCATAGCTGATAAGGATAAGCTGAACGAAGCGAAAAAGAGCGTAAAGAGAGCAATGAGAGAAGCATTCAACGAATTCGAACATAAAACATTGGCAAACAATCTAAACAAGAACCCTAAAAAGTTTTGGTCATAGGTAAAATCGGTAAGCGGATCTAAATCCCCTATTCAGTCACTCGTTGACCACGATGGCACCGAAACAGAGGACGACCGAAGAAAGGCAGAAATACTGAATTCAGTGTTCCGAAACTGTTTCACTGCGGAAAATCGTAACACGGTCCCTGACTTCAGCCGTCGCACGGACGCCAAAATGGAAAATATTGAAATAAACGATATCGGAATTGAAAACAACTGCTATCACTTAGTAGCGGAAAAGCATCCGGACCAGACGAGATACCCTTAAGGTTCTACAGTGATTATGCTAAAGAACTTGCCCCCTTTCTATCAGCAATTTATCGTAGATCGCTGGAAGAACGTAAAGTACCTAGCGACTGGAAGAAAGCGCAGGTCGTTCCCATTTTCAAGAAGGGTCATAAATCAGATGCGAATAATTATAGGCCTATTTCGCTTACGTCAATCTGTTGTAGAATAATGGAACATGTTTTGTGTTCTCGTATTATGACGTTCTTAGATAATACAAATCTCCTTCATCATAACCAACATGGATTCCTATTTGCCCAAGAAATTCACAGTGCCGTAGACACTGGCGAGCAGATTGATGCCGTATTCCTGGACTTCAGGAAGGCATTTGATACGGTTCCGCACTTACGTTTAGTGAAAAAAATACGAGCTTACGGAATATCGGACCAGGTTTGTGACTGGATTCAGGATTTCCTAGAAGAAAGAACACAACATGTCATTCTTAACGGTTCAAAATCTGCAGATGTAGAGGTAATTTCGGGAGTACCGCAGGGAAGCGTGATAGGACCTTTATTGTTTACAATATACATAAATGACTTAGTTGACAACATCGGTAGCTCCGTGAGGCTATTTGCAGATGACACGGTTGTCTACAAGAAAGTAGCAACATCAGAAGACTCGTACGTACTCCAGGAGGACCTGCAGAGGATTAATGCATGGTGCGACAGCTGGCAGCTTTCCCTAAACGTAGATAAATGTAATATAATGCGCATACATAGGGGCAGAAATCCATTCCAGTACGATTATGCCATAGGTGGTAAATCATTGGAAGCGGTAACGACCGTAAAATACTTAGGAGTTACTATCCGGAACGATCTGAAGTGGAATGATCACATAAAACAAATAGTGGGAAAAGCAGGCGCCAGGTTGAGATTCATAGGAAGAATTCTAAGAAAATGTGACTCATCGACGAAAGAAGTAGCTTACAAAACGCTTGTTCGTCCGATTCTTGAGTATTGCTCATCAGTATGGGACCCTTACCAGGTTGGATTAATAGAAGAGATAGACATGATCCAGCGAAAAGCAGCGCGATTCGTCATGGGGACATTTAGTCAGCGCGAGAGCGTTACGGAGATGCTGAACAAGCTCCAGTGGCGGACACTTCAAGAAAGGCGTTACGCAATACGGAGAGGTTTATTATCGAAATTACGAGAGAGCACATTCCGGGAAGAGATGGGCAACATATTACTACCGCCCACATATATCTCGCGTAATGATCACAACGAAAAGATCCGAGAAATTAGAGCAAATACGGAGACTTACAAGCAGTCGTTCTTCCCACGCACAATTCGTGAATGGAACAGGGAAGGGGGGATCAGATAGTGGTACAATAAGTACCCTCCGCCACACACCGTAAGGTGGCTCGCGGAGTATAGATGTAGATGTAGATGTAGATGTAAAAGAATAAAGATAGTAACTTACACTCCTGCCTTTTCCCACCAACTTGTAGGTGAAGGTTATAGTCTGAGTGTGTCTGTCACTAGTTTTGAGTGGTATTGGGAAATTTTTTCCCAGCAGCATAACTCTAGTTGTATGGTATCGTCAGTTTTTGAACTGTATTGCGATTTTAGGCGGTCCTTGTGTAGCGCTGTGCATTTAATTATGTAATTAGGCCTGATATTTATGATTAATTACCTAATTATGTAATTATGGTATTTGAATCAGTATCCCGACCAAAATGAATAAAGTACACTAACATAATCTTCCTCTCCTGCATCTTTATCGCTTCCATTGTTTGGGGGGGGGGGTGCACTTGGGCCTTCCTTTCAGTACAGTCAGAGTTCGAGTCCCAGAAAGGGCACCGCCATTTTTAATTTCCCATTAATTCCAAAAGCCTCTGGTGGTGTAATTGTGATTGGGGGGTGCAATTAAGACTTTCTGTCCAGGAGCACCAGGGTTCAAGTCCCGGAAAGGATACTGACATCAATAATTTCCCACCTATTCCTGGGTGGAGGGTGGGGTGGGATGTTGGCACAGCAATGGGACAAAGAAATTCCCAACAAAATTCGAAATTCGCACCAAAATTCAAAATTTCCGCCAATAGGGTAGTCTGCGGGAGGGGGAGGGTGCGGAGCGGGGAAGGGGGTGCAGGCTGAGAAAAACACATGACATCATCTGGGGGTGCAGGTGGGCATGGTGGGAGGTGGGCGTGGTCGAGGACAGGGGTGGGTGTGGTTGGGGCTGGGAGGAATTAATTGAGCAATTTAATTAATTTGCATATTAATTTGATATCAAAATTGCAACTATGCCATCATCTCCCTACTACTATCATTTAGAAGTGAAGTCCAGGTGCATTTCCCCAGATTAATTATCGCGCCACTCCATAAAAGAGTGATACAAGTATTATTGTCAGCATTCTTGAGAAACAGCAGATATCGCTAGAACTGAAAAAATCTCCAGAGCCTAATGGAATTCCTGTCAGACTGTATTCTGAATTATCAGCTGAGATAACCATTCACTTGAACATAATTGACATTTGATTCATCTAACAAAAATCGGTGCCCAGTAATTGGAAGCAAGCCGAAGTCATATCAGTCTACAAGAAGGCAGCGCAAGTGATCCAGAAGTGATCCACTTACCTACCGTTCAGTACCCTTAACAGCCATTTGTTGTGGGATCTTACAATATATTCTGACCTTATATGTAATTAAGTACCTCAAACAGAGTGACCTACTCCAATGGATCTCAAAGACATCGATCATGTGGAACCCAAACCGCAGTTATCCCACGTGACATACTGAAAGTCATGGATTAATCTAGCCTGGTAGCTGCAGTATCTCTCGATTTGCGATAAGCGTTTGGTTCTCTACCACACCTATGCTTATTATCAATAGAATTATCGTATAGGGTATCAAGCGAAATTTGTGACTGAATTGGATATTTATAGATAGGGAGGAGGCAGCATGTTATATTGAACATAGGGCCATCGACAGATGAAGGAGTAACCTCAGGGGTGCCCCAGGGAGGTATGCTGGGACCCTCGCCACTGTTACGTCCATAAGCCACGTTCAGATAGAACTTACTCTCATCACTGAAGACAACATTCGACTCCCCAGTCAACTCTTTTACGACACCAGAGTAGCCATAGTTGTTGGTGGCATGTTGTATGTTGTCAGTTGTAGCATGACCAGAGGCGCACGTGGTCGGAATCCTGCTGCAAGTAGACATTTCCTAATGGTTGCCAATGATGCAGCAGATGCAATATATGTCCAGATTTCATTCCTGGGTGGTGTACAGTCGGCCACCACAGCTCGCACAGAGCATCGATCTTGACTTGCGTCTATACTACGTGGACGTCCACAGCCTGGTCTATGGGTGTGGGAATGTTCCGTAGATCACTGTTGAAAGCCGCGATGCGCCACCGATATACTGTGCCCAACATGTACAAAAATCGATTGATACATCCATTCAGCTTCACACAAGCCCTCAGTGAGATCCTGTTCAGATGGCTGAAACTGTTCAACATGAAAATGTATTCGGCGATGGAGCACAGTAGTACCATAGAATCAATGGTGCCAGAACCTCTAAACTCAGCACAGTTACTGCGTGAAGTCCCAAAACAGAGGGTGCATTGGCAGACCTCCTGAGCACCATTTCATCGTCGATGACCATAACAAGTGCATCACTAACACTGCAGCCTCTCAGTATCTACATACTATACACTGTTGCCCTTGAATAGTCTTTGGGGGAGTTACAAAAAGGTACGGCCAAACTTTCAGGAAACATTACTCACACACAAATAAAGAAAAGATGTTATGTGGACATGTGTCCGGAAACGCTTAATTTCCATGTCAGAGCTCATTTTAGTTTCGTCAGTATGTACTGTACTTCCTCGATTCACCGCCAGTTGGCCCAATTGAAGAAAGGTAATGTTGACTTCGGTGCTTGCGTTGACATGCGACTCATTGCTCTACAGTACTAACATCAAGCACATCAGTACGTAGCATCAACAGGTTAGTACTCATCACGAACGTGGCTTTGCAGTCAGTGCAATGTTTACAAATGCGGAGTTGGCAGATGCCCATTTGATGTGTGGATTAGCACGGAGCAATAGCCGTGGCGCGGTACGTTTGTATCGAGACAGATTTCCAGAACGAAGGTGTTCCGACAGGAAGACGTTCGAAGCAATTGATCGGCGTCTTAAGGAGCACGGAACATTCCAGCCTATAACTCGCGACTGGGGAAGACCTAGAACGACGAGGACACCTCCAATGGACGAGGCAATTCTTCTTGCAGTTGACGATAACCCTAATGTCAGCTTCAGAGAAGTTGCTGCTGTACAAGGTAACGTTGACCACGTCACTGTATGGAGAGTGCTACGGGAGAACCAGTTGTTTCCGTACCATGTACAGCGTGTACAGGCACTATCAGCAGCTGATTGGCCTCCACAGGTACACATCTGCGAATGGTTCATCCAACAATGTGCCAATCCTCATTTTAGTGCAAATGTTCTCTTTACGGATGAGGCTTCATTCCAACGAGATCAAATTGTAAATTTTCACAATCAACATGTTTGGGCTGACGAGAATCCGCACGCAATTGTGCAATCACGTCATAAACACAGATTTTCTGTGAACGTTTGGGCAGACACTGTTGGTGATGTCTCGATTGGGCCCCATGTTCTTCCACCTACGCTCAATGGAGCACGTTATCATGATTTCATACGGGATACTCTACCTGTGCTGCTAGAACATGTGCCTTTACAAGTACGACACAACATGTGGTTCATGCACGATGGAGCTCTTGCAGTCGAAGTGTTCGTATGCTTCTCAACAACAGATTCGGTGACCAATGGATTGGTAGAGGCGGACCAATTCCATGGCCTCCACGCTCTCCTGACCTCAACCCTCTTCTCTTTAATTTATGGGGGAATTTGAAAGCTCTTGTCTACGCAACCCCGGTACCAAATGTAGAGACTTTTCGTGCTCGTATTGTGGACGGCTGTGATACAATACGCCATTCTCCAGGGCTGCATCAGCGCATCAGGGATTCCATGCGACGGAGGGTGGATGCATGTATCCTCGCTAACGGAGGACATTTTGAACATTTCCTGTAACAAAGTGTTTGAAGTCACGCTGGTACGTTCTGTTGCTATGTGTTTCCATTCCATGATTAATGTGACTTGAAGAGAAGTAATAAAATGAGCTCTAACATGGAAAGTAAGCGTTTCCGGACACATGTCTACATAACATATTTTCTTTCTTTGTGTGTGAAGAATGTTTCCTGAAAGTTTGGTCGTACCTTCTTGTTACACCCTGTATATATAGAGAAGCACCAAAGGAACTGGTAGAGGCATGCGTATTCAAATACAGTAATATGTAAACAGGCAGAATACGGCACTGCGGCCCAGCATTGAAATCTGCAGCAATTTGCGGGAGGGTTGCACTTCTGCGACATTGAACGATTCTCTTCTGTCGTCGTTGGTCCCATTCTTGCAGGATCTTTTTCCGTCCACAGTGATATTGGAGATTTGATGTTTTACCGGATTGCTGATATTTCACGGTACACTATGAAAACTCAATGAGGCGTTGATAGTGGCGTTTTTGTCACTTTAAGCGCATTCTTGATTAAATCGACTCGCCACATCCAATTTCAAAGATAACTAACGCTCACGACAGCGTGCATTTAAAGCCAACCAGATTTACGTCCTTATAGTGGCGCCACTAGCGCTTCTCTCATCCGACTGGCACCAAATTTCAAAAGATGTCGTCTCTCGGATGTATAATCATTCCTACCAACTTGTCCCGCGCTAGTCCTTCTTGGTGTTACGCCTTTTATTGCGTTTGCATGATCTGAAATTGCGGCAACTTTTTTGGACTGTGACAGCTCATTCAGCACTGAAATTTCCGATGAATATGTAAATCAGTGGGACATCACTATGCAATATAAACAATGTTTCTGTTACAGGTAAACTACTCCAGTCATGTTAACGGATTATACGGGACGGATGCACTAGAGTCCATAGAGAAACACATAGCACACGTTTGATACTGCAGGCACTCGAAGATCTGAGAAGAGATGAACAGCTGCACAGTGTTGCGGTCATTGTTCTGCTGGCATATGTGAATGACTTGAATCGTAGCCAGCCGATGTGCAAGTGCTGAAAATCCACTGGCGAGGATGAAGTGGCTCAGAGGCCTTTCCTTTTAGTGGGAGTCTTGCAGTGTCTGTGAAGAAGTCCCAACTCCAGGTCTTTTGGAACTGATGACACTATTTTGAGGGCAGAGGGGAGGAGGGCTCACAGAGACTTGTTGCAGTTCTGAAAGTATCCTGCAGCAGCGTAATTTAATTACCCTTTCTCACTTGTTCATTTCACAGGAAAATAACAGCCTGTGCTTTGTTTCTGGTGAAGAAAAGGAAAATGTAAACCAAAGACGTAAATGTGTTGTCACGGATAGTGTGCGAGAGATGCTACAAATGTAGACAGCAATGTTAAGCAGGAAATCATTATTAAGGCTTTTCAGCAAGTACTTTCAAAACACAGGGTGTTCGTAAATTCCTGTTACTAACTACTAGAACCCGTAGAGTGGAGCGAGTAGATTATATTTCCATGCTACAATTATTTGAAAACATGTTGGTAACGCGACTACTTTAACAACTAATTCATTAGGCGTGATCCATTATGTCACTTCTTTTATAGTTACCCTCCCCCCCCCATGAACCATGGACCTTGCCGTTGGTGGGGAGGCTTGCGTGCCTCAGCGATACAGATAGCCGTACCGTAGGTGCAACCACAACGGAGGGGTATCTGTTGAGAGGCCAGACAAACGTGTGGTTCCTGAAAAGAGGCAGCAGCCTTTTCAGTAGTTGAAAGGGCAACAGTCTGGATGATTGACTGATCTGGCCTTGTAACAATAACCAAAACGGCCTTGCTGTGCTGGTACTGCGAACGGCTGAAAGCAAGGGGAAACTACAGCCGTAATTTTTCCCGAGGGCATGCAGCTTTACTGTATGATTAAATGATGATGGCGTCCTCTTGGGTAAAATATTCCGGAGGTAAAATAGTCCCCTATTCGCATTTCCGGGCGGGGACTACTCAAGAGGATGTCGTTATCAGGAGAAAGAAAACTGGCGTTCTACAGATCGGAGCGTGCAATGTCAGATCCCTTAATCGGGCAGGTGGGTTAGAAAATTTAAAAAGGGAAATGGATAGGTTAAAGTTAGATATAGTGGGAATTAGTGAAGTTCGGTGGCAGGAGGAACAAGACTTTTGGTCAGGTGAATACAGAGTTATAAATACAAAATCAAATAGGGGTAATGCAGGAGTAGGTTTAATAATGAATAGGAAAATAGGAATGCGGGTAAGCTACTACAAACAGCATAGTGAACGCATTATTGTGGCCAAGATAGATACGAAGCCCACACCTACTACAGTAGTACAAGTTTATATGCCAACTAGCTCTGCAGATGACGAAGAAATTGAAGAAATGTATGATGAAATAAAAGAAATTATTCAGATTGTGAAGGGAGACGAAAATTTAATAGTCATGGGTGACTGGAATTCGAGTGTAGGAAAAGGGAGAGAAGGAAACATAGTAGGTGAATATGGATTGGAGCTAAGAAATGAAAGAGGAAGCCGCCTGGTAGAATTTTGTACAGAGCACAACATAATCATAGCTAACACTTGGTTTAAGAATCATGAAAGAAGGTTGTATGCATGGAAGAACCGTGAAGATACTAAAAGGCATCAGATACATTATATAATGGTAAGACAGAGATTTAGGAACCAGGTTTTAAATTGTAAGACATTTCCAGGGGCAGATGTGGACTCTGACCACAATCTATTGGTTATGACCTGTAGATTAAAACTGAAGAAACTGCAAAAAGGTGGGAATTTAAGGAGATGGGACCTGGATAAACTGAAAGAACCAGAGGTTGTACAGAGTTTCAGGGAGAGCATAAGGGAACAATTGACAGGAATGGGGGAAAGAAATACAGTAGAAGAAGAATGGGTAGCTTTGAGGGATGAAGTAGCGAAGGCAGCAGAGGATCAAGTAGGTAAAAAGACGAGGGCTAGTAGAAATCCTTGGGTAACAGAAGAAATATTGAATTTAATTGATGAAAGGATAAAATATAAAAATGCAGTAAATGAAGCAGGCAAAAAGGAATACAAACGTCTCAAAAATGAGATCGACAGGAAGTGCAAAATGGCTAAGCAGGGATGGCTAGAGGACAAATGTAAGGATGTAGAGGCCTGTCTCACTAGGGGTAAGATAGGTACTGCCTACAGGAAAATTAAAGAGACCTTTGGAGATAAGAGAACGACTTGTATGAATATCAAGAGCTCAGATGGAAACCCAGTTCTAAGCAAAGAAGGGAAAGCAGAAAGGTGGAAAGAGTATATAGAGGGTCTATACAAGGGCGATGTACTTGAGGACAATATTATGGAAATGGAAGGGGATGTAGATGAAGATGAAATGGGAGATATGATACTGCGTGAAGAGTTTGACAGAGCACTGAAAGACCTGAGTCGAAACAAGGCCCCCGGAGTAGACAACATTCCATTGGAACTACTGACGGCCTTGGGAGAGCCAGTCCTGACAAAACTCTACCATCTGGTGAGCAAGATGTATGAAACAGGCGAAATACCCTCAGACTTCATGAAGAATATAATAATTCCAATCCCAAAGAAAGCAGGTGTTGACAGATGTGAAAATTACCGAACTGTCAGTTTAATAAGTCACAGCTGCAAAATACCAACACGAATTCTTTACAGACGAATGGAAAAACTAATAGAAGCCAACCTCGGGGAAGATCAGTTTGGATTCCGTAGAAACACTGGAACACGTGAGGCAATACTGACCTTACGACTTATCTTAGAAGAAAGATTAAGGAAACGCAAACCTATGTTTCTCGCATTTGTAGACTTAGAGAAAGGTTTTGACAATGTTGACTGGAATGCTCTCTTTCAAATTCTAAAGGTGGACGGGGTAAAATACAGGGAGCGAAAGGCTATTTACAATTTGTACAGAAACCAGATGGCAGTTATAAGAGTCGAGGGACATGAAAGGGAAGCAGTGGTTGGGAAGGGAGTGAGACGGGGTTGTAGCCTATCCCTGATGTTATTCATCAATCTGTATATTGAGCAAGCAGTGAAGGAAACAAAAGAAAAATTCGGAGTAGGTATTAAAATCCATGGAGAAGAAATAAAAACTTTGAGGTTCGCCGATGACATTGTAATTCTGTCAGAGACAGCAAAGGACTTGGAAGAGCAGTTGAATGGAATGGACAGTGTCTTGAAAGGAGGATATAAGATGAACATCAACAAAAGCAAAACAAGGATAATGGAATGTAGTCTAATTAAGTCTGGTGATGCTGAGGGAATTAGATTAGGAAATGAGACACTTAAAGTAGTAAAGGAGTTTTGCTATTTGGGGAGCAAAATAACTGATGGTGGTCGAAGTAGAGAGGATATAAAATGTAGACTGGCAATGGCAAGGAAAGCGTTTCTGAAGAAGAGAAATTTGTTAACATCGAGTATAGATTTAAGTGTCAGGAAGTCATTTCTGAAAGTGTTTGTATGGAGTGTAGCCATGTACGGAAGTGAAACATGGACGATAAATAGTTCGGACAAGAAGAGAATAGAAGCTTTCGAAATGTGGTGCTACAGAAGAATGCTGAAGATAAGTTGGGTAGATCACATAACTAATGAGGAAGTATTGAATAGGATTGGGGAGAAGAGAAGTTTGTGGCACAACTTGGCTAGAAGAAGGGATCAGTTGGTAGGACATGTTCTGAGGCATCAAGGGGTCACCAATTTAGTATTGGAGGGCAGCGTGGAGGGTAAAAATCGTAGAGGGAGACCAAGAGATGAATACACTAAGCAGATTCAGAAGGATGTAGGTTGCAGTAGGTACTGGGAGATGAAAAAGCTTGCACAGGGTAGAGTAGCATGGAGAGCTGCATCAAACCACCCTCAGGACTGAAGACCACAACAACAACAACATTTATAGTTACACTCGTTATCAGCCAGACAAGTTGCTCGTGTTCTCGTTGACGAGTTCCCTTCAACGTGAGGCAGTATGGCCTCTTCCGATTCGGGTGTTTGGCGTCTCTTTGCAGCACCACTGTCACGCCTGCTGACGGGGAAGGTATCCTTTCTCGAAGTCGTTGAGAAATTGTGGCGAAAAGAGTGATCAGGTGGAGTCCGACGATGTGGAATACGATCTTTATGAAGGCGAAGGAGTATTCTGCAAACCTCATTGCTCTAGCACTAACAGATACGTGAGTGAAGCTCGAACCAGCTCAGAGACATAGGACAGACGTCAAATGCCACCAGCGAATCTGACGTAACCACCCCCCACCATGACTACCCTGTTGCATAGCTACGTAGCAAACATGTTTTCAAACGGCTGTAGCTCTGGAATGGTACGTTTCCGGACGTAGGGTCCTATTCAAAATATGAGCGTGGTTTGGAAAGTTCTCGGAATCACCACGAGAGGTCAGCGCTAGTGCAAGGAATTATTCGCGTGATACTCATTGGAATGTTGTCTGTAAACACGTGCCACGTCAGTGCACTTTCAAGGCAGCTGTGGCGGATGACATGGCTCTGTTGTTTTTCCCGATAGTGATTTGCGAAGATTAAAAAAATCGAGATTCGAGCAGTGATTAAGTACTTTGTAAAGAAAGGTATGAAAGCAAAGGACGTTCCTACAGGTTTCGGGAATACACTGGGGGACTCTGCTCCTTCATATTCAACTGTTGCCAAGTGGACAAATGAATTTAAATTTGGTCGGGAGAGCTTAGATGGTGATCCGTGCAGTGGTCGGCCAAGATGTGTCACTACTCCAGAAATCATTGCAAAAGTGCACAAAATGGTCATGGAGGATCGCCGATGGAAAGTGCGTGAAATTGCTCACGTTTGCCAAATGTCATCTGAAAGGGTCTATCACATTTTAACTGAAGAATTAAAAATGAACAAATTATCTGCAAGATGGGTGCCGCGACTCACGACGCTGGATCAAAAACGCACGAGAATGCACATATCAGAACAATGTTTGGCCCGTTTTAGGAGAAAATATCAAGATTTTTTGCACCGGTTTGTGACCATAAATGAAACTTGGATGCACTACTATACCCCAGAGACAAAACAACAGTCAAAGTAGTGGACACATGCTGATTCTGCGCCACCAAAGCAAGCAAAGACAATTCCTTCAGCGGGAAAGGTCATGGCATCAGTGTTCTGGGATGCGAAGGGGATTCTGTTCGTAGATTATCTTCCCATTGGGCAAACAATTACTGGAGCATACTATGCTAACCTCCTGGGCAAATTACAACAAAAGATACTCGAAAAAAGGTCAGGTTTAGCAGGAAGAAGGTCATTTTCCATCAAGACAATGCGCACCTGCACACATGTGCCATAGCCACGGCAAAATAATACGAACTAAGGTATGAATTGTTGCGACACCCGCCTTACTCGCCTGATATGGCTCCGCCAGAGTTCCACCTCTTCCCAAAACTGAAAATTTTTCTTGGTGGGCGAAGATTCACTTCAAACGAAGAATTGATAGCAGGAGTTGGCAACTATTTTGCAGACTGGGATCAGAAAATCCTAAGAAATTTTGGTCTTATGTCAAACCGGTAGGTGGATCAAAACAAAATGTCCAGACACTCTGTGACCAAAATGGTACTGAAACAGAGGATGACAGACTAAAGGCCGAAATACTAAATGTCTTTTTCCAAAGCTGTTTCACAGAGGAAGACTGCACTGTAGTTCCTTCTCTAGATTGTCGTACAGATGACAAAATGGCAGATATCGAAATAGACGACAGAGGGATAGAGAAACAATTAAAATCGCTCAAAAGAGGAAAGGCCGCTGGACCTCATGGGATACCAGTTCGATTTTACACAGAGTACGCGAAGGAACTTGCCCCCCTTCTTGCAGCGGTGTACCGTAGGTCTCTAGAAGAGCGTAGCGTTCCAAAGGATTGGAAAAGGGCACAGGTCCTCCCCGTTTTCAAGAAGAGACGTCGAACAGATGTGCAGAACTATAGACCTATATCTCTAACGTCGATCAGTTGTAGAATTTTGGAACACGTATTATGTTCGAGTATAATGACTTTTCTGGAGACTAAAAATCTACTCTGTAGGAATCAGCATGGGTTTCGAAAAAGACGGTCGTGTGAAACCCAGCTCGCGCTATTCGTCCACGAGACTCAGAGGGCCATAGACACGGGTTCACAGGTAGATGCCGTGTTTCTTGACTTCCGCAAGGCGTTCGATACAGTTCCCCACAGTCGTTTAATGAACAAAGTAAGAGCATATGGACTATCAGACCAATTGTGTGATTGGATTGAAGAGTTCCTAGATAACAGAACGCAACATGTCATTCTCAATGGAGAGAAGTCTTCCGAAGTAAGAGTGATTTCAGGTGTGCCGCAGGGGAAAGTCATGGGACCGTTGCTATTCACAATATACATAAATGACCTTGTGGATGACATCGGAAGTTCACTGAGGCTTTTTGCAGATGATGCTGTGGTATATCGAGAGGTTGTAACAATGGAAAATTGTACTGAAATGCAAGAGGATCTGCCCGCAGCTCGTGGTCGTGCGGTAGCATTCTCGCTTCCCACGCCCGGGTTCCCGGGTTCGATTCCCGGCGGGGTCAGGGATTTTCTCTGCCTCGTGATGGCTGGGTTTTGTGTGATGTCCTTAGGTTAGTTAGGTTTAAGTAGTTCTAAGTTCTAGGGGACTGATGACCATAGATGTTAAGTCCCATAGTGCTCAGAGCCATTTGAACCATTTAGAGCCAAGAGGATCTGCAGCGAATTGACACATGGTGCAGGGAATGGCAATTGAATCTCAATGTAGACAAGTGTAATGTGCTGCGAATACATAGAAAGATAGATCCCTTATCATTTAGCTACAAAATAGCAGGTCAGCAACTGGAAGCAGTTAATTCCATAAATTATCTGGGAGTACGCATTAGTAGTGATTTAAAATGGAATGATCATATAAAGTTGATCGTCGGTAAAGCAGATGCCAGACTGAGATTCATTGGAAGAATCCTAAGGAAATGCAATCCGAAAACAAAGGAAGTAGGTTACAGTACGCTTGTTCGCCCACTGCTTGAATACTGCTCACCAGCGTGGGATCCATACCAGATAGGGTTGATAGAAGAGATAAGGAAGGTCCAACGGAGAGCAGCGCGCTTCGTTACAGGATCATTTAGTAATCGCAAAAGCGTTACGGAGATGATAGATAAACTCCAGTGGAAGACTCTGCAGGTGAGACGCTCAGTAGCTCGGTACGGGCTTTTGTTAAAATTTCGAGAAAATACCTTCACCGAAAAGTCAAGCAGTACAGTACATTGCTCCATCCTACGTATATCTCGCGAAGAGACCATGAGGATAAAATCAGAGAGATTAGAGCCCACACAGAAGCATACCGACAATCCTTCTTTTCACGAACAATACGAGACTGGAATAGAAGGCAGAATCGATAGAGGTACTCAGGGTACCCTCCGCCACACACCGTCAGGTGGCTTGCGGAGTATGGATGTAGATGTAGATGTAGAAGGCACTGGAACATCGTTGCACCAAGTACTCACTCTCCTCTACTACTACTGGTAGTTTGTAATGGGAATTTCCGAACACACTGTATAGTAGATAATGTTAAGGTATTATTCAAGGAGTGTATCAGTTGCCTGTTTTTCTCCTGAAGCTCCTAGTAGGTGGTCTTTAGAGATTAGGGCGGGCGAGTGTGCACCTGCTCACAGCTGCCGTTGCTGACTGTGCAGACCAGTCAGCAGTGAGTCACACAGGGAGTCTGGCTTCTGCTCCGTGACACAGACCACAAACATCACATAGCCTGTGGAAGGTTAAATGTCCAGTCACGTGGACAAAATTGTGGTTGCTAGTAACGATTTGGTAAGTCAGAAAGCCAGAAGGCAATGCGGCTCGCATTGATGCAAAGCTAGTTCTTTTTGCTGAAGATACAAGTATAGTAATCACACCCAACAAACAAGAATCAGCTGAGCAAATTGTAAATAATGTCTTTCAGAAAATTATTAAGTGGATCGCTGCAAATAGACTCTCACTAAAGTTTGGGAAAACACAGTATACACAATTCTGTACTGTAAATGGCATAGCACCATTGGTAAATATAGACTATGAACAGAAGTCTGTTGCTAAGGCAAAATATTCGAAATTTCTGGGTGTGTGCATTGATTGTTGTTGTTATTGTTGTTGTTGTGGTCTTCAGTCCTGAGAGTGGTTTGATGCAGCTCTCCATGATACTCTATCCTGTGCAAGCTTCTTCATCTCCCAGTACCTACTGCAACCTACATCCTTCTGAATCTGTTTAGTGTATTCTTGGTCTCCCTCTACGATTTTTACCCTCCACGCTGCCCTCCAATACTAAATTGGTGACCCCTTGATGCCTCAGAACATGTCCTACCAACCGATGCCTTCTTCTAGTCAAGTTGTGCCACAAACTTCTTTTCTCCCCAATCCTATTCAATACCTCCTCATTAGTTATATGATCACCCAATCTAATCTAAGCATTCTTCTGTAGCACCACATTTCGAAAGTTTCTATTCTCTTCTTGTCCAAACTATTTATCGTCCATCTTTTACTCCCATACATGGCTACACTCCATACAAATACTTTCGAAACGACTTCCTGACACTTAAATCTATACTCAATGTTAACAAATGTCTCTTCTTCAGGAACGCTTTCCTTGGCATTGCCAGTCTACATTGTATATCTTCTCTACTTCGACCATCATCGGTGATTTTGCTCCCCAAATAGCAAAACTCCTTTACTACATTAAGTGTCTCATTTCCTAATCTAATTCCCTCAGCATCACCCGAGTTAACTCGACTACATTCCATTATCCTCGTTTTGCTTTTGTTGATGTTCATCTTATACCCTCCTTTCATGACACTGTCCATTCCGTTCAACTGCTCTTCCATGTCTTTTGCTGTCTCTGACAGAATGACAATGTCATCGGCAAACCTCAAAGTTTTTATTTCTTCTCCATGGATTTTAATACCTACTCCGAATTTTTCTTTTGTTTCCTTCACTGCTTGCTCAATATACAGATTGATGAATAACATCAGGGATAGGCTACAACCCCGTCTCACTCCCTTCCCAACCACTGCTTCCCTTTCATGCCCCTCGACTCTTATAGCTGCCATCTGGTTTCTGTACAAATTGTAAATAGCCTTTCGCTCCCTGTATTTTACCCCTACTCCGAATTTCTCTTTTGTTTCCTTCACTGCTTGCTCAATATACAGATTGATGAATAACATCAGGGATAGGCTACAACCCCGTCTCACTCCCTTCCCAACCACTGCTTCCCTTTCATGCCCCTCGACTCTTATAACTGCCATCTGGTTTCTGTACAAATTGTAAATAGCCTTTCGCTCCCTGTATTTTACCCCTGCCAACTTCAGAATTTGAATGAGAGAATTCCAGTCAACATTTTCAAAAGCTTTCTCTAAGTCTACAAATGCTAGAAACGTAGGTTTGCGTTTCCTTAATCTTTCTTCTAAGATACGTCTTAGGGTCAGTATTGCCTCATGTGTTCCAGTATTTCTATGGAATCCAAACTGATCTACCCCGAGGTCGGCTTCTACCAGTTTTTCCATTCGTCTGTAAAGAATTCGCGTTAGTATTTTGCGTCTGTGACTTATTAAAGTGATTGTTCGGTAATTTTCACATCTGTCAGCACCTGCTTTCTTTGGGATTGGAATTATTATATTCTTCTTGAAGTGTGAGGATATTTCGCCTGTCTCATACATCTTGCTCACTAGATGGTAGAGTTTTGTCAGGACTGGCTCTCCCAACGCCGTCAGTAGTTCCAATGGAATGTTGTGTACTCCCGGGGCCTTGTTTCGACTCAGATAAGAAATTGAATTCGAAGAAACACACCGATGATCTGCTGAAACGGTTATGTTAAGCTACTTATGGTATTAGGGTTATTGGAAATTTTGGTGATAAACATGTCAGTAAAATAGCCTGCTACGCCTATTTTCATTCACAGCTCTCATATGGCATTATATTTTGGGGTAATTCATCACTAAGAGAAAAGATATTAATTGCACAGAAGCGTGTAATCGGAATAACAGCTGGAGCCCACCCAAGATCACTTTGCCGACAATATTCATAGTATCTTCGCAATACATATTTCACTTACGAAATTTGTTGTTAATAACCGATTCCAGTTCAAAAATAACGGCGAAGTGCATAGCTACAACACTACAAGAAAGCATGATCTGACTTTGGCATAGAAGGGGGTTAATTATGCTGCCACAAAAATCTTTGGTCATTTGCCAAATAACATTAAAAGTCGGACAGATAGCCAACCAGCATTCAAAAACAAATTAAAACAATTTCTAAATGACAACACCTTCTACTCAATAGATGAATTTTTGGATATGAGGTAATAACTGTAAAAAATTAATTAATTTGTGTAAAGAAACTTATGTTAAAGTGACACATTCCACATCATTACGAAATGTCGTATTCATGATTTATGGAACATGTATTAATATATGTATGTATGTATAAAGAACACTGTGGCTGCTAGAGACACACATTTCGTCAGTGCTGACGTGACAAAGCTGAGGAATTTTGAGATGCTGAAATGTGATAAACTAAATCTGCTACAGAGAATTGGGAGATGCAAAATGTTGCAATATCAGTTACTAAGTTACCTGTTCTAGAATATATGGAAGGACGGTTTTTCAGTGCCTAATCCTTCTTGGCTTAGATCTCCAAGTTTCAAGTCTTTCTGCCTTCGTCTTCATTTCAAAGTAGAAGTTACATGGGATATCTTTGATAGTTCGATGTATGTACTTCAGTCGTGGTCTCGGTCTGCGCCTTTCCCAATTGATATATCTATCTGTTATTGTTTTAGGAGCAGACAGCCAACAATATGACCTCTTTGTATCACAAAAGTGTTCCATAAACATCGCTTCTCCCTTGGTCCCTTAACGACTTCATCATTAATGTTTTATCAGTACGTAATGATTTTCATGATGCTCCTATAACACCAGACCTTAAAAGAATTCAGTCTTTTCCGTTCCCCAGCCCCCAGAGTCTAGATCTCACAGCAAAAAACGCTGCACGAACATACGCTAATAAAAATCGTTTCATGACGTGTGTTGCTACTTTTCTTTTACTGATGATAGCATTATCTCGTGCAGTTCTGCTTCTTATTTCTCTTTTGCTTTTTCCAGCTTCAGCGATCCTATATCGTCAATAAGCGAGCAGGTCAACTCTTTGCAGTAGCTTGTCAGATAGATACTCTGGAACTCTCGTTTCTCATGCTTTGTCACAAGCCCGCACCTATGATTTTGCCTCTCATACACTTTAATCATGAAGGCAGCAGAGGATCAAGTAGGTAAAAAGACGAGGGCTAGTAGAAATCCTTGGGTAACAGAAGAGATATTGAATTTAATTGATGAAAGGAGAAAATGTAAGAATGCAGTAAATGAAGCAGGCAAAAAGGAATACAAACGTCTCAAAAATGAGATCGACAGGAAGTGCAAATTCGCTAAGCAGGGATGTCCAGAGAATAAATGTAATGATGTAGAAGCATATATCAATAGGTGTAAGATAGACACTGCCTATAGGAAAATTAAAGAGCCCTTTGGAGAAAAGAGAACAACTTGTATGAATATCAAGAGCTCAGATGGAAAGCCAGTTCTAAGCAAAGAAGGGAAAGCAGAAAGCTGGAAGGAGTATATACAGGGTCTATACAAGGACGATGTACTTGAGGGCAATATTATTGAAATAGAAGAGGACGTAAGGGAATATGAAATGGGAGATATGATACTGCGTGAAGAATCTGACAGAGCACTGAAAGATCTAAGTCGAAACAAGGCCCCGGAAATAGACAACATTCCATTAGAACTACTGATAGCCTTGGGAGAGCCAGCTCTGACAAAACTCTACCATCAGGTGAGCAAGATATATGAGGCAGGCGAAATACCCTCAGGCTTCAAGAAGAATGTAATTATTCCAATCCCAAAGAAAGCAGGTGTTGACAGGTGTGAAAATTACCGAGCTATTAGCTTAATGATCACGGCTACAACATTCTGACACGAATTCTTCACACACGAATGGAAAAACTGGTGGAAGCCGATCTTGGAGAAGATCAGTTCAGATTCCGTAGAAATGTTGAACACGTGAGGAAATACTGACACTGCGACTTATCTTAGAAGATAGGTTAAGAAAAGGCATATCTACGTTTCTCGCATTTGTAGACTTAGTGAAAGCTCTTGACAGTGTTGACTGGAATACTCTCTTTCAAATTCTGAAGATGGCAGAGGTCAAATACAGGGTGCGAAAGGCTATTTACAATTTGTACAGAAACCAGATGGCTGTTATAAGAGTCGAGGGCACGAAAGGGAAGCAGTGGTTCGAAAGGGAGTGAGACAGGGTTGTAGCCTATCCCCAATGTTATTCAATATGTATATTGAGCAAGCAGTAAAGGAAAGAAAAGAAAAATTTGGACTAGGATAAAATCCATGGAGAAGAGATAAAAACTCTGAGGTTTGCCGATGACATCATAATTCTGTCAGAGACAGCAAAGGAACAGAAAGCGCAGTTGAACGGAATGGGCATTGTCTTGAAAGGAGGATATAAGATGAACATCAACAAAAGCAAAACGAGGATAATGGGATGTAGTCTAATTAAATCAGGTGATGGTGAGGGAATTAGATTAGGAAATAAGACACTTATAGTAATAGAAGAGTTTAGCTGTTTGGGGAACAAAATAACTGATGATGGTCGAAGTAGAGAGGATATAAAATGTAGACTGGCAATGGCAAGAAAAGCGTTTCTGAGGAAGAGAAATTTGTTAACATCGATATAGATTCAAGTGTCAGGAAGTCTTTTCTAAAAGTGTTTCTATGAAGTGTAGCCATGTATGGATGTGAAATGTGGACGATAAATCGTTTGGACAAGAAGAGAATAGAAGCTTTCTAAATGTGGTGCTGCAGAAGACTGCTGAAGATTAGATAGGTAGATCACATAACTAATGAGGATGTACTGAATAGAATAGGGGAGAAGAGGCATTTTTGGCACAACTTGACGAGAAGAAGGGACCGGTTGGTAGGACATGTTTTGAGGTATCAAGGGATCACAAATTTAGTATTGGAGGGCAGCGCAGAGCGTAAAAATCGTAGAGGGAGACCAAGAGATGAATACACTAAGCAGATTCAGAAAGATGTAGTTGCATTAGTTACTTGGAGATGAAGAAGCTTGCACATGATAGAGTAGCATGGAGAGCTGCATCAAACCAGTCTCTGGACTGAATGCCTCAACAACAACAACATACTTTAATGATATAGTATCTCCCTGTAACTGTATCTATTTTATTTGTCGTGGGGTCGAGATGATGTTCAACTTCCACTACGTCTATATTTAACTCTTCTCTCACATGTTTAGGTGCCTCCTCTTTGCAAGGAGTAAACATAGCTGCTGCCACGCCACTTTATTCTTCGATTCGTTTATGAATATAAGTTTTTACCTGTGTACAGTGCCGCCCAGTAAGTATTATCTCGTTTTTATAAATCTTTCAAAGTTATCAAGTTTATTCCTAGTTTCTTCATATTCTCAAACATTATTTTTAAAGTTCATATTATCACACGCCTTCTATATATCTACAAAAGCTATGTACGTTGTTAAATTTTTTTCATACAGTTCTCTACAAGTAAATTTAAGGATATTTTTTGGGAACCAAATTAATTTTCTGAGCATGTTGCCTCAACTGTTCGAGGACGAAGAAGGTTCTTATTTGATGATGAATTTTTTCGGTAATTTCGCTTTTTAAGACGTACTTAATTTTGGGCATGGGCATTACAATGCTTCTCTCAAAATTTGCTTGTAGTTTTCCCTGCTCATGTATGTTAAGAGCATATAGCAGGACTTTGATTTCCATTCCTGCCACATGGAGAAGTCAGGACAAAATATTGTCGATTCCTAGAGTTCCTAGTTGCTCAGGTGTTTTGGAGCTGGTACAAATTCTGATTTTAAAATGAATAAATTGAAGTCTTGGGTTGGTTGACAGAAAGACATATATAAAAGGTAAATTAACCTCTCATTTGAAGGATCCTCCTGATCATCTAACGGGTATTTTCTAGACACTGATTATGAACAGGAACTGGTAATTTTTTGAACAAAAATTAGATCTTGTAATTGAGAACCTAGCTTTTAGCTTTTGAAATGATCAATGTCATGTGAAACGCTGTCTTAGCGTGACATCAGTTCAAAACAATATCGGAAAGGAAAGGTATGTTCGGTGTTAGTTGCGCTTTGCAATGTTGGGTGTTATCCTAGTGAAATGTGCAAGGAGCACTGAAAACGAGTGGCAGTCTGATTATCCTGCTAACCCAAGTTAATGTTTCTTCCCAGATTAGCACACGCTGCTTCGCTCACGCAGACTGTATGGTGTGCACAGATATTTTTTTCTTTAATCGAATTTTTATGTCGTTCACAAATTTCAACACCTTCTAAACATTTCATGCAAACGAAGGCCACCGAAGCCTGCTCTTTTCCGAACATACTTCTGACAAAAAGACGATTCTAGTAGTTGGAGTCCATGTTTTTTGTTAATCATGCGTTCTAAGTTCTTGTGGTGATATTTACTTAGAAACTTTCATCCTCTAGTACATATTTCTTCGTATCTAATCGAGAATTCAAATACTATTTTCATAGATTTACCTCTAATTTTTTTAATGTAATAAATATTTTCTTGAAATTTTTCATCCCTCATTTCGCCCCCTGGGGGTTTAATTTCCAAACGAAGTGAAACACACAATGTTTTTATTTCTAACACAGAAGCCAAATACAGATTTCCGTGGATTTAGCTTTTAATATTCTTTCATAATGAAGTAATTCCATAAAATGTTTCATCCCCTATTTCACTCCCCTGGAGCCTGAACTTCCAGAAACACTGAAACACGTATTTTTTAAAAATAATTCTAACTAAGAAGTCAAATACCAATTTTTATAGACCAATTTTTTTTAAAATGCTTCAGTAATTCTTTAACATACTTGTTTTCAAAAAAGCTTTCTCCTACTGTTTTATCCCCTTAGTGGTCCAATTTCCAAAAATGCTCGAACACGTATTATTTATGTAATCATAGGCTTCCGCGGCCGCTGCGACAGTCAATAAAATTCTTTGGGTTTGGGACCGCATTGTCAGTTATAAAATTCCAACGTTTCGGCGACTATTGGAAAATGAATTCTTCAGGGTGAATTGCTAACTTCCGTTTTATTAATGTATTATTTATTTTTAACTGAAAAACCAGATACTAATTTTCGTAGTTCTAGGTTCCAAATTGCCATGACCCTTTAACGCCGAGTATTGCGAATTCACGTCATACCGGTGCTCTACTAATAAATGGAAGGTTAACTGTTATTTAATGCCACTGCCGCTGGACGCTGCTTCTTCATTAATATTTCAAGGCTTCTGACAAGTATTACATCCTTCTGAGTGTTTCAGGTACCTCTAAAGCACCACAGTTTTTGGTTTTTATCTTCCATCTAGAAATTTATTCAGGCATTAAGGAGATACCAGAGATCTATTTTCAAAAAATGCTTTAACCCCCATTTCACCACCTTAGGGGTGGAATTTCGAAAAATGCCTTCTTAAACGACGCCTACAATGTAAGATCAACACGCTCTCCAAATTTCAACTTTCTATCCTTAGCGGATTGGGCTGGGTGATGATGAGTCAGTGAGTGATACAGTTATTGTCCTTTACACACTGAAGAGCACCCGCCTAATATCGTGTAAGGCCCAAGCGAACACGCAGAAGTGCCGCAACACGACGTGGCATGGACTCGACTAATGTCTGAAGTAGTGCTGGAGGGAACTGACACCATGAATCCTGCAGGGCTGTCCATAAATCCCTAAGAGTACGAGGGAGTGGCGATCTCTTCTGAACAGCAGGTTGCAAAGCATCCCAGATATGCTCAATAATGTTCATGTGTGGGAAGTTTGGTGGCCAGCAGAAGTGTTTAAATTCAGAAGTGTGTCCCTGGAGCCACTCTGTAGCAATTCTGGACGTGTGGGGTGTCGCATTCTCCTGCTGGCATTGTCAAAGTCCGTCAGAATGCACAGTGGACGTGAATAGATGCAGGTGATCAGACAGGATGCTTACAGTACATGTCACATGTCAGAGCAATATCTAGACGTAACAGGGGTCCACATCACTGCAACTGCACACGCCCCACACCATTTCAGAGCCTCCACCATCTTGAACAGTCCCCCGCTGACATGCAGGGTCCATAGATTCATGAGGTTGTCTCCGCACACGTCCATCTGCTCGATACAATTTGAAACGAAACTCGTCCGACCAGGCAACATGTTTCCAGTCATCAACAGTCCGATGTTAGGGTTGACGGGCCCAGGCGAGGTATAAAGCTTTC
This sequence comes from Schistocerca americana, assembly GCF_021461395.2. Lineage (NCBI taxonomy): Eukaryota > Metazoa > Arthropoda > Insecta > Orthoptera > Acrididae > Schistocerca > Schistocerca americana. The sequence continues at coordinate 84,483,088 of NC_060125.1, read as the reverse complement.
TGTCGTGCAGTCATCAATGGGACACGAGTGGGCTTTCGGCTCAGAAAGCTCATATCGATAGTGTGTCGTTGAACGGTTCGAACGCTGTCACTTGTTGATAGCCCAGCACCGAAATGTGCAAGAACTTGCTGTAGGGTTGAACTTCTGACACGTTGAAGGATTCTCTTCAGTCATCATTCGTTCTGTTCAGGCAGGATCTTTTTCCAGCCCCGGCGATGTCGGAGATTTGTTGTTTTACTAGATTACTGGTGTTAGCAGTACACTCGTGAAATATTCTGTATGGGAAAATCCCCACTTCATTACTACCTCGGGGATGCGGTGTCCCATTGAATACCCGACATTTGCCACGCCGGACATTTGCCACGCCGGACATTTGCCACACTTGCCCCTTCGCCAGGTAACTTAAGTAGCCATCCCTCAGATATGGGAAGCCCTCCCTCGTACTTCTTCTGTCCGCTTTCAAACCGCCGCCTCCACATCTTACTCGATACAACCTGTACGTAAGGGACCTTCTTCTTCGACATCTTGGCGAAATACAGAGCTTCTTTTACGAAATCGAAATATTTATAACTTTTCGGAAACGAAAGCAATACCGAGGATTATGTCAGTATGTAATTAGTTCTGCCAAGTATAAATATACACTCCTGGAAATGGAAAAAAGAACACATTGACACCGGTGTGTCAGACCCACCATACTTGCTCCGGACACTGCGAGAGGGCTGTACAAGCAATGATCACACGCACGGCACAGCGGACACACCAGGAACCGCGGTGTTGGCCGTCGAATGGCGCTAGCTGCGCAGCATTTGTGCACCGCCGTCGTCAGTGTCAGCCAGTTTGCCGTGGCATACGGAGCTCCATCGCAGTCTTTAACACTGGTAGCATGCCGCGACAGCGTGGACGTGAACCGTATGTGCAGTTGACGGACTTTGAGCGAGGGCGTATAGTGGGCACGCGGGAGGCCGGGTGGACGTACCGCCGAATTGCTCAACACGTGGGGCGTGAGGTCTCCACAGTACATCGATGTTGTCGCCAGTGGTCGGCGGAAGGTGCACGTGCCCGTCGACCTGGGACCGGACCGCAGCGACGCACGGATGCACGCCAAGACCGTAGGATCCTACGCAGTGCCGTAGGGGACCGCACCGCCACTTCCCAGCAAATTAGGGACACTGTTGCTCCTGGGGTATAGCCGAGGACCATTCGCAACCGTCTCCATGAAGCTGGGCTACGGTCCCGCACACCGTTAGGCCGTCTTCCGCTCACGCCCCAACATCGTGCAGCCCGCCTCCAGTGGTGTCGCGACAGGCGTGAATGGAGGGACGAATGGAGACGTGTCGTCTTCAGCGATGAGAGTCGCTTCTGCCTTGGTGCCAATGATGGTCGTATGCGTGTTTGGCGCCGTGCAGGTGAGCGCCACAATCAGGACTGCATACGACCGAGGCACACAGGGCCAACACCCGGCATCATGGTGTGGGGAGCGATCTCCTACACTGGCCGTACACCACTGGTGATCGTCGAGGGGACACTGAATAGTGCACGGTACATCCAAACTGTCATCGAACCCATCGTTCTACCATTCCTAGACCGGCAAGGGAACTTGCTGTTCCAACAGGACAATGCACGTCCGCATGTATCCCGTGCCACCCAACGTGCTCTAGAAGGTGTAAGTCAACTACCCTGGCCAGCAAGATCTCCGGATCTGTCCCCCATTGAGCATGTTTGGGACTGGATGAAGCGTCGTCTCACGCGGTCTGCACGTCCAGCACTAACGCTGGTCCAACTGAGGCGCCAGGTGGAAATGGCATGGCAAGCCGTTCCACAGGACTACATCCAGCATCTCTACGATCGTCTCCATGGGAGAATTGCAGCCTGCATTGCTGCGAAAGGTGGATATACACTGTACTAGTGCCGACATTGTGCCTGCTCTGTTGCCTGTGTCTATGTGCCTGTGGTTCTGTCAGTGTGATCATGTGATGTATCTGACCCCAGGAATGTGTCAATAAAGTTTCCCCTTCCTGGGACAATGAATTCACGGTGTTCTTATTTCAATTTCCAGGAGTGTAGATTTCTCTGTCTGTAGCGCAGCTTCCTTTCACGCTTACTGATTGCGATGGAAACAGTCCATCGGCATGGGAGCAACAAGAAAGGAACGATGTAAAGAGAATACGAATGTACGCTAACCATTTCTTTTTGATTACTGCATTTGTGCCTACTTTAATTTCTACAACTGCATGCCCAAAAGACAATAAGGAAAGAAGAAATGGAGATGTGAATGTTTGAAAAGAAGAACGACATACTCCATATTAATTTACTCTGTAAAATCAGATATCCCTTGCGGCGAAACATTAGTTAATAAAGTGTAGCGGGACAATGTTGAAAACATGACTGAAAGGAAGAAGAGAAAGTGACGCATTTGTGTTGAGGGGAAGCGGTCGCCGAATTTGTGGAACAGTTCTGAGAGGGACTTCTGTCCGTTGATGTAGAAGGGCTGATTACCGCTGAGTGTGGCGTGTGTAGAAAGAAAGTGCAGGTTCACAGCGCTTCCTTAGGAATGGAGAGCATTGGGGCATGTAGTCGGTATTGTAAAATTACTGTGGCTTACATTGTGTAGGGTTTGTATATAATGGATTGTAAAGTTAGTATTGCTTATGTAATGGGATGAGTAGAGAGGATGACCGTGTGTGTGTGTGTGTGTGTGTGTGTGTGTGTGTGTGCGTAGACTGAGGGGGCTATGGAGGTAATTTAGCGATCTCTGTAAAAATAAGCACAGAAACCCTCAGAAAGAGAAGCAGTATGGTACTTCGATAACGGGTCCTTAGGAAATTAGGCCTGTAAAATCGATAAGAAGGAATAAGAATTATTAATCGGTTGTGCTGGGACATAGGAGGGTTGAGAACATTTGCGTATATTGAGAGCTGGAAGGGTAGGAGGTTAGGAGCGCATTGAGTATTATTTTCGTGAACAAGTTATGTTAGGGTAAGAATTTGAATTTACAAATAAGCTGAGAAAACACGAAAGTGAGCGTTAACTATTTCTGGGAGGGGGGGGGGGGGGAGCGCTATACAATTTCGGAGAGGTTGACTGGGCTCTTTTACGTAGTGTGATGATCGTTTTAGATTGTGAGGGGAGGGCAGCACTGGGATGTGTGTGGACGGAGTGCGTGTGAACTCGCTCTCGGCTATTCTGACAACAGACGTGAAGGTGGAGATGTGTCGGAAATAGGCCGGCAAGCAATGGAATGCGGCCTTAACATGTGTGTTGGACCACACTGAGTTAGAACGGTGACAGACGATGCGCGCGGCCTGGCTTGGATAGTCATGGTCGGCGTCTAGGTGATATGAATTTCTCAGGTGTTAGGCTGTCATCAAGTCATGTTTGAGGGGTCGAGCAGAGACCTTTGAGTGAATTGAGAGCTGTCGGACGTGTGACTTAGTGTGGGACAGGTTGATTGCGTGCATCTGTTGAGTTATTTTGCTATGCGTTATTTGGACAGATTATGAGTACTGATGATGTTTACAGTTATGTGTACTGCATTATTTAGGAGCAGTTTGATATTGTGCACTGAAATTAGGAGCTGTTTGCGTGTCTGCCGACTGTGCAACATGACACCAGTTCCGTCAGGGCGAGTGGTTTTTGTTTGAGAGTGATAGATATACTCGATGCCTAAATAAAATGTACGTTAAGTATTTGTGGGACGATATAGAATATGAGAGAGTTCGAGTTGGTTATTATTTTTTCTGCTTGGAGGTTTTGTTAGATCGAATTACTGAGGCAAGTAGCTACGAGAGCGTGAGGGACGTGATTGCAGCATATCTCCGTCTCTCAGCGGCTAACTACAGATGGGGCGAGCGATGTTCTCGGCTTAGGTACTGGGGGTGTGCTCTGGCCATGTCCTAGACCGTGTGGATTGAACAACAGTATTCGGGCCATAGTTCAGCTAGAATATTTACAGAGGAGTATGTCCGACGCGAGTATAAAGGCCCAGGCTGTGAAGTGGGCGGTCTCGCGCTCGTGGTGTGTGAGAGAGGCAAAGCCGACGATTTTGAATCATCACAGGTGACTTAGGTTAGTGGCTTCGTTTGCCACAATTTTCTTGTGTTGGTAGCGAAACATGAACTGACCATCAGAATTCAAACTTGGCTTATTTGTATAGAAAAAAAAGTGATATATGTAAATGTAGGTCGGTGCACGTTAGTAAACGGCAGTACACATTAGTACATATTAGCCGACGAACATGCGGCGGTAAGGGGCCGTGGTGGTCGGTAGGGACTGTAACTATTTCATTCCAAGTCCAGGTGGGCGTGCCGGCCGGAGTGGCCGTGCGGTTCTAGGCGCTGCAGTCTGGAACCGAGCGACCGCTACGGTCGCAGGTTCGAATCCTGCCTCGGGCGTGGATGTGTGTGATGTCCTTAGGTTAGTTAGGTTTAATTAGTTCTAGGCGACTGATGACCTCAGAAGTTAAGTCGCATAGTGCTCAGAGCCATTTGAACCAACCAGGTGGGCGTGGCACTGGTGAAAATTGATTCCCGGTCTAGGTGGACGTGGCAGTTTTCCGCATCAGAGAGGTTAATTAATTGATCAATTTAATCAGTGTCTTCTCATTTTGTCTGAAGAATTTTCTTCATTCCGTCAAAGATGGCACTGTGATCCCCACCTCAATGCTGCGAGAGTACAGGAGGCCTATATTTCATAACTTCTAATTGGGAACCCAATTAGTAGCATTGTATTCCTTCAACATATTGAAAAGGGGTTACTCGACATGACACTGTGGTCATGTAGCGAACTATCACATATCATAACAGGCAGTACACTGTGACCAGATCTTAAATATCATTTGGACATAGAACAGATACTGACTCTAAACATTACAATACTTGCTCAGTGTTTATTGCCCTCACACCTACCTATCATTTGGTGTAGGCTGGTGCAAGTGGATGATGAATGTTGGAATCACAGAAATTTTTTTTAAAAATTATCCTGATTTAGGGAGCATGTAGGAGGCTGCTGTTGCCTTGTAGCCCATGTAGGTACCTCTCATATGTGCCTCATTTTGTACAAAATGTTGCTTGGTATGGTAACGCACCAGTATGGCGAGCTCGGCGAAAGTGTTGGATAAGGTGATTAGATCAATGGTAAGTTATGCATCTTAGTGGAGCTACTATCGTTGTTGGCAATGTGTTGAGCACTGTTATTCAGTACTGTCTGCAGTAAACTGCCCTCTGGCTCCCATGTGAGCAGTATCTCTTTGTGCAGCGCGCCAGCTGCTGGAGACAGTGACAGCAGGGCCACACCCACCCCCGCCACTCAGCCACACAGCGACCACGGCCGGACTCCTGCCTCAGCCATGCCACCCACCACTCAACGCCCAGCTGCTCCCCCTGATGGCGGCTCCCTCTCTCTCCTGCGGTATGTTCTGTCACCACGGATGCACATCTTCCACATCCACGGTGTTGCTTATGGTGACATTAACCAAACATTGCGGAAAAAAATTGAATTTAGCATTATTGCATCTTTCTGTTTCCAATGAAGATGAGCTTGTGACAGTTAACAGCAAACAGTTGATCTCTACAACCTTCATAGCATACATGTACTGAATTGCAGTTTAGAGACTGGATGTCATTCCATTGATGCTCCACATACTTTTCTCAATTCACCGTGAGTGCAAACTGCACCTAAACATTTTAAAATTGGGTGTATCTTTTCTCTGTTCGATTTTAAAAGAATATTATCGCCATATTTGTTTTATATTATGCAACATTTGTAAAACAATTAGGCTTTCAAGATACTGTGATAATTTGCTACCTACCCACATCACCATGGGTTACTAAAGTACCAGTGGAACCTACGGTATAACTTGCCAGAGCCAAAGAGGCCTTGAGCCAGAACCCATTGAGGAACAGTGTGTTGACACATTTGGAAGCTCATTAAAATTAATTATAACGATTTAAATCTCTTAGTGCACAGTGGTACATCTTTGTGTAATATGATACATAACTTGAGTATATAGTTTCTTGAAAGGCAAGTAACAAATGGCTAGACAGAAATGTCGCCTTGTCTGGTGCCAGTTAGCTGCGTGCAAGTCAAGTGACACGCTTTCAAGTAGCGCTCGTGGTGTGAGGGTATAGATGTCCCTTTACTTTTGTGTCACGTCATCTACTTCTCCTAGCGGCGTCAACCACACAGACGTCACTCTCTTTGTCCTATATCTACAGTGTGATGCGATGCACAGGACATGAAACTTTTAAAGCAGTTAGCATCCTTGTCCCAGAGCAGATCTGGCCTCAGCACCCATGATCTCTCAACGCTACATGGGCTATGCTATGCTGACCATTTTGCATGCCATCATTATTATCAGAAAGTGAAACGACTCATGCTGATGACTTGTCACAACATCATATCTCTGGTTTAATTCATCATTTCCTGTTTTATTTTCCCATATTTTCGTATTCTGGATTCATTTCTATGTCTTTCTAGTAGACAACAGCTTTGAATAACACAGAGAGCTATCTAGCGTCCATATTTACCACAGTGCCTCCTACAGCCTGGTCCCTAACGCCTGAACTACATTTAATGGCTATTGCCATTAGCTAGGGCGTAACCCCCTATTGGGAGCTAACATACATCCACAAGCGACAACATAGATAAGCCCCTACAAATTAGGAACACTGACTGGATATGTCAGATGCTATTAAAGCCGACCAACAGGCTACAGCAGGGAGACCGACAAGCTCGCACACAAACAAACCGCCAACACTACCCTACACTGTGAATCCGATATATGACCTATTGGACACTAAATGATGATGAACCTAACTGTTACAGATATGCTGACGCTCACCGAGAAACCAACACCGGCCGAGTAACACCACTGCACAACGTCAAAGGTATGCACCTGCATGATACCCACTACTTGCAAAGTCTACCCTTGCATGACCTATGCAGGCAGCAACAAAACCGCTACTGCTCTCACAACCCGCCCCAACTATCGCAGAAGTTTTCGCCTTGGATCTTGCCTAGGAACATTTTTCTCTCTGCCCTTCAAACCGCTACCCTTCTTTCACCTTTCGACCCAATCTCCCTCCAGATGAGCGCGTTAATCATAACCACAAATACATAAACATCTCAGTACCCACATCCTGTGAGACCTCACTTAGCGGAAAGTGACCAATACGCAGAGATGGCAGTAGACCAGGGCCGACCAGAAATTCTGCACGCGTGCGGTGCTCCTGCACATGTGCAACTTCCGGGTCACAGCGTGCACGCCGCAGCCGTCAGCGTTCATGTAGTGCATGTTTCTACGCACAGATGTCGCTTTATCCACTTGCTGAGATACTCTGTACGGCGAATTCTAGTGCTCTTTCCACAGCTTGCAAGCCAACCATGGGAAGGCATTTCGCTTATTGAACATTTAAAATACTGTCATAGTCTACTTATTGAGACGTCTACTTTTATGTTAACAGTTTAACCCAGTAAGACAAGTAATACAGTTAACAAGCGTGGGTTTTTATTAAGGCAGCTTGACTGACGGCACGTAAATACGCGTAATGTTTTTGATCTAGTATTTAAGAAAGAGAGCACTTAGCGACTTCCAACGAACCCTAGTCATGATTTCAAATAACATTAAACCAATGCAAGGTTTCCTATAACTAAGTCTCGGTGCCCTCAGTTACACCCACATAATTTCTGTCTCGCTGACCTCTCGATGATCACCTGTACCATTACAGCTGTATCTTTAATCAGTTCCGTCTGAAATCTGCGTAATAACCGACAATTAGATGAATGTTATGTTTTATCGACTTCAACTTAGCGTAGCCCTTCACACATTTAAAAAAAAAACCCTAAATGTAAGTATACAACAATCGGTTTAATGACCAATTTTCCTGATGATAATGTAACCTGGAGCAGAATGAGGCAATAATGCACAGTTAGTAAACAATAATTTTTAATTATGAAAGGAATAAATCCAAACACGTTTATCACTGATCATGCGAAAAGATATAGTTAATATCGGCCACAAAAGCACGGCTCATTGACAAACGCAAGCAATTGCGGGAGATTTTCATCACTGATGCTTGATCGAAACGACCGAGAACACAGATCTGCCGTCCTTTGCTTTTTCACAGTATCTGCCATTTCTCAGTACTTTTCTGTTAAGGTTACGGTCACCAGGGGTAAACGAGACTGGGTATGTTGCGCTCTTGCTTGTACCACATAAACAGGGAAGAGGAGCCGCCGCCGTTCATTTAGGACACATGTCTAATAACAGATGTCGCTGTCGCTCGCTGTCGCACAGGTGCGCACATGTGCAGCACTTCCGCACGTCTGCACACTGTGCAGCGTTTGGCCGGCCTTGCAGTAGACCTTCCATGTTGGCCATCACGCCAGTGTGGGTATGGAGGGGCTTCACCCTGTTCCTGATTTTAATTTCTGTGTGGTTGTTGTCGATATGTATTCAAAATAATGTCCAATATTTGTCACATCACTCCAGCATAACTGTTCACTCCTGTATGTACTTTTGAGTCGTCTGTTTTCTGTACGAAGTGTTGATTAGTGTGCTAAGGTCCTAGTATTGGATTCTGATGAAGACTGAATACTGTTTAGGTCAATGGTAATTCATTCAGTGGACCCATTACTGTCGTTGTTACTGTGATTTGTGCATGGGCAATCCATCATAAGTAATAAGCTGCTCTCTGACCTCCACGTGAAAACACTTTGCCACGTCAGTCTCTCCGTGTGGCACGCAAGCCACTGGAGACAGTGGGCACACCCCACCCACTCCGCTCCACAGCGACTGTTTATGGGCTCCAGCCTCAGCTGCGCCGTCCACGGCTCTCCACCCCCCTCCCACACCTTGTAACGCCATCTCGTCTCTCCTGCGGTAAGTTCTTTGCACACATTTTCCACATTCACATTATAACTTACAGGGGCATTCAACAAGTGTAACGGACCAAAAATGGAATATCACTTTACTGGATTTTTCAATAAGCTGAGGTTAAGCAAACTTGCTCATAGACTGGTTCAAAATGGTTCAAATGGCTCTGAGCACTATAGGACTTAACATCTGAGGTCACCAGTCCCCTAGAACTTAGAACTACTTAAACCTAAGGACATCACACACATCCATGCTCGAGGCAGGATTCGAACCTGCGACCGTAGTGGTCGCGCAGTTCCAGACTGAAGGGCCTAGAACCACTCGGCCGGCGTTCACAGACTGAATCTTTCACTTTGAGACGGATTGTACACTCATATGAATCTTCCCGGCAGGTGTAAATGGTGTCTGGACCAGCACACACAGTAAGGACCTTAGCCTTTTGGAGGCTACTGCTCTACCAGCTGATGATCCCCAGCATAATTCACGACAGGCATCATTGTTTTACTTCCGCTAGTACATCTCATAACTTCCGAACTTCACAGATGTTTTCCTGCGATAGTTGGTAGAATCGTTCTCCTGGTAGAAAGGGTATTGTGGAGAAGTGGCTTAGTCACAGCCCGTGAGCCTTTCTTCCGGTAATGCTGGTCCTGCAAATTTCGCAGTAGAACTTTTGAGAAGTTTGGAAAGTAGGGTATTAAAGGATGTAACGCTATGAGGGCGGGTCCTAAGTCGCGCTCGGTTAACACATGCGCTGTTGGCAGAGCACATGAATAGGAAAGGCAATAGTCCCAGTTTACAGTTTAGATTATAATCTTACCCTCCCACACATCAACATTAAACTTTCCGGTCTTTTCATTAGTTTCATAAGCTTCGAGATGTGTGAGATATACAAAAAAAACTTTTTTACTTATTTTATATCCTCGTCGTTGGCTGCAGTCACGCCTAGGAGTTTATTCTTGATGCTGTAAGTTTTTTACCTTTGTGGGTTCTTGTTGATCTGGTATTTGATGAAGTAATTTCTCTTTCTATGACTTTTTTTTACTTTTCTCATTCTTCTATGTCACACTGTCTTTACAATTTCCACTTCCATAAAAACAATAATTACATTTTCAGTGCCAAAATTAAAACATGTCCGATTCCATCAGAGGCATGCCCACTATTCGTTACATTCTGCGGTACTAACTATATTCCAAAGAGTTTACAAAACAAAAGAGTATACAAACTTTCTTCACAAAAGAAGAAGCGTCATCAAGTTACATCATTTTTTTTATAAATGAGTCCAGAGACAAATTTAATAATTAGCATTAGATTGTGCAATTAATAATATGAATTTTATGTATACCAGATATTTCGTAATTTCAAATCTTTCTAAAAGAAGAGTAATTTTAACCATACCTACATATTGATTGTAATAAATTAATTTCTTTTTTATACATTTTAGCTTGACCTATAATGCATCATAGACAAAAAAATGAAATTCATTTAGTTGAATAGCTCAGATAAAGTTCACTTTTACAAGAGTCGAAAGTACACCTGGTACCGACAATTTCTATTAAAAAAGGGTAACGTTAGAGGAGGATGTCCCATTACACGATCCGGAACAGTTTTGATCCACCCCAGCAAACTTGTTGTTTCAGTCGATCTCTACCTCCTGCTTTACATTAACGGGTTAACTTACGTTCATTTTGGCGGCTGAATGTCATACCTTCAATTCTCCATATATCTTTCTCGATTTACCACATGTCCATACTACCTTTAAACATTTCATAGCTGGATAAATCATTTGTATGTTTACTTTTAGAAGAATAATATCACCTCTATTCTTTTAGATTATGCAAAATTTCGAAACCGAGTTTGCCTTGAAGAGACAGTGACCGTCTGCTGGCTGCACACTTCTCCGTGGGGTACTAAGACAGCAACATCAAAAAAATTATTACAGCAGGCCTCTCTTTTACTTGACAATGGTGGCGGAAGTAGTCATGGTGGAGAACACTTGGAAATTTAAAAATTTGACACCTCCGGAACCTGATTAAAATTGATTGTTGGTTTTTATATATCTACCTATTTTGTTCTGTAGGATACATAAAATGGTTCTCAGTTGTCTGGGAAATCAAGTAATGAGCAGCGGAATGGAAACAATGTCTTGGTTGGCGTCACTCGGTTTGGCGCAGAACTGAGACACACTTTGAAGAAGCTCCCACTGCACACGGACGTAGATACCCTTCCTTTCTGTTGTCACGTCGTCTGCTTCTCCTATTGGCATAAACCACGCAGCAGCCACTCTGTTTGTCCCGCGTCGAAAGCGCAACAGCATATCCAGGGCGCGTGCAGTCTGACACTGTCGCCATGCTGGTCCCAGGATAGTAGAGGCACCTGACACTTGTGTATTCTAACGGGAAGTGTCTTTCAATTGGCATCAGTCCCTCTGCATTGTCACGACCCACTGGCGTCGGTTATAGTTTTTATCAGGTGTACCGGTGTGAAATGAGCGTTTTTTTTGTGCAAATGAAACACTAATTTTGAATTGAAAATTAAAAACATTTTATTCAAAGTACTGACCATTGCTATCTATACATTTTGACTACCTTTCTGGCAATTTGTGGACACCACGCCAATAGAAATGTTCGTCTTTTGAAGCAAACCAATCAGACACCCAATTTTAGACTTCTTCGTAGGAATCGAAGTGTTCCTCAGCCAATGCGTGTCCCATCGATAAAAATAAATGGTAGTCGGAAGGGGTCAAGTCTGGTGAATACGGCGGGTGGGGTAGCAGCTCCCGGCCAAGTGTTTTGATTGTATCCTGAACCAGTTTTGCTTTGTGTGCAGGTGCATTGTCGTGTAAAAAAACATTACTTTGCCATGTCTTCTGGCCCATTCTGGTCTTCTTTCGATCAATGCATAGTTCAGATTGATCATTTATTGTCTGTAGCGATTAGTATGCACAGTTTCACCGGGTTTTAGAAGCTCATGGTACACCACACCTTTCTGATCCCAAAAAACACAGAGCATTGTCTTCTTGCCGAATCGTTCTGGTTTGCCGTCGATGTTGATGGTTGTCCCGGATTAACCCATGATTTTTCCCGTTTAAGATTCTTAAAATAAATCCATTTTTCATCGCCAGTAACAATTCGATGCAAAATTGATTTTCTCTCACGTCTTTTGAAGCAAAATTTGATAAATGGTTTTTCGGTTTTCCATCTGTGTTTCATTCAGTTCATGTGGCACCCATTTTCCACACTTTTTAATCTTTCCCATAGCTTTCAAACGGTCAGAAATTGTTTGTTGTGCAACATTTAGCATTGCTGCCACTTGCTTCTGACTGAAAGTATCATCTTCATCCAGTATTGCTTCCAATTCGGCGTCTTCGAACTTTTTTGGTGGTCTTCCACGTTCTTCATTTCTCACATCAAAATCATTGTTTCTGAACCGTTGAAACCATCTTTTGCATCTTGCTTCTGATAGAGCATGATCACCATATACTTCGACAAGCATTCGATGCGACACTGCAGCACTTTTTTTCAAATGAAAACAAAAAATTAATGCTTTCCGCAAATCATCACTTTCTGGTACAAAATTCGACATTGTTAACATGATGAAGAGATATGATGTTGTTTGTTACATGACTTGATGTATACTAAATATCTTTGACAGATGTCATACCAACCAAACAAAAAAAATTAAGGCTCGTTCACAACAAATGTTCCCTATCGACACATTTGTATCTTAACGCTCATTTCATACCGGTACACCTGGTTGTGTCACCAATAGCCCCAGGAGCCAACGGCCTTGCCGCGGTGGTAACACCGGTTCCCGTCAGATCACCGAAGTTAAGCGCTGTCGGTCTGGGCTAGCACTTGGATTGGTGACCATTCGGTGTGACGAGTGCTGTTGGCAAGTGGGGTGCAGTCAGCCCTTGTGAATCAAACCGAGCAGCTACTTGATTGAGAAGTAGCGACTCCGGTCTCGGAAACTGTCATACGGCTGGGAGAGTGGTGTGCTGACCACATGTCCCTCCATATCCGCATCCAGTGACGCCTACGGGTTGAGGTTGACACGGTGGCCGGTCGGTGCCATTGGGCCTTCATGGCCTGTTCGGGAGGAGTTTAGTTAAGTTTTTAATAGCCCCCGGGAAGTGACATCCCACATGTTAACTGCTTCTCACATCGTATCACTGGTTTAATTTATCGTTTTCAATTATATTTTTTGCATATATTCGTATATTCGGTTTATTTTCATGTCTTCTTTTGGTAGACAGCTAGAACAGAATAACACATAGTGTTCTTTAGCCTTACCGTTTACTGTTCTCTATGTCCTACAGACCAGTGTCCGACCCCCAGGCACAAACATTATCTGCGATAATTGAACCATATGTAGTACATAAAGGGTTGTTGCCTTTAAAATTTCTCGTGATTGTTGTTGTATATTCAAAATCTGCCAACCAGTCACTGTCACATCAGTCCAGCATAACTGTCAACTCTTGTATGTACCTTTCATCTCTGCTTTTTTTCGGTGCACGCGGTTGATTCAGATGCCAGGCTATTGCTGTGGGGAACTCTGGGGAAGCGTAGTGTAAACTGATTAGACCAAGGTAAGTCACCTATCTCAGCTGAACCACTAGTGTTGTCGGCAATATGTATCCCATTATTTGTGTGTGTGTGTGTGTGTGTGTGTGTGTGTGTGTGTGTGTGCGCGCGCACAATTCCTCAGCACTACTGCCTGTGGTAAGCTGTCCTCCAGCCCCCAGGTGAAATCCTTCCCAACTAGTGTCTCTCTGTGCAGACCGCCAGTCACTGCAGACGGCAGGACCACCCCCACTACTGAGCCACACAGCAACCACAGTGACCGTGGCTGGACTTCGGTCACCGCTGCGCCACCCACGACTCTGCACTCCACACTCCGACGTGATGGCGGCACCGCCACTATTCTTCAGTGAGTTCCATCACTACATGTGCTCTTTTTCCACATCCATAGTACAGCTTACGGCGGCGTAAGTTAAGTTAGAAAAGCAAATATCGTTTTATTGTACACACATTAAAAAAAGTTTTGCATCACCTCGGTCCCGAGGGTTCCGGAACCTGTGCAGTAAATTGGAATATAGATCAACATAAACATCATTTCTGCCCTTTTTATTGCCGATGAAAACCACACATTTCATGTTGTACCACCATATAGCGAGACCTTCAGAGGTGCTGTACACACCGGTACCTCTAATACCCAGTAGCACGTCCTCTTGCAGTGATGCATGCCTGTATTTGTCGGGGTATACTATCCACAAGTTCATCAACGCACTGTTCGTCAACATTGTCCGTCTCCTCAAGAGCGATTCGGCGTGGATCCATCAGAGTGGTTTGTCGGTCACGTCGTCCATAAACAGCCCTTTTCAATATATCCCAGGTATGTTCGATAGGGTTCACGTTTGGAGAACATGCTGGTCTCTCTGGTTGAGTGATGTCGTTATTCCTAAGGAAACCATTCACAAGATGTGCAAGATGGTGGCGCGAGTTGTCGTCCACAAAGACGAGTGCCTCGCCAATACACTGTCAATGTGGTTGCACTATTGGTAGAAGGATGGCATTCACGTATCTTACAGCCGCTACGGGGTCTTCCATGACCACCAGCGGCATACGTCGGCAGCACGTAATGCCACCCCAAAACAGCAGGAAACCTCCACCTTGCTGCATTCGCTGGACAGTATGTCTAACGCGTTCAGCCTGACCGGGCTGCCTCCGAACACGTCTCCAACGATTGTTTGGTTGAATGCATATGCGGCATTCATCAGTGAGGAGAACGTGATGCCAATCCTGAGCGGTCGATTCGGCATGTTGTTGGGCCCATCTGTACCGCGCTGCATGGCGTCATGGTTGCAAGGATGGACCTCGCCATGGAGGTTTTGTGCACAGTGAGTCGTAACAGGATGTTATGTGGCTGCACGAAAAGCATTATTCAACATGGTGGCGTTACTGTCAGGGTTCTTCCGAGCCACAATCCGTAACTAGCGGTCATCCACTGCAGTAGTAGCCCTTGGGTGCCCTGAGCGAGGCGTGTCATCGACACTTCATGTCTCTCTATATATCCTCCGTGTCCAAACAACATCGTTTTGGTTCACTCTGAGACGCCTGGACACTTCCCTTGTTGAGAGCCCTTCCTGGCACAAAGTAACAATACAGACGCAATCGAACCGCGCTATTGACTGCCTAGGCGTGGTTGAACTACAGAGACTAGCTGTGTACCTCCTTCCTTGTGGAATGACTGGAACTGATAGGCTGTCGGACCCCCTCTGTCTAATAGGCGCTGCTCATGCATGGTTCTTTACATCTTTGGTCGGGTTTAGCAACATCTCCGAACAGTCAAAGGGACTGTGCCTGTGATACAATATCCACAGTCAACGTCTATCTTTAGGAGTTCTGGGGACTGGGGAGTGATGCAAAACTTTTTTCGATGTGTGTATTTGGTAATATCCTCATAACATACTTTGTTATTCACCAACAGAGTTCCCCTCATCGGCATCTGAAGTCTCACACTTACTCGTACACAAACTAGCTTGCCCCTGCCTAGTCATAAGCTTGTAGCTGCAGTTAGAGCTTCAGCCTCATATACTTATCTCTACTCTGCACCACAGGACAATAATGGCTGTGGTTACAACAGGAAATGTCGAGATGTACTACTCAAGAAGACGAGAATGAAGAGAGCATACACCACACTTAGAAGATGCCTGCAGAGTGTGACTATAGTGATGTGCGCAGCCATTATCCTCTGTAGATCTGAGACGCACTTCCACTTTCCGTGGAGCCGAATATCTTGAACATCAGTCAATGTCAGTTGTTAACGTCAGAACACTAACCAAAGATGTACTGTCTTTAACAAAGTACGAAAGGGGAACACTCAAGTTACACGCTTGAGGTGAAATATTTAACTAACACATCTCACTCGCTCCAAAATCGTCCAAACTTCCATTTACGTACCATGCAACTTAATTCTGTGTTTTAAGTGATATCCAAGTTTACGAATCTCTTGTCGAGCCTTGTTCATTAGTCTGGGTTTTCTAACACTGGCCTCTCAATATATATAAACTTTGCTGTCGTTTCTTGTAGACAATATCGCCTTATTACCAAGAATTAGCAGTTTTCACTCAGTTAATACAACGCAGAAATCCAATCTGCATTTGGATCGCAATTCCTTAACTCTTTTGCAGAAAGAGTGTAGTATACTGCTGCATCCATTTTCAATGAACTACCACAAGAATTCAAAAATATTAGCAATAATCCACGAGCTTTCAAATCGAAACTGTGTCATGTGTCACTCCATCTATTCTGTCGAGAAGTCCTTGAAAAATTAAGTTGATCCCTGTGTTATATTGTTGATTGCGTTTACACGAACTTATGGCTTGTCTTTTTTTTGGGTTCATAAACACTTTATTTTGTCTGCTATCACTTTTATGTTGTACTTTCATGTACTGACACGTTCCTTGACCTTGGAGACTGGCTCCTCAATTTGGTACTACGGAACTAGATGTGTAAAATAAAAAAAAAAAAATAAAGAAATTTCTCCTGGTCACAGTGTTAAACAGAATACACTCTCTCCTTTGGATTAAACACTGTCCTAAAGACACTTTCCTGCATTTACTTTAATTATGAAACTTGAGAGATTAGCTCAGTCAAAGTTCGATCAAATCACTGTACTATTTGGAACCAGCCCAAACAGAAATTAGTTCTCACTTCACTATTCAGTTCAAAACACACAACTGGAGGACACTTTTCAATGAATTACTTTAATTTAAAATTGAAGTTATGAGCACAATACATCTAGTGGAAAGTCCTGAGACAGAAGCCGTCTATGAACCTATTCAAATTGTAACTAGTGCGAAGCTCAATGACGACGACAAAGACAAGCATTTTGAGTTTTGTTCGCAGTTGCTACAATTGAATAGGAAGGGGATGGCATTGTTGATCGCTTAATTTTGAGGGACGAAGTCACTTTTCACACTAATGGGAAACTGAACAGGCATAATTGTTGAATCTGGGGTACAAAGCATCCACACAAATGCATTGAATTTGAGCGTGATTCCCCAAAGGTAAATGTTTTTTGTGCCTTGCCATGTCGAAAACCGTACGAGCCATTCGTCTTCGCTGAGAGCACTGTCAATGGATATTCCTACTTGGACATGTTGCAGCAATGGCTGATGCCTCAAATGCAATCGTACTCTCCGTTCATCTCTCAGCAGGATGGGGCTCCACCCCATTTTTATCATGAGTTTGGAGCAGCTGCATCGATGGATCGGCATGCCACAGAAGGGGACAGCTGTTTCATGAAATGGCTTCCACGAGCACCAGATCTCACTCCGTGTGACTTTTTTTCTGTGGGGACACATTAAAGATCTGGTGTATGTACCGCCTCTACCATGTGATGTAGCAGAGCTTCAGGAGGGATACGGGAAGCGATAGCCACAGTCAATGATGCTATGCTGGGGCGGATATGGCAAGAATTCGTTTACCGTATTGGCATCTGCCAGGTCACTCATGGTTCGCATATCGAATGTTTGTCCAAAAT
This sequence comes from Schistocerca americana, assembly GCF_021461395.2. Classification (NCBI taxonomy): domain Eukaryota; kingdom Metazoa; phylum Arthropoda; class Insecta; order Orthoptera; family Acrididae; genus Schistocerca; species Schistocerca americana. The sequence goes on along the minus strand of NC_060125.1, from coordinate 84,465,669 downwards.
TTTGAGAGTTTCTCTTCAAAATGCAATATGTATAACATGTTTACAATGTTTAGTTAATGTGTAGTAAGTAACTGAAAGTCTTCCTGGACTTTATGCACACCCTTTAACAAACTGTATACTGTATCTATTAATGAAATAAAGCATCGTCTTTTCCCTAGTATCAGTATGTTTCCACTGAGTCAAATTCTTCCATACAACTTCAGTCTTTCCTCTTGGTTCTTGCTTCTCCTGCCAATAATAACACTCTGATACGCATTTGCTTTAGTGCTTGCAGAGCAACACACTGCAATAAAATGCCACTTGTAACAAACTCGCGTCAATGACTTCCAGGGACAATTTTAAAAAGTAGACAGTTCCACAGTAATCCGCAAGGGTACTCCGTTGGAATCACGATAAGCACTATAAATAGTTTACTATGACACAACGACTAATGCCTGCCTCCAACACCAGAAACACTTAGTATGCTCAGTGGCATCGAAAATCCCTTTGGACATAATCACAGCTTGGGTACATAATCCACAGTGCATGTTCCAACCCAGTTGCTGTCAAACATGGGCAGTCCGAGTTCATCCATGGTAACTGACGTAAAGTGCACCATCTCACCACCCCATCTCCTCAATGGACACCTCACATGCCACCTCACATGCACCAGAGACACTCCTGCCAGCGAAAAGCCACGTCCTCTGTCAGTATGGGACACGACCCGATGCCCACCGTAGGTGAAGTGGTGAGCCATGAGTGGCATGAATGCTCGTAACTCCGTCCAAATAGGCGTCGGAAGGCCCAATGGTACCGACCGGCTGCTGTGTCATCCGCAGCCCACAGGCGTCACTGGATGTGGATATGGAGGGGCACGTAGTCAGCAGACTGCTCTCCCAGCCATATATCAGTTTATGAGACCGAAGCCGCTACTTCTCAATCAAGTAGCTCCTCAGTTTGCCTCACAAAGGTTGAGTGTACCCCACTTACCAACAGCACTCGGCAGACTTGATGGTTGCCCATCCAAGTGCTAGCCCAGTCTGACAGTGCTTAACTTTGGTTATGTGGTGGGAACTGGTGTTACCACTGCAGCAAGGCTGTTGGCAGTAATGTTATAAGGGTAAGATATTTCTTGAGTAAGAATGGTCCCCTACACAAGGCCAACAAATTCTTAGTAATACTATAAGCTGACTTACTATTCCCTTGGAAATTCTTAACGTGGACCTCCAACTTGTTAAGAATTGCTTTCCTTATTTAAGTGTATTGCATCCTTTCTATGGCCGCGTGGATGTTCTTCCTGGTTGTCCTCTACTGATTCGCAACTTGTTGTGGAGTCTTTCCTTTAGGCAACAGGTCCTCTAATGCCCACAAATTGCGCTGTGAAGTTGCCACCTCATATCCAACAGGCGCCTAGGCCAGTGTTGACTTACGTGTTTCACAGCATTCTGTATTGAATGCCATAGTCCCAATCATCGCAGTGAATGATCCCAGTTACTCTGGACCTTGTGATGACAAGCAATCAATGTAGATCTAATATTGTGATTGAGGCATTCAGCAAAAGAAGGGTTGGGATAATGTGAAGTTGTGGAAATATGTTTTTACCCCCATCCCTAAAGAGAACTACCTACACGCCTCAACCGACAGACTGGCCAGGATGGGGGCAACGGCTTCATTTATTGGATCGGAACCTGTCCTGACAATCACCAAGGCCACGATCAAACTGGAACTATGGAACTGGCTTAGGAAACAGCACATAGAATATTAGACCAAGATCTGTAAGCAAAAATATGGTAAGGTAATGATGCCCAAGCCATGTTTTTAAAAAGCTCTGTAATCCTGGGATTGAACAGGAAAGAGATCAAACTCATGACTGGTGTGATGACCGGCCATGTGAATTCCAAAGAACACCTACACACAATGGGTATAACGGAAGAAGACCCTAAGTGTAGGATTTTTGATGAGGGTGAAGAAATCACACCTAATTTTCGAATGCATGGCATTGGAGAGTAAAAGATACAGAATCTTCGGGACAACTAGTCCTGAACAAATTATGTCTAACAAAAAACTGGTAAAGGGACTCCTTGCACTATTGAAGGGCACTGGTTGGGTTTACTAGCTATACAGGGACCGATACCACACATGAAACTCGGTTTTGGTGCAGGTAGTGACGGGTTAGACCAAAGTTGTTTTGGCTTCACTGTCAAAATCAAATCAAATCAAAACGCCTCAGCCTTACGGCCCGGAGGTCCTAAAAATACTGGGCCAAATTCTGGGTAACTGCTCAGGTCGTCGCACCTCTGGTTGACAGCTATCACGTAAATCTAGTACACGCATCAGTACACACGAAAATGTATCTATGCCCCTCCTTAGACCTTGGTAACGGGCCACCAAAATCGATATACATTTGGCGGGAAGCTTTCTTTGTGGGTTTAGATGCAAATTTACCAACCCTGGTATCCTGAGCTGGCTTGGTCATAGCACGTACCTGGCAGCTGGCTACTCTCCCGTCCATTTTCGGTCACAAGGACAGTCGGATTTTTTCCTGCGTCTTGTAGACACCTAAATGCCCTCCTACTGGGGATTCGTGAAAATATTTGAACAACAAAGGCACCTAAATCGTTCGCTCTTGTACCCATCATGGACCGCTAAATTACTCTCCGAATTCACACCCACGTCTCCATCATTTTTCTTAAACCATTCTTTAATCGCCGCAATATAATCCTGTATTGCCTTAGCCTGTTGTGCGTCAACACCGACCAAGTCGTTCAGGCTATCAATATAATTATCCAAGTGGGCCTATACCGACACTCTGCTGCTATCCTGAATAATTTCTACGATTTCTACTAATGCGTCACAAATGGCAGCACGGGCAAACTTATCTCATTAGGTGTGGTAACTTTATGTACCACCTGGCGATGGCTGTGCTGACATACTTGTTCAATCAGCTCCTGTACTGTACCCCATGACTCTAGCCCATGTCGCTCCAATTTGTAAACAAGCTCACTTCCCTCCGACAAGCCGGATCCTTGACAACACCAGACGTTGGGGAAAATACAAATTAATAAAAATCCACTACTTAACTTTAAGAATGTACTACTTACCAAAAGTGTAATAGGAGGTTGGAAGTCGAGTGGCGGAACGACTCATTTAGCGTTAGGGGATCTTTACCTTTCAGATACATGTATTCAAGAAAAACAGAGACACTCCAAAAATTAATAAAAATTCAACTCAGTACTCTCTGAAAACATTCATTAACAAAAGTTACACATAATTTTAGAAGAAACACCAGTAAAGTCATCTCCACTAAACAACAGACTTGCAGACATCAGACTCTGAAACATACGCAAATGTAAATTAAGAAAATATTCCAATTATTAAGTATAAACTGGAATTTCATGAAAAATCGCCAGCTGGCAATAAGAAAATTTACTCAAAGTCCTCCTTGGCGACTTCTGAATAACGAAACTTGCTAACAATACAAAATGTGTCAGAAGAACAGCTCCCCTATGCAAGTGTTACCCACTTTGTACGTCTGTTCAATCGGACCATTAACAGCACTACATAAAAGACAGAATAGCATTTAATTATTGTGCATTCAAATCAGTTCTTCTAGAGAAACAGTATGATTAGCATTGAACAAAAGAAATCTTGAAATTAGGCATATAGAAAAAAAAACAGTATACAACAAACATTAATGAAGTAAAGCAATCTGTCCTCCCTTCCATCAGTGTGTTCTTGCCGAGTCAAATACTTCCATATGGCTTCAGCCTTTCCTCTTGGTTCTTGCTTGTCCCGCCAATAATAACACTGATACACATTAGCTTTTGTGCTTGCGGAACAACATAGTGCAATAAAATGCAACCTGTAACAATTTTGAGTTAATAACTTGCAGGGAGAATGTTGAAAGGTAGTCAATTCCACAAAAATCCACAAGGCCAGTTCCTTGGAAGCATGATAAGCATTATAAATGGTTTACTATGACATCGCGACCAGTGCCAATCTCCGATATCAGTAACACTTAGCATCCTCAGTGGCATTCTCTATCACCTTGGACGTAATCACAGCTTGAGCACATAATCCACAATATGTGGTCCAACATCGTTACTGTCAGACATTACCCTGGGTCGAATGTACATATAAAAGCCTCATATGGTATAGGCTGAAAAAAAGGTTTTCTCACTGTGACAGATAATCATGGAAGACACAACACTTATTCTGAAATTATGTCAAGAATAGGAGCCTGAGAAGTATTTGCCACATTTGATGCATACAAGTAATGTTAATCATGTGACACATGAAGATGTGCATGTTAACAACCAGCCACAAGACAGTGCCACTGAAGAATAAACAGAAAGAACAAAGTGAAGATCACTTCCTAAAAAAGATGGAAACCTGTCAATGTCAGATGACACAGCAACATGTACATCCATAAACACAGTATTTAATGTTCAACAGAGTGTGACCAGGAAATGGCTTAAATTATGTAGCACATACTAAAATATAAAGTAGTAGAACCTCTGTAGAAAAAGGAACATTAAATAAAATAAAAAAAACAAATAGAGGAATAGAATCATAAATATCACATGGGAAGGGAAGAACTTTCTAAGGTACATCAATATAGAGTATGAAAAATGTTGCCACAAACAACCACAGCAGTTTATCAACAACTGAAAAACGCGATAAATGTACGAGCAGGGGAAGACGTAAAAGTGTTAGAGCAGAAAATACTAACAAAGTAGGACATACGTGTAATACGAGGCTAAAAATTTGTCAGTAAAGACAACAAGAAAACCATGTTGGGGCTGGACGTCTGTTTAGAAATAGTATACAGGAATATAAATACCAAAAACGATGTATAAGGTAAAGAAAATGAAGATTTTCTTCTTTGATATGCAGTTGCCTGATGTGGGGACGTACAAAAGACCTTACATAAAAGAATCAATTTCTAGCTAAGGCTAAATACAATTACAGGGTGTTTGAAAAAGAACTTCCTAGTTTTAAGTATAAATTTAATGGGGAAATCAATGAAAAATTACATCAATAAGTACATATCATGAAAGATAATTCCTTCAAGTTCTGTTTGATTGATGTCCCTGATCTTTTCACTGTACACTACATTTTTAATGTGGCTCCAAAAGAAAAGTCCAGTGGGGTTAAGTCTGGGCTTCGTGGTGGCCAAGGTATTGGGCCAGCCCTGCCTATCCTATACACCTTCCCGGAAAGCGAGCGCCAAGAGCCGCACACACGTGGTTACTGTAATGAGGTGGGGCGCCATCTTGTTGGAAAAACACAAGCCCCTTTCCAACTCAATATCGACAAATTTGGGGAAAGACGTACTCTGTCGACATGTCACAGTTAACGCCTGGGCTGAACTGAAGGAACAGAGGGAAAAAAACAGCACCGGTGCCCACTGAAGATCAAGCAGACCTGCCAACTGCAGACTTCCAAGCCAAACTTGGAGAGTTTATGAATCAAACAGCACAAACTAGAATAGTGTATGTCCCTTTGTACAGATTCTAGGACACATTAAAACTAGGAAATTCTTTTTCAAACACACTGTACTTTAAACATAATGTTACGCCACCGCGTCCTGCACTTATTACATCGTGGACACTGGGGGATGTCTCGCATGAAGGCGTTGGCTCGACGACATGTCTATTGGCCAGGGATCGCTGGAGACATTGAGCACCTCGTCCATGGTTGCACAGTGTGTGCGCGTCAGCACGCTAGTCCTCCACAATCTTTCGTGTCCTGGCCAACACCCAGCCAACCCTGGGACAGGATCCATCTCGATTTTGCAGGCCCCTTCTTAGGTTCCATGTGGCTCCTCATCATTGATGCCTATTCCAAATACCCATATGTGGTTCGCATGGCGTCCACCACTACTGACGCCACCCTCACCACCTTGGCCCAGGTGTTGGCCATTGAAGGCCTTCCTCAGACGTTGGTCACAGATAACGGGCCCCAATTCATGGCGTCCTCGTTCCAGACCTTCTGCTCCGCTAATGGTATCAAACACATTCGCTCTCCCCCCTTCCATCCTTCATCCAATGGCGCGGCGGAACGCCTGGTCCGCACTTCGAAACAGCAGCTGATGAAATCAGTGGAGCCGCCGGCCACCACCTCGGCCCTCACCTTGTTTCTAAGCACCTACCGCACTACATCAGTGGCCGGTCATAGTCCTGCCGAACTCCTTCATGGGCGACGGCCTCAGACCCTCCTCCACCTGCTGACACCATCCCCTTCTGGGCCCCACTCTCGCTCCTCCCGGCGCTATGCCCCGGGCATGGCCGTGTTGGCCCGCTCCTATGGCAGCACACCTGCATGGACGCCCGCTACGGTGACAGCGGCTCATGGGCGGTGAATGACGACCATACAGACACACAGAGGGCTCGAGCGTCACCACCATAACCAACTCCGCCCTCGGGCCCCTGCCTTGTTTCCTCCCCCACTGCTTTCCCTGCTTCCTGGTGCGGACACGTCCCTCAAGGTGGAGCCCTTCCCTTCAACCTCCATCTTCTCACCAGCTCTGCAGACACCCCTTCCGCCTCGCCGAGGTATAGAGACGCCCACTGACCCCCTGCCCCCTGGTGAAACCTTGATGGATGCCGCAGACAGTCTGTCCTCCCCTCCCCCAGTGATCCCTCTGGACGTCTCACAACCTGTGCCCTCGTTCCGCCCACCTCGGCATCCTCCAGGGCATTTCCGCCCCTATGCACCAATTTCGGGGGGGGGGGGGGGAGAGATCTAGTACCTTCCGCCGCGGAAGTCGAACACGCGGCAGAACAAATGGACGTGGTCAGCCTACAGAGGGCTCCGCCTCCGTGGCGGCTATTCCGCGCAGCAGCTCTCGCGCAGCGAGGGCCCCACCACTAAGCCACGTGCAGACAGTGGCCAATAGTCGCTCTCTCCAGTTTCGTATATAGGGACCCGCTCTGCCCTAGTCCAGCCAATCTGGTACTCGCTCTGGATTTCGTTTCTACACTCCTGGAAATGGAAAAAGGAACACATTGACACCGGTGTGTCAGACCCACCATACTTGCTCCGGACACTGCGAGAGGGCTGTACAAGCAATGATCACACGCACGGCACAGCGGACACACCAGGAACCGCGGTGTTGGCCGTCGAATGGCGCTAGCTGCGCAGCATTTGTGCACCGCCGCCGTCAGTGTCAGCCAGTTTGCCGTGGCATACGGAGCTCCATCGCAGTCTTTAACACTGGTAGCATGCCGCGACAGCGTGGACGTGAACCGTATGTGCAGTTGACGGACTTTGAGCGAGGGCGTATAGTGGGCATGCGGGAGGCCGGGTGGACGTACCGCCGAATTGCTCAACACGTGGGGCGTGAGGTCTCCACAGTACATCGATGTTGTCGCCAGTGGTCGGCGGAAGGTGCACGTGCCCGTCGACCTGGGACCGGACCGCAGCGACGCACGGATGCACGCCAAGACCGTAGGATCCTACGCAGTGCCGTAGGGGACCGCACCGCCACTTCCCAGCAAATTAGGGACACTGTTGCTCCTGGGGTATCGGCGAGGACCATTCGCAACCGTCTCCATGAAGCTGGGCTACGGTCCCGCACACCGTTAGGCCGTCTTCCGCTCACGCCCCAACATCGTGCAGCCCACCTCCAGTGGTGTCGCGACAGGCGTGAATGGAGGGACGAATGGAGACGTGTCGTCTTCAGCGATGAGAGTCGCTTCTGCCTTGGTGCCAATGATGGTCGTATGCGTGTTTGGCGCCGTGCAGGTGAGCGCCACAATCAGGACTGCATACGACCGAGGCACACAGGCCAACACCCGGCATCATGGTGTGGGGAGCGATCTCCTACACTGGCCGTACACCACTGGTGATCGTCGAGGGGACACTGAATAGTGCACGGTACATCCAAACCGTCATCGAACCCATCGTTCTACCATTCCTAGACCGGCAAGGGAACTTGCTGTTCCAACAGAACAATGCACGTCCGCATGTATCCCGTGCCACCCAACGTGCTCTAGAAGGTGTAAGTCAACTACCCTGGCCAGCAAGATCTCCGGATCCGTCCCCCATTGAGCATGTTTGGGACTGGATGAAGCGTCATCTCACGCGGTCTGCACGTCCAGCACGAACGCTGGTCCAACTGAGGCGCCAGGTGGAAATGGCATGGCAAGCCGTTCCACAGGACTACATCCAGCATCTCTACGATCGTCTCCATGGGAGAATAGCAGCCTGCATTGCTGCGAAAGGTGGATATACACTGTACTAGTGGCGACATTGTGCATGCTCTGTTACCTGTTTCTATGTGCCTGTGGTTCTGTCAGTGTGATCATGTGATGTATCTGACCCCAGGAATGCGTCAATAAAGTTTCTCCTTCCTGGGATAATGAATTCACGGTGTTCTTATTTCAATTTCCAGGAGTGTATCTCGGCGGTACTGCGTTCTGGTCGTTGTTCGTTGTTGACATTTGCCTGGCTCTGGTTCCGAGTGGATTTACGTTTGGTGTTTGGTGTTGTGGTTTCCACGAGCCTCCATTGTTTATCTCTGCTTGTTGTGTCGCTCATAGTCGGTCGTGGTCGGTTGTTGTCAGTTGTCGTTGGTCTGTCGTCCGACTCGTCCTGTGTTTACCCGGTGGTGTGTGCTCCACCGCCAGCGGCTTCCCCTCCTGGCGGCTCCGATCCGCAGCCCAAGGCGTTCCCGCTGTTGGTTGTGGTTACAACAGTTCCTATCTTTGGCTATACTAAAGCAAAAGGTGATTTTATCTTTCGCCCATACACTACGATGTACAGTGAAAGACCTATCACCCTGTGGAATTCTGTAAACACTCCCCACATAGCGTATATAGACATATCAGTGTAGAAGTTGACTGTTCACATAACAACATGACATCTTAGCTACGATATGGTGGTCTCCTCCTCTACAACCATCAACTTGTGGTTGGAAGAGACTAGTATGCAGTTTCTTTAGTTTCAACAGACGACATAGCTGTTTCATCAAATCAGTCATAGAATTAGTTCCTCGATCTCTGACTACAGTTTCAAACTTAGGTAACCAATTCTTAACCATGGCTTGAGCTACAGTGCTCGCTCTTTGATCTGTTACTTCTGTCATTGAATAGTATCTTGAAAATGGTCATCAACATCAGTACATATTTATTACTGAAGAAAACTTTCTCGGTTTTCCAGCCGCGTCAATTCGAATAAAATCCTCGAGCTTTCGATGGCCACCTCCGCCATCGTCGTCAGGAGTTCACTGACTGAGGACACATATTTATTACTCATTCAACGCCTAGCAAACTGTTCAAATACATCAATTCCTATCACTTGTAACGAATTTTTCGATTACGGTAATCTGGGAAGTTACATTATATGGTGATTCAAATCTGTTTGTTGAGCACTTGGAATGCAATTTTTTACATAATGCTGTATGTCACCATGTCATATTATATTTTCATCAAAATCTTTGTGTAACTCGTCTGGCAGCAGCTCTCCTACATCCATGTCCTGAAAGCACATGGTCATGTGCTTGTTTTATCACTTTGGTTTGTAGTGGTGCAGGAAGGACGATGTGTGGTACGAATTTAGTTGAGTTACACAGTACCATATCTTGCATTAGAAACAGTGGTTGTTTACTGCATACTTGGCTTTATGTGTCCACTGTTTGCGCCTTTTTCAAATCTTTGAGAGTCAATACTGATACATGCAACACTCCAAATTCGCTGCTGTGCATATCCGCATGTGTGTGCATGAGACCAGGCTTGTGAAGTACTTCATACTACAACTCACTCAATTTCAATACCCATATTCTTAATCGACATGAAGGGTCTTTTAGTCCCAATAACCACTTCAATGCTGCATCATCCATAATGACTTTAAAATTATAGCTTTATAGGTAGCAATACACATACCAAATGCCAAACATCAAAGCTAAAATCTCCTTTTCTGTAATAGAGTAACTCAGCTCAGCCTTAGTCAGCTGCCAAGATGCATAAGCTGCTGGATGTTCTTACAGTAGTACTTAAAATGACACACCAAGCTGTAGTGCTTGCAACACATGATAATGTAAATTTCTGAGTAAAATCTGGAAGAATTAGTACAAGATCTGAAGATAATATTTCTTTCTAATTTTGAAATGCTGCTGAACTTTCTGGTACCCACTGAAACATAACCCCATTTTTCAATAATCTAGTCAAAGGTTATGCAATTTTTGCAAAGCCTTTGACGAATTTTCGGTAATATTTGCCATTCCAAGAAATGATTGTAATTACTTAACTGTTGGTGGAATTGAAAAATACTGTGTAGCTGAAGTGAGGCAAGGATGTGTCCTCACTCCATCTTGGCTAATAGTATGCCCCAGGTAAGTAACTTGTGAGTGGGTAAAATGACATTTGTCAATGCTTATTGTGGTACAAGCTGTTTCCAATCAATCAAATACATCTCTTAGACACTCTGCGTGTTCCTCTAGATCCTACGGAAGAATGATGATGTCATCCAAATAGACTGTGAGTTGTCCTTGGTTTTAACCATTAAAAGACTCCATCTAAAGAGCAGTGAAATGATCCAGGTGCTTTTTTTTTTAAACACAAAGGCATTCTGCGATGTATTCGGAAATACATCTGGAATTCTTCGAGAAAAGTTACGCCATGCATACCTTGCTTGGGCTCATATTTTTGGATTTTTTAGCGCTACTCCCACTCTCTACAGTTACGTGAGGCATGTTAACAATATTAGGATCCATTGCAGGCTACTCTGTATTAATATCTTCCTGCACTAACTATTTATTTACTGCCTTTGAGCCTTTGTATCACAAGGAGACATCCAGACGATTTTTTTCTATTTCGTTGCCCAGCTCATTGCACTGCATCTGAACACCGCAATTAATATAATGATCAACTCGTTGTTGCTGTAGCAAGGTTTCGTTGTGTGTGCAATTCCGCAATCTCAGAGACGAATTTTTATCATGAGCCTCGATAAAAAAAACTAATACATTTGTTCACATTGGTGGTCAATCTGACATTAAAAGTTTGACTTTCAGTTTTGAATCCATCATGTTTGATCTGAAATTCATTCTGGAGTTCATCATGCTTTTGACTAAATGTATTAGTAAGCTCCGTCTTCACTTTAGGAACTGCATCCCATAAATCACTATAACTGTCCTGCAGTCAGATTTTAATTTCTTGATTAGCATTTTCAGTGTCCAGATGAGTCCTTTTGATTCGTTACATTTAATGACGAGTATTTTGATTGTCTGGCAATAACTGAAATCTTCAATCATTACTAACAGTGCCTGCTACTGTTTTCTGATTACTGGTGGATTGTGTTGGGGATTTGTAGATGTGATAGTACTTCACCTGTTCAACACCAGTATACTATTTGTAGTATTTTATGGTTGTGCAAGAGTCTGTTCATAGTCTCCCAACAAGGGCTCTATTTTAATGATTATTGTCCATAATTAGTCATTAATGAGTGCTGAGAACAGGTTCATTATTCATCAAGAAGTTTTATCCCCTACTTTCTTTCAGCTGGGACCCTTGTATTTGTAATATGAAGTATTATTAATTTTCAAAGAAGAGCATTATGTTTAGCCAAGATCATTGTTTCGTGAAGAGCTTGCTCATAATTATTACTCATTTTTGTTACAATAATTTCATTATTATCTGTCTTTGCAAATAAGAGACATGTCCTCATCGTATGTAGCTTAGACAGCGCGGACGATAGTTTTGGACAATCCGTTGGGAAAAATTGACCATAGACTACGTGCTTTGGCCAATGAAGAAAATGAAGGAGTAAAGAAACAGGTGATGTCGCTTATGCGTTCCTATTTGGTGACATTGGGTTCCGAGGTATCCAGTTTCAATCATGATGGTGGAAGAATTTTGACCGATACTGTTTGGCCAGTAATGGGTGGAAGGGGGTGGAGACGTAAAGTTCCTGATTCCTAAACGTTTTACCAATGTTATAGATTAAATCACACACCACTCCTCATTTGACATGACGTGAAGGCGTGTGACACTATTGATGTTGATCCGCATTTCAGATTAGGCGGCTGAACGCACCTCTCGGCTTCTCCAAGCCAATGATGGTAGACGACTCATACTTTTCTTTTTGTTAACCTGTCGTCATAGACCACGACAGAGTTAAGAAAATTATAAACAGGCTGTACTTGGGGATGCTTTCTTTCTTCTATCACTTATACTTAGAAAAGCTTACTAAGTGAGGTGGCCCTGTTATAAGACAGTGGTTCAAAATACGATTTGGCCATCAAGATTTAGTTTTTCTGTCATATCCCTAAGCAGATTAAGGTGAATGTCAGGACTTTTCCTATGGAGGGACACAACTGAGTTGCTTTCCTTTTCTTCCACAAATCTAGCTTGCGCTCTGTCTCTAATGGCTTTAACCCCCTTTCTTCTTTCGTTTTTACAGAAGTCCTCTCGTATTATCACTACTATCAACATAGCTTGGAGATCAGCACACTCAAAGTGTACCATTCCTTGCAATGTCTAGGACACCCTGCACTATGTATCTTCTTCCATATCCATCTTCCGCCCTTCCTCACAAGTAATCTCTACCAGCTGATTAGATTATCCTGTTTTCTGAAATTCCATCCGGCAGATTAACAGGGCACTAACAGTTAAAACTAAGAAGCAGGAAGTGAATAAAGAGGAGAACATGCCGGAACAATCTTTAGCTTTTCTTCGTTTCGTTGGCAACACTTCGTTTAAAATAGCAAGAATCCTCCGAAAATTTCAGCTAAAAGTGGTTTTCCGCCCACCATCGAGGATTGCGGACCTTGTAGGATCAGCTAAGGACAATCTGTTACTACGAAAGGCCGGAATTTACAAGATACCGTGCCATTGTGGTATGGCTTACATAGGTCAAACCACACGCACCGTGAAAGAACGCTGCACTGAACATCAACGTTACACTCGCCTTTTGCAGCCAAGCAAGTTCGCTATTGCTGAACATTGTATTTCTACTGGACATTCAATGGAGTATGAGGAAACAATGATTTTGTCCACTGCACCGTCTTTCTGGGACTCCATTTTTAAAGAATCCGTAGAAATACGACTGGCGGAAAATCTGTTAAACCGTGACAGCGGCTACCAGCTGGACAGTGCATGGAATCCCATCATCTCCACGATTTGCTCAAATCGAAGACGACAGAGTGCGTCGACGGCTGTGGCAAACAGCAACGCAGAGAGCGACTGAGTTCCGCTATTCCACCAGCGGCCAGTGTGGTTCATCTATCAAGTTTTTGAAACATGCACAGAATAGTTACAGTACGCTATATATTGCGGAACGGAGGACGTTTTCGCCAGTCTGCGACGGCTTACCTGAAGATGACTGGCAGGTGCTCAGTTGAAATATCGTGCGAAGTATTGAACGACGACCGGCTGCAAGCCCGAAATTTGTTTGAACACTCAGGGTATAGTTGGTTGTAGGATACCACCCATCTGCTTTGACCCTTGACACTGTTGCACAGTGCTACGACGCATTTGTTTTGGAGTGGAAGTGAACTGTTGTAGAGGGCGTGGTGTATGAAGAGGTGGTATGGTCTAGTGGTTTAATGATGTGGTGGCAATTTGTTGGTGAGGTATGTTATTGTGTCATTTAGTGTGTTAGTCATCATGGTGTGGAATGTACCAATTACATCGTGGCACATTGGAATATATTGTTCAGAATGTTGTCATATAAAACCGAATACGTCGAAAAATTTAAACAATATTCTTAGGTTCATGCATAACCACTGAGTGAGCGTAGCTATATTTATATGTAAATCATGGGAGAATCTAGGTTGATCAGTGTTTATTAACATACCAAAACTGCTACTCTATTAATAATAAACATTGATCTGCATACCTTCTCTCATTATTTAATTAAAAACACTGCTCCACCCGCTTTCTCCCATGATTTTGTTAAAAGACATTTATTAACCTACCTTCTCCTGTGATATAATTAAAAAACAATCCACTTACAACATTAATCAAAAACTATTTCTCATGGGTTCCACCGTCTTGTCGTATCCAACTCATCATTCGTCATGGTGACTTCCCATCATTCGCAATGCATGCAGTTATCAACTGCAACACGCAACAGAAGACAACATAAGTCCACTTTTATTCTGGGATTGAGCTATACAGGTGAAATGAAGACTAGGACTCAAGTTTTTCATAGTCGTGTGGGAGGTGGGGTATTGGTATCGTGGTCTAGGTTTGAGTCCATATGGGTTAACTGGAAACTGGAGTATGATGACCGGGTGTATAGGCACAGGAAATCTGGGAAAAACTTGGGAATTTTTTCATCGGGAATAAAACGGAAAAATCTGAGAATTTTTTTACAATTTTATGAATTTTTTATTGTTTTAGTCTTTAGTTCAATTTTTGTAATTTTTACTGGTAAAAGCTGACGCACTTACAAAGAATTTTACTGTATCACACTACTGCAGAGTAATACTGCAACAATAAAACATAAATGGGACAGAGTCCCAACGTTGTATGACAACGTCGAAATTTTGGCAACTACATCATCCTTTTGGGACTCGATAGTGAATGAGGCAATTGAAATTCGCTTGACGACGAATTTAATTAATAGAGATAGTAGTTTCAATCTTGATAAATCATGGAATCCGGCACTTGCTGTAATAAACTCGCAAAGACGTCGTCAGAGTGCAGCTCACAATGATATATCGATATGCCAAGACAGATCAACTGCAAAGTCACAGATACAACTCGCGCATTATGCACGTCTCTGCTGCCGACCGTCTCTGGTGCATTTGCATCTGTGGCCGCATGCGCAGTCACGCGGTACAACAGTATAAAGGGACGAAGCGAACACTGGAGTGGTGCCCCCCTCCAGCACACCTCTTGCAATATGCTGATGACACCGCATTCCTCGCCCTCGCTCCTACCCTCCAACAGTCCCAACGACTTCTCCAGAATCACCTTGACCTTTTTGCTGCATGGTGTAACCAGTGGCTCCTGAAAATCAATCCTTCCAAGACGCAGGCAATCATCGTAGGTCGTACCACTCGCTCCTTCCAGCTCCTGGATTTCTCCCTTACTCTCTGCGCCCGTCCTGTCCACCTCACCCCCACCCTCACCTACCTTGGCCTCACCATTGACCGTCACCTCACCTGGATCCCTCATCTCTGCTCCATCCAATCCAAAGCCCACAACTGCCTCCGACTCCTCAAACTCCTCTCTGGCCGGACATGGGGGTTGCACCCCTCTACCATCCTCCACACCCACATATTCTTAATCCGTCCCATCCTCTGTTATGCCAGTTCTGCCTGGATATCTGCCCCCCCCCCAAATTCTATAAGTCCCTCCAGATCCTTTAGCGCCATGCACTCCGCCTCGCCTTCCGTATACGCCTCCCATCACCCTCGCGGATCCTCTATGACCTCATTCCTTTCCCCCATCTGCTCCTATTCCTCGAACATATCCACATCCTCTACACTTCCCGTCGCCTTGATCCCCCTCACCCCCTGGTTGCTCCTCTCCTCTCCCATCCCCACCTCCTGCCACGCCTTCACTGTTGTGTCCCACCTACCCTCCATCTCTACACCCTTCCTCTCCTTTCCCAAGGTGGCTTCCATCAACTCCCCACCCGGATGATGCCCTCTCTCCCTCCATTTATCCCTCCTATCAACTCTGATCCTCACTCCCCCTCCTTTCCTCTGTCCTTTTCCCGGGCTCCCTCTCCCCCTCTTCCATCCTCTTTTTCCCCCACCTCCCCTCTCTCTGCCCCCTTCTCTCCCCAGAGTCCTTTTGCATTTCCCTCCTCTGCCTCTTCTCATTCCCTCTCGCGTCTGCCCTGCCCCTCTCCCCCCTTATGAATCCTCTCCCTCCTTGGTTCCCCCCCCCCTTTCGTTTTTTCCTCTCCTCCCTCCTTGTTTTTCCCCTCCTCCAGGTACCCCCCCTCTGGAGTGTCATCTTTGTGCCGTCATTTTCGTGCAGTGTTTTACAGTGAGTGTTCCGTGTTGTGTCTTTTGGGAAGTGTTGCGAACGGCCATAATACTGTCGCTGGGTGTGATTTTTTTATCTCTTGCGAACAGAAACCAGACTGTCGCCATGTTTTTTAATTGTGTGTCTACTATGTTACTTGTCTGATTCCTGCGTATTTTATTAACATTGCCAACCCCTTTTGCTTTCTGTTTTACCTTTCCGCATTTTTCCATTTTTCGCCATTTTACACTTTAAGTCACCGTTTTATCACCTGTTTTTGTTGTTTCTTTTCTTCTTCAGTTTTTTTTAAAAAAGAGTCTGTAGGCTGTAGAGCAGCCTTCTATTCTATAGAGGAATTTCTATGTTTGTAATGTGTAAAAGTTGGTGGGTAGGAATTGCTAACTCAATCTGTATATCTTGTATTCATTTAGCCGGAAAATAAATTATACGGTGATGTTTGGAGTACAAATAGATGTACAAATTAATTTGCAACATGTATGTAAAATGCGTACTAAGCTGGTGCCAGCCCGCCCGCTTGGGGGGAATTGAAAATCAATAAAGAAAAAAAAAAACTGGAGCGGCAGTCTTGCGGCTCACTCTGAAGATGGCTGAACGTTATACAGTCGAAATATTAGAAGAAGAAGGAGATTTCTTGCGGCTGCACACCCGAAACTTAATGGAACAAGCTCTCCATTACCCAGAATCGTGCTGTAAGAATAATATACAGTGCTCACCCACGATCATCTTGTAGATATCTGTTTAAGTAGTCGGGAATTCTGACTACTGCTTCACAGTATATTTATTCCCTCATGAAGTTTCTTGTAAATAATCCACTACAGTTCAAAAGGAACAATGAGGTACATAATTGAAATACTAGAAGAGAAAATGGCATTCATTACTCAACATTAAGGTTGTCTTTCAGCACAGGAACGGGTGCACAGCGCTGCAACAAAAAATTTGGATCACTTGCCCAGTGATATAAAATGTCTAACAGACAGCAAGGCAAAATTTGAAAATAAATTGAAAAAGTTTCTCCTTGACGACTACTTCTATTCCGTTTGTAATGCGTAAAAGGTGGTGGGTAGGAATTGCTAACTCAATCAGTATATCTTGTATTCATTTAGCTGGAAAAGAAATTATACGGTGATGTTTGGAGTACAGATAGATGTACAAATTAATTTGCAACATGTATGTAAAATGACTCGTTCCACATCATGACAATTTATTGTGCAGAATAATCCACGGAACATGAAAGTAGCTAACTAGCTTGTGGACAGTACAGCTAACTTGTTGCTTAGCCACTTAGTGTTTTCATGACGAACACTTAACTTTTCACTTATTGTACGATTATCACAATAGTTAGTGCACTTTCTGTCTGATCCAATTTCCATAAGAACGTGAACGTTGTTGTCTGACTTGTCAGTGCTAGAATTACTGGGCTAATTATTTAACTAAGAATTATTGTTATCACGGCAGATATTACTGACAAATAATCTTGTGTTGTACTGGAACTTTCTGATGCCTAAGACACATTTGCTCATTAATTGTTGCCTCATCTGCAATACAAGTGTGTTTATTGACACCCGACGTTGATTCCAGTACAGAATCCTTAGGTGTAGGTTAATTAGATTTGAGTAAAGGTTTTGTTGACACTGTTTCTGGTAAAGCAGTTACTTTTGCTGACGCCGTTACTGTAGTTGACAAGGCTGCTGCCATTAGCCCTGATGTTGTTTTTGCCATTGCAGATTCTGATACTGCTACTGGTGGATCTGATGCTGCTATTACTACTTTTAGATATGATAGCATTACTGAAAGACATCTCTGTTACACAGCTACTGGTGGCACGTCCTTCCTTTTGCACGGCTGTTGCTTGGTGTAGTGAACTTTGATCTAGCAGTTTAGTTAAGTGAGGTTTTCAATAATATATTTGGATATATATTTTATATTAGTAATGTGGCATATTTCCAATATAGAAAGTAAACAGCCAACCGTTTACCTATATACTTTACATTTTGAAAATTTATTTACGGTTGCTGCTCTCAGCCATGTTTAGAATTGTCAGTCACTTATTTTTTTTGTCCCCGCTCAAAACCAAAAACGGCTTGTAATTGTTCCATCAGTTCTTTTTCGAATTATTTTGGCTGTGTTTTGTATAGTGATATTGTTTTTGTCTGATTCCATCTTTAATGTGACGTCATAGTAGCCACATTACATAAAGCCGAAGCGGTGCTGTCGGCGACCTTGATGACGGCCGGTATCGGACGCTTCAGCTATTCCCCCTACGGTGCTAACACAGGAATGTGGGTGTCATCTACTTGCTCCTTTAGGTTGGGGGAATCAAGTCGCTGAATGGAACTCATCGCTGGGTCTTTCTGCTTCCTCGAAGGGATGGATTTTTATAAATGTCGTGAGCAGTATAGTATTCACAGCCTTAACTAAAGAATACAAGCATCTGTGCAGTGAGCTTTTATGCACATCAGCCTGATTCCCTACAATCATCTGCTCAGCAGAGCTTGCGAATTTGTAAACAGTTAATGCAACCTTTTCTCTTGTGGCAGTGGCTCACGAACAAAATCGGTGACTGGTGACAACACTTTGGTCAGTTTCATGCAAAGAAATACGAATGTCTCGATCCTTACATGGAAGTTTTCCAGCCATTCTGATATTCCAGAATGCTAGAGCACAATTACGTCCAACCACTGACCACTTCGCATTTTCCCCTACAAAGTGCGCATCAGTGGAGGGTGGAAAACAAAAGATTCACTTGGGACACTCCGAGAATATCGCGTGAATTCACTTATATTCATTAGACATTAGAACTCTCTCTTTAAAAAGAAACATCACAAACGAAACAAGTGATGTTTTTACACTTACTGAAGGCGACAATGTGATAAGCGCTAAATGAAATGTTAACCCAAACAGGTGATTTCCAGAGATCATTCGTGTGACACAAATGACGATCGGAAACTGATATTGACCGGGCCAGGAAAATCAAACCACACCATAACACTTAAACACGACAACGGGAAATGGATTTTGAAATTCGGTATGCGTCTTCTACAAGTTGTGTCCCTTGGAAACATAGCAAATGCATGTTGGTGACAAAAAATCTGTCCTACATCTGAACATACACTCCATAGATATAGCAAAACAGGAGCACATTATCATTGTTTGGGAGAGCTTATGAAGCAGTATGGGAGTATCTTATTACGATGCTATGTTCACTGCGACAGTCTTGTATTATTAAATTGACATTTACTAGGTACACAGTCATTTTTTTCCATTCTGTATACAAACGGCTGGTGCTGGATTACCGTTAACGATTTTCGTGATGTTTAAGGACAGCATGTGAATTGCTTATAAGATTATTTTACGTTGTGTTAGTCACAATGAATTTCCAATGTTCTATCCGGTGAGCATTAAGTTTTCGATTTGAGACATAGAGAAATGTAATTTTCCGACAAATATTTCATTTTTTTAAAGTGCATTACCCGAAAACTACCTAGAGCAGTTAAACAGAGAACCGACTCGTGGCGATAACGTATTAGACCTTCTGGTGACAAACAGACCCGAACTATTTGAAACAGTTAAGGCAGAACAGGGAATCAACGATCATAAAGCGGTTACAGCACCGATGATTTCAGCCGTAAACACAAATATTAAAAAAGGTAGGAAGATTTTTCTGTTTAGCAAAAGTGACAAAAAAGCAGATTTCAGAGTACTTGACAGCTCAGCACAAAAGTTTTATCCCAAATACAGATAGCGTTGAGGCTCAGTGGACAAAGTTCAAAACCATCGTGCAATATGCATTAGATGAGTATGTGCCAAGCAAGATCGTCAGTGATGGAAAAGAGTTAGAAAACAGCTACGGAAGCAAACATAACTTCACAGCAAACATAAACATAGCCAAAGCCTTGCAGACAAACAAAAGTTACACGAAGCGAAATGCAGTGTGAGGAGGGCTATGCGAGAGGCGTTCAATGAATTCGAAAGTAATGTACTGACTTGGCAGAAAATCATAAGAAATTTTGATCTTATGTCAAAGCGGTAGATGGATCAAAACAAAATGTCCAGACACTCTGTGAGCAAAATGGTACTGAAACAGAGGATGACAGACTAAAGGCCGAAATACTACATGCCTTTTTCCAAAGGTGTTTCACAGAGGAAGACTGCACTGTAGTTCCTTCTCTAGACTGTCGCACAGATGACAAAATGGTAGATATCAAAATAGATGACAGACGGATAGTAAAACAATTAAAATCGCTCAAAAGAGGAAAGGCCGCTGGAAATGAAGGAATACCAGTTCGGTTTTACACATAATACGTGAAGGAACTTGCCCCCATTTATGCAGCGGTGTGCCGTAGGTCTCTAGAAGAGCGAAGCGTTCCAAAAGATTGGAAAAGGGCACAGGTCATCCCCGTTTTCAAGAAGGGACGTCGAACAGATGTGCAGAATATAGGCCTATATCTCTAACGTCGATCAGTTGTAGAATTTTGGAACACGTATTATGTTCGAGTATAATGACTTTTCTGGAGACTAGAAATCTACTCTGTAGGAATCAGCATGGGTTTCGAAAGAGACGGTCGTGTGAAACCCAGCTCGCGCTATTCGTCCACGAGACTCAGAGGGCCATAGACACGGGTTCACAGGTAGATGCCGTGTTTCTTGACTTCCGCAAGGCGTTCGATACAGTTCCCCACAGTCGTTTAATGAACAAAGTGAGAGCATATGGACTATCAGACCAATTATGTGATTGGATTGAAGAGTTCCTACATAACGGAACGCAGCATGTCATTCTCAATGGAGAGAAGTCTTCCGAAGTAAGAGTGATTTCAGGTGTGCCGCAGGGGAGTGTCGCAAGACCGTTGATATTCACAATGTATAGAAACTACCTTATGGATAACATCGGAAGTTCACCGAGCCTTTTTGCGGATGATGCTGTAGTATATCGAGAGGTTGTAACAATGGAAAATTGTACTGAAATGCAGAAGGATCTGTAACGAATTGACGCACGCTGCAGGGAATGGCAATTTAATCTCAATGTAGTCAAGTGTAATGTGCTGCGAATACATAGAAAGAAAGATCCCTTATCATTTAGCTACAATATAGCAGGTCAGCAACTGGAAGCAGTTAATTCTATAAATTATCGGGGAGTAGGCATTAGGACTGATTTAAAATGGAATGACCATATAAAATTAATCGTCGGTAAAGCAGATGCCAGACTGAGATTCGTTTGAAGAATTCAAATTAAATGCAGTCGGAAAACAAAGGAAGTACGTTATAGTACACGTGTTCGCCCACTGCTTGAATACTGCTCACCGGTGTGGGATCCCTACCAGATAGGGTTGACAGAAGAGATAGAGAAGATCCAACGGATAGCAACGCGCTTCATTGCAGGATCATTTAGTAATCGCGAAAGCGTTACGGAGATGATAGATAAAGTCCAGTGGAAGACTCTGCAAGAGGGACGCTCAGTAGCTCGGTACGGGCTTTTGTTGAAGTTCCGAGAACATACCTTCACCGAGGAGTCAAGCAGTATATTGCTCCCTCCTACGTATATCTCGCGAAGAGACGATGAGGTTAAAATCAGAAAGATTAGAGCCCACACAGAGGCATACCGACAATCTTTCTTGCCACGAAT
Source organism: Schistocerca americana (assembly GCF_021461395.2). NCBI lineage: Eukaryota > Metazoa > Arthropoda > Insecta > Orthoptera > Acrididae > Schistocerca > Schistocerca americana. The sequence goes on along the minus strand of NC_060125.1, from coordinate 84,444,123 downwards.
AATACGAGACTGGAATGGAAGGGAGAACCCATAGGGGTACACAAGGTACCCTCCTCCACACACCGTCGGGTGGCTTGCGGAGTATGCACGTAGATGTAGATGTAGCACAGTGCAAACCACTTATGGTAAATACCGCTTCTTCGAGCTTGTATGTAGCGTCATTAAAGTGCTTATTTTTCAGTCCGTCCGATAACATCTCTGCAAGTATTCTTCTGTAACTTTCTAAAATAAGCTCTTTAATTTGTTATACTTTGTCGCAGTTTCGCTATGCTATGATCACCAGCTGAAGTGCAAAGTCGTTAAATATTTTGTGATGGATGAGAGAAAAACACATCGGCTATTTTCTTTTTTTCGTATTTGCGTAACTATATGATGTAATAATATTTGTGGAGAGACGACCAGAGACGAGAACAGTGTATTAAACGCGTAAACATGTTGTAGTTTACGCAGATTAACGTAGCTAAATGACAAGTAACAACTACTTAAGGGACAAAATAAACTTTTGCTTTATTCACACAACACACATTAATACATTTGTCTACTCAAATATATTACGTTGCCCATCAACAAACACGGAACACGCATATTCCACAGAGTCTAATGCACTCTGCACATCATATCTTGTGCGCCACTATGCACGCTGAAAAATATTTTTTCACATATCCCCAACATTCCCCCTTGAACAAATATTTTTCAGATACTCAACACTACACATCCCACGTTAAACTGTAATGTTTGACCAGCTTCTGAAATTTGTCCTTACTGAAAGGCTTGGTTAACATAACTGAGGGTTAGATTTCCCTGTTCCACATGATATCATAAAGAGATGTCTTATGTCAATATGTTTTGATCTTACACTGGTGACGGTATTCTTTGCAAGTTTAATAGCTCCCATATTTTCATAAATACCACAGTTGGCTTTAATGTTGGAGGAGATTCTCTTTCGCTCATCTGTGTACGGATCCAAAGAGCTTCTTGGACAGTTGAGGGCAAGGCCATATATTCAGCTTATACAGTACTCAAAGCAACAGTTCTTTGTCTCTTACATGACCATGATATCAATCCTCTTACTGGCGTAAAACAACTTCCAGTGATGGAGTGTCTGCTTTCCAGCTCATTTCCCCAGTCTTCATCAATGTATCCTTCCAAATTTACATTTCCGGTTTTAAAATATTTAACTAATAAGTAGTTCCATTGAAATATCTGAGTATCTCTTGACTGCCATCCAGTGCTTTTCTGTCGGATCACTGCAAAACTTGTTTTCTGCATTTGTGGCAAATGGAATGCCTGGTTTGGAAGTCTGTGCTAAGTACCTTAGACTTCCTACAGCTTCCAATAGGGTACACTTTCCTTACATTTCTTGTCATCATCAGTTATTAGCAGTTCTCTATTATTTTTCATAGAAGTAGAAATAGGTTTACAATCTTCCATACTGAACTTTTCTAAGATTTTCCTTGTGTACATAGATGGATCAATTCTAATTCTTCTCTGTTGGCATTTCTTAGAATGTTCATGCCTAATTTCCCCTATATTATGCATATTAAATTCTGACCGTAACTGTTTTTTTAAATAAGTCCATCTGGCTTCCACTAAGGGTTAAAATAAAAAAAAATTATCTACCCATCTAGCAATGATTGCAATTTCTTCATTGCTCCCTTTATGGTATGTACTTGGATCTGCCTTTGACTGTAATATGCCTAGTTTTATCAAAGTTTTATGCAAACATTTATTCCAGAAATGGCCACTTTGCTTTACTCCATATATGCCTCTCTTCAAACGCCAAATTCTCCTTTCCCTTGATCAGGTCGCTTAACTTATCAGTTGGAATCACATATATTTCCTCTTCCAGCCTTACATTCAGGCTGTTTTCACATCCATTTGATGAATTAGTAAGTCTTCCCTTACTGCAAGAGCTAAAAGGTATCTTAATGATGAATACTTCACCATTGGTGAGAAAGTTTCAATGTACTCTATTTCTTCCTTCTAGGAATATCCCTAGACTACCAATCTGGATTTGGAATTTTGGTATTGCACTCTCAGGATTTTTAATATTAACACCCATCTTGTTCTTAGTGGCTTTTTATTTTCAACCATGTCAACCCATTCATATGTATCATTATCCACAAAAGATTGCAGCTCCATTTCAATAGCCTTCTTCCAATCTTGAGCATTTGAATTTGCTAAAGCTTCATCAACTGTGATTAGTTCATTGTTGATTGTTAGGGCAGCATACATGTCATATTCTGGATATTCTTTTGGTTTTGCTACACGTGAAGACCATCTTAAACTGACTTCCTCTGTTGAATCTTCTTCCTCAATTTGATTCTCGGGTAGCACATCAGCTTCCTATTTATTCTCTACTTCCTCTGTTGCAGTTTCCATCTCTGTTTCTTCACTGTCACACACTATACTTGGTTGCATTACTGTATCATTTTCACTACTTTGCTTTATTTTAGGTCTATTATTCTCTAAAAATACTATATATCTACTACTTATTATCTCCTTATTCACAGGATTACAAAATCTGTAGCCTTTTGAATCCTCACAGTAGCGAACAAAAATATATTTTTGAGATTTAGCGTCCAATTTTCTTCTTAAAAGTCTTTTAATGTGAAGCCATGGTTCAGATTCCAAAACCATTAAGTGCTTTAGATCCAGTTTCTTCCCAGTCCATGCTTCATAAGGTGTCGTGTGTCTTACAGCTTTGGTAGGTGATCTGTTAATTAAATACACTGCTGTTGACACAGCCTCTGCCCAAAAACACTTAGTTAGCTCAGCATCGCTTAACATACTTCTTGCCTTTTCTGCAGTGGTTCTGTAGGCTCGTTCTGCAACTTCATTCTGAGAAGGACTGCAGCGAATTGTAGTCTGACGCCTAATATCGATTTCATTTAACTGTTACTTAAACCGTCTGTTTACATATTGTGATCTGTTGTCTGATCTAACAATTTCAATTTTCTTCCCAGTCTGTCTTTCGACCATTTTGCAGTAAACAACAGATACATTATTCACTTTATCCTTGCTGCGTATAAAGTAAACATACATGTATCTAAAAAAATCATCTATGAATATCAGGAAATAGAAGCTACCCCCTAAGGATTTATTCTCCATAGGTCCACAGAGATCTGAGTGTGTGAGTTGCAAGACTTCGGTAGATCTGCTCTGACTCGATTTAAATGGCAATCTACCCTGCTACCCTTGCAAACACACCTCACGTTGGACATTACTCATCCATACTTTTCCATCCCAGTTGCTATATATAATTCAGTAAAGTCATACTTTTCCTATTTAAAAGTCCAGGTCTCCTATGACACAAGAAACCTTTTGCAGCATAAACAGAGTAACTCCCTGTTTCAGGAGTATTTTGAACTGTACTCACTGTGTAAATACCTCTTAAATTACTTGCAGTAGCTACAATATCACCACTTTGGGTCCCTCTATATCGAAGATAACTTTATTACCCTTCTTTACTATTTCACTTACTGACAACAAATTAGTTGCAATATTCTTTACGTAATTTACATCATTCACAAGCAAATTAAGATCCACTTTTCCTGCGAGTTCACACCGTAACTTAGAGCCGTCAACTGTGGAAATTCCGATGTCAGCCCTTGACTGAACACCATACAAACCTGACGGAGCTTTGGTAATGTGCACAGATGCTCCTGAATCTAGGAACCATTCTGCATGGTCGTCACTCGCTTCATTAAAAGAGTAAAAAAACAGAAAATGCCTTACCTTTATGGATAGCCTTTCTCTCAGGACTAATAGAAACAACATGCTTCTTTTCTCTTATACTTAAATTTTCGTTACACTGTGAAGCAATATGTCCAATTTTCTGGTATCTGACACATCTTATTAGCTTCTTCCTCTTGTACTTAGAGTATAAAGCCGACGCTGTTTCTTTTCCTGAAGCATTAGAATCTGGTTCATTCCTCACGTCCTGTGGGATCTTTACTTTAACACTACCCTCTGTAATGGGTATTCTCGAACTTTCCGAACCCATAATCATTGACGAGTATTTCTCTGGTAGTCCAGCTAACAATAAAGTTCCAATCCACTCATCCACAATTTCAAAACCAATATTCCTCAGACGATTGGAGATTGAAATTATTTTATTCATTTATTGTGGTTATCAGCTCACGAAGTAATCCTACTTTTCTGGTTAAACTACCATCTTCAAATGCGTTTTTCAGTTTATCCTATACCACTTTTGCTGACGCTGTCTTTTCTATGTGAACATAAATCACTGGATAAACCAAAAGGGTTAGTTTTGATTTCGCCTTCCGAGCCTTAGCAGCAAAACTTAATTCCTTAGGTTGCAATGTAGCGTTTGCGACGTCCCATAAGTCATCCAAGTGCAAATATGCCTCAACGGCAAATTTCCAGATCGGGTAATTCTCGCGCCCTACAAGACGCTCTATTTGCGGTATCCGTGTTGTACTCATTTTGCAGTTATTTTTCTTCTTCGTATAGCGTACACAATCTATACGAACTTCCGCGCACTTTTTCCACACAAATACACGTCACCTTAAAGCTTATTATTTCGCTTTAATCTGGTACCTGAGCCCATAACCTGTTGTAGATTATGCAGATTAATGCAGCTAAATAACGAGCAATAACTATTTGAGGGAAAAAACAACTTTTCCTTTATTCGCACAACACACATTAATACATTTGTTTACGCAAATATATTGTGTTGCCCATCAGCAAACACGTAACATGTGTATTCCACAGAGTCCAATGCACTCTGTACATCATATCTTGTGCGCCACTATGCACGCTGCAAAATGTTTGTTCTCGTATCCCCAACAAAACAAAGTTGACATTCGGCGCGCTGGCTGATGGGAGCGGCTGTAAATGAGAAATGCCTTTGTAGTCGCTTCCATCGGAAACCACACTGAATGTCAAGTTCGTTTGCGCTTATGGTACACTGTGATCTTACGTATGATTTCTCCAGATGTTGGCATAATCGTATATTTTCATGAATACTTCTGGTTGAAATGCATGCTGTTATTACATCGTTTCAGTCATTGGTGAATGCGACTGAAAGAAAATTATTTAGAAGCTATACATTCTGTTGCTTATGCTGTGGCTGTTGTGTATGCTGTATGCGAAACTGTATCCGTCTACTGCGCTCTACGCTGCTGACAGCGTTTGTGCACTTTAACCAGTAGCTTCTGTCAGAAGAAATAATTAGATTCAGTGATTCTGTTTTGGTACCGTTATATTATCACCTCACTGGCTATGACCAACAACAACGAATTGCCGCCTTCAGCATGCAACACAAGAGCCGCCAACACTGTAATTGTTCCTTGGCCTCTTTCCAGCATGGCAGTAGTTGCCATCGTTTCATGGATATTTCCAGTTCAAGTGCACTGCTGACATTTCAATTATACCGCCAAGAAGCCATATAAATGGAGAAAATTAATTGTAAACGCAATACCATGAGAACAGCTATGAACGTGGGCAAGCAATTTTCAAAGCAACAGTTGAGTTAAACATGCATATTAAATGTCAGATACAGGTAGCGTATGATTTTGTGGCTGTCAGCCTGAAAATATCGCAATGAATGGCCAACGTAAGAGTTCGATTCCACCTGTCGGTTTTTATCCGTGACGAAACAGTGTTGTGTGACGTCATTGTTGCAGCGTGTTTGAAATATATTGTGTGCAGAGACTGTGTTGCAGTAAGCGGTGGCGCATGCTGGTGTGAAATGTGTATGTTTTTGAATAATCTTTGAATGATGCTACTGCGGCATCGGACTTAGTGTTGCTTGTTACACAGTGTTTTGGGACTTTATTTTTGTTACCTTCACAGTGAGATACTTTCATGTAGTTAGCTATTGGCTACTGAACTGTTTTTGGTTTCGAAAATTTTAGTTCTTCTTGTCGTTGAGAGTTTGAAAGCTTGTTTTCGTGTTTTTTGGTAGTATGTATGGATCTTACAAAGAAATTTACTAGTTGTTCGTCCATTGCTGCCAGGTGACACTGTAGCTTCTACAATCAATTTTCTCCATTTATATGGCCTCTTGGTGGAATATGTAAAGTGTCAGCAGTGTGCAGAACTCGTCATACTGAGTAAAGTCTGTGATCCTCAAACCAGGAACCACTGGGTATGTGGCGACATTTTTAGTGGGCTTCAGTAATGGTTGTTTGGTGTGTGTATGTGTGTTTGTGAGGGCTTCAGCAATGGTTGTTTGGTGTGTGTGTGTGTGTGCGTGTGTGTGTGTGTGTGTGTGTGTGTGTGTGAATGATATATTTGATTCCAGTTTTTGTAATTTTTTTGCATGGTTTATTTCAGAAGATTTTAGGCGTGTCATTTTTTGGATTTGTTTGTTTTGCAATGGTGTTTGTTATATATTTTGCTTGTCCCTGCTCTGAACCTCCGGCGTCCCACAACTGCCCCGTTAGTTTCATTTTAATGCTTAGGTGAAATATTTCGCGTCATTTACATCTTTGTTTGCAGGTGTATTTAGTGATGGACAATCAGGAAGTGTCTGATTCCGGCTGCCATTTGATGATCACAGTTAAAATAGTCACTCTTGTACATGAATGATACCACAATGTAATGGTGATGTGAGGTAACACTCGAAAAATTTGTCATGATGAAGGTGTGATGACGAGTACGACCATGGGGCACTGTAGAACCACAGGTAGCCACTAGAAGTCAGCAAAGTGGATGAAGGGGTAAGGAGAAAATAGGGGGATGGCGTGAGGTGGAGTATTGTGATTATGGTTGGAAAGAGGGTTATATCTCAGGATGGACTTCATCATAGGGGAGTGCGAGTTGGTTAAAATTCAGGCAGTAGAGGATGGATATGGCATGGAGGTGCATGGAAGGTGGAATGTGCATGTAGTGGAGTAGTAGAGTACCTGGATTAGTGATATGTGGGTGGGAAATTGGGTGCTTGGACTGGGTTTGGTGATTTATGTATCAGATTCAGTGGTGCTCTGCAAAGATAAGAAGGTGTGGGAAGTGGATGAGTTGGTATAGGATGAGAGTTGAGGAAGGTACACAGATGTGGAAGGTGATGTGGAGTGCATGTCTTTCCAGGAACTTACAGAATTTAAGTGGGGCAGAGATCCAGGCAATGTTAGCATTGGTTAGGATGGGGCGGATGAGGGATTTATAGGTGAGGAAAATGGTAGAAGGATATAGACCTCAGGTGCGGCGTGTCAGTCATTTTAGTCGGTTTGATGGTGTTTTTTGGATGGTAAAGAGATGTGCATTCTATGTCAGTTTTCTGTCAAGAGTTAGCCCTAGATACATTTTGTTAGTTACAGGTTGCAGATGGAGGGATGGAAATCTGGATCGTGAAAATGCCTAGTAGTGTGGCCAAAGATGGTGGCTTGGCTTTTCTGTGGGTCGACTTGAACTTTCCACGCATTACACCAATCGACAAGGAGGTTCAGGTGCCACTGGAGGAAGAAATGGAAAAGTTGATGTCATCAGCATATTGCCAGAAGTACGTTGGGGTGGTGGCTTGGGTATGTGTGCAGTATAAAGGTTGTAAAGGAGGGGTTAGAGGACCAATCCTTGCATCACTCACAGACTATTCAGAAACATAAGCATCCCATACTAGAGTGTGCCATCGCTGACTCCAATATGCTCTCTGCATACACAATCTATTTCAAACATGCCACACCTCAGTGATGTCACACAACACAGTTTCGTCACAGGTCAAAGCAGGCTGGTGGAATCAGATACTTGGTTGACAATAGTGAGAGTACAGTCGCCATAACGTAAATTCTGAAAATAAAGATGGCCACCGACTTGATGATGTCACAGTCTGAAACATGTTGGCGAAAGCTGACACTTCCTTACTGTCAGTGAACAAAGTGTGGAATAGTGTGGGCTTGGAGATTTAAAGTGCAGCATGTGTGATTTACAAATGCAAATTCAGTTCTGTTCTTATCTTTATCAATAAAAATGTGATTATAAAACTCTTGGATTATAGTTATAGTGGGTTATAAATCCACAAACATTCATCTCACAGAAGACAACAAGCAAAGCTGCATTTTAACACTTTTTTATTCACCTGTAGATTGAGATGAACTTAAGTAATTTTTTATTTGATAAGTTCACTTTAATAGATTAATTGCTTTAACTGATCATAGTGCTAAAGATAGAATTCATGTGGAAAAATATAGAATGTTTCCTACTGTGCCCAAAACAGGATAGCTACAGAGACAACATCAGCCTAGTTATTTCTTTCCATTGCATATGATTTTGATTATATGTCATTATAAGGTTATGTGGTTTGACTTCTTGTAAACTGAAAGGTGTAAATCAATGTGAGTGCTATTGGTCACTGTTTATTCCTCAGACAGTGTTAAATTTATTTCCTGCGTTGTGGAGTATTTGCTTCAGCCAGTAGTAGACTGAAAATACTTTACCAGAAATAGTGACCCTCAGACAATGTGTCTAATAGTGTATTTTAAAGACGGCAGAATGCTATATTAGGCACTGCATAACATTAAAACACTTGACAATGGCACCTTAAAGCCAAAATAATGATCATGTAAATGTAACACTGCAAAAAAAAAAAAAAAGTCTAATGGCGGTACTCACTTTAAAGTAATGAAAATATTGCCTATGTGCTATATGTCATAGTAAAAAGGATTGTTTCTACCTGATCCCTTTCTTTCTAGGAACTTGAACCTGCAGTAATGGATCACAATAAAACTGGGTGGGTTAAAAAAGAGGAAACAAATGAGGCATGTGCTGAGCCAGCTTCATGGTAAGTGGATTCCTTTTATTTATTATGATTGTTTCATTAATTTGTGCATGCGATATGACATGTGAATAAAGTTATGTTATGCTGCTGGCAACAGGAGTAATTCAGTTTAATTAAAAAATTTCAATAATCTGTCAATTTTAAATGTAACAGGACATAACATCACATAAAATGTGGTGTGTGTTAAACCTCAGGGTATAGTTGGTTGTAGGCTACCACCCTTTGACACTGTTGCACCGTGCCACGATGCATTTGCTTTGGAGTGGAAGTGAACTGTTGTAGAGGGCGTGATGTATGAAGAGGTGGTATGGTCTAGTGGTCTAATGATGCGGTGGCAATTTGTTGGTGAGGTATGTTATTGTGTCATTTGGTGTGTTAGTCATCATGGTGTGGAATGTACTAATTACATTGTGGCACAGTGGAATATATTGTACAGAATGTTGTCATATGAAACCGAATATGTCGAAAAATTTAAACAGTATTCTTAGGTCCATGCATAGCTACTGTGTAAGTGCAGCAATGTCTATGTGTAAATCATGGGGGAATCTAGGTGGATCAGTGTTTATTAACATACCAAAACTGCTACTCTATTAATAATAAACATTGATCTGCATACCCTCTCTCATTATTTAATTAAAAACATTGCTCCACCCGTTTTCTCCCATGATTTTGTTAAAAGACCTTTATTAACCTACCTTCTCCTGTGATTTAATTAAAAAACAACTCATTTACAACATTAATCAAAAACTGTTTCTCATGGGTTCCACTGTCTTGCCGTATCCAACTCAACATTCGTCATGGTGACTTCCCATCATTCGCAATGCATGCAGTTATCATCTGCAACACGCAACAGAAGACAACATAAGTGCATTTTTACTCTGTGATTGAGCTATATAGGTGAAATGGAGACTAGGACTCAAGTTTTCCATAGTTGTGTGGGAGACGGGGTATTGGTATCGTGGTCTAGGTTTGAGTCCATATAGGTTAACTGGAAACTGGAATACCATGACTGGGTGTATAGGCACAGGCAATCTGGAAAAAACCTGGGAATTTTTTCATTGGGAAGAAAACGGAAAAATCTGAGAATTTTTTACAGTTTTATGAATTTTTTATTGTTTTAGTCTTCAGTTAAATTTTTGTAATTTTGACTGGTAAAAGCCGACGAACTAACAAAGAATTTTACTGTATCCCACTACAGCAGAGTAATACTGCAACAATAAAACATAAATGAGGCAGAGAAACCAAAATAAAATTTATGTTGCAAAGGAAGTGCACTGTCTACAACAACAAAACACAGTGCACATACAAGAGTCTGCCAACAGCAAAATGTGTTAAAGGGTTTAGGACAAAGGCTACTATACTTCATAACAGCAACTGCTTCTGATGCGTGTGACGCCACAACTGTTTGCATTAAGTTCCTTTGAGCCATTGGCAGAGTGCTTATGTGCATGTGGATGTACATTTAAGTTGCATATGAACAGTACCTTCTCCCACTTCTGGCTACTTAAGTATGGGTGTTAGCTGTATCAGCAGTAGCAACAAGCAGCTGCATGGTTCCTGGAAAAATTTCTCTGTTACACACACATTGCCAGATTCGTGCGTGTGCATTGCAGTCTGGGTTGTAGTGGGGGAGGGGATGGGGGCTAGTCTCCACATGATCCGTGTTAATGTTTAGTAATTTTGCTGTTTCCTCTTCATTTACAGTTCCCAAGTCAAATGAAAACAAATTCGATTTATGCAGACAGGAGCTATCCAGCGAATTAAAATACATTCACATAATTATGGAAGGCTGGAATACATTGTTAGTTTCAGTTTTTTGATTTTATTTTATTTCCACGTTTTTAGCAGTCAAGCATTAGACGCCTTGTAGAACAATGAAGTTATTTTCGTCAGTTTGCTAAATAAATATGGCTTTTATCAATATTTTTCACAGAGGCAGTCAATTTATTAGAAACGAAGGATTTCATTCCACGCTATTGGCTAGTTCACCTGATTTAAAGTGGACATTTTCATCTTTTGACGCTTCTGGCATTATGTCATAATAAAAAAGCAGAAATGAGATAATACAGTAGTGGCACTCAAAGAAAATTTCTATCCCAAAATCCGCACTGGAAGGCTTAATATCAGGCTGGGGCCTACTTCATCATATATGGGGACATATGGATGTGCAGTTCAAGCCGAATTATGCATTTTAATATGATTTACGAAATTGCAGTGTTCTTGGAGTATCCTCTGATGTCCTATTTCTTTTATGACACTATGTAAGATCTCTTAATGCTGTGTATGTACGAACATATGGGCTTCTTACGTCATTGTAGCTCTCTCAGGCACAATGGTGCTTTGAAAGGCGTTACTTTCAAAGTAAATTTCCTTTTACACAACATGAATTATGTTACTTCTGGGAACGTGCAATGAATTTCTTAAATCACACCGTGTGTGACACACGTTTACAACTTAACACTTTGAGGACCAGCCACTTAGAAGAATTTCGAGCCCAGGAGACAAGACATTCATGTCATTATTTAAAATTTCACTAGAGCATTTGTGTGATGTATCTTGATGTAACATATGCAAAAAAAGACCAATATTATATGTGAAAGCTTATCTTTTCTTGCAGCTACACTATGCACAATAATTTAAACTATTAACTTGTACCATTTACGTGTTCCCACACAACAGTGATGTTGCTGTTGACTGACTATATCACTTGTATATGCTCTGAATATCTGCTGCCATTGGCTGGCGAAATCACGTGACATGAGCTATGATTGGCTTACAAAATCTTGATTTCAATGTTTAGGAAACTAATGTGCTGATTTTGGTGGAATTCTAATTGATATTTTCATAATACAAAAATATGCAGCGTACATGCTGCGCACATCAAAGATATTTCCCGAAAATTTGCTGCATATATGCTACCCACATCAAAGATCTTTCCAATTTCTTTCTTACAAAGTTATACGTCTTGAATGGTGGCGGTGTTTTTATTATTGAATTTTTAGTTTATCGCTGGTGAAAATCCCATTTTTCTTGTGGTTGTCCCACCAATTTAATTGGGTTTAGTTGGTGGATTGGTTCATGTGGTATTTGTACTTTTGTGGGTGTTATGATCGATGCTTCGGTATTTAATGCTGTCTTTGATGGTATGCTTACAATAAAGTGTTTTCTTTTAAATGTCAACTATAATGTGCAGCATAAAACTGAAGATGACTTTCTAGTGAATATTACCAATATAGTTAAATTTAGAAATAAAACATATGCAGGTAGTGCACTATTACATTTTATCCATAGCATGGATATTAATATTAGAAGTTTTATGAAGATTTAAAACAAATATTTTGTTAAAAATGTTAATATTTGTAATTGCCATAAAACTAAATTACAGCTACTATTTTGTTAAAACCGTTGGTAATTGTGACTGAAATAAAAAATGAATTACAAGTTCCTGATTACCAATTTTGGTTGACTAACAACCATGCTCAAATCTATAAAAATAAAGAAAAAATTGTCTTTCAGTTAATGTGAACATTAAGGGGTCATACATCAATAATTGACACACTTTTTCTTTACTACCTCTTAAGTTCACTTCACAGTGTCACAAATAGTGTTTGTAAAATTACGATAGTGTTGCAGAAAATTAATGCAGTTGCTTACATGAATAACAAAGCTATACTTACATGTGGCTTTAAATTTGATGCAGTGCAAGCGTTTGGAAGGTGGCCAGCTGTGTACAGGCATACAAACTCGTGGGTGTCGGTTAGTATTCTTACAATGGCAGCAACACAGGATTGATGGGATTAACCCAACCATACAGTCTACTTGCAAACAGTCTGCATTGACCATGTATATTGCTATTATCATCCATCTTAGTCCAACTGCAGGAGGATTGTTATAGAGGTTGAGTCACCAACTATTGCCACCAAGAATAACTCTGAAAGTATGATAGGAGCTGAAAAGTTGCATGGGACAACAGGAGCCATAATATGATATCGGTTTTTTGTTGCTAGGTGGGGTCACTTCAGAGATATGAAGGTGAACTTTGTTTTTGTAAATGGGATGCTATAGTTTGGTACTTATTTTCTGATAGCAGCTACCGAGATGAATCCAATGATGTGTAACAGTAAGGTCTTAGGTCAACAAAGGTCGCAAACGTGGCATGAACGTCCATTTACAGAAGGTGTTCGAAGTGTTGACCATTGATATCAATGCAGTGCTGCAATCTTCTTACCATGGATTGAGTGGTATTCCTTATCACATCGGCACTTGTCGAAGCACATGTTCTGACAATTCTCTCTCTCAAATCTGCAGGTGAAATTGGAATGTCTTTATAAACAATGCCATTTACGAATCCCCACAAGAAGAAATCCAGAGCCGTCAAGCCTGGTGGAAGAGCTTGCCACGACACATCTCCTCCACGTCCAATCCAACGATTTGGGAATGGTCTCTGCAACTTATTGCTAGCCATCATCGAAAAATTTCCTGGACACCCATCGCGTTGATACAACATTCTGTTCCTTGTTACTAATGGTATTTCTTCCACTAACAGACCTAGTGTTTCTTGCAGGAATGTGATGTACTTCCTACCATTAAGATTTTCTTCCATGAAATAGGGGCCTATAATTCTGTCCTCCAGAATACCACTCCATACATTCACCGAGCACGGTTTTTGCTGTGCAATTTGACGCAGCCAACATGGATTTTCAGGTGCCCAATAATGCATGTTATGCAAATTAACATTTCCATGGTTCGTGAATGTAGCTTCATGAGTAAATAAAATCAGATTAATAAATATGTCATCCCTCTGCATCTGAAGTTGAACCCATCGGCAGAATTCAATGCGACGCATACAGTCCGTACTAGTTAATTCTTCGTGGAGACTGATATGATAAGAATGATATTTATGGCGATGCAGAACAAGAACAACACTATTCTGGCTCGTGCCAGATTCCCTTGCGATTTGACGCGAACTAACACAAGGATCTCGAACCCCAGCGACAAGAGTACCATTTTACGTTTCCTTGTTAGTAACTTTCCTTTGCCGGATATGTTTCCGATGCGTGAAAGACCCAGTTGTTCTCAGTTTATCATATACATATTTAAATGTATGACATGTAAGATGAATATGTTGAGGATATCTTTAAAGTATAAGTCTCTAGCACTCACTGAATTTCGTTGGCATTCTCCATAAATGAGAAGTATATGTGCTTGTTCTTCAAAGAAGTACATCATTCACATTCACTTGATTCGACGATACTAGCCTTACCGTTCCTATTAGTGTTATATTGTGAAACCAACGAATGGTGTTTACATGTCAATGGCAAGTTAGATTGACACGCCGTATCGGCGAATATTTACTGTTTGCACGATATACGAGAGAGAATTGACAAAAAAAATGGTTCAAATAGCTCTGAGCACTATGGGACTTAACATCTATGGTCATCAGTCCCTAGAACTTAGAACTACTTAAACCTAACTAACCTAAGGACAGCACACAACACTCAGTCATCACGAGGCAGAGAAAATCCCTGACCCCGCCGGGAATCGAACCCGGGAACCCGGGCGTGGGAAGCGAGAACGCTACCGCACGACCACGAGATGCGGACGAGAATTGACAGAGCATGTGCTTAGATAAGTGAAGAAGTGATAAGGAATACCACTCAATCCATGATAAGAAGATTGCAGCACTACATTGATACCAATGGTCATTACTTGGAACACCTTCTATGAATGAACGTTCATGCCAACCTTTTTGACCTTCGCTGACCTTCAAAGACACACATAATTGGATTCATCTCGGTAGCCGCTATCAGAAAATAAGTACTAAACTACAGCATCCCATTTAAGGAAACAAAGTTGACCTTCATATCTTTGACGAGACCCCACCTAGCAACAAAAAACCAATGTGATATTATGGCCCCCGTTGTCCCATGCAACATTTGTCCCACAAACTTTTCAGTTCCTATCATACTTTCGGAGTTATTATAGGTGGCAATAGTTAGTGACTCATCCTATATAATTATTAAATCTGAATGTGAATAAATGTGCTTCATTACAATGTATCAAAGTTCGTGACCAGTTTGGGATAATTTTGATCAGCAGTATCACTACTGTAATCTGAAAGCAGCTCTGTGGGAAATTGTAGAAAGTAACTAATTATATAAAATGAGTTAAATACTGTAATAACGAGGTAGACCTTTAAGTACGAGGCTTTTACTTTGACTCGTAGTGTAATGATGTGGTAGCATAAGATATATGTGAACAAAAAAAAACACAACAGAACATTTATTTATTTGATTTTATGTTAATTTCTAAAATGAAAGTTGTTATGAAATCTTACTGTAGTGTAACCAGAAGTGTAGATTGGCTTGAAAGTTGACACTTACGTTGTGAGTTAGCAAAGTCAACAAAACTGGTGGTCATGAGAATAACTATAATTCTGAGTCTGGAGTTAATTTTAAACCACGTGGGTTTTTGGCCTGAGGTCAACAATTTTGAAAATGTTGGTTGAGTAGTGATGGATGGGATTGGGAAGTTCAATATTTTCAGCAAATAACTTTAAAAAAACATATTTCAGTTTTTTAATTGAGTTAAACTCAGCTTAAAATAATGGTCTCATAAAAAAATTGCAAGTTTCAGAATGAATGAAAAGTTTTTCTAAAGATTTGAATACTGACTAACCTCAGAACTGAACTGAAAAACTTCTGGCATCTTATGCCATATGACTGTACTTGAATGGCTCACCTTCTTGGCGACTTGACGATAAGAGGGTCACCATTTCCTTCTATGCACCGAGTTTTGCTTTTTTCTAATGATGACTGTTTTCCGCGTGGTTTATGTGCACAACACGAACTGCCACTAATGGTGCCTGTTTCCTATCTGCTGGGAAGGCACGTACACACACACACACACACACACACACACACACACACACACACACGCAACACCGCGCAGAGCCGCCTGCCCCTATACCGAGTTCCACCCCCTACCGCCTGAATCGTTGATGTCTTGTTGTATACTGTACTGCTAACATCAAATGCCATACCATTTGACCGTATTTGCCAGTATGCTGCATCCCATACTACTGCACATACACTGTGCACAACTATTCCAACCGACATTGTGAATTTTCCTACAAATACCGATTTGCACTGCTGTATACTTTAAGGAAAATATGGCAGCTTACGTGTGTTTCAAGTTTGGTCTGGTTTTAACAGCTGGTTTTCGAGAAATGTGGACCAACGTCAGTACGGCGAACAGACGGAAGTTCGTTGACGGCCGGTTCAGCCCTTACCGAGAAACTGGTGTAGCGGAAACACGGTTTCTCGCCTATGCGTCGTACTTGCGAACCCGGAACTTTGCGGTATTGCACTAGGAATAACACTCGCATGTGTGCATGTGTGTATGTATGTGTGTGTGTGTGTGTGTGTGTGTGTGTGTGTGTGTGTGTGTGTGCGCCCGCGTTTTAGCAGCGGAAGCCATGCAGTCTGGCGCCATATCCCCGCTGATAGCGGCCTCGTGTCTCCAGTCGCTTCCCGCTTGCGACAGCACGTCTGTGGGCGTTAACAGACGCGCAAGGCCAGCCAGAGGCTAGCTCTGAAGTAGAGGCGCACAGTGATTTACAACTTAAATATCAATACAGCGCACAGACAATTCTAGCTACTTAATCCCTGGCGGCAGATCGATAAATGTAAGTACAACGATGCTGGGAGTGGATTGACAAATCGACATGATTGGGCTGAGCGCCCTTTATTTGACGAAATAATACTAATCTTGAATCTAGATTTTTTAATTTTTATGATGGTTTTTATACACTGAGGCGCCAAAGAAACTGGTATAGGCATTCAAATCCACAGATATGTAAAGAGGCCGAATACGGAGATGCGGTCGGCAACGGCTGTATTCGACAAGTGTCTGGCGCAGTTGCTAATCTGTTACTGCTGCTACAATGGCAGGTTATCAAGATTTAAATGAGTGTGAACGTGGTATTATAGACGGCGCACGAACGATGGGACACAGCATCTTCGAGGTGGCAGTGATGTGGGGATTTTCCAGTACGACCATTACATGAATGTACCGTGAACATCAGGAATCCGGTGAGAAATTAAATCTTCGACATCCTGCAAGAACGGGGTCAACGGCAGCTGAAGAGAATCGTCCAGGGTGGTAGAAGTGCAAGTCTAACGCAAATTGTTGCAGATTTCAATGCTGGCCCATCAACAAGTGTCAGCGTGCGAATAGTCAAACAAAACATCATCGATACGGGCTTTCAGAGCTGAACGCCCACTCGTGTACCCTTGATGACTGCATGACACAAAGCTTTATGCCTCGCCTGGGTACGTCCACACCGAAATTGCACTGTTGAAGACTGGAAACATATTGCCTGGTCGGACGAGTCTCGTTTTAAATTGTATTGAACAGATGGACGTGGAGGGGTAAGGACACAACCTCATGAACCCATGGACGCTGTCAGGGGCTGTTCAGTTTGGTGGAGGCTCTGTACTGGTGTGGGGCGTGTGCAGTTGCAGTGATACACGGCCCCTAATACGACTCTGACAGGTGACACGTACGTTAGCACCCCCCTGTCTGATCACCTGAATCCATTCATGTCCATTCCGACGGAAGTGGGCAATTCCAGCATGACAATGCGACAACCCATAAGTCCAGAATTGCTACAGACTGGCTCCAGGAACACACTCCTGAGTTTGAACACTCTGCTGGCCACCAAACTCCCTACCCAGACATGAACATTATTGAACATATCTGGGATGCCTTGCAGTGAGCTGTTCAGAAGAGATCTCCACCCATTCGTACTCTTACGGATTTATCGACAGGAATGCAGGATTCATGGTGTCTGTTCCCTACAGCATATCTTCAGACATTAGTCGAGTGCATGCTGCGTCTTGTTGCGGCACTTCTGCGTTCTTGCGGATGCCCTACACGATATTCGTCAAGTGTGCCAGTTTTTTGGCTCTTCATTGCATTTATACATTTTATATGCCTTGCGTGAGTCCATAACGTGTCCTACATACCCTGATGGGCCAAAACATTACGACCACTTGATTTTTTGTCCATCTTTGAAACGAAATACATCACTGAGTCTGCGTATCAGGGATCCAGCAGTTTGTTGGTAGGTCTATGGCGATATGTTGTGGCATTATATGTCTACGCACAGGTCGTGTAATTCGCGCGAATAAGCGACCACTGACTTGCGCACGCGGAGTTGATGCCCGATAGCGACCCAAATGCGTGCTATTGCATTTACATCAGTCGAATTTTGTCGCCGAGATATCAGTGCTCCTGAAACCACTGTAGCACGGCTTTGGCTCCGAGACACGGACGATTATACTGTTGAAAGATGATATCGCCATCGGGGAAGACATTAAGCGCGAAGGGATGCGGCTGGTTTGCAGCTGTCAGCCTGTCTTTGAATAATGCCACATGCGCAGGAGAATGTCTCCTACAGCTCCCACCGGGCTGTGTGCGTGGCGCGCTGCAGGTTTCGAGCCGCCGCTCAACTCGATGACGTCGATTGCGGAGTCGGCTGGATGGCTGGCTCTGAGCACTATGGGACTTAACTACTGAGGTCATCAGTCCCCTAGAACTTAGAACTACTTAAACCGAACTAACCTAAGGACATCACACACATCCATGCCCGAGGCAGGATTCGAACCTGCGACCGTAGCGGTCACGCGGTTCCAAACTGACGCGCTTAGAACCGCACGGCCACACCGGCCGGCTTTGCGGAGTCGACCATCGACCTAGTATAGCAAAAATGTGATTCACCGGAGGAGCCGACACGTTTCCACTGATCGACGGTCGAATCGCGACAGCCGCGTGCCCACTGAAATTGTAATTGAAGATGTCGCTGGCCAGCTTGTGAACACGTGCGGGTTGTCTTCCACGGAGCACCCTTATCAACGATGTACGATGAATGGTGTGCTCCGAAACACTTGTGCGTGCACCAGAATTGTCGTCTTTCGGCTGCTTGTTCTTGGTAATAAGCTGATATTGTTAACAAGACACGACAGTAAAGAATATACATATTGAGAGGGCAATGTCAAAAACCCAGACTAGTGAAAAGGGGTGGACCAGAGGTTCGCGAACTTACACCGCTTATTGTCCGAACTGCGCATTTCTGAGCCGTCCGGCCGAAGTGGCCGAGCGGTTCTAGGCGCTTCAGTCTGGAACCGCGCGACCGCTACGGTCGCAGGTTCGAATCCTGCCTTGGGCATGGATGTGTGTGATGTGCTTAGGTTAGTTAAGTTTAAGTAGTTCTAAGTTCTAGGGGGCTGATGACCTCAGCTGTTAAGTCCCATAGTGCTCAGAGCCATTTGAACCATTTCTGAGCCAAAAGTATCTTTTTAGAATGGGAAGAGTTATCCCAAAATATAATACCACACTACATAAGCGAACGAAAATAAGCAAAGTAGACTAATTTTCTTGTTGAACGATTACTTACTTCAGATACCGTTCGAATCGTAAAAATGGCAGCATTAAGTCTTTGAACAAGATCCTGAAAGTGGGCTTTCCATGATAGTTTACTATCTGTCTGAACACCTAGACATTTGAGCTGTTCAGTTTCACTAATCATATGCCTATTCTGTGAAACTGGAGCGTCGGTTTTTGTTGAATTGTGTGTTAGAAACTGTAAAAGCTGAGTGTTTCTGTGATTTACCGTTAGTTTATTTTCTACAAGCCATGAACTTATGTCATGATTTGTACTATTTGCAACAGAGCCAATGTCGCACACAATATCATTTACTACCAAGATAGTGTCATCAGCAAACAGATATATTTTACAGTGACCTGTAATACTAGAGGGCACATCATTTATATAAATGAGGAACAGGAGTGGCCCCGACACACATTAGTGTTTTAATGAAGGTCACTCTGCACTCATTTTCCGAATTTATTTTAGAGTTAAGCAGCAGAGCAGGACATCATTTTGAACGTATCGCAGGGTAAACCTATGAGTTGAATTGCGGGTCCTTTGGTTTGCCCTGGGATACTTTCAAAATGATGTCCATGTGCCGGTCGGTGTGACCGTGCCGTTCTAGGCGCTTCAGTCTGCAACCGCGTGACCGCTACGGTCGCAGGTTCGAATCCTGCTTCGGGCATTGATGTGTGTGATGTCCTTAGGTTAGTTAGGTTTAAGTAGTTCTACGTTCTAGGGGACTGATGACCACAGATGTTAAGTCCCATAGTGCTCAGAGCCATTTGAACCATTTGATGTCCATGTGGACGAAGACAGTGACCTGCTCGACTTCTTAGCGGTGTCGGAACGTTGCAAGCTCATTCTATACAGTTGCTCAACTATTTTCAGTTCGCTGCTGTAGTTGAGATACATTGTCAGTTGCAACACGTTACAAGTGCTCCTTGAGATGACACCAAAGTCCTGGGGGTGAGATACAGAGATCTGGCAGGACAAGTAGCTGGTCCTATACCACGCCTCCACTTATCGGGATTAGCGATACAGAGATAATATCGTGTTTCCCGACTGAAACGTGCAGGGACACCATCGACAAAACAGCGTCAGTAGATATGCAGGCGAACATGACACATGAAAATCCTGTACTGGCCAGCGATGTAATGCTTACGATGTAATGCTTACCACAAATGACATTATGCATCACAACTTTGAAATAATGCATTTCAGACAAAACTTTATTTAACGTTTTACTCTTAATTGGATCCATACATCGCACCCTCGAAGGGTGTGCTGATACTTTTGAATCATCCTGTATATACATAATTAAGGCGAGACACTCAATGATCTTTTCAGTGCAGACGCACACCAGGTTCGAACTGTTACGGGAATCGGCGAAATGTCGCGCGTAATGAGGATAATGAACAAGGGGCGCTACATACGTCGACAAGTTGGGAATTTGAAACTGACGGGTTGCGTGCTATGGTAGTCGGTGCCGTTGCGACAACCACTGTATCCGTAGAACTACAGACTAATGTCCCTGACTTTGGTTTACTGCCGAATCCTTGAAGATATTCTCAGGGCGAATATAATAAACTTTCTTGAGACTGAGAAGCTTATGTTTATGAATCAGCACGGTTTTTAGAAAAAACTGCTCGTGCGAAGCTCAGATTGCCCTTCTCTCACGTGATATACTGTGAACTGTGGATGAAGGGCAGCAGGCAGATTCCACATTTCTAGATTTATGGAAAGCATTTTGGACAGTGCCCCATTGCATGCAGTTAACGAAGGTACGACCATATAGAATAAGTTCACAGATATGTGAGTGACTCGAAAACTTTTTATGTAATGGAACTCAGCACGTTCTCCTCGAAGGCGAGGGTTCATCAGAGATAAGGGGATCGTCTGGAGGGAGGCAGGAAGTGTGATAGGCCAGCTTTTAGACTCTACATACATTAATGATTTGGCGAACGGGCTGGGCAGCAGCCTGAGGTTGTTTGCTGATGATGCTGTGGTGGATGCAAGACGACTTTGTAGTTAATGTGACGAATGGCAGCTAGACCTAATTGTGGAAAAATGTAAGTTAATGCGGATGAGTAGGAAGGCCAAACCTGCAATGTTCGGATACAGTATTACTAGTGTCCTGCTTGATGCAGTCAGGTCGCTGAAATATCTGGATGTAGCGTTGCAAAGCGATACTACACGACTGGCCATTAAAATTGCTACACCAAGAAGAAATGCAGATGATAAACGGGTATTCATTGGACAAATGTATTATACTAGAACTGACATGTGATTAGATTTTCACGCAATTTGGGTGCATAGATCCTGAGAAATCAGTACCCAGAACAACCACACCTGGCCGTAATAACGGCCTTGATAGACCTGGGCATTGAGTCAAACATAGCTCGGATGGCGTGTACAGGTACAGCTGCCCATGCAGCTTCAACACGATACCGCAGTTCATCAAGAATAGTGACTGGTGAATTGTGACGAGCCATTTGCTCGGCCACCATTGACCAGACGTTTTCAATTGGTGAGAGATCTGGAGAATGTGCTGGCCAGGGCAGCAGTCGAACATTTTCTGTATCCAGAAAAGGCCGTACAGGACCTGCAACATGCGGTCGTGCATTATCCTGCTGAAATGTAGCATTTCGCAGGGATAGAATGAAGGGTAGAGCCACGGGTCGTAACACATCTGAAATGTAACATCTACTGTTCAAAGTGCCGCCACTGCGAACAAGAGGTGACCGAGGCCTGTAACCAATGGCACCCCATACCATCAAACCAGGTGATGCGCCAGTAGGGCGATAACGAATACACGCTTCCAATGTGCGTTCACCGTAGGGACTGATGACCTTAGCAGTTAAGTCCCATAAGATTTCGCACACATTTGAACATTTTTGACGTTTTGCCATTCTGTGCACCCAGGCTTGTCGTTGAGTACACCATCGCAGGCGCTCGTGTCTGTGATGCAGCGCCAAGGGTAACCGCAGCCATGGTTCCGACTGATAATCCATGCCGCTGCAAACGTCGTCGAACTATCTGTGCAGATGGTTGTTGTCTTGCACATGTCCCCATCTGTTGACTCAGGGATCGAGACGTGGCTGCACGATCCGTTACAGCCATGCGGATAAGATGCCTGTCATCTCGACTGCTAGTGATACGAGGCCGTTGGGATCCAGCACGGTGTTCTGTATTACCCTCCTGAACCCACCGATTCCATATTTTGCTAACAGTCATTGGATCTCGACCAACGCGAGTAGCAATGTCGCGATACGATAAACCGCAATCGCGGTGGGCTACAATCCGACCTTTATCAAAGTCGGAAACGTGATGGTACGCATTTCTCCTCCTTACACGAGGCATCGCAACAACGTTTCACCAGGCAACGCCGGTCAACTGCTGTTTGTGTATGAGAAATCGGTTGGAAACTTTCCTCATGTCAGCACGTTGTAGGTGTCGCCACCGGCGCCAACCTTGTGTGAGGCTCTGGAAAGCTAATCATTTGCATACCACTGCATCTTCTTCCAGTCGGATAAATTTCGCGTCTGTAGCACGTCATCTTCGTGGTGTAGCAATTGTAATGGCCAGTAGTGTAAATGGAACGAGCATGACTGTGGTAAGAAAGGCGAATGGTCGACTTCGGTTTATTGCGAGAATTTTAGGAAAGAGTAGATCACGTGTAAAGGAGGCCGCGTTTAGGACGCTGCTGGCACCAATCCTTCAGTGTTTGGGATCCGTAACAAGTTGGATTAAACAAAAGAAGACTTCGAAGAAATTCACAGGCAGGCTGCTAGATTTGTTACCGGTAGGTTCGAACAGCAAGGAAGTGTTACAGAGACGCTTCGGAAACCTACTGCCTCCAACATACACTGTGCATAAAAACTACGGACATAAAAGGGCTCATACGGAGACATATAGGCAGCAGTATTTCCCTCGCTGTGTTAACGGGTGGAACAGGAAAGTAAATGACTCGCAGCGATACAGGGTACAGTCCACCGATACGGACTATCTATGTCGATGTACTTGAGGACAATATTTTGGAAATGGAAGAGGATGTAGATGAAGATGAAATGGGAGATACGATAGAGTTTGATAGAGCACTGAAAGACCTGAGTCGAAAAAAGGCCCCGGGAGTAGACAACATTCCATTAGAACTAATGACAGCCTTGGGAGAGCCGGTCATGACAAAACTCTACCATCTGGTGAGCAAGATGTATGAAACAGGCGAAATACCCTCAGATTTCAAGAAGAATATAATAATTGCAATCCCAAAGAAAGCAGGTGTTGACAGATTGGAAAATAACCGAACTATCAGTTGAATAAGTCACAGCTGCAAAATACTAACGCGAATTCTTTACAGACGAATGGAAAAACTGGCAGAAGCCGACCACGGGGAAGATCAGTTTGGATTCCGTAGAAATGTTGGAACACGTGAGGCAATACTGACCTTACGACTTATCTTATATGAAAGATGAAGGAAAGGCAAACCTACGTTTCTAGCATTTGTAGACTTAGAGAAAGCTTTTGACAATGTTGGCTGGAATACTCTCTTTCAAATTCTAAAGGTGGCAGGGGTAAAATACAGGGAGCGAAAGGCTATTTACAATTTGTACAGAAACCATATGGCAGTTATAAGAGTCGAGGGGTATGAAAGGGAAGCAGTGGTTGGGAAGGGAGTGAGACAGGGTTGTAGCCTCTCCCCGATGTTATTCAATCTGTATATTGAGCAAGCAGTAAAGGAAACAAAAGAAAATTTCGGAGTAGGTATTAAAATCCAGGGAGAAGAAATTAAAACTTTGAGGTTCGCCGATGACATTGTAATTCTGACAGAGACAGCAAAGGATTTGGAAGAGCAGTTGAACAGAATGGACAGTGTCTTGCAAGGAGGATATAAGATGAACATCAACAAAAGCAAAACGAAGATAATGGAATGTAGTCGAATTAAGTCGGGTGATTCTGAGGGAATTAGATTAGGAAATGAGACACTTAAAGTAGTAAAGGAGTTTAGCTATTTGGGGAGCAAAATAACTGATGATGGTCGAAGTAGGGAGGATATAAAATGTAGACTGGCAATGGCAAGGAAAGCGTTTCTGAAGAAGAGAAATCCGTTAACATCGAGTATAGATTTAAGTGTCAGGAAGTCGTTTCTGAAAGTATTTGTACAGAGTGTAGCCATGTATGTAAGTGAAACATGGACGATGAATAGTTTGGACAAGAAGAGAGTAGAAGCTTTCGAAATGTAGTGCTACAGAAGAATGTTGAAGATTAGGTGGGAAGAAAACGTAACTAATGAGAAGGTATTGAATAGGATTGGGGAGAAGAGAAGTTTGTGGCACAAGTTGACTAGAAGAAGGGATCGGTTGGTAGTACATGTTGTAAGGCATCAAGGGATCACAAATTTAGCATTGGAGGGCAGCGTGGAGGGTAAAAATCGTAGAGGGAGACCAAGAGATGAATACACTAAGCAGATTCAGAAGGATGTAGGTTGCAGTAGGCACTGGGAGATGAAGAAGCTTGCACGGAATAGAGCAACATGGAGATCTGCATCAAACCAGTCTCAGGACTGAAGACCACAACAACAGCAACAATGTAGATGTACTGTAGATGGCTTAGTGGCTAGAAAATTTGTCTAGTAAACAGGATACCCGGGTTCGAATCCTGGTCCAGCACAAACTTTCAACTTTGTCGACTGGTTTCAATTAATACCAGCTAGCAGCAAAAGTTGTAATTCCTTTCTGTCTTAATCTGCCCTTTGTCAAAGTAGCTTATAGCGGCGGGACTTCCCGATCTGCGGCCCCTACCGGCCCTGGGGTGGTTTCCCGTTCGCCTCTGCTCCGCCTGCTTACCTCCCTCTCCCCTGTCACATGCCCGCAACGCCGCCATGCGGAGATGGGGCTCGCTGTGGGCGGTGGCCGTTATCAACACAAAGTTCTCATCGTCAGTCACTGTGGTCAACAAACTTATATTTTACAATGAGCGCAGTTACCTACGAACTCACCCACCTTACTGTTCAATGCTGAACAAGGCCAGGGCTGGTGAGTTTTGTGTCGGAATAGCAGACCAGCAGTTATGGTCATCGCCCACAAGTCTGTCAGTGGAATCAGCTGTCGTCCTAAAAACATGTAGCAGACTTGTGCACGTTGTTGTTGTTTTTGTGGCCCTCAGTTCAGAGACAGGTTTGATGCAGCTCGCCATGCTACTCTATCCTGTGAAAGCTTCTTCATCTCCGAGTAACTACTGCAACCTACATCCTTCTGAATCTGCTTAGTGTATTCATCTCTTGGTCTCCGATTTTTACCCTGCACTCTTCCTTTCGATACTAAATTGGTGATCCCTTGATGCCTCAGTACGTGTCCTACCAACCGATCTCTTCTTTAAATCAACCTGTGCCACAAATTCCTCTTTTCCCCAATTCTATTCAGTACCTCCTCATTAGTTACGTGGTCTACCCGTTTAATCTTCAACATTCTTCTGTAGCACCACATTTCGGAAGCTTCTATTCCCTTTCTGTGGAAACTGTTTATCGTCCATGTTTCACTTCCATACAAGGCTGCACTTCATACAAATACTTTTAGAAGAGACTTCCTGACACTTAAACCTATACACGATGTTAACAAATTTCTCTTCTTCAGAAACGCTTTCCTTGTCATAGCCACTCTACATTTTATATCCTCTCTATTTCGACCATCATCAGTTATTTTGCTCCCCAAAGGGCAAAACTCATTTACTACTTAAGTGTCTCATTTCCTAATCTAATTCCCTCAGCATCACCTGACTTAATTCAACTACATTCAATTATCCTCGTTTTGCTTTTGTTGATGTTCACTTAATATCCTCCTTTCAAGACACTGCCCATTCCATTCAACTGCTCTTTCAGGTTCTTTGCTGTCTCTGATAGAATTTGAATGTCATCGGCAAACCACAAAGTTTTTGTTTCTTCACCATGGGTTTTAATTCCTACTTTTTAATTCCTACTTTTTGCTTTACTAGTTGTTCAATGCAGTGATTGAATAACAGCGCTGATAGGCTACAACCCTGTCTCACTCCCTTCCCAACCACTGCTTCCCTTTCATGCCCCTCGACTCTTATAACTGCCACCTGTTTTGTTTACAAATTGTAAATAGCGTTTCGCTCGCTGTGTTTGACGCTTGCCACCTTCAAAATTTGAAAGAGAGTATTCCAGTCAAAATTGTCAAAAGCTTTCTCTAAGTCTACAAAAGCTAGAAACGTAGATTTGCCTTTCCTTAATCTACCTTCTAAGATAAGTCGTAGAGTCAGTATAGCCTCAGATGTTCCAGCATTTCTATGGAATCCAGACTGATCTTCCCCGAGGTATGCTTCCACCAGTTTTTCCATTCGTCTGCAAAGAATTCGCGTTAGTATTTTGCAACTGTGATTTATTAAACTGATCGGTAAGTTTCACACCTGTCAACACATGCTTTCTTTGGGCTTGGAATTACTATATTCTTCTTGAAATCTGAGGGTATTTCGCCTGTCTCATACATCTTGCCCGCCAGTTGGAAGAGTTTGATCATGGCTCCCAGGGCTATCACCAATTCTAAAAGAGTGTTGTCTACTCCCGAGACCTTGTTTCGACTTAGGTCTTTCAGTGCTGTGTGAAATTCTCCACGCAGTATCATATCGAGACGTGGCATGAGCCGCCTCTCATATTTCTATCTTACTCTGAGTAATTCAATTTTTCTCTCTAATTGCATGTGGTGAAAAGTTGCTGTTCCTTCACACGCAGACTTCGCACGCAGCATCTCTGGTTACCCGGGTGGTCCGGTGACAGGCGGGTTTTGCTGATCTTGAAAGGGTTAAGCCGGCGGGTGTGAGGGAGTCAAGTGGATGCTTACCAGACGCCGACATTGTCATAAGTGCGTGGGCGACACGCCCACAGGGGCCTGACGGGGCGGCTGGGCTAGAGATTCCGTTACTTCGCAGAAACTTAGTGGAAACACTTTCTGGCGAGCTACCAGCGAGGTGTGGGAATGACTTGTGTTCCCAGACGGTCTTGGTGGGAAAATTCCCGAATTTTCTGCAAAATCATAAATGTGATTGGCTTGCTCAAGGAATAGCTCCTTGACGTAGCAAAATCGGCGTGGAAATTGGCGCCAAGTATCTCCATTGGTGGAATAGTAGTGCGTCGGCAATAGAGGGGAATTTTCCGCCGGTTTTCGAGTTGCTGATTGGAACGTTTAACCACGGCCACTTTCGTGTGGGCGGGAATGTTCTGTGTTCGGCTTGTACGGGTGCTCTTGAGAGGGTGGGCACTCACTGCTCTGGACAGCCTGCCTTCCGTTGGCTGTCTAATATACTTTCATTTAATTGTAACTTTTGACGAAGTTGCTGAAGTTTCGACTTCAGTGTAACTTTCCGAGTACAGTTGGCAATTGAGCGTTCTACGTACAAGCAGACTATGTTGTCCGTCTTGGGCAGTTTTGGCTAAAGTTGACTGTATCGGAGTTACTGTGTGACTTTGCTTGCTAAAATGAATCACTGTACCATGTGGCAAGCCTTCTTCGTCTCCCTCAGAGGCGCATTTGTATTGATAGGAAGTCTTTAGTCTGGAACAACCAGACCAGGATAATTTGTTTCGGGCTATACTCGCGACATTATCGTCACCACGACTGGACTTCGAAGCAACCAGCCATAGCTTCCAGTACACCAGATCGTGTCCTTGCAGCTAAGAAGACAGCTTGGTAATGTGTGTCCGTAGCACCGGCAGGTTAGGGAATTTTACTAGGTGATAATCAGAGCCCAGCAGAGCGCGCCTGTTCCCGTCTTTTCTTACGTGGTTCTTTCTTGGGTGTTCATTGTCTAAGTTCTCACTACTGTAGCAGCAACCAATGTTGGGTTGGCTGGGTGTTTCTCTTAAGATTTGAGTTGCAAGGAATTGGCTCCACATACCACTTAATCATAAATGTCGCAAGCTAGTTTACGGACAACTTCACCTTCACAGCATTTATTTGAGTATCCAATTTGACGTATTGTAAATGTTTCCCATGTTGTGTTTATTATTTTGAGTTTAGTCATAATAAATCAAATTGTTATTTTGGACAGAACTTTCATTCTGTAGATCGGTAGAGCAACCCTTTCATTTCTCACCACGTTAATGAAATTTGTTTATCAAATTAATTTCTATCGAATTAAATTATTGCAGGTGCCAAACTCTTTTCTACTCCACTTCCAGGGTCGATTAGAGTCAGTTCGCGTTTCTGCTTAATCCATGTGCAACAGCAAAAGTCGGAGTTAGAAAAAGGGGGGGGGGGCTTAGAGCATTATTTTCATATGAAGATTCTAGAAGAATTTTGTGTTAAATACACTGCTAGCCCGGGCACCTCGCAATATCTCCCGTTTCATCTTCATCTACGTCCTCTACCATTTCCATAATATTGCCCTTAAGCAGCACATCGCCCTTTTTCAGACCCTCTATACACTCTTTCCACCTTTCTGCTTTTCCACCTTTGCTCAGAAGTGGTTTTCCCGCATAAAACGGACGAATAACTTCCTGTGACGCCAGTGCGTGGGCAGCTGGCCCCTTTCGCAGCAGAAAGGAAGACGGCCGCACTGCGGACGACAGACGCCGCCGCACTTGCTGCGGTTTACTCGTCCCGCGCAGAGGCTTCCGCCGCGCACGTCGCTAGGCTGCACTCAGCCCAGCCCCCGCTGGCCGCGCCCCGCGATGCACCCCGCCGTGGCGCTGCTCGGTCTGCTGCTGGCCAACGACACCGCGCTCCTAGACTGCGTCTGCAGCCGCATCAACGATGCCTTCGAACTCAGCGGCCTAGAGCCGCTCTCTAGCGGCGAACAAGTGATGCACAGGCGGTTCTGTAGTGAGGGTGAGCACCTCTACATCTACATTGTTGTTGTTGCGGTCTTCAGTCCTGAGACTGGTTTGATGCAGCTCTCCATGCTACCCTATCCTGTGCAAGGTTCTTCAGCTCCAAGTACTTAATGCAACCTACATCCTTCTAAATCTCCTTAGTGCATTCATCTCTTGGTCTCCCTCTACGATTTTTACCCTCCACGCTGCCCTCCATTGCTAAATTTGTGATCCCTTGATGCCTCAGAACATGTCCTACTAACCGGTCCCTTCTTTTTGTCAAGTTGTGCCACAAACTCCTCTTCTCCCCAATTCTATTCAATACCTTCATCATTAGTTATGTAATCTACCCATCTAATCTTCAGCATTCTTCTGTAGCACCACATTTCGAAAACTTCTATTCTCTTTTTGTCCAAACTATTTGTCGTCCATGTTTCACTTCCATACATGGCTACACTCCATACAAATACTTTCAGAAACGACTTCCTGGCACTTAAATCTATACTCGATGTCAACAAATTTCTCTTCTTCAGAAATGATTTCCTTGCCATTGCCAGTCTACATTTTATACCCTCCCTACTTCGACCATCATCAGTTATTTTGCTCCCCAAATAGCAAAACAACTTTACTACTTTAAGTCTCTCTTTTCCTAATCTAACTCGACTACATTTCATTATCCTCGTTTCGCTTTTGTTTATGTTCATCTTATATACTCCTTTCAAGACACTGTCCATTCCGTTCAACTGCTCTTCCAAGTCCTTTGCTGTCTCTCATAGAATCACAATGTCATCGCAAACCTCAAAGTTTTAATTTCTTCTCCCTGGATTTTAATACCTACTCCAAATTCTTCTTTTGTTTCCTTTACTGCTTGCTCAATATACAGATTGAATAACATCGGGGAGAGGCTACAACCCTGTCTCACCCCTACCCAACCACTGCTTCCCTTTCATGCCCCAAGACTCTTATAACTACCATCTGGTTTCTGTACAAATTGTAAATAGCCTTTCGATCCCTGTATTTGACCCCTGCCATCTTTAGAATTTGAAAGAGAGTATTCCAGTCAACATTGTCAAAAGCTTTCTCTAAGTCTACAAATGCTAGAAACGTAGGTTTGCCGTTCCTTAATCTTTCTTCTAAGATAAGTCGTAAGATCAGTATTGCCTCACGTGTTCCAATACTTCTACGGAATCCAAACTGATCTTCCCCGAGGACGGTTTCTACCAGTTTTTCCATTCGTCTGTAAAGAATTCGTGTTAGTGTTTTGCAGCTGTGACTTATTCAACTGATAGTTCGGTAATTTTCACATCTGTCAACACCTGCTTTCCGTGGGATTGGAATTATTATGTTCTTCTTGAAGTCTGAGGGTATTTCGCCTGTCTCATACGTCTTGCTCACCAGATGGTAGAGTTTTGTCAGGACTGGCTCTCCCAAGGCCGTCAGTAGTTCTAATGGAATGTTGTCTACTCCCGGGGCCTTGTTTCGACTCAGGTCTTTCAGTGCTCTGTCCAACTCTTCACGCAGTATCGTATCTCCCATTTCATCTTGATCTACATCCTCTCCCATTTCCATAATATTGTCCTCGAGTACATCGCCCTTGTATAGACATACATGCTCCGCCATCCACCATAAGGTGCGTGGTGGAGGGAACCTCGTACCACAACTAGCATCTTCTCTCCCTGTTCCACTCCCAAACAGAACGATGGAAAAATGTCTGCCTATATGCCTCTGTACGACCCCTAATCTCTCTTATCTTATCTTTGTGGTCTTTCCGCGAAATATAAGTTGGCTGCAGTAAAATTGTACTGCAGTCAGCCTCAAATGCTGGTTCTCTAAATTTCCTCAGTAGCGAATCACGAAAAGAACACCTCCTTTCCTCTAGAGACTCTCACCCGAGTTCCCGAAACATTTCCGTAAAACTCGCGTGATGATCAAACCTACCAGTAACAAATCTACCAGCCCGCCTCTGAATTGCTTCTGTGTCCTCTCTCAATCCAACCTGATAGGGATCCCAAACGCTCGACCAGTACTCAAGAATAGGTCGTGTTAGTGTTTTGTAAGAGGTCTCCTTTACAGATGAACCGCATCTTCCTAAAATTCTACCAATGAACCGAAGACGACTTTCCGCCTTCCCCACAGCTGCCATTACATGCTTGTCCCACTTCATATCGCTCTGCAATGTTACGCCCAAATATTTAATCGACGTGACTGCGTCAAGCGCTACACTACTAATTGAGTATTCAAACATTACAGGATTCTTTTTCCTATTCATCTGCATTAATTTACATTTATCTATATTTAGAGTTAGCTGGCAATCTTTACACCAATCACAAATCCTGTCCAAGTCATCTTCTATCCTCCCACAGTCACTCAACGACGACACCTTTCCGTACACCACAGCATCATCAGCAAACAGCCGCACATTACTACCCACCCAGTCCAAAAGATTATTTATGTAGATAGAAAACAAAAGCGGCTCTACCACACTTCTCTGGGGCACTCCAGATGATACCCTCACCTCCGATGAACAAATGCTTCAAATGGCTCTGAGCACTATGCGACTTAACTTCTGAGGTCATCAGTCGCCTAGAACATAGAAATAATTAAACCTAACTAACCTAAGAACATCACACACATCCATTCCCGAGGCAGGATTCGAACCTGCGACCGTAGTGGTCGCTCGGCTCGAGACTGTAGCGCCTAGAACCGCACGGCCACTTCGGCCGGCTCCGATGAACACTCACCATCGAGGACAACGTAATGGTTTCTATTTGTTAAGAATTCTTCGAGACACTCAGATATTTGGAAACCAATCCCATATGCTCGTACCTTAGTTAGGAGTCTGCAGTGGGGCACCGACTCAAACACTTTCCGGAAGTCAAGGAATAAGGCATCCGTCTGGTACCCTTCATCCATGGTTCGCAAGATATCATGTGAAAAAAGGGCGAGTTGCGTTTCGCAAGAGCGATGCTTTCTAAAGCCGTGCTGAATCATGGACAGCAACTTCTCTGTCTCTAGGAAATTCATTATATTCGAACTGAGAATATGTTCGAGAATCCTGCAACAAACTGATGTTAAGGATATTGGTTTGTAAATTTGATGATCCGTCCTCCTACCCTTCTTATATACAAGCTTCACCTGCGCTTTTTTCCAGTCGCTAGGGACTTTACGCTGGGCAAGAGATTCCCGATAAATGCAAGCTAAGTAAGGAGCCAATGCAGTAGAGTACTCTCTGTAAAACCGAACTGGAATCCCATCAGGACCTGGCGATTTATTTATTTTCAACCCATTCAGCTGCTTCACAACCCCAGGGATGTCTATCACTATGTCCTCCATACGGGAATCTGTACGAGACTCCAACGGCGGTATGTTTGTACGATCCTCCTGCGTGAAAGATTTCTCAAATGCTAAATTTAAAATTTCAGCTTTTGTTTTGCTGTCTTCCGTTGCCAGGCTAGACTGATCAGTGAGTGACTGGATGGCAGCTTTCGACCCGCTTATCGATTTTACGTAAGACCAGAATTTCCTTGGGTTTTCAAAAGATCTTTTGCTAAGGTATGACGGTGGTAGTGGTTGTATGCTTCGCGCATCGCTCTTTATACAGCAGCACGAATCTCTACTAACTTTAGCCTGTCCTCATTCTCCCGATCTTTCTTGTACCGCGAGTGCAACTGTCTTTGCTTGCTGAGCATTCTCCGAATTGCGCTGTTAAACCACGGTGGGTCTTTTCCGTCCGTAACCCACTTTTTCGGCACATACTTCTCCAATGAGTGATTTACCAGTGCTGTACGTCTGCGCACAGTACGGATTCGCACACCTGTGCAGTTTTGAACTACTGAGGGGCAGCATTGTTTCCACGTACTGTGACAGAGACAGATGAAACGTTCTAAGGCTGTCAAAGGGGCACTACACTACGTGATCGACAGTATCCGGACACCCCCAAAAACATTTTTTCGTATTAGATGCATTGTGCAGCCACCTACTTACAGGTACTCCGTATCAGCGACCTCATTAGACATCGTGAGAGAGCAGAATGGGGTGCTCTGCGGAACTCACGGACTTTGAACATGGTCAGGTGATTGGGTGTCACTCTTATCATACGTCTGTACGCGAGACTTCCTCACTCCTAAACTTCCCTAGGTCCACTGATAGTGAAGTGGAAATGTGAAGTAACACGTACAACACAGGTGGACCTCGTCTGTTGACTGACAGAGACCGCCGTCAATTGAAGACGGTCGTTATGTGAAGTAGGCACACATCTATCCTGACCGTCACACAGGAGTTCCAAACTGCATCACGATCCACTGCAAGGGGTTGGGTTGTTTCGGGGAGAAGACCAGACAGCGAGGTCATCGGTCTCATCGGATTAGGGAAGGACGGGAAAGGAAGTCGGCTGTGCCCTTTCAAAAGAACCATTCCGGCATTTGCGTAGAGCGATTTAGGGAAATCACGGAAAACCTAAATCAGGATGGCCGGACGCGTGATTGAACCGTCGTCCTCCCCAATGCGAGCCCAGCGTGTGTCCGCTGCAAGTACTATGACAGTTAGGAGGGAGGTGAGAAAACTTGGGTTTCATGGTCGACCGGCTGCTCAAAAGCCACACATCACGCCGGTAAATGCCAAACGACGCCTTGCTTGGAATAAGGAGAGTAAAGAGTGGACGATTGAACAGTGGAAAAACGTTGTGTGGAGTGACGAATCACGGTATACAATGTGCCGATCCGATGGCAGGGTGTGGGTATCGCGAATGGCCGGCGAACGTCATCTGCCAGCGTGTGTAGTGCCAACAGTAAAATTCGGAGGCGGTGGTGTTATGATGTGGTCGCGTTTCTCATGGAGGGAGCTTGCACCCCTTGTTGTTTTGCGTGGCAATATCACAGCACAGGCCTCCATTGATGTTTTAAGTACCTTTTGTTTTCGCACTGTTGAAGAGCAATTCGGGTATGGCGACTGCGTCTTTCAACATGATCGAGCACCTGTTCATAATGCACGGCCTATGGCGGAGTTGTTACACAATAACATCGCTGTAATGGACTGACCTCGAGAGAGTCCTGACCTGAACCCTATAGAACACCTTTGGAATGTTTTGGAACGCCGACTTCGTGCCAGGCCTCGCTGACCAACATCGATACCTCATCTCAGTGCAGCACTCCGTGTGGAGAATGGACTGCCATTCCCCAAGAAACGTTCCAGCACGTGACTGAACGTATGCCTGCGAGTGTGGAAGCTGTCATCAAGGCTAAGTGTAGACCAACACCATACTGAATTCCAGCATTACCGATGGAGGGCGCCACGAACTTGTAAGTCATTTTCAGCCAGGTTTCTGGATACTTTTGATCACATAGTGTATGTTTCGTAGGGGGAAACTGCTCTTAATTTTCAAATTTTTATGTGAATATACTTTGCGCAGCCTTTTGCGATTGAGAAGACATCGTGAAGTACGATTGGGAAAGGCTGTAAATTAACCGTCTATGTCCCTTTATTAAGTCCGGGTGTCTGAGAACAGGTTGAACAGAGAGATTGTCAATACACTGACAAATGGTTCAAATGGCTCTGAGCACTACGGGACTTAACTTCTGAGGTCATCAGTCCCCTATAACTTAGAACTACTTAAACCTAACTAACCTAACGACAGCACACAGATTCATGCCCGAGGCAGGATTCGAACCTGCGACCGTAGCGGTCGCGCGGTTCCAGGCTGTAGCGCCTAGAACCGCTTGGCCACCCCGGCCGGCAATACACTGACAGAAGTAAAATCGCACCACCAAATAATAATTACTGTATAGTAATGAACTTCATGGGCTGCTTTGGTAACATATTTCAGTGATTAACATTGCAAGATCACAGGTTGATTTAAGTGCGAGATAAGCCCGTCGCAAATATGAAGGGAAAGTAAACTAATAACCAGTGTAAGTTCCAAAATGTTGACTGTAAGCATGTAAACGTGCATGCAATGTGTTGTACAGGTCCCGGATGTTAATTTGTGGGATGGAGATCCTTGTCTGTGAAACGTCCCCTTAGAAAAATTATAAATGACTGTGCTTAACCTGACACACAATATTTTTACCGCAATGTAATCTGACTTTGAAAAATCCCTACAGAAGAATGGCCTTGACTAACAATAACCTATACCTTTCATGAATCACTTACCTCACAAAAATCTTCGTTACTCGAACTACTGCAATGCAGCGAGCGCCAATACTGCCAGCTAAATAAAAGATTCTAACTAGTGAAGGCACTAACTACTGATAGGCATAGTTAGCAAATGAAAGATTTTGATAGAGAACAAACAATGTATTTACCTTAATAGTGTTCAAAAGTCATAATATATATGTATCAGTTCATGGCATACAGTCTTACAAATTTACTGCCTCTGATGGACACACGTCCAGATCATCCGCTTTCAAAACTCCGCCATCTCTCTCCCCACATCCACCACTGCTGGCGGCTCACCTCCAACTGCGCAACGCTACGCGCTGTTCGCATCCAACTGCCCAACAATACAATAGCGACTATTTCAACCTTGCCCACCAGCCACAGACTGCACACAGCACAGCCAGTGATTTTCATACAGAGCGCTACGTGGCGTTACCAATATAAAAACCTAAACAGCCTACTTACATCTGTTACACTGGGTCGGTCAATAACTGCTGGTTGTGGATATCACTGCATCTGTCGTCCAATGATGTCTCATATGTGCTCGATCACAGACAGATCGGTGATGGAGCAGGCTAAAGCAAGATGTCTATACTCTGTAGAGCGTATTGGGCTACAATAGCTGTATGTGGTAGAGCGTTATCCTGTTGGAAAACACCCCCTGGAATGCTGTTCATGAATGGCACCACAACAGATCGAATCACCGGACTGAATACAAATTTGCGGCCAGAGTTCGTGGGATAACGACGAGAGTGCTCCTGCTGTCACACGAAATCGCACTCCAGACAATGGCTCCAAGTATATGTCTATTGTGCCTACCACGCAGACAAGTTGCTTGCAGGTCTTCAGCTGGCGAAGTCCTAAACAAAACACGGCCATCACTGGCACCGACTGGGACAAGAAGCTCTCATGAGAAAACACAACAGACCGCAACCTGCCGTCCAATGAGCTCTCCCTTGACACTAATTAAGTCGCAAATGGCGGTGGCTTGGGTTCAGTGGAGTGCACGTTACAAGGCGGCTGGCTCGCAGCTGTTCTTGAAGCAACCGGTTCCTAACAGTTCGTTGTGTCACTGTGGAGCCAACTGCTGCTCAGACTCCTGGTGCAGACGCCGAAGACGATGGTCGTCCCTCTTGATACTGCCGCGTGCCTGTCTGGAGCTCAATCTTCTTGTGACTGTACGTTTTCGTGACCACCGCTGATAGGAATAATGCACAGTGAGTACTTTCCAGCTAAGTCTTTTTGCAGTATCACAGACGGAACATCGAGCTTCGCGTAGCATTAACCATACAGCCTCATTGAAACTCAGTAAGACGTTGATAATGGCATCTTTGTCTCCTTAAAGGCATTCTTGCCGGCCGCTGTGACCGAGCGGATCTAGGCGCTTCAGTCCGGAACCGCGCTGCTGCTACGGTCGCAGGTTCGAATCCTGCCTCGGGCATGGATGTGTGTGATGTCCTTAGGTTTAAGTAGTTCTGAGTTCTAGGGGACAGATGACCTCAGATGTTAAGTCCTATAGTGCTCAGAGCCATTTGAACCATTTTTGAAAGGCATTCTTGACTAACATCAATTCATCACACCCAATAGCAGAGGTAACTAACGTTACTAGCGCCACGCTTATGCGACTGTGGCGCAATCTGAAAAGACACCATCTTTCAGACGTAGAAACACACCTGTCGGCTTTCGTTTATAATGCACAACTCCTTCTTTGTGTTGGTATTTTCTTTTCCGCCAGTGTATTGGTGATCCTTCTACTTCAGTATATTAGCTACTTTCCATATATACAAAAATATACGAGCTAACATGCACCAAATGCAAACTCATAGCGACTCCAGTTTTTCAATGCAAACTTTTGGAAATTCTTGCAGTAGGTTAGTAAATTCTGAAATAGCACAATAACTACGACCATAAGTGAAATCACCAACTATACTCTGCAAACGACTGTGAGATGCATGGCGGGGGATACGTCCCATTGTACCAGTTATTAGGGCTTTTTCCTGTTCGATTCGCGCATGGGGCACGGGAAGCAAGATTGTTTGAATCCGTGCAGTAATTATTCTAATCTTATCCTCACTATACCCCTGTGAGCGATACGTAGGGAGCTGTAGTATTTCCCTACAGTAATCATTTAAAGCTGGCTCTTAATAGACTTTCTCAATTTATTTTACGTTTGTCTTCAGGAGTGTGCCAATTCAGTTCGTTCAGTATTCTGTGGCACTGTCCCACGGCTTGAACAAAGCTGTGCTGCCCTTCTCTGTATACGTTCAATATCCTCTGTTAATAGCATCTGCTACGGGTGCGACAAACTTGAGCAATGTCCTAGAACCGTCCTCACATGTGATTTGTAAGCAATCCCTTTCGTAGACTGATTGCACTTCCCCAGTATTCTACAAATGGACTGAAGTCTGCCACCTCCATTTCCCACGACTGAACCTATGTGATCATTCCATTTCGTAACCGTACAAAATGTTACACCCAGGTGTTTGCATGAGTTGGTCGATTCCCATAGTGACTCAGTGATATTTTAGTCATACGATATTACGTTTTTTTCGTTTTGGGAAGGGCAACATCTTACATTTCTGAATATTTAGAGCAAGTTACCAATCTCTGTACCACGTTGAAAGCTTATCGAGATTTGACTCAATATTTATGCAGCTTCTCTCAGATAGTACTTCATTAAGGGGGGTAGGACGTCAAACGGGCTGACTTGGAGCAGCAGTGGCACCACAGGACATTTAATTTTCTACTGTCTATGCTTTTACAAATAAATTCATAAAACTTTGTCAGTATGACCAGGAACGATTCAGGATTCACACTCATAGCAGTGGAAGTGCAAAAACATAACCAAATAATTTTTTTTTAGATATGAAGTTTCATCATTTTTTCACTTACTGTTGGCTGCATTTGTTGCTATAGGTACATTTTTCTTCACAAGTAATAGAGATTCTTTGATGAATTTTGCACAGCATACAAACCATACTTACAGGTGTATGAAAATCTAGGATTTTCCAAGTCTATTAAAAACTGTGGTAAAATTGAGATAATTAACTACAAAATTTGATTTTTTTTCTAAACATAAAGTTAAAAACGTAACAGCCCATTAATTTTTTCATAAATTAAATAGATTCTAGTGTTTCAGACACCTGTAAGTATGGTTTGTATGCTGTGCAAAATTCATCGAACAGTCTCTCTTACTTATGAAGAAAAGTGTTCCTGTAGCAACAAATGCAGCCAATAGTAAGTGAAAAAAATGATGAAATTTCAAATGTAAAAAAATTATTTTGTTATGTTTTTGAACTTCTGATGCTACAAGTGTGAATCCTGAATCCTTCCTGGTCATGCTGACAAAGTTTTATGAATTTACTTGTGAAAGTATAGATAGTGGAAATTAAAATGTCCTGTGGTGCCTCTCCTGTTCCAAGTCGGCCCATTTGACGTCCTACCCCACTTAAAGGTAATTGAATCACCTGCAAAAAGCCAGATTTTGCTGTTAATATAGCCTGCAAGGTCATTAACGTACAACAACAACAACAACACATTTCCACAGGGGCACACCCGAGGTTTCTTCTACATCTGAAGATGACTCTTCATCCAAGATAAGATGCTGCCAATGATTGACAGTTCATCATGAAACTGGAGAGTATGGCGAGTACAGGTATGAGAGAGCGAGAACCAAATTTTGTCACCGAGTGCCTGTTTCTTCAAAATCGTTGGTGAGAGGCGGCAGATGGGCCGCCCACGCAGTGAAGCGAGTGTGTCTGCTGCCCCCCCCCCCCTCCTCAAGATACACGGGCGACAAGCAGCGCAGCGGCAGCTGCCCGAAGCGGCGCCCACCCCCCCACTGAACTATAATCCGGGAAATAATTGTTACCGAAAAAAAGAAAGAAAAAAAAATGGTTCAAATGGCTCTGAGCGCTATGGGTCTTAACTTCTGAGGTCATCAGTCCCCTAGAACTTAGAACTACTTAAACCTAACTAACCTAAGGACATCACACACATCTATGCCCGAGGCAGGATTCGAAGCTGCGACCGTAGCGGTCGCGCGGTTCCAGTCTGTAGCGCCTAGAACCGGTCGGCCACTACGGCCGGCTTGTTACCGACAAATCTGAAATTATGTTAAAATTATGCGCTATATTCGTGTCAATTTACGTGCTCCATTCCATCTATTCTTCTACACAGACAACAGACTGAAAGAAAACAGCGAGTAAGGAAATAAATGCCCAGCCGGCTAGCCGCGCGGCAGACTGGTGTCGAGCTCCAGTGTGGCGGCCAGCCTGTGGATGGTTTGTAAGGCGGTTTGCCATCTGCCTCGGCGAGTGCGGGCTCGCTACCCTTGTTTTCCGCCTCAGTTACACTGTGTCGGCGATTGCTGCGCATACACTGTCTCCACGTGATTGTACACCATAATTACTCTACCACTTGAACATTGGGGTTACACTCGTCTGGTAAGATGGTCCCAGGGGGGGGGGGGGGGGAGGGGTCCACTGGGGGCCAAGCTGCACAGTAAGCCTGGGTTCGGTGTGGGGCGGCGCTGGGGTGGGTGGACTGCTGTGGCCTGTTGTGGAGTTGTGAACCACTGAGGGCGAGACGAAGCCTCTCTGTCATTTCTAGGTCCGCAGTCTACATACACAGTGCACATTGCAAGGAAATAAATGATTACGGTGGCTAGTAGTGTCGATTTAGCCGATAAAACATCGATATATCGATACACTAACATTGTTTCAGTTGAATATCGATATTCACAGCGAGACTGTATTTCACTGATATTGAAATACCAAAAAAAGAGTGTAGCTGTTTTTGTTTCATATTACACTACTGGCCATTAAAGTTGCTACACCACGAAGATGACGTGCTACAGACGCGAAATCCAACCGACAAGAAGAAGATGGCGTGTACCTGTACACGCCATCCAAGCTCTGTTTGACTCAATGCCCAGGCGTATCAAGGCCGTTATTACGGCCAGAGGTAGTTGTTCTGGGTACTGATTTCTGAGGATGTATGCACCCAAATTGCGTGAAAATGTAATCACATGTCAGTTCTAGTATAATATATTTGTCCAATCAATACCCGTTTATTATCTACATTTCTTCTTGGTGTAGCAATTTTAAAGGCTAGTAGTGTAGATTTATTTCGCAGAATTCGATAAATATTTGAAGTTGTTCTTTTGAAATTGTGAAGGGGTCTGCCTGCTTTTTTGAGCTTTCATCACGTCCAGTCTTTATCTTTGACTGTGTGAAGCAAGTATAGGTGGCACGAAGGAGAAGTCCGATTGCACTGTGCTTGGTGGTGTGAATGGAAAAACGAGTTACCCGATGTGAAGAATAGCAAAAATAATTTTTGGCGCAACTAGTGTGTCATTTGTTCACATCCGCATTCTTCAAAAACAACAGCTGAAAATGATGAATAAAAATCTAAATCACAACATTTGTCCTTGTGGTGGGTGGAGACGTGTGAGGGGAAATGACAAGCTCATGGGCGCTCGGCGATACCAACAGAAACTGCAACTTTTAACTTTACCATCAATTTTGACACTACAACTGCTGGGTCGCCGGCGTTTGCAGAAATGGGAAAAACAGGGAAGTCGACATGGAGTGTTCCAGACAAGTCGATATATGACGAAATCGAACGACGGACCAATGGGATGTCTTTTATTGTGCCACCAAATGGTGTCACCATAGAGTAAATGTCTCTGGAGTGAGCATTCACATGCGCAGAACAGATTTTGTGTTGTCACCATACATTGCCGGCCTGGTCATGTGTTCTCGGGACGTCGTGTGTTTGTTCGAATAGCGCCCAGTACATTTCGAATGTCACTACATACCTAGTACAGACGGATTCTTTTCGTACGTGTCGTGGATTATTTATATATGTTGCGCGGACATTTTAACAGTATCCATTTGATACCAGGAATAAACCAGCTACGTAACTTTTAAGGGCAAGTGATATTGCATTCTCCTTCTTTGCGATAGGTGTCACAGTTCAGGTGCACTCGATTTTTGGTAGTTTTCGGTATGATACGGCACTTTATAGTATTACAGAGCCTGACGTACATTTTTGCAGTGATAGTCTTGCAAAACGCCTTGACAGTACGCTAGTACTTTTGCAAGTGTCCGAATAATACCGAATTTGACACACATTAGCGATTATATCCCTTCACTCGTCCTTTTTTTCTTCTATTTCTGAGTATTTATTTCTCGTTTTTGCGACCTAAAGCACAATTTTTCATACTGGTGACACTTTGAAGTGTTTATTTAACGCATTTTACGTACTTGCTCCCAGTTTATTAAATACATAGTAGACTGAGTGAGAAGGGGGAAAAAGGCGATCGGAGAATAAATGTACTCTAAAGTAAATGCAGTTGGTCATGTAACAGTCAACCCATATAACACCATTAAGGGAAGTGGAAAGTGACACAAATGAAAGAGTTTGGGAGCATGTTTACCAATATTTTACGCTTCTTAATCAAATGGTGAAGAAAATAAATTGAAGGCAAAGTACACCAAAGAAGATGAATGTGTACTTTGATTAGCTACACTATTGAGTTTTTTATTTGATTTATGCAGGAAAT
Source organism: Schistocerca americana (assembly GCF_021461395.2). Lineage (NCBI taxonomy): Eukaryota > Metazoa > Arthropoda > Insecta > Orthoptera > Acrididae > Schistocerca > Schistocerca americana. The sequence continues at coordinate 84,402,404 of NC_060125.1, read as the reverse complement.
GTATTTAAGCTGAATGCAGAAATTGGTAGTAGGTGCCGTGGATAATTGAAAATAGTTGGTGTAGCACCTACCTTCAGCCACACACGTCCAAATTTCTCTATGTCTAAACAGCCCTCTTGAAAGTGATTTGAACATACTTTGGAATATTTTGTGGGGACAAAATTACTCCTCCTAATTTTCTGCTTCAACACGATACCACAGTTCATCAAGAGTAGTGACTGGTGTATTGTGGCGAGACAGTTGCTCGGCCACCATTGACCAGACGTTTTGAATTGGTGATGGATCTGGAGAATGTGCTGGTCAGGGCAGTAGTCGAACGTTTTCTGTACCCAGAAAGGCCAGTACAGGACCTGCAACATGCGGTCGTGCATTATCCCGCTGAAATGTAGGGTTTCGCAGGGATCGAATGAAGGGTAGAGCCACGGGTCGTAACACATCTGAAATGTAACGTCCACAATTCAAAATGCCGTCAATGCGAACAAGAGGTGACCGAGACGTGTAACCAATGGCGACACCCCATACCATGACGCCGGGTTATACGCCAGTATGGCGATGACGATTACACGCTTCCAATGTGCGTTAACCGCGATATCGCCAAACACGGATGCGACCATGATGATGCTGTAAACAGAACATGGATTCCATAATGAGATTTTCACTCTGCAGCGGAGTGTGCGCTGATATGAAACTTCCTGGCGGGTCTCGGTCCGGCACACAGTTTTAATCTGCCAGGAAGTTTAAGAACATGGATTGATCCGAAAAAATGACGTTTTGCCATTCGTGCATCTAGGTCCGTCGGCGAGTACACCATCGCAGGCGCTCCTGTCTGTGATGCAGCGTCAAGGGTAACCGCAGCCACGGTCTCCGAGCTGATAGTCCATGCTGCTGCAAACGTCGTCAAACTGCTCGTGCAGGTGGTTGTTGTCTTGCAAACATCCCCATTATATTTTAGTTTACCGAAGGATGAACAACGAGTAGTCATTCTCCATGTCCTAGACACGCTTAACATGGTCTCCTACTGTAACTTTATAGTAAACAAAAAGGTTTGGACACACATATTATACGAAGACAATTACAGACTCGCACTCTATTGAATTTATCTGTCTCCCGTCTTTCAAATCTATACACATAATCGACAAGTCACTGATAAATGCATGGAGGATAGTATTTGCTGAAACAACTAACCATTCCCTTTCCTGTTCCACTAGCAAATTTACAAGAGGAAGCGATTGTTTGTAAGCTTTTGTACGAGCCGTAATATCTATTATATAGTCATAAAATCGTAGAAAAATAGGTTTACAGAATCAAGCCTTAATTATAATGCGTCTCGAAATTTTTAAACATAGTATCCATGAAAAGTTACTATCCCTCCTTTCACATATTTTTCTTTGCATCCGTAGCAACAACAGTAATTCACCATCGCTATTACACTATCAACAAACGGTGAAAACACAAAAAAAACTCTTGATATTATAAACTTCAAACTCTGCGGAAAGCACACATGCACCACGAAGTCCCGAAAACACGTGACAATCCTGGTTTAATGTTGACAACGTGCGCAGCACGCCAGAACGCAATGCTCACTCCAGAGATATTTACTCTACTGGTGTCACCATTGCTAGCAAAGTGGCTATCGCCAAGGGTGAACGTGCATCGTCTTCCTGCCAGTTCTCGCTCTAGGGAGGGACAAGCAGGCTGCTAGCTTGTTGGTGTACAGAATATCTAATAACAAATGGCAAAACCCAAAGCAGAACGTACCAGGAACCATTAGCACGAGATCCGGCAGAGGGGAATCATCACCTCAAGGCACCATTTACAGTGTCAGAACTTACTGCAGCCATTTCCAGCTTGAAAATTAACAGAGCTCCTGTTATCGATGAACTTAGAGTCGAGCAAATTAAAAACTTTGGCAGTAATACCCTACAGTGGCTGCTACATTTGATAAACGCATGGGTAGAAAGGCTCCATATTCCAAAGATGTGGAGGAAAGCCCAAGTGGTTGCACTTCTGAAACCAGGAAAGAAGTCTGATGATCCAAAAAACTTCCGACTTGTGTCTCTTTTATGTCACTGTTTTAAGATCTTGGAACGCCTGACGCTAAGTAGCATAGAAATCGTCTTGGAACAACAGATCATCCCACAGCAGGCAGGTTTCCGACCAGGCAAGTCGTGCTGCGGTCAAGTCCTGAACCTGACCCAACATATCGAGGATGGGTTTGAGAGGAAACAGATCACGGGAGTGGCATTCATAGACCTTTCAGCTGCATATGACACTGTAAGCCATCGGAGGCTCCTTAGGAAAGTATATAATGTGACAAGAGATTACCATTTAACATCACTGAGGTAATTTCTTGCATAATAGGAGATTTTTCGTCTGTCTCCAGGGCAAGAAGAGCAGGTGGAGAAATCATAGGAATGGCCTACCTCAGGGAAGTGTCCTCGCCCCAGATCTGTATAATATATATACAAATGACCAACCCGTGCCAAACATCACGCGCCAATTTATGTATGCCGATGACACTGCAGGTGCAGCCCAAGGTAACAATTTTATGGATGTAGAGGAGAAATTAACCAGTACCTTGGAAGCTCTCTCCCAGTATTATGAGGCGAACCACCTAAGGCCGAACCCTTCCAAGACTCAGGTCTGTGCATTCCATTTAAAGAACAGGGAGGCAAATCGTGAATTAAATGTAATATGGAGAGGTGAACGTCTTGAGCATTGGAAAACGCTCAAATATCTTGGTGTCACGTTGGATCGCACGCTGACCTATAAACATCATTGTAATGCCACAAGGAAAAAAGTCTCAACTAGAAACAACATCATCAAGAAACTAACCAGCGGATGTGGGGTGCAAAGCCAAAATTCCTGAGAACTTCAGACCTTGCGCTCAGTGTGTCAGCCGCGGAATACGCCGCTCCAGTATGGTCTGCATCAACACAGGCGAGAAAAGTTGATGTCGCGGTGAATGAAATGGCACGGATTGTCACCGGATGCTTGAGGCCAACCCCAGTGCACAAGATGTACGTAATCATACGTGACATCGCTGCCGAAGCCGAAAAAACCAAGCAAGAAAAGGACATGCGTCACCCTTTATATGGACACCAGCCTGCTGATCGACGGCTTTGTTCGAGGAAGAGTTTCCTGTCACGTTCCCGAGCCCTGGAAGGGTCGGCTGCAGAGAATCGTTTGAAACGTTGGGAAATCGACCCCCATAAAGATGTAAAAGAAGAACTGGCGCCTGGTGGAGACCTACAATACACAGTCTGGAGAACCATAAACCGTATGAGGGTAGAAGTGCCAAAGTGCAAGACAAACCTGCAGCAATGGGGTTTCCTAAAAGAGAATGAGAACACTCTCTGTCTGTGGGATTCTGTCCAGGATCCTCAACACCTGCTTATCTGTCCATATTTAGACCAGTCCTGCACAATGAATGACTTATGGGAGGCAAATGATAAGGCCATATTGGCTGCCGATTTTTGGAAGTCTGGTTCCGTACACGGAAAGTAAGTAAGTATAAAAAATCAATTCTTAAATTGTCTAAGACGGGCAGCATATTTACAATGTGCAACCGATATTTTTTTAGCCAGTACGTCGATAATTTTTTCCTGTGAGTATACCGAGATATCGATGTCTATTCAATACATCGACGGTTGATAACGATACTTTCTTAAATATAAATATAACGGGATGCGCAATATTTGTAGAAATACCGACAGTCCCGGTGTCGATGTGGACCGGCGCAGTGAAGGGAAGGCTGTGTGAGCAGTCAGTGGGCAGAGCTGTGGGCGAGCGATGATACAAGTATAGCTATCACAACCGACAGACAAGAATTAATTGGTGAAGTTGTAAACGATGTTTTTCAGAAAATCATTAAGTGGTTCTCTGCAAATAGGCTCTCATTAAACTTTGACAAAACACAGTATACAGGGTGTTACAAAAAGGTACGGCCAAACTTTCAGGAAACATTCCTCACACACAAATAAAGAAAAGATGTTATGTGAACATGTATCCGGAAACGCTTAATTTCCATGTTAGAGCTCATTTTAGTTTCGTCGGTGTGTACTGTACTTCCTCGATTCACTGCCATGATTTCATACGGGATACTCTACCTGTGCTGCTAGAACATGTGCCTTTACAAGTACGACACAACATGTGGTTCATGCACATTTCAGTCGAAGTGTTCGTATGCTTCTCAACAACAGATTCGGTGACCGATGGATTGATAGAGGCGGACCAATTCCATGGCCTCCACGCTCTCCTGACCTCAACCCTCTTGACTTTCATTTATGGGGGAATTTGAAAGCTCTTGTCTACGCAACCCCGGTACCAAATGTAGAGACTCTTCGTGCTCGTATTGTGGACGGCTGTGATACAATACGCCATTATCCAGGGCTGCATCAGCGCATCAGGGATTCCATGCGACGGAGGGTGGATGCATGTATCCTCGCTAACGGAGGACATTTTGAACATTTCCTGTAACAAAGTGTTTGAAGTCACGCTGGCACGTTCTGTTGCTGTGTGTTTCCATTCTATGATTAATGTGATTTGAAGAGAAGTACTAAAATGAGCTCTAACATGGAAAGTAAGCATTTCCGGACACATGTCCACATAACATATTTTCTTTCTTTGTGTGTGAGGAATGTTTCCTGAAAGTTTGGCCGTACCTTTTTGTAACACCCTGTATACAGTTCCACACAGTAAATGGAATGACCCCATTAATAAATATAGACTTGGATCAGAAATCGGTAGCTAAGGTAGAATATTCAAAATTTCTAGGTGTATGCATTGATGAGGGGTTGAACTGAAAAAAACACACTGAGGATCTGCTGAAACGTTTGAGTTCAGCTACTTATGCTATTAGGGTCATTGCAAATTTTGGCGATATACATCTGAGTAAATTAGCTTACCACGCCTATTTTCATTCTCTGCTTTCGTATGGCATCATATTCTGGGGTAAAAGAGTGTTCATTGCACAAAAGCGTGTAATCTGAATAATTGCTGGAGCTCATCCAAGATCATCCTGGAGACACTTATTTAAAGAGCTAGAAATATTAATTGTAGCCTCACAATATATATATTCACTTATGAAGATTGTTATTAACAATCCGAACGAATTCAAAAGTAATAGCAGTGTACATGGCAACAACACTAGGAGAAAGGATGATCTTCACTACTCGAGGTTAAATCTAACTTTGGCTCAGAAGGGGCTAAATTATGCTGCCACAAAAGTCTTTGGTCACTTACCTAATAGCATCAAAAGTCTGACAGATAGCCATATAGCATTTAAAAAGAAATTAAAAGACTTTCTTAATGGCAGCTCCTTCAACTCATTAGATGAATTTTTGGATATAGTAAGTGAGTAATTTCCCAGCCTCAAAAAAAAGAAGTTATTGAGTGTCATGTAATATTTTGTCTAATGTAATATCTTGTATTATTAACCTGACACGTTCCACATCATTACGAAGTGTCGTATTTATGATCTATGGAACAAGTACTAATCTAATCTAATCTGGCGGCGCTGCGCAGGCTGGTCCTTCACGGTGGCGGAGGACTGCCGGGGGCTGGAGCCGCCGCCGGCCTGGCTGGCCGCCGTGGGGCGGCTGCTGCCCCGGGACTGGCTCCGCGGGCCGCCCCCGCCCGCAGGCGGGGGTGGGTGTGGCGGCGCCCTGGAGGGCCTCCGCCGCCTCACCGTCGACGAGCCCTTCGAGCTCGCCACGGCTCTGAGCTGCCGTATCGCTGCCGACTGCGTCCACGCCTGCCCTGTACAAGGGTGCGTACGCCTCTGCAGCCCGCGACCACTAACCTCACACACTGTCCTCACATTTCCTTTCTATTCTGTCCTTTCAGAGTACGCCGATGCAATAGCTCCAAACTTAATGTGGTGTGCGTACTGTAAGACCTTCAGTACACACACCATCAGATTATTTGACTTGTCGCTCTAACGAAGTAGGCGAGTGTCAGCAATATGTCTCGTGGTCTTATCGTGGCGTCTTTATCTTATGCCGTTAGGTCAGACGATAGAAATGTCACTTGCACGCTTAGAGTAGCAGATTGACGGTGACCAACTTTAAACAGAACTTGATTAATTTTCATACACATTTATTAAAATAGTAACAAGCATAAAAATTACTTAACTTGGTTCTGGATGCTATTTACAATTGACAATCTGAAGTTCCGTTGGTATTGGTACGTTAATGTTAATCTCACATATATCTCTGATACCTGACAAAAGTGTCTATATATTTATCTTCATGGCTATCTGCAGGAATATGGTAATCTTTTAGGCGCACACTGGATCTTGACTATAGACTGGTACAGACAAATGTAGACTGGTACCGACTGGAGCAGACCAATGCAGACTGGTGCAGACAAATGCAGACTGACTAATTGGAGGTCTGTACACTCGTTATAATACCTCGCGCGTTCATGTATCACTGGGCGAGTGTGATCAGCGAGGAGAAAAGGTTCTACGTTAGCAGCAATCTCATTGGCTGCGTTACATATTAATACGCGGATCGGCGGAAGCAGAATTTGGTCCGTCTCTATGGCAGCGCCATCTCATAGTGCGGAGACGGACGAGCGCTGCGACTGCGCTGTTGTGCTTAACGGGGCGCGCTCTAGTGGGAAAGTTGTGTACGCCCTGGCTACGCGGAACTATGTGCACAACACTTAAGAATCACATACAACTGCTCGCTCGACGAAAGATCTGTGCCCAAAGACTGCAGGGTTTCCCCGGTTACACCAGGCAGTGTTCGAGAATGGCAGTAGGAGTAATTCACTAAATTACAGGCGCATATCGTTAACGTCGATATGCAGCAGTATTCTGGAAAATATAATCAAATTAACAAACGACGGAGCTCATTCCACCTTGGTACGCAAAGCGGGTCAGAAGACTGTTGCAGAAACAATGAAAAAAGCATGCCAAATTTAAACGAACCCAAGATCTCCAAGACTGGCGATATTTTACAGAAACTTGAATTTCGCGCGGACCTAAACGCGACATACTTATATACACTACTGGTCATTAAAATTGCTACACCAAGAAGAAATGCAGATGATGAACGGGTATTCATTGGACAAATATATTATACTAGAACTGACATGTGATTACATTTTCACGCAATTTGGGTGCATACATCCTGAGAAATCGGTACCCAGAACAACCACCTATGGCCGTAATAACGGCCTTGATACGCCTGGGCATTGAGTCAAACAGAGCTTGGATGGCGTGTACAGGTACAGCTGCCCATGCAGCTTCAACACCAGTTCATTAAGAGTAGTGACTGGCGTATTGTGACGAGCCAGTTGCTCGACCACCATTGACCAGACTTTTTCAATTGGTGAGCGATCTGGAGAATTTTTTGGCCAGGACAGCAGTCGGACATTTTCTGTATCCAGAAAGGCCTGTACAGGACCTGCAACATGCGGTCGTGCATTATCCTGCTGAAATGTAGGGTTTTGCAGGGTGCTAATGAAGGGTAGAGCCACGGCTCTTAACACATCTGAAACGTAACGTCCACTGTTCAAAGTGCCGTCAGTGCAAACAAGAGGTGACCGAGACGTGTAACCAATGGCAGCCCATACCATCACGCCGGGTGATACCCCAGTATGGCGATGACGAATACAGGCTTCCAATATGCGTTCACCGCGATGTCGTCTGACACGGATGCGACCATCATGATGCTGCAAACTGTGGTGTCACCGACAGACACCACACTTGCTAGGTGGTAGCCTTTAAATCGGCCGCGGTCCATTAGTACACGCCCGACTCGCGAGTCACCACCGTCAGTGATTGCAGACCGAGCGCCACCACACGGCAGGTCTAGAGAGACTTACTAGCACTCGCCCCAGTTATACTGCCGACTTTGCCAGAGATGGATCACTGACAACTACGGTCTCATTTGCCGAGACGATAGTTCAAAAATGGTTCAAATGGCTCTGAGCACTATGGGACTCAACTGCTGAGGTTATTAGTCCCCTAGAACTTAGAACTAGTTAAACCTAACTAACCTAAGGACATCACAAACATCCATGCCCGAGGCAAGATTCGAACCTGCGACCGTAGCGGTCTTGCGGTTCCAGACTGCAGCGCCTTTAACCGCACGGCCACTTCGGCCGGCCAGACGATAGTTAGCATAGCCTTCAGCTACGTCATTTGCTACGACCTAGCAAGGCGCCATAGGATTTGATATTATTTTATATTGTGGTTATAACATGTACCGTCAAGAGAGATGTTCTACAATTATGGATTAAAGTTAAGTATTACAGCAACTGCGTCCGTTTTTCTAAGTTCTCATTTCCTTGTAATGTTCCAGACCTCACCCCAGCCTGCGTGAGCTTAAACGCGTGCCTTTCGGCTTCCTCTCATAGTGACTTGGCTGTCTTGCCAAGTCACAACATAAACAGAACCTGGATTCATCCGAAAAAATGACATTTTGTCATTCGTGCACCCAGGTTCGTCGTCGAGTACACCATCGCAAGCGCTCCTGTCTGTGATGCAGCGTCAAGGGTAACCGTAGCCATTGTCTCCGAGCTGATAGTCCCTGCTACTGCAAACGTCGTCGAACTGTTCGTGCAAATGGTTGTTGTCTTGCAAACGTCCCCATCTGTTGACTCAGGGATCGAGACGTGGCAGCACGATCCGTTACAGCCATGCGGATAAGATGCCTGTCATCTCGACTGCTAATGATACGAGGCCATTGTGATCCAGCACGGCATTCCGTATTACCCTCCTGAACCCACCGATTCAATATTCTGCTAACAGTCATTGGATCTCGACCAACGCGAGCAGCAATGTCGCGATACGATAAACCGCAATCGTGGTAGGCTACAATCCGACCTTTATCAAAGTCGGAAATATGATGGTACGCATTTCCCCTCCTTACACGAGGCATCAAAACAACGTTTCACCAGGCAACGCCAATCAACTGCTGTTTGTGTATGAGAAATCGGTTGGAATCTTTCCTCGTGTCTGCACGTTGTAGGTTTCGCCACCGACGCCAACCTTGTGTGAATGCTCTGAAAAGCTAATCATTTGCATATCACAGCATCTTCTTCCTGTCGGTTAAATTTCGCGTCTGTAGCACGTCACCTTCGTGGTGTAGCAATTTGAATGGCAAGTAGTGTAGTTTACGCAATGGTACTTTGTGTCGAAACCTGGCAGAAAACCCGAAGAGGTTCTGGTCGTGTGTAAAGTATGCTAGGGGCAGGAGACAATCGATGCCTCCGTAAGATGGTCCTGTCATTTCGGTTTTTGTATGTTATCGAGGTGCACGCCGAGGGGAGAGAGTGAGTGCCGTTTCTATGAGACAATCTTTGGTGTTGTCGTGGCACAGTCTTTGCCTCTGCGCAGTCTGTTATATTCTTAGTTGCAGTGTCGTAGGTGATGGACGCAGTGTTTATAAAGCTTTTTTTTTCTTTTTGACAGTGTTTAATGGACCTCTATATGGGAGCATTTAGTCGCACGAAGCACATCAAGACGGTGCTCGATTTCTTGCGATGTTCGCTGTAGCATAGCGTCATCAACGGTGGCAATGGCATTACGAATCCTTTCCTTCAAGTCAACAATGTCTCGTATCTGTGTTTGATACCGGTACCTTTTCCTACAATCATAGAAAAAAGTTCAAGGGAGTGATATCTGGAGAACGTGGTGGCCAAGGAATTGGCCGATGCCTCCCAATCCATCTGCCTGGATATGCTTCATTGAGGAACCGACGAACATGCAGTCACCAATTTGGTGGTTCACTATCTTGCTGGAAAATGATACTTGGTTATAAGTCAATCGATTGTGGTGATACATAGAATTTAATGTCCTGTAGAAGTTTGATGTCAATGGCTGCAGTGGTTCCTGAAATACTGGGAAGCCAAGTCACTAAATTTAACATTGTCTGGATAGGGCGTTCCAACTCGACTTCACAGACCTCTGTATCTCCTTTTTCTTCTTGAATACTCTTGAAGAGCTGCTGCTTCCCCTTCCAAAATATGGGAATATCCAGCTCATGAAATCAAAGTCTGCATGACTTCCGTGAATGGACATCACACACAGCACAGATTGCTTATTTTCCACTGCAATGAATTTCTTTGAAATTTTATCTGGCATATCGTCACGGTAAAAAGGGCTCAGTGAAGTTTTGGTGCTGTGGACAATCTTTCAATCGTGAATGTACCTCGTTCCGCCTGTGGAGATGTGTCTTTTCATGACAGATTACAATCGGCATTCAGTCACAAAAATACGATGTGTTCTGATTAATTAATAGCGCTACTGTAATGCCTGTATATAAGAATCATATTTTCTGTTGTCAACGTGTAAAACAACGATATGTCCGGCATCCTTGAACAAGCGACTTGCAGGCGAGTAAAACTACTACTGCTTCAGAGGTTCCGTGATCCGGTTTGAGCATTCTTGAGACTGGGTGAGACTGCAGGCAAGTCTTCGCAGGAACCCTGTCCACACTCGCTAGACGACTTCAGGAGCGCTGCAGTCCATCAGATGGTGGTACAGTCCTGTGCAGCACATTGCAGACAGCGTAACAAGACAGACGTGTCCCACGTGTGTTCGCACCCTGGTCCCTTTCGCTTCTGTGGGGCGTACACACGTCCTGCTTCACTGTTCCCCAGGTGTTGTGTACGGATACATACGCGCTGCTAGGATTTTCCTACCGTGCTGTGGGCGTCTGAATGCGATCTGCGCCGCCGACCTCTCGCTGCTGCGGACGAGTTACTTCCATATCTCGGCGAATGAAAAAAACGTTTCGAGTATTTATCACACAACATACGTGTCTCACTGCGTGCTATCATTTGCAGAAGATCTCGTCTCGATATCTTGGACCGTTGATGAGAAATGATGATAAATATGATCACATAATGCACGACGTGCAGTGACGTGAACGGGCTTGGAAGCGCCGTGCAACCGTCATTGGGATACTCACTGAAGACCCAAAGAAACTGGTGCACCTGCCTAATATCGTGTAGGGCCCGCGCGAGCACGCAAGGTGCCGCCGCTCGACGTGGCATAGAGTCGACTAATGTCTGAAGTAGTGCAGGGGGGAATTAACACTATAAATCCTGCAGAGCTGTCTATTAACCTTTAAGATTACGAGCGTGTGGACATCTCTCCTGAACTGCACATTACTAGGCATCCCAGATACGCTCAACACTGTTCTTGTTTGGTGGCCAGCGAAAGTATTTAAACTCAGAAGACTGTTCCTGGAGCCACTCTGTAGCAATTCTGGACGTGTGGAGTGTCGCTACGTCTTGCTGGAATTACCAAAGACCGTCAGAATGCACGATGGACATGAATCGATGCAGGAGATCAAACGGGATGCTTAAGTATGTGTCACCTGCCAGAGTCGTATTTAGAGGTATCAGGAGTTCCATATTACTCGAACTGCACACGCCCCACACCATTACAGAGCCTCCACCAGCTTGAGCAGTCCCCTGCTGACATGGAGGGTCCATAGACTCATGAGGTTGGCCGCGCAGGGTAGCCGCGTGGTCCAGGGCGCCTTGGCACGGTCCGTACGGCTCCTCCCCCCCCCCCCCCCCCCCAGTCGGAGGTTCGAGTCTTCCCTCGGGCATGGGCGTGTGTGTTGTCCTTGGTGTAAGTTAGATTAAGTAGTGTGTAGGCTTAGGGACCGATGACCTCAGCAGTTTGGTCCCATAAGGCCTTATCACAAATTTCGTGATATCGTCTCCATAACCGTACACGTTCATTCGCTCGATACAACTTGAAACGAGACTCGTCCGACCAGGCAACATGTTTCCACTATCAACAGTCCAATGTCGGTGTTGACAGGCCCAGGACCAGGTCCAGGCGAGGCGTAAAGCTTTGGGTCAGAGAGTCGTCAAGGGTACACGAGAGGGCCCATATCGATGATGTTTCGTTGAATGGTTCGCCCGTTGACACTTGTTGGTGGCCCAGCACTGAAATCTGCAGCAATTTGCGGAAGGGTTGAACTTCTGTCACGCTGAACGATTCTCTTCAGTCGTCGTTGCTCCCGCTCTTGTAGGATCTTTTTCCAGCCGCAGCGATATCGGCGACTTGATGTTTTACCGGACCCCTGATATTCCTGTTTAAAGAGGCGACTCGTTGTGGCAATTTCTGAAAACCTTTTCATATTACAGTCGCTGTGTTCCACGTCCGCAACTGATAAACGTTTTATTTTGGTTGAAATCTTTGACGTTTTGCCTAATGTTTCACTTAATTTGACGCAGCACAGTAACGTGCCACACAACGGAAAAAAAATCAGTCCTGTGCCAGGCGAAGATGTCAGACTATATAATGAGCAAACATCAAATTTTTTCACCAAGCAGTTTTCTTAAAAACGATTAATATCTGTTTCATAGCAGCTGGCAAGTCGGCATTGACCGTCGTTCGTTTATAAAACTCAATAAATCGAGAAGGAAACGAAAACCTTCGGTGGTGTGCGTACTGTAGGACCTTCGGTACACACACCATCACATTATTTGACTTGTCGCCCTAACGAAGTAGGCGAGTGTCAGCAATATGTCTCGTGGTCTTATCGTGGCGTGTTAATCTTCTGCCGTTAGGTCAGATGATAGAAATGCCACTTGCACGCTTAGAGTAGCAGATTGACGGTGACCAACTTTAAACAGAACTTGATTAATTTTCACACACATTTATTAAAATAATAAAAAGCATAGAAATTACTTAACTTGATTCTGGGTGCTGTTTACAATTGACAATCTGAAGTTCCTTTGGTATTGGTACGTTAATCTTATTCTCACATATCTCTGTTTCTTGACAAAGTGTCTATACATTTCTCTTCATGGCTATGTACAGGAATATGATAATCTTATTAGGCGCAGACTGAAACTTGACTACAGACTGGTACAGACAAATGCAGACTAATGCCGACTGACTAATAGGAGGTCTGTACGCTCGTTATAATACCTCACGCGTTCAAGTATCACTGCGCGAGGGTGATCCACGAGGAGAAAAGGTTCTACGTTAGCAGCAATCTCATTGGCTGCATTACTTATAATACGCGGATCGGCGGAAGCACAATTTGGTCCATCTCTAAGACACCGCCATCTCGTAGTGCGGAGACGGACGAGCGCTGCGCCTGCGCTGTTGTGCTTAGCGGGACGCGCTCTAGTGGGAAATTTCGTGCAATGTTTTACTTCATCTGACCCAGTGCAGCAAGTACACTGAAGCGCCAAAGAAACTGGTATAGGCATGCATATTGTAATACAGAGGACTGCAAAGAGGCAGAATATTGCGGAGCGGTCGGGAATGCCTATATAAGACAAGAAGTGTCTGGTGCAGTTGTTAGATGGGTTACTGCTTCTACAGTGCAGATTATCACGATTTAACTGAGTTTGTACGTGGGGTTATAGTCAGCGCATGAGCTGCGGGACACAGCATCTCCGAAGTAGCGATGAAGTGGGGATTTTCTCGTACGACCGTTTCACAAGTGTACCGTCAATATCATGAATCAGATTTGGTTCCGTACCATGTTCACGCTTATGACCTTCCACGCTGCGACTCATAGTATGTTACCCTCTTTTCAGTTATCCAGTCTTAGTCTGGCTCCTGCAACGACGCATTCAGAGTTTCAACTGATCTCATTAGACTCAGTCGGTTTCATGGTAACATCAGTTTCCAATGACGTGAAGGACAGAATTGGGAATGAACATCTACATCTACATTTATACTCCGCAAGCCACCCAACGGTGTGTGGCGGAGGGCACTTTATGTGCCACTGTCATTACCTCCCTTTCGTGTTCCAGTCGCGTACGGTTCGCGGGAAGAACGACTGCCGGAAAGCCTCCGTGCGCGCTCGAATCTCTCTAATTTTGCATTCGTGATCTCATCGGGGTTATAAGTAGGGGGAAGCAATATATTCGATATCTCATCCAGAAACGCACCCTCTCGAAACCTGGCGAGCAAGCTACACCGCGATGCAGAGCGTCTCTCTTGCAGAGGCTGCCACTTGAGTTTGCTAAACATCTCCGTAACGCTATCACGCTTACCAAATAACCCTGTGACGAAACGCGCCGCTCTTCTTTGCATCTTCTCTATCTCCTCTGTCTACCCGACCTGGCACGGATCCCACACTGATGAGGAATACTCAAGTATAGGTCGAACGAGTGTTTTGTAAGCCACCTCCTTTGTTGATGGACTACATTTTCTAAGGACTCCCTTAATGAATCTCAACCTCACACCCACCTTACCAACAATTAATTTTATATGATCATTCCACTTCAAATCGTTCCGCACGCATACTCCCAGATATTTTACAGAAGTAACTAAATGGCTCTGAGCACTATGCGACTTAACTTCTGAGGTCAGCAGTCGCCTATAACTTAGAACTAATTAAACGTAACTAACCTAAGGAAATCACACACATCCATGCCCGAGGCAGGATTCAGATCTGCGACCGTAGCGGTTGCTCGGTTCTAGACTGTAGCGCCTAGAACCGCACGGTCACTCCGGCCGGCACAAAAGTAACTGCTACCAGTGTTTGTTCCGCTGTCATATAATCATACAATAAAGGATCCTTCTTGCTATGTATTCGCAATACATTACATTTGCCTATGTTAAGGGTAAGTTGCCATTCTCTGCACCAAGTGCCTATCCGCTGCAGATCTTCCTGCATTTCGTCGCAATTTTCTAATGCTGCAACTTCTCTGTATACTACAGCATCATCCTCGAAAAGCCGGATAGAACTTCCGACACTATCTACTACGTCATTTATATATATTGTGAAAAGCAATGGTCCCATAACACTCCCCTGTGGCACGCCAGAAGTTATTTTAACGTCTGTAGACGTCTCTCCATTGAGAACAACATGCAGTGTTCTGTTTGCTAAAAACTCTACAATCCAGCCACACAACTGGACTGACATTCCGTAAGCTCTTACTTTGTTTATCAGGCGACAGTGCGGAACTGTATCGAACGCCTTCCGGAAGTCAACGAAAATGGCATCTACCTGGGAGGCTGTATCTAATATTTTCTGGGTCTTATGGGCGGATAAAGCGAGTTGGGCCTCACACGATCGCTGTTGATTCCTACAGAGTAGATTCTGGGTTTCCAGAAATGACATGATACGCGAGCAAAAAACATGTTCTGAAATTCTACAACAGATTGATGTCAGAGGTATAGGTCTATAGTTTTGCGCATCTGCTCGACGACCCTTCTTGAAGACTGGGACTACCTGTGCTCTTTTCCAATCATTTGGAACCTTCCGTTCCTCTAGAGACTTGCGGTACACGGCTGTTAGAAGGGGGGCAAGTTCTTTTGCGTACTCTGTGTAGAATCGAATTGCTATCCCGTCAGGTCCAGTGGACTTCCCTCTGAGTGATTTCAGCTGCTTTCATATTCCTTGGACACTTATTTCGATGTCAGCCATTTTTTCGTTTGTGCAAGGATTTATCCACGCAAAAGTTCCATCTAATTCAAAACCCAACGAGGATTGTTGCACGGTTTGATCTTCCTCGTTGCGTCGACGGCGACGTTTGCGGAGACAAACATCGACCTAGTGTAGCATAAATGTGATACATTCGAGGAGCCGACATGTTTTCATTGATCGACTGTTGAAGCCTGATGGTCCCATGGCCACTGCAATCGTAACTGACGATGTTGCTGAATGAACATGTGAACACGTAGGGATGGTCTGCTGCCGAAATCCATGTTCAGCAGTGTACGAACGGTGTGCTGCGAAACACTTATGCATCCACGAGCATTGTGCTCTTTCGGCAGAGATGCCACAGATCACCATCTATCCTACTTTACAAAGCAGACAAGCCTCCGAACCCCACGTTCTGTGCAGAGTCGTCGACGTCCAACCATTTAGCGTCTAGTGGTAGTTTCACTGTCCTTCTGCCTCTTTCCTTAGTTGCTGACGACAGTCTCACCAGATTCTCGGTTTCCAGATACTCGTTCACAGCCGCTGTGTAATAATAATCTAACCTTTTTCAAAGTCGCTTATCTCAATGGATATCCCCATTTGCATCCCATATCTTTGCTAGTGTGGTCCCCGTGCGTGTCTGCTCTACTTACATGCTTTCCTTATTGCGTCACACGCCCGCAAAGCCAACAGACGGCATCGAACGTCGCGGTTGGCAGTGGTCGTAGTGTCTTGGCTGTCAGCCTGTTTAGCTGAGTGGTAACGTACTTTTCTACCATGTAGCAGGCTTGGGTTCGATTCCTGGTCGGGTTGGAGATCTTCTCCACCCGTGGACTGGGTGTTGTGTTGTCCTCACCATCATTTGATCATCACCGACATCACCGTCGCCCAATGTGGCGTCACCTCGCGGCTGAAAGTCCCTGAGCAGGGCCTTCTGGCTAACACCACACAGTCATTTCATTTTTTCATAGTGTTTTGGCTTACCAGTGGATATGTGTATTTTCTGTAAGTCCATACGATAATTACGATCCTCCAATACCAGAGCATGCCCATGCCCTGTCATTGTTTTGGATGAATATGTGTACAGGCACTCCTGTACGGGTTGGCGCAGGGGAACGGGAAATTTTGAACGTAACAGTTGGCAGCACTGTAGCGCCGGCACATGTTCGAAACTTAGCACAATTGATGTGAACGCATTGCCATTTAGTAATCATGGAGAATTGGACTGGTGCGGAATGTGCAGTAGCTGTGAGAGCGTTTTTCAAAAATGGTGATAGTGCGACTGCCGCGCAGAGAACATTTCGACAGCATTACCAGTTTGGACGTCATGGACGTGTCCCATCTGCGCATGCGATCACAACGTTGGTGCGTAATTTTGAAGAAACAGGATCTGCCTTGAAAAAGAAACCTCTAGGTGGCATTCCAACGGTACGTACCCCAGCTCTAGCAGCTGCAATCGAGACAAGTCCTCGCCGCTGCGTTCGACAGCATGCATCTTCGCTAGGGATTAAGCGACGAAGCTTACAAAGAATACTGCACGAATTAGACTTCCATCCCTAGAAGTTGTGCAACACTTACATGAACGAGACCCAGCGTCACGTATGGAGTTTAGTGGCCAGATATTGGCTAAAATCAACGAGGACGCGAGTTTCCTTGGTAACTTATGGATATCAGACGAAGCCCATTTCCACCTGAACGGATTCGTGAACAAACTGAATTTTCGTTATTGGGCACAGGACAATCCTTGTAAGTTTCACCAGCGACACTACATAGCGCCAAGGTCACAATATGGTGTGCTGTATCATGTCATGGTGTTATCGGCCCTTATTTTTTTGAACGTGAGGATGGTAGTGCAGTGACAGTAACATCCGCTCGATATGTTGAAATGCTTCGAACATTCTTTACACCGAGACTGTACGAGCTTAATCTTAACGACGAAAACATGTGGTTTTAGCAGGACGGAGCCACGTCACACACTGCTCGACAATCGATGGCAGCAGTTCGTCAATTATTTGGAAGACGCATTATTTCACGTAACAATGACATTGCATGGACTGCGAGATCCCCTGATCTTAGTGTGTGGGACTTCTTCCAGTGGGGATATGTTAAAGGCAAGGTGTACCGTACACGTCCTGCAACAATCCATGAACTGAAGGAGAACATTGGAAACTAAATCACTGCCATTCCCCAAGATTTGCTACACCGCGCATTCCAGAGTTTTCATAACAGGCTGTTAGAGTGTGAACGCCGAATGGGAGCACATCTTTCCGATGTCATCTTTAAAAAGTAAAGAGAACTTTTGGACATTTTGATTGTAAAGACATACTGAATAATGGCATACTGAATACTATCAATTTCGTTAATAAATTACTAGTTTTATGAATTTATTCATGGAAATGACGTTATTTCGAAATTTCCCGTTTCCGTGCGCTACCCTGTATCTCAACAGACACAGCTCACTTTACCAGAACGTGTTAACAGACTCACACAAAACCCATAACTTACGCCGGAATAACGCAGCCTAATACCATGATTCATCTCCAATGACCTGGGCACCATAAAAACTGGAGATGGTGTAAGTTGAGTTTAGCTTCTACTATTATGTTCTAGAAAATACAATCAGATTTCAGAATACCGTTTATTATATCAAGTAACTCCACTTAATTTTGATAGGTTGGAAGACATCGAATGGAACGTGGGCACACTGAAAACAGATGATCTGAGGAATAGCATCCAATCCCAGTTACTGCACGCTGTGCGGCGTATCACAAGAGCCGGACATGCCCGGCATACTTGTTATATGGCACTTAAGTTTCCTGTGCAGCGCTTCAACAAAACTGGTAAGTATCTTACTTGGAAGCCTATTATTGTTAACTAAAGCGTAATGTTCTCATTAATCTGTGCTATCAAGAAAACCTCATCCAACGTAATGAACATGTAAATGATGGGTCTGGGTTGCAGCTGGCAACAGTACCGTAATCGAAGTATGAGGGCAAATCACATTCTGATTTTTCCCCAATTTTTTACTAGCCAAAGTAAGGTACATACATGACAAATATAGATTCTATCCTTCATTCCTTACACAATTTTTCACATAGTCCCCACAATGGTTCACACATTTGTCACATAACAGCACTAAATTTGAGATGTCCCTGCGATAGAATTCGTCCAGTTGGACCACCGTTGGGCTGTTGCCTTTTCTTCATCATTACTTGTGAATCACTGTCCTTCCAGGAACTTCTGCAGCAGTCCAAAACCGTGGAGATCACTAGGTGCGAGGTCTGGACTGCATGGTGGCTGGTCCAGAATCTCCCAGTGAAATCCCTGGGGCTTTCTCGCAGTTCTGACTGCCACAAGCGGTCTCGCATTGTCGTGGAGCAGAATCACGTTGTCCACATCGAGAAACCCTCCTTGGAGGGATGATTCACTGGAGACATCATTCGCCTGCCATATCATGTCTCCAACTGCTTAGCCACCCACTGACACGGTTCCCTAAGGACCCATGAACGATGTCGTAAGCATTCCCATGCGATATGTCAAGCTCCCGGGAAATGACTGTGACGTGCACACGCCGATCTGCTTGCACGACTGCATCCACGTGGGAAATGTTGTCACACAGTGATGAACGCGGCCTCCCCGACTGCTCATCGTCATGCAAGACTTCACGGCTTCTGTCGAACTCACAGCAGCACCACCTCCTCGCAGTTCTCAAAGCGAGACAGTTTCCCCCATATATGGGCTGCATTTCCCTGTAGATCTCGATGGGCGTCCGTACCTTGCTCCATAGAAAACGAACTACACTTCGCTGCTCTAAAACTATGGACGCGTGAAGCACAACCGCCATCTTTAACAACAGACAGCAGCGCCGTGCGGCGCAGCTATCAGGAGATAAGGCTGGCCCGAACCAAGAAAGATTTAATACTGGAAATGGATATGCTGACTTCGCACTTACAGCCGTAATTTGGATAAAAAAAAAAGGGGCAAAGACGTTCTGACTTGCCCTGATACATAGCAAACAAGTAATTTTGAAGTAAGGAATAACCACAGGGGAAGAAAAAAAAATGAGTTCATGCCGTTAAAGATATTGTACCTGAGGTACCTACTAGCCCCAGTAATAAACATGAACTTTGAAGAATGATTTCAGCTAATGTTAGAAAAGCACAACAGGCAAAAGTCAGCAACCACCACCACCCACGACAGGCGACCACAAAAATCTGCTCAAAAATCATGTTGAAATCAGGAATCATACAAGACATTTCGAATAGTAATTTCTAAAGGGTGGAAACAGGCTGAACAACTCTATTTGTCCGTTTTGAAGGACTACAAACAGATAAAGGCATGTTGTGTAGACACAGACATCAGATCAGCTGCTTCTTATGCTTATTGTAAACTATGAATGAGCGGTTATTTTCCGTTTCCTCCTTACATTATATTTTTTGATTATTGTGGATCTTTTTTAATATTTGTAGGCAAATGGGGTACTGTACTGCACGGTACATTGTAAAATGGTGCTATTCTGTAATACAAGTGATGTCCGGCAATGACAGCGACAAACTGCTGTATAGACCGGATGGGACAAATCTTGCACACTACTATATATATATATATATATATATATATATATATATATATATATATATATATATATATATATAGGGTGGTCCATTGATCGTGACCAGGCCAAATATCTCACGAAATAAGCGTCAAACGAATAAACTACAAAGAACGAAACTTGTCTAGCTTGAAGGGGAAAACCAGATGGCGCTGCCATAGGTCAAACGGATATCAACTGCGTTTTTTAAAATGGGAACCCCCCATTTTTATTACATATTCGTGTAGTACGTAAAGAAATATGAATGTTTTACTTGGACTACTTTTTTCGCTTTGTGATAGACGGCGCTGTGATAGTCACAAACATATGGCTCACAATTTTAGACGAACAGTTGGTAACAGGTAGGTTTTTTAAATTAAAATACAGAACGTAGGTACGTTTGAACATTTTATTTAGGTTGTTCCAATGTGATGCATGAACCTTTGTGAAGTTATCATTTCTGAGAACGCATGCTGTTGCAGCGTGATTACCTGTAAATACCACATTAATGCATTAATGCGGTTCTGGACGCTTCAGTCGCAGGTTCGAATCCTGCCTCGTGCATGACTGTGTGTTATGTCCTTAGATTAGTTAGGTTTAGGTAGTTCTATGTTCTAGGGGACTGATGACCTAAGTCCCATAGTGCTCAGAGCCATTTGGACCATTTTTTCAATGTCATAAATGCTCAAAATGATGTTCGTCAACCTCAATGCATTTGGCAATACGTGTAACGACATTCCTCTCAACAGCGAGTAATTCACCTTCCGTAATGTTCGCACATGCATTGACAATGCGCTGACGCATGTTGTCAGGCGTTGTCGGTGGATCACGATAGCAAATATCCTTCAATTTTCCCCACAAAAAGAAATCCGGGGACGTCAGATCCGATGAACGTGTGGGCCATGGCTTCGACGACCAATCCACCTGTCACGAAATATGCTACTCAATACTGCTTCAACCACACGCGAGCTATGTGCCGGATATCCATCGTGATGGAAGTACATCGCAATTCTGTCATGCAGTGAAACATCTTGTAGTAACATCGGTAGAACATTACGTAGGAAATCAGCATACATTGCTCCATTTAGATTGCCATCGATAAAATGGTGGCCAGTTATCCTACCTCCCATAATGCCGCACCATACATTAACCCGCCAAGGTCGCTGATGTTCCACTTGTCGCAGCCATCGTGGATTTTCCGTTGCCCAATAGTGCATATTATGCCGGTTTACGTTACCGCTGTTGGTGAATGACGCTTCGTCGGCAAAGAGAACCCGTGTAAAAAATCTGTCATCGTACCGTAATTTCTCTTGTGCCCAGTGGCAGAACTTTACACGACGTTCAAAGTCGTCTCCATGCACTTCCTGGTGCATAGAAATATGGTACAGGTGCAATCGATGTTGATTTAGCATTCTCAACACTGACGTTTTTGAGATGCCCGATTCTCGCGCAATTTGTCTGCTACTGATGTGCGGATTAGCCGCGACAGCAGCTAAAACACCTACTTGGGCATCATTTGTTGCAGGTCGTGGTTGACGTTTCACATGTGGCTGAACACTTCCTGTTTCCTAAAATAACGTAACTATCCGGCGAACGGTCCGGACACTTGGATGATGTCGTCCAGGATCCCGAGCAGCATACATTGTAACCTCCCCACAAAAATAATTTATAAATAAAAATGAACCAAGTGTAACATCCCCACAAAAATATTTTATAAATAAAAAAAAGAACCAGATGTAACCTCCCCTCGGAAATAAGAATTAAATGAATTTTAAATATTGTAACCTCTGAACAAAATTGGCTTCCATTTATAATCTCTGTGCTGAAATGCATTCACATTTAATGTAACCACAAAATTAAATTCCTAAACCCGGAAATAATAAAAAAATTCAGTAACCTGGTAAATTTTGTGACGACAGCAACGCTGCGCCACGGCCCTGTACTCTGAATAAAAAAGCAAAAATTCTTACCTCAATAAAAACTGCGAATATATCTGCTCTTACATAAAAAGTTTTCGGCACAGCTCCGTGCAATGCTGGCCGATGCTTTGTGATTCATGAAAGGAAACGTAATCCATTGAATAAAATCTTTAAATTGAAATGAATGCTTTTTTTAAAAAATACTTTATATTATAAAAATTATTATTGGGGCATTTTTAAAAGAAATTGAATGACGGTTGACATACATTATTAGATATGCGCAAGGCTGCTTCTTTACCTTCTACAATAATACTCATCCTCCAGAGTCCCGACCAGAGCAGACTGCACACAAGCGCAAACACGCGCCGACTACCGTCGACTACTGCAGACTCACACAGACTACTGTCGACTACAGCAGACTGATGCCGACTCGCGACAAGCAACAACTAACTACATACTGCTCTCTGGTCAGAGACTCTCCTAAGTCTTGCCTGTTGCAGGCTGCGCATACATCGCATACCTCCAGGCAGCGCATACATCGCATACCTCTTACATAACCCTCCACTGGGGGGGGGGGGGGGGGGGCAAAAATTTGGCAGCGATGGTGAGTCAATTGGACTTGCCATGAGCAACAAACTTTTCCTAATTAACTAAGTTTACAACCACAGAATATATACATATATATAAGTGCAGAACATGAAATAAAATATAGTGCACATGCACTGAGTACAGAACATATCAAGCAATGACAAAATGTATACACAATGAGTACAAAACATATTAACAAATGGCAAAAGTGCACACACACTGTAGTTTTTTTTACTATTTTACAAGAACTAGGATAGGAAAGGGAAGGATTTCATCATGGTTGTAGCACATTAGGTTGCCCGCAGCTGCACTGAAAGTCCATATCTTTCTACAGAAGCACAACACCAAGTGAGACAATCTGAAGTTCTTTTCCCTGAAGCATTAATCAGTGTAGCCAAGAAACTGAAATGTCGTAGTAATATTCCATGTTATCATTCTGGTAGTACATTAGGTACACCAAACAGTGGGACCATAATAACATCTCCATCGCTCAAGGTGGTAGACAGCATGTCGTGTCAACACCACGTTCTTGTAAGGTACACCAACGTAGAATTAGTGCAAAAACCAAATATAGTGCTCCATGAGCATGAGGGTAGACAGGACAAACGGATATTGTAGTAATTTCTGGTAATTAGGTCAGAAGGTGAAGGACATTAAGTCTTATGCCAGTCATCATTGAGAATTACACTAGTCTAACAACTGATTTGAGGAATTCGTGGCACTCATTGCCAGTTACTAAACATTTCTGTACCATGGATGAAGTATTACAGAATAATGTTCATAAGTTATCTATTTACAGAGAACATTGGCATCATTGACCAGTTACAAACCATCAGAAGTCATCATTCAAAACAGGAGCTAATGAGTGTAGCATAAAGCTACTGGTATTCATATATATAGCATAAAAGTGACATAATACAAATTTAAAGTATAAGAAACAGTGGCATTCATTGGTCAGCAAGTATTGAATATTACAAAACATTTTTCATCATTCAAGTGACATATGACATATTTAAAAATAATTATTGGAACCCATTGGCCAGTTACAAATCATCAGAAGTCATCATTCAAAACAGGAGCTAATTAGTGTGGCATCAAGCTACTGGTATTCATATATATAGCATAAAAGTGACATGATACACATTTAAAGTATAAGAAACAGTGGCATTCGTTGGTCAGCAAGTATTGAATATTACAAAACATTTTTCATCACTCAAGTGACATATGACATATTTAAAAATAATTATTGGCGCTCATTCGCCAGTTACAAATCATCAGAAGTCATCATTCAAAACAGGAGTTAAAGAGTGTAGAGCATGCATGCATTATTGCAAAATATCATTCACTATTACTCAGAACTCATCATTTAAGTCACATAAGACATAATTAAAATGTAACACTGTAACTATTACTCAAGTCTGTGGTTAGAAAACATCATTCAGTATTACTCATACCTCTTTTAAATTGGTAGCATTATTTGGGACTGGTAATACTTTTTTGTGTGCTAGCAATGCATTGTGTTGGGATCGATAATTAATTGCTGGGGCATAACAATATTTGCTTTTGACTTATTGCTGCAAATGAAGATGTGTAACATCATTCGTCATGAGTCAGCTGTAGCAAGGTTATGAAACAAATTGAGTATATGTGATCACATTCATGAATGACACAGGTTTAATGACCAACTGCTTATAGCACATTAATTTCATGAATAATTTCTCCTGCAAAATATACAAAATGTATTATTAAACTGAAAGAAGAAACGCACATTATGCTGAAAAGTAATGAACTTCGAATTAACAGGTAATGAAATGTGTAAAAAATATATATGTTCTCTAGCTGTCCCTTCCAAAACCTTCAGTGATCATACCATGCGACATAAGACATACTGTCAAAACGAACTGCAACAAATACTTAAATAACTGCATAGCATAGATACATAAACTTCAACATTATCCTCATCTGCAAAGAAAAACTTCATTATCATTACTATCATCACCTGCAAAAAAAAAAAAAAAAAAAACCTTCCTTATCCATATCAAGATAATTCAATTATCATCATCACCTGTAAAGAAAAACTTCATTATCCATAATAGCACATTTTTCATCACTATTCATCATCATTCATTATCATCTGCAAAAAAGTCACTTCATTATACAACTATCCATAGTATAAAGTTCCTTATTTCTAGCATATTTTATCACTAAAACTAAGATGTGTAGTTCTGTCTGACAGCCTGCATCAATCACCTCGTATTCTGAAAGAAAAAATTAGTTAAGACTGCTATCATACGATGTGTATAGTAAATTCTTGTTAATGCTTGTTAATTCTGATCCATTTACTCTTCGTGACGAGGTATTGCATCTTCTTTCGTTCATTCCGAAGGTGAAATTCCCATTTCTGTTTAATTTATTTCTTTTACACGTTATTTCTTTCTGAAAATGATGAACAATGATTAATGTCTTGCATTTAAATCATATACCCATTAAATAAAAGCTGGTTTCTAGTGATATAATTGAGCATACAGCATAGCATGACAGAAAACGTAATATGTCAAAAACATAGACAGTGTTCAGAAGCAAAAATGTACACAGAGTATCACAATGAGCAAAAAAAAAAAAAAAAAAAAAAAAAAAAAAAAAAAAAAAAAAAAAAAGTGAAAATAGTCACGATGTTGAGATATCATAAGGCAAAATGTCAAAGTCAACTGGTGTTTGTTATATCTTAAATATTTCATAGTGCATACAGACAAAACAGGAAAACAATCATATATACATGAAGAATGGAAAAGGTGCACGGTCTGATGTGTAACGACAGGAAAAGCGACCTGCTAACCTTACCTTGCCGGGCACTTGCCAAGAAAAAATACGATAATCATCAGTAAGTGTTCATGTGAATATAATTGCATAAATGGTCATAAAAAATCAGGAAATGGCATTACAGTGTGATAAATCATAAAGTATGTTCATTCAATAAAGGGTTTGATGTTGGAGATATGGTGATTCCCTTTGGTTTTTCTGGTTCTCAGAGTTTCGACGCGTACCACATTGGGGTGAGGAATGCTGCGAATTCGATATGGACCTGCATATAGAAGCTCAAGTTTACTACATCTACTTTTTCCTCTATTAGATAAATAATGTGTGCGTACTAATATCTTCTGTCCAATGTGAAAGTCACGGCGTGTACAAACCTGTTTTTGCTGTCTTCCCCGGCGCTCTGCGGCACGTTTGATGTTGTTCAGCGCAATGTCAATTATTTCATGGTGTCGTAGTCGACGAGATGTAGGAAAGGTTACTAATTCTTTAATTTTGTTAGGTGGTTCAACATTTTTCAGTATAACAGACGCAGATAGCATAGTAGATTCATTTGGTATGGAATTAATTACATCCTGGAATGAGAGTATGTGTGTGTCCCAATCAATATGTTTTTTATGGCAGTATATTCTACACAGTTTACCAATTTCTTTCATTAATCGTTCACAAGGGTTTGAAGAAGCATGGTACCTGGATATATAGATCGGAAAAATGTTTCTAGCTCGTAACATACGTGTCCATATAGCAGATCGAAACTGTGGTCCATTGTCGGAAATTACTTTCAATACATGCCCTACATGAAATAGAAAATGTTTTACAAATGCTTTTGAAACAGTTTTAGCAGTAGCTTTGCGTAACGGAGTGAAGGTAACAAATTTTGAAGTGAGTTAAACAGCGACAAAGATGTAGCAAAAACCTCTACTAGTTCTGGGAATCGGACCAAAAATGTCTACAGCGGCCATGTGTCTCAATTTAACAGGTACAATGGGATGTAATGGAGGAATATGTGAAGTCGTATCTGACTTAGCTTTCTGGCAGATTTTACATGACGCTAAAACTCGTCGAATACGTTTCTCCATGTTGGTAAAATAACAGTTCTGTCTCAGTATAAGGAAACATTTTCTGGCTCCGTAATGTGCGTAACTTAAATGAGTATACCAGACTAATTTGTTAACAAGCTCGTCAGGAATGCATAATAACCAATTGTTGCTGTCAGGGTGAGAGCGGCGAAACAGAATGCTATTGCGTACAGTGTAACGGTTTCTAATGGTAACATTATTCCTATCTTGCCAAAGGTGTTTAATTTATTTCCACACGTTGTCTTTACTCTGCTCTTGTGCTATGTCTTGTAATGACGACGAAATGAAATTTTCAAATGCAACTTGTTGAATGTACATGACGCTGAAATTTGCATTGCGGAAGTAAGTTGCGATGTCTTGCTGATTGTTGCTGAGAGAACGGGATAGTGCGTCTGCTACAATATTTTGTGTACCGGGAATGTGAACAATTGTAAAATTAAATTCCTGTAACTAAAGTTTCCACCTACTTAATCTGTCGTGTGTAAATTTAGCGGAAAGTAAAAACTGTATCGCTATATGATCTGTGGAAACGGTCGTATGTCTTCCATAAAGAAAATGCCGAAATCTCGTAAATGACCAAACAACACATAATGTTTCAAGTTCTGTAACAGAATAATTACGTTCAGCAGGTGACAGAATGCGACTCGCAAAGGCTATGTTTTTAATTACTGTAGTGCCATCTTCTTCACTTTCCTGAAAAAATGTGTACGCCTAAAGCGGTGTTAGAACTGTCGGTGGCAATGGAAAAATTTCTAGTAAGATCTGGATGTGATAAAGCGGTGCATTCAACAAGGCTTCTTTCAGGTTCATAAATTCAGAATGTGCTTGCTTATCCCACGACCAAATAGTGTTTTTACCTGTCAATTGACATAATCTAGGGGTGTCTAAAGCAGAGTAATGAATAAATTTACGAAAAAAGTTAATTGAACCCAAAAAGCTGCGTAGTTGTTGTTTCTTCGTCGTAGGAACAGTAATGTCACATAAAAATTGAAGTTTTTCCGGGTCAGGCGCAATGCCTTCTGCTGAAATTACATGTCCAAGGAGTTTTGCCAAAGTGCGATTTACTGAGATTAACTGTGAGTCCTTGTGCACGAAAAGTTCGTAACAGTTGTTCAAGAATTAGATTGTGTTCAGACCAGTTAGCTTCTGCAATAAGAATGTCGTCTACATACGTTGTGATTCTGTCTTTAAGTTCTGTCGGAAGTATTGTATTCAAACCGCGAATAAATGCTGCTGATGAAATAGTTAAACCGAACGGTAATTTGCAAAATTGATAACAGTCACCAAAACAGAGAAAAGCCGTGTACTTTCTGCAGTCCGGATGGAGTTGAGTTTGCCAAAATCCCGATTCCAAATCTAATGTGAAATAAATAGCAGTACCATGAAATTTCTGTAGAAGTTCTTCTAGTGTCTGTGGGCGATCCGTTTCATTAATAATAATGTCGTTGATGTGACGCGAATCAAGTACGAGGCGAAGTGAACCATCCTTTTTCTTAACAATATGGAGCGGGTTTATGTACGGACTAACTGCCGGTTCAATTATTCCTTGCTCAAGCATAGCTTGCAATTCTTTCTTAACTTGTTCTCTGTGAATATACGGAATGGGACAATGTTTGGCTTTAAATGTGTCGTGCTGTTTAACTTTAAATTCATACATAAAACCGGACATAGTACCAGGAACGTTGTCAAAAACTGGAGCTTGCTGTAAAAGAATTTTGCGTAGTTACGTGCGTTCGTCGTCTGTATTTGCACTGCTCTGTTTAACTTTATCAGAAGTCATCTGTATAACGTCATAGTCGGCTTCGTCTGGAGTATTATAGTTGTGTACGTACGTATCTGTTAACAATGTGGAATGACAGTCTATGTTACGTGATGCGGAAATGACCTCTGTACGATAATTGTTTGTTCTTCTGCAGATAAAGAGTGCTGAAATTCTAAAGCCAAGTGTACATTTTCATCCTTTTACATTAAATAGGAGTTTTGAAAGTCAATAATTGCGTCGTGTTGTACCAGAAAATTCGTACCTAAAATAACGTCTGTCGTCAAAAAGGGAACAATCCAAAAATTTTAGTGAAATGTATGACCTGCAATACAAAATGATAAATGTGTCTGTAATTTAACATCTACTCCTTTACCAGATACTGCTCCTTTTACTTTAGTTTTGCCTAATGGTAACGTAGGATAGGTATTCTCTTTGTTACATTCGTTGAAAGTTTCCTCATTTATGACTGACATAGGAGATCCAGAATCAATTACTGTTGAAAATTTGGATGATCAAATTTTTACTTCGATGACAGGGTGTGAAATGGTTTTTTGAATAACTGGTCTTTCCTGCAAGAGAGTGTCTCTGATGTCGTCAAAAGAAATAACATTTTTGTGAACAAGATTCTGCGTGTCAAAAGTATTGCTTGCGTTACTGGAAGATGCAACCTGTACTGTATCTAGTCAAATTCTATCTGACGTGCTATTATTTTCGGGAGGATGCTGTGGCATTTCCACTATTTGTACTGTTCTGTTATTTCTTCCTGACG
This sequence comes from Schistocerca americana, assembly GCF_021461395.2. Lineage (NCBI taxonomy): Eukaryota > Metazoa > Arthropoda > Insecta > Orthoptera > Acrididae > Schistocerca > Schistocerca americana. Next base: position 84,373,511 of record NC_060125.1, on the reverse strand, counting down.
TATTGCATTCGGGATGATATCTACTGTCTGGTTCATTCATGATAATATGTTGTTGCGGATGATTTTGCTGCTGGTAAGACCGACTGTTATTAAACGTACGCTGAAAATTGTGCTCATTACTTTTACGTCTATCATAATAATCATTGCTATACGGCGCGTTGCGATAGGAATTGAAATGATGTATCTTCTGTACATAGTGATTTCCTTATTGCTGTGCGTTGCTATTTGGTGTGGCCGACGCTATACGTGTAGGCGGCGAAACATTAAAGCTTGGTTGACCTTGTACATTACATTGTTGGTTAGGTATGCTAACCGGCTAGTTTTGTTGCTGTTGTTGGCAAAAACCTCTATTGTTACCAAAATGTGTTCGCTGTTGCTGATAATTTTACACATACTGATGATTAAAATTTTCTCTGGTATTAAAATTACGCTGGTAGTTCTTGTCATTTCAGGAGTGTCTAATGAAAAATGTCACTTTCGGTAAAATTTATCATATTGGGTTTTCTTTACACGTTTCTCAATCCTAGATAGATCGATAGTGGAAGAGCTGTTTTGATAGATATAAAGGATAGTAGAAGAGAAGGCAGCAGTGCAGAGAAACTAAAGATGAAACAGATCGATAGTTGAAGAGCTGTTTTGATAGATATAAAGGATAGTAGAAGAGAAGGCAGCAGTGCAGAGAAACTAAAGATGAAACAGCACTACTACGGCTCGGGGCCCTGTGCACGCTACGGCACATATTCATTAAAGCGTAATGAATCCCCTGAGGTTAATTACGCGCTACAAATAAATTTTAGCTTTTGCGTTACAGGCAATGGCGGTAAAAATTCAAAAACAAATTGCTGTATCCAAACCAATGCTAGTTTTTGCATTACAGGTAATGGCGGTGAAAGTACAAAAATAAATTGTCGTGTACAGTTCAAAGCGTGTACTTGTGCTCTGTCATTTTTAAATACCTTAGATTTTTTTACGGATAAAAATTGCTTATAATCAGTGTTATCGTCTCTGAATTTGTGAACAGGTTTGTGTGAGAATCTGTTTGTCTGTGTCACTTCGTATTCTAAGTCACGTAGTCTCTGTAAATTACCTAAGTTACACTGGCTGTGTGAGTGTGACAAATGTTCGGAATGTGCCATATGCTGTGACGTGTTAGTGACTGAAACATTTTTCATTTCTGTCACTTTAATACGTTCGTCAATTTGGTTGTTCTGTTGTTCACATTTGTTATCGACTTCCGTATCCAGAGTGTGTGAAAGTTCTCGTGACTTTAAATTAAACTCGTCGCGTATCTGTGTTGCGTTTTCTGAACATTGTTCAGTGACTGCATTAATTTCGTGTCTAAGTGATTCTGTTGTGGCTGCTTGTGTATTACTTAATTCTTGTGCAACAGATCTAATTTCTTCACTACTATTACTAGCACAAGCCTTAATTTCGTCACGTAATTGTTCTTTGGTATCATGACGTTGCACGGTAACAGCTGTAATCTGTTCAATAAGTTGTTTGTTCTGTTCGTTAAGGTTGTTGTGTTTTTCATTCGACAGTTTGGAATTGTTGTTTGATTTTTCATACCACTGTTTGAGCATTTCACTAAGTTGTTTGAAATGGTTGTCTATTATTTCATTCAACTGTTTGGAATTGTTGTCAAGTTTTTCATTAAGTGGTTTATTCGATTCGTTAAGGTTGTCTTGTTTTTCATTTACCAATAATGCCATAACTTGATCCGTGCCAAAATTACCTACTCTATTCTCTGTGCTGTGTGATGGTGTATCTGTTTTTGTCGCGTTTTGTGTAACCAGTTGGTTATTCTCTGATTCTTGAAAAGCTTCGCCACTTGAATGTGCACTGTTATTCACTACACCGGCATTAAATAAATCTGACGTATTCTGATTACTCTGTTCATTTTCGTTAGAAAAATTTATCTGTTCGTTACGTAAATTTTGCAAACCGGATGTGTCAAACTGGGCAGCGTTCATTGTAACAGAACGTGCCGCGTCATCAATTGTTAAATTAACAGAGGACACAATTGAATTTGTTTGTTCCTCATTAGCATTAGAAACATTACTAGTGGTCGGTACGCACTGATTGTATTTGAAGGATTGTCATCGTATTTTTCATTGAGTTGTTTGCACGATTCATTAAGTTGTTTAATATGGTTGTCGTGTTTTTCATTAATTTGTTTGAAATTGTTGTTTAGTTTTTCATTCCACTGTCCGAGATTTTCATTACGTTGTTCGTACGATTCATGAATTCGTTTGAGTTTTTCATCAAGTTGTTTGTACTCATTGTCTGTTTTTTTATTGAGTCGTTGTAATAATGCCATAACTTTATCCCAGCCAAAATCATCGGCTCTCTTCTCTGTACTGTGTAATGGTGTATCTGCATTTGTCACGTTTTCTGTAACCATTTGGTTATCCTGTGATTCTTGAAAGGGTTTGCCAAACGGATGTGCACTGTTGCTCACTAAATTGGAATCAAATAAATTTGACGTACTTTGAGTACATCGTTCATTTTCGTTAGAAAAATTTGTCTGTTCATTACGTAAATTTTGCAAACCGGGTGTGTCAAGCTGGGCAGCGTTCATTGTAACAGAACGTCCCACGTCATCAATTGTCGTTAAATTAACAGAGGACACAATTGAATTTGTTTGCTGATCATTAGGATTAAAATCATTACTAACAATCCGCACACACTGATTGCCTGTAAATAGGGGATTATCACTATTACACTGAGTGCCGCTAGTATCATCAGTCAAGTTATTCGAGTCGGCTGTTTCACTCATTGCACATCGCGATGTACTGTTAACAGTTTTTCGCGGCATTTTTCACAAATCAAAATTAAGCACAAATGAAACAAGGACAATGCAAAATGCAACAAACACAATTACAACAAAGAGCAACTAATTGCCGATGATCTGTGAAGGAAAGAGTGACAAATTAGTAAATGCGTTGCGCCAGATGCAAACTACATTTAAGTAAATAAGAGCAGATATATGACTACTTATCAGAAGATTCACAAAGAAATACGATTCTGGCAGGGTCGCCAAGTGTAACCTCCTTACAAAAATAATTTATAAATAAAAATGAACCAAGTGTAACATCCCCACAAAAATATTTTATAAATAAAAAACATGAACCAGATGTAACCTCCCCTCGGAAATAAGAATTAAATGAATTTTAAATATTGTAACCTCTGAACAAAATTGGCTTCCATTTATAATCTCTGTGCTGAAATGCATTCACATTTAATGTAACCACAAAATTAAATTCCTAAACCCGGAAATAATAAAAAAATTCAGTAACCTGGTAAATTTTGTGACGACAGCAACGCTGCGCCACGGCCCTGTACTCTGAATAAAAAAGCAAAAATTCTTACCTCAATAAAAACTGCGAATATATCTGCTCTTACATAAAAAGTTTTCGGCACAGCTCCGTGCAATGCTGGCCTATGCTTTGTGATTCATGAAAGGAAACATAATCCATTGAATAAAATCTTTAAATTGAAATGAATGCTTTTTTTAAAAAAAAGATTACTTTATATTATAAAAATTATTATTGGGGCATTTTTAAAAGAAATTGAATGACGGTTGACATACATTATTAGATATACGCAAGGCTGCTTCTTTACCTTCTACAATAATACTCATCCTCCAGAGTCCCGACCAGAGCAGACTGCACACAAGCGCAAACACGCGCCGACTACCGTCGACTACTGCAGACTCACACAGACTACTGTCGACTACAGCAGACTGATGCCGACTAGCGACAAGCAACAACTAACTACATACTGCTCTCTGGTCAGAGACTCTCCTAAGTCTTGCCTGTTGCAGGCAGCGCATACATCGCATACCTCTTACAACATAGCACACGCCCGTTGGGCAGTTTGATCACAATAGCCATACATCAATACGATATCGACCTATTCCGCAATTGGTAAATGGTCCATTTTAACACGGGTACTGTATCACGAAGCAAGTATCGTCCGCACTGGCGAAATGTTACGTGATACCATGCACTTATACGTTTGCGACTATTACAGCGCCATCTATCACAAAGCGAAAAAAGTGGTCCTTGATAGAGTTGTTGGATGCTTCCCTGAGATTCTACCCAATATATATCTCAAAAAAGTTTTGCGTCACCTCGGTTCCCAGAGTTTCGGAACCTATAGAGAAAATTGGAATAGAGATCAACATAAACATCATTTCCACCCTTTTTATTGCTCATGACAACCATACATTGCTTGTTGTACCACAATACAGCGGGACATTCAGAGGTGGTGGTCCTCACTGTGGTACACACCGCTACCTGTAATACCCAGTAGCACGTCCTCTTGCATTGATGCACGCCTGTACCCGTCGTGGCATACTATCCACAAGTTCATCAAGGCAATGTTGGTCCACACTTCCCACTCCTCAATAGCGATTCGGCGTAGATCCCTCACATTGGTTGGTGGGTCACCTCGTCCATAAACAGCCCTTTTAAATCTATCCTAGGCATGTTCCATACGGTTCATGTCTCGAGAACATGCTGGCCACTCTAGTCAAGCGATGTTGTTATCCTGAAGTAAGTCATTCACAAGATGTGCACGATGGGAGCGCGAATTGTCCTCCATCAAGACGAATGCCTCACCAATATGCTGCCGATGTGGTTGCACTATCAGTCGGAGGATGGCAATCATGTATCATACAGCCAGTACGGCTCCTTCCATGGCCATCAGCGGCGTACGTCGGCCCCACATCACACCAAAACAGCAGTTTTGCTGCACTCGCTGGACAATGTGTGTAAGGCATTCAGCTGTACCGTGTTGTCTCCGGACACGTCTCCGTTGTCTGGTTGAAGGCATATGCGACACTCATTGGTGAAGAGAACGTGATGTCAGTCCTGAGCAGTCCATTCGACATGTTCCTGGGCCCATCTCTACCGCGCTGCATGCTGTCGTGATTGCAAAGATGGACCTCGCCGTGGTCGTGGGGAGCGAAGTTGCGCATCGTGCTGCATATTGCACACAGTTTGAGTCGTAACACGACTTCCTGTGAATGCACGAAAAGCATTATTCAACATGGTGGCGTTGCTGTCAGTGTTCCTCCGAGCTAAACCCATTGGTAGTGGTCATCCACAGCAGTAGTAGCCCTTGGGCAGCCTGAGCGAACCATGTCATCGACAATTCCTGTCTCTCTGTTATCTCCTCCATGCCCGAACAACATATCTCTCGTTCACTCCGAGACGCCTGGACGCTTCCTTGTTGACACCCCTTCCTGGCACAAAGTGACAATGCAGACACGATCAAACAACGGTATTGATCGTTTAGGCGTGGTTGAACTACAGACAACACGAGCCATGTACCTCCCTCCTGGATGAATGACTGGAACTGGTCGGCTGTCGGACCCCCTCCATCTAACAGGCGCTGCTCATGCGTGGTTGTTTACATTTTTGGGCAGGTTTAGTGACCACTGAACAGTCAAAGGGACTTTGTCTGTGGTACAATATCCACAGTCAACGTCTATTGTCAGGAATGCTGGGAACTTCTTTTGATGTGTGTATATACACTCCTGGAAATGGAAAAAAGAACACATTGACACCGGTGTGTCAGACCCACCATACTTGCTCCGGACACTGCGAGAGGGCTGTACAAGCAATGATCACACGCACGGCACAGCGGACACACCAGGAACCGCGGTGTTGGCCGTCGAATGGCGCTAGCTGCGCAGCATTTGTGCACCGCCGCCGTCAGTGTCAGCCAGTTTGCCGTGGCATACGGAGCTCCATCGCAGTCTTTAACACTGGTAGCATGCCGCGACAGCGTGGACGTGAACCGTATGTGCAGTTGACGGACTTTGAGCGAGGGCGTATAGTGGGCATGCGGGAGGGTGGGTGGACGTACCGCCGAATTGCTCAACACGTGGGGCGTGAGGTCTCCACAGTACATCGATGTTGTCGCCAGTGGTCGGCGGAAGGTGGACGTGCCCGTCGACCTGGGACCGGACCGCAGCGACACACGGATGCACGCCAAGACCGTAGGATCCTACGCAGTGCCGTAGGGGACCGCACCGCCACTTCCCAGCAAATTAGGGACACTGTTGCTCCTGGTGTATCGGCGAGGACCATTCGCAACCGTCTCCATGAAGCTGGGCTA